>NC_142247.1:22781001-23406001 GCF_052056855.1 Sturnus vulgaris
TTGGATAATCAAAACAAAGACCTCCACGTTTCAAAGTGACAGTTTGAAACAAAGATACTTTTCTGTTCCAAATAATTGCTTGAATTAAAAACAAAGAAACAAAGCAACAAGTCAAGATGCTCAGGAACTTTTATTCCAATCAGAGTCTAGTAACTTTTCACTTTGACATTTTCATTTTGAAAATTCTTATAGTTTTTCATCCTCATTTTTATTTTGATACTCCAATTTTTCATCCTGTCTTGAAGTAGAAACTAATTTCCTATGGAACAAAATTTTGTTTCCCAATCAGTTTTGCAAGAGACAAATCAGTCTAAGGTTTTCTATAAGAATAAGGGAGGAATGCTTCATAAACATATGAATGCCAGTTACAGTTACCTGACTGATCTCCCAAGCTGTTCTGGAGTAGCTCAGGAGAAAACAATGTCATTATCAGATCTGTTGTACCTCAGAGTCTGTGCTCTTCAGACTGCCCTTACAAGCAACACTACACATGGGAAGCTGTTTTAGATTTTCCTTTGTCTGGGTTACAAAAACAAGATCTTCAGAAAATATCTGGTTTTGAATCACTTCAGAAACTTTCCTCAGGTCTGTCACTAATGTCTGTGAGAACTGGGGACAATCTTTCCATGTGCTAGGATATAAAGACTTCACCAGCCCCTTTTTGTTATGAAACTAATGCCATCCTGCATGATTTGTGCTCATTAATCTGACTTATTTTTCTTGTTTTATGAAATTGTATTTGTTAGTGTGTGTAGTCAAGGACCTAACAATCTGAAAAAACATATCTGAGTAATGACCTCTCTCTTGATTTCCACTGTGCTTAGGAGATAACTTTTGTTCACTACAAGCCCTTCACAACCACCCTCTGTCGTCTATTATAAGCAATGATCTGCTCAACAAAAAACTGTAAACCATACCTGAAGAACATTGCAGATGTCTAGTTAAATTGCCATTATAACTAGAGATGATCAAGAATTCTGTAGGAAATAAAAGATTCTCTAAACATGAATTTTACTTTTCATGATCACTGCTGTCTAGGCTTCACTATCTGGCTCCCAGAAATATGGGATTATTTTTTTTCATTTGAGTTTTAGTTTCCAATGTTCTGAATATCTAGATATGCTGAAAAGTGTTTCTCTAAAAATAATACATCCATCTCACATATTTTGGGAAGACTAATCAGCAAAACTTGTGAATCCAACTAATTATGTCATAGTTTATGATTTTGACTGTGGTGGTAGCAGATCAGCACCATTTTCTCTAGGAAATTACATCTAAAAAAATGTATTTTCCAGTGCAGAAATGGTGCTAGAAACGGTATCAATAAGCCTGGAATTCACCCAGTGATGTGGAGTGCTGGATCTTATTGGAGAAGAAAATAAATCTGTGTTTGTTTCTGAAGGTCATACAGTTAAAAAGATGTATAATGCTATAAACAGCTTGTTTGAGAACAAGAATTTTCATTGCAGAAGATATGTCATATTTTTCTCATTCTTTCCTGATTCATTCTGAGGGTAGACTTTACTGCATCATCTAAAAAGGGTATTATTAGGCATAAATAACAAGGGACTGCTTCCTTAATAATATAATAAGAATTTACAGTTTGATTAGCCAATCTGTTTCACAAAATGAATCAGAAAGCAAGATAATTCTTTGTAGATAGAACATGCTGTTAAGAAAGGACTTTTGGAATAGCTTGTGGGACTAAGATTTAGTGTCTTATACACACATACATGCCCATTCATCTTGGATATATCCCAAGATTTAGGACATAATCACTGGAAAAAAATCAGCTTTCCCAAAGTGTTATAAACGGAAGTAGATAAATGTCCTAATGGTCAAAGGAAGGTAGCCTTGCATAAGCTTTGCACTTCACAGCACTGTGTCTATCAGTGCATGGCTAGGCAAAAATCAGCATAGCTGTCTCTCAGTGATAGCATTCCTACCTGGACCCAGCTGTCCACAGAGTTCATGAATGTTCTGTTTCAATTCCATCAGGGCTGATGGCAGCCATGTGTTTCAAATTGGTGTCTCAGACTGGGATGGTCAAGAGACTTCTTGAGCAGAGATGTATCAGAAAGCTGAATCTGCAGATAGCAAGATGTAGTTCAGAGATCTATATGAGACCTTATTCCTAAATCATATATCTGTTATGATTCTGTGAGGATTTTTATGCATGAAACAATGCTCAGTTTCTTATAGCATTGGAACGTTTGGATCTGCTTCGATTCATTAGCATTGCATGAGGAGGGGAGGAAGCTGAAACTCATGTTTCGCTCTGCTTGAATGCTCTCTTTCATGGTTTCCAAGAGGAGCCAAAGTTCAAAGTGGAAATGTTATTTAATTTTTGGTTTTTTGTAAATCTTAGAAAGAAAATATCTGTACAGAGTAACCTAATCTATCAATAGGAGCTCTAAGACAGTGCATGGTTCACATGTCTTTTTCTGTCACAGGGGTGACAGTATTCAGCAAGCAGCTGAACACATTTGGGGAAAAAACCCCGTTCCCTGCCATAATGCGGTAGGTTATTATCCAATTAAAAATAATCTGATAAAAACACTTTTTAACATTTGTCACATTTTTTGCCTGTTTGTGATCCAGCCAAAGAATTTCTATCATTTTGTGAATGCAACCAAGATATAACTAACTGTTGCCATACCAATAACTAGGAAGAAAAAGAACCTCCTCCACATGTACTACCCACACAGATCTGATGGGCACAGTTTGTGAAATGCCTCGGGAATAAAATGGTGGGGCGACTGATGGATGCACATGGCTGCTGCAGTTGGATCTGGCCTGGAATTTACATGCTCTGTGTGTGTACTTGCATATGGAGTACGTGTGAATCACTGAGGCATTGTATCTGCTCATGCTCACAAACACAGCTCCCATTTAACTCGATTCTTCTTTCCCTTTCTGTCAAATTCTTCCAGAGGAGCTGTGGGCCTGAATCTGGCTGTAGCTGTCTAACAGTACAATTTCCACAATCCCCACAGCAGAACAGTGAGATTATTCTTATTTTCCTTTGTTCCAACTTGAGGGCAGTTTTGCCTGTGTAACATCTTGAGGTGTTTGATCTCCATGTGCTCAGTGACACCTTTTCACTGACACTAGATGTTCTGACATTCATATGTAAAGTGAGGAAGTCTTTATGTAATGCAACTTATATTTTCACTTTTAATATGTCCACTAATTTTCCTTTTAAAGTAGCATTTCTTTTCCCCATCGTTTTCTCTGTCTTCTTGGCTTTTAGATTGTGAGCATCTTGGAATAGCAGTCAACTATTTCTGGATGATGGCAGTGCGCTCAGCACATCATGGAAACCAATATATATATATTTTAAAATGGATAAGGTTCTGAAGAAGTGTCTGAACTAATTATTTCTCACTTATATTATAAAACAGCAAATAAATTGAAAAGTAAATCTCTGTAGTCCAAGGAAAACACTCAATAGAAAAGAGAATGAAGAATATGTAGTTCCTTAATCTTTAGACTCTCAAAGATATTTAATTTACTACTCAGTTACTATTGCCTTGTAATGCTAATGTTGTGATATGACTTACTGTTATGAATAAATATAGTCATTGAACCCTTGAAAAAATTAAGCCAGTTCAAGTCAAAATAAATTTTGCATGATAAGGGAGGATTTCTGCAAAATGAAAGGAAATCCCATGCTGCTTCATTTTCATTTCAGTGAAAAAAAAATATATATATAAAATAAAATACAATTTGGTTGTGGGCTATTTAAGACTTTTAACCCTTTCTTCCTCATTTTAATCTATTATGAAATTCTTCTATTTTGAAAGCATAGAAATCAAAGAGAAATTCTGACCCTTCCAAATGAAAAATTTCGAAAACATTTTGGCTTTTAAAGAGTTCTATTGATTTTTTTAGCTAACAATTTTCATCAGGTTCTACCCACACTCATATTGCACTTCTGCAATATGTGCCCCTTCTCTTCACTGAAAATGCCATTAAAAATAACAAGTAACTGATGACAGTAACTGGTCATCAATAGCATAGAACCTCCATTTTAACAAGGGAGTCATACTTTTATATACACTTAACTGTGTGCAAAGTTTTAAAAATCATGTTCCAGTGTAATATATGTGGTCATTTTAAATGTGTCTAATGCCCTCTATATTGAATTCAAGCTTTCAGCACAAATAGATATGTGTTCTCACATTTATTCAGGACTATTTTTAAATATGTTTGCTAATAAATATATCTTCTAAGATATTTGATGGGAAAAAAGTTTAGGATAGATCTACCTCTCTGAGGAACCTGTTCCAGTGTTTCACTTCCCTCGTAAAATAAAATTTCTTCCTGATATCTAGTATTCATCAACCCTCCTTTAGTTTAAAATCATTATCCCTTGTCCTATTGCTACAGGCCCTACTAAAGTGTCTGCACCCATTCTTCTTATGGGCCCCCTTTGAGTACTGACAGGCTGCAATGAGGTCTCCCTGGAATCTCCTCATCTCCAGGCTGAGTAACACAAACTCTATAAGACTACTCATAGGAGAGGTGCTCCATCCCTCTGATAACTTTTGTGAATCCAACAGGTCCACTGCTTTCCTGTGCTTAGCACCTCAGAGCTGTTTGCAATAGTCCAGGTGGGGTTTCAGAAGAGCAGGATAGAGGGGCATAATCACCTTCCTTGACTTGCTGGCCATACCCCTTTTTATGCAGCCAGAATATGGAAGCAATCTTCTAATCTGACTAGGCACCATAGGATTCACCCACTTAGATCCACAGTGGCTCCAGCAACTCGTGATGAAGAAAACTGCTCAGGGCGTTTATGTCAGATTTGATAAAACTTCTGCTAAAGCATCCATTCAAATAGGTCAGAAGTTTTAATGGTAAATCTATCAGACATTTTTTCTGAGGTCATGAACTGTGAAGAATTTGTTCCTTCTGGCTGTCAGTAGGTCTGCTCTTCTGGAAAATAAAAGCACTATTTAGCTAAGGATACACTTTCCTCTGGGACACACACATACCACTTCATCTGATTTCAGTGAGGCTTATGAAATTCACCTGAGGATTAAATGAGTCCTCTAATAATTAATTGTAAGTATTTTTAGGTTAACTTTAACTATGCCAGTTAGAAGTTCTGATACAAAACCATTTATAGTAACAGACCAAGTGGCAGAAAGGCATCAGTCTCTTTTGTCACCTGGTATAGCATGGCAATACCTGGTGATACGTGCATGGAAACTGTCTGCTGAGGTTAAAGGGGAAAATATACTAAACATAATTTCTCATCTTCTCACTTCTGTGTTATGAGAAGGTTGGCTTTTGTTTTCCATAAGAAATTTCAGCTCCAGTCAAGCCAGCATCTTGTGTCTTCACATGACCTTACACAGACATTGATAGCAGAGGCCAAGAGTTAAGGGAAAACCTGTCCCACACTATACCAGAATGAACTGGGATCACTGAATGCACAACTTGCCCTGCTATTTCCTGCATCACAGATGAGTATGAAACATTTGTGTGCCTGTTCTAATGGTGCACAAAATTGTATAGGTTAGCCTATATTTTAATATTAACCTGACTTTGCACAGTCAATAGAAAATTAATATATTTCCAGATATGATAACAGGATTTTATTGTCAATACACAAGAAGTTAACTTCATAGTAGGTTCAGAGTTTTGCAAATGATGCCTCAAGTTCTGGTCTTGCTGTTTTGCACTGCACTTTAATATATAGTCCTTCATACTGACTTTCTGTTTACTTAATAGAATGGTACTTAGCTTTTGGAACTTTACGGGTTTTGGCACACTAAAAGAAACCAACCTGCTTTATTAAATTCATGATTGAAGGAAATCACTCTAAGCCTAATAAGATTTATGTGTTTCCATTCAGTGTCAGCAGGGAGTCAGATTAAATCAAGGCTGAAGGTCTCAGCTGTATTCAAACTCTTGATCAAGCTACTAATGCTTCAGTTTGAAAAGTATGACAAGATGATTAGATGATTTAAATAGCCCTGTGCTTTTTGAGATGGTTGATATCATGAAAGAAATTATTTTTGCAGCAAAAGTATATATTTCTTATAATCATATTAATAAAATGTGGTGTCATGGCTTAACTCCAGCTGGAAACTAAGTACTACACAGCTCTTTGTTCACTCTCCTTCCTCACGGTGGGATGGGGACCAGAATTGGAAAAAGGCAAAATCTGTGAGTTAAGAACAGCTTAAAAATTTACATTAAATAGTATATATAAAATTAATATTAATACTGATAATAATGATAATAACAAAAATAATACTAGTAATAATAGTAATGAAAAGGGAGATAAAAAAGAGAGAGGAATGAAACTTAAGAAAAACAAATTATGCACAGGACAATTTGTCACTGCCTGCTGACTGATACCCAGCCAGTCTCTGAGCAGTGATCAGCCCCTCCTGCCAACTTCCTGCCGTTTATATGCTGAGTATGATGTTCTCTGGCTAGTTCAGGCTGTCCTGACCATGCTCTCTCCTGGCATCTTATGCACCTGCTCACTGTCAGGGCATGGGAAACTGAAAAGTCCTTGACTTTGAGTGAACACTACAATTAAAATATCAGTGCGTCATCAACATGTGGTTTTTCAAGTTTTTCAGTGAGGTGGTATTATGAAAAGAATAGTTTATTTTGTTTCATATTGTTACCTATTATATATTATTATTATATTATATATTATTATTATTATATTATTATCTATTACTAAAAAAAATATCTGATGCTTGCACAAAGTTGTCCTCAAAGCATTTTACAAAAGAAGTCTGTGTGATTGTCCTTTTATATAAATATGGAATGTAATATCTTTAATTTCAACATCTATATTTCAACATCTGTGCTGATTTAGCATGACTAATAAATAGTCAGCTACCTTTTGAGGTCTTATTCCACCAATGAAGTTTAAGTACATCTAAAATGAAAGAGCCATTTAACCAAGAGTGAGCATTTGGAAGAATCTCCTTGTACCATTTGAAGATTAGATGGTGTTAATTGATGTACTTCTGTGAGGAATGGTCCAAAAGCTGCCTGTTCTACAAACTGACTTGTCCACTTTTCCTTCCAAGGTGAGACCAGTGGTGCACCAACGCTTTAGCACCTGGTGCATACATGAGATTTATAGCCAAGGATGGATATCAGATGGGTGTTGGATTTAGAAACACTTCTTCTGCAATTTCATTGGAATTAAATGTATCTTCATTTTACTGCAATTTATGCAAATCAGACTTGGATTCTGGGCCACTAAGAGCCTATTGAAGAAATCTAGGGAAATGGAGGGAAATCTTGAGTTATTTCATGAGTTCATGTGATGACAGTATTGAAATCAGTCAAACTATATTTCTGATAAAGCACACACTTTGAAAGCCAAAATTATTAATATACCTTTTGCCTCAATGTCTGCAAACCAAAATTGCAATCCCTGACAGTCAGTCTGGGTGCTAAAATTTTGGCAACAAGGTATTTCCTAGTCCTCACTACGACTAAATGACAACCTGTGACACTGAAAGCTGGCAGTAAAGTAGATTTTAGATATTTACTAGTCATTTTACTGAAATTTTATCCTGTATCCTGTACTGGACTTCATGCACAGGCACCAACCACCTGGAGTAGCAAATAATCAAGGTCTAACCATGTGGTGCTAGAATTTTTCTGTACTAAAAGAGGAAGTAGAAAACTACTTTTGAGTAACCCTAACACTCTTCTAGACAAGATGGATGTGGAAGATAAGGAAGATCATGGATTGACATTTCCTTGGGGTAGATCTCTTCACATAGGAACGGCCTTCTAGATACAGAGACATCATTATTGATAATGTCATGGAATTGTCTGAACTGTAATCACACTACTCCTACCTGGGATAGCCTGGGAATCACCTGAGATATAAGTACTTTCCCTTTGCTATTAGGAAAGTGAGAGCTGAGAACTTTCTTTTAATATTTCAGCTCACTGAAAGTTATTTTCCCCTCAATGAACACCTTAAAAAAGGTGATGAGCAGATGGACAAAATGTTTCTTCAAAATATATCACTTAGGACTGTGTAGTCAAGGATCCTTTAATGAAGCAAAATGTTGTGGGCTGATATAAATTGTCAATCTTCTCTTTTACTGCTATTTGTCAGTTTGTTGTGGCTGTATAATATCAGTCTACAGAAGAACATTGATATATAGAGATAAAAAGTTTCCATGGTTTATCTCAGTCAGATAAAATAATGGCAGTCTTAAATACAGTTTCCCCTTAATTTTAAAGTATATGGGTACACAGTTATATTTGACTAATGTAGGCTGCAAAAATTGCAAATAATGCAATGGCTGAAGACATTACATTCTAGATGCAGTTGAGTGGGTACTGACTGACCATTTACAGGTCTCTGGCAATAAATTCTATGTGGTTCAGGAGTCTCAACTGCAGAAGCGTCTTAAAATATGTAAAAAATGTCCCTTAGGAAGTACAAACATACAAGAATAATTTATTCTATATGTAGGAAGCAAGAAATGATGTATTTTATATATGCATAAAATGTTCATCATTACAGAAAGTGACAAGGATTAAAGGGATGGAAGTTGAAAAGAAACTCTCCCTTTCTTTTTGTGAGTAAATCAATAAGGGAGTATTTTGCAAAGCCATCCAGTGATTGAGCTTTCCAACACTACTTTAGGCTACTGACCACCAAACAAAATTACTACTTCGTTACAGGCCGTGAAATGTCATGTTTGTATAGAACTTGTTTAATGAAGAAGGTCTGGCAAAAGAATTTCACCTTTTCCTGCGTGAATATCCTAATAACAGGAATGCCTTTTCTCAAGCAGCAGTCTTGGCTAAGACTCTGCCGCGGCCGGCCAAGCTCGCATCAGAGAGATAAGGCAAGTTCTGAATGGCAGATGTCGGGAGCGAAGGCAGCGAGGAGCCGGCTGGCTGCCAGGAGCTCCGAGCAGCGATGTGCTGGAGCTATGTGTGAACCACACAATTCTGTGCTGCAGTTGCGGGGCTGCTCTGATCCATTTTGTACTCACAAATGAAATGTGTCTCCAAGTAGCCGAGATAAAAGTGGAGCAGTGTGAGCCCGAGAAGCGCATGTGCATCCCTAGCACCGAGCGCCCTTAGATAACTTGAATGGACTCCAAAGTGAGAGGAACTCATGGCTGCTGCCATAAAAGAGCCAAATGATGGTGGGCTAGACTGATAACTGGCAGTTCAGAGGTGCAAGGTGGGCTCTGACATGCACCGTGGCTGCTGTAATTTTAATGCTAACCTCTCCTATCCATAACCGCGGGAACCCATTGGCTCCCAGGAACGAATAAAGAGAAATCAGTGTGCCAATGACAATCCCATTCCTGCCTCTTTAGAATCAGTGTTCAAGAGTTTTTCAGATGCTAACTGCTAATTTACAAAGACATAGGAAACTGCTGTGACTGTCAAATAAATAACAATGACACAATTGTAGCAATAGATTCTAAAATGTCCTGGCTTTAGCTTATCTCTGGAACTTGCAAACTACTGAGTGGCATACACACCCACACAAACTCTTGAGGGTGAATAGGAAAACACATGCTTCATGCTCACCTAGCATCCTTCATTGCTATTCAGTCTCAGGGATCGCCATTCTGCCTTCTAACTCCTTAAGTGTCTGAGGTTTTAATCTTTAATGTCTCCACACGTTGTTTTTTATTTGGTTAACAGTACCAACAGCAGTGGATTAAGTGTCTTTTTTTTTTTAATGCATTGCCATGGTTGTTAATGAAATGTAATATCTGTATGGGACTTCTCTGAATATTTGGTTTTGCTGCTATGAAAGAACAAAGACCACTTTTACATGTTGTCCACTAGTGTTAGTGGAAACAATAAGCTAATAGTCTTAGCCATAAATCCAAGAAGCCTTTTTCTTCCTTTGTTTTTATGATAAAGCAAATAAAGAATTAAGACACCTTCATACCTGTGCAAAACGCAAGAAGGGAATCCTTGTCTGATAGTGTTTGTCTCCTTCCAGGGACATTGCTTCCTAGTCCACGTGGGGCAGCTGCTGCAGGGGTGCTTGCACAAGTCCCCTGCATTGTACCAATAGATGGCTGCCTGCTCCTGGAGCCTCGCCATCCAACGGCTCTGGAAGCACTGCATTTATCCTGGCAATAATAAATTTGCCGTGCAACTGGCCTGTTATTACACTTCATCTGTTGGAATAAGCACGCAGGCACAGACATGCTGCAGCTCTTCTTTGTGCTAAATGTAGGGTGAGAGGGTCAGTGGAGGGAGAGAAATTGCTATTGTTTTTAGAGTGTTCACAAAAATTATGAAAAAAGCTACAAATATTCAGATGAAATTTGAAATGTCTTTAATTCAAACCCACATGACAATGAAGATATTGTAACCCCCTCACCTACATATTTTATACAAAGTGAGCCAACAGAACGAGGATAAAAATTGCTGTACATCTCCTTGCTTAATCACTCTTCCCTGCAGCTCTAAACAACAAATTAGACTTTTTTAACGTTCAAAACAATTCTTTCCTGACGAGTGCTGTCTGAAGGAGTTCCTGCAGAGAAGCCTTCTTTTCCTATGGAAAGGTTCGGGAGCATTACTGGCTACTTGGATACAAAGCTGAGGCTCCTTAGTGACTGTAAATCAGTCCCATCTTGTTAATGTCAGTAAGGCTATGGTAATTTATGCTTGCTAAAGTACTCGAACCTGCCAACAGGCACCTGGTTAAATAGGTATGTTTAACCTGCTGGAGTTGCTCAGAAACAATTAAAGCAGCAGCCACTCCATTCGATGTGGGAAGGTTACACAGTTCAAGTCCATCTCTCCCTTCTCCATCAGCAGCATTAGGGTCCTCCTGCCAGTGAAGCCTCTGATGGAAATGTGAAGACAGAGTACCCTCGGTACCAGCAATGTGCAATAGGAGCAATTGAAGAGGGAAGCTGAAGGCTTGCTGAGACCTTGTCCTGCTGTGACCTGTTCTGAATGATATGATCCAAACTTCCCTCAATCCAAACTTCCCCCGCTATTATCCTTGCAGTCCTTAGTTTTGCCTTCTTGACCTTATGTTTCCTTGGTCTCTTCAGTTCTTGAACAAATTTTCATTTTGTTACCACGAAAAACTCAAGAAAACAACAACAACAACCCCCTCCCCAAAAAAAAAACAAAACAAAAACCAAAAAAAACCCAAACAAGAAACCCCACAAACCCCACAAAAAAACCAAAACAACCAAAAACCGAAACAAAACCAACCAAACAAAAAACAAAACAAAAAACCAAAACCGCCTGCCTGACCTGACCTGATGTTGCTATTGCTGCTAGCTCTGCTCACATATTTCATGCTTTTCCTCTCCTTTGTATTGTCTACTTGGACTGTATACTCTGAGCACTATTTTCAGCTAAGTGCTGTACATATAATGGAGACTAAATCTTGGTTTGTCTGCAGGCATTACCATAATAAGAAAGGCATTTCAATTAAGAGAAATATTGTAAAAATGTGCCTGTTCTTAATGACAGATTGTCTTTCCTTGGTCCTACCAACACAAACAAAGCAAAGAGAGACCAGAATACTCATTATGAACAATGCTTCAGTGCAATCCTGCTATTTCATTGCTTTCTGCAGTCTACCACCCCCTTCTTTTCCATACAAAATGTACCTTTTTTAACAGCAATTAAATATTATCATGAAACTAAGCAAAAAAGTAATGTGGCAAGTTGTACCTTTGCAGAACTGATGACAGAAATTATAAAAGAAATGTATCAAGCAATTCGATTAATGTTTAAGATAATATATCATATGAAGGAATAGTTAGAATATTGCAAATTTGCAATATAACTTTGTGGTGGCAAGGTAGTTAATTTTTCTGTGTTTTTTTGCTTTCTTTTATTTGTTTGTTTCTTCTTTTCGTTCTTGTTAGCATCTACTTTTCTGTCTTTACTGGGGACACTACTTTCATACAGCAATAACAGCATTTTATTAGGGTTTTGTATGGGTTTTGAGATGTCAGAGATGATTGTGGTTGCTTGGTATTCATGCCAGTGGTTGCTACTGTTCTGACTGCAATTTTTTTGGAAAGTTTTAACCTGGGCAATACCATTAAAGAAACACATAAGTTTGAAATGCTAGGCTACTCATTCACATGGAAAGGGAAACTAAGTGTGGATGATTTTTGCAACTCAAATCAATGCTGTCTTTCTTCATTAGATGGAGATATGAGATATTTCACCAAACTGTAAACACCCATCCTGTAGATATCTCCTTTGACCAAATTATGCTACTCCTTTTCTAGTCAATGGAAAGAACTACCCTATCTTAGGCATTTCCTTTCAGATGAGAGAGATTACGCCCTGTGAGTACCTGGTACTCCCTCTTAGCTCTAAAGACTGTTTAGCCTACAAGCTCAGATGGGGATATTTGCATTATAGATATTTGCATTTTGTCAATTCATTCCTTTTTTAGTGTCAGGTCTGTAAGGATTGAAGAAAATGCACCTTCTGAAAGGCCTCACTCAATATGTATAAATTGCTGCTTCTGTGCATGCCAGGCTTGGACGGGAGCTGAGTCATGGCTTCTGAGGCAAAACTGAAAATTTCTGTACAATGGGAAGGTCAATCAGAGCAGGGTCTGCAGCACAAGAAGGAACAGGGCAAGGCTGGAAAATTTAGAGGAGTTGGCTTAATGGTCTCAGCATTTCACTCCTCACAGCTCTCACCTCATGCTCTGACACCTCCCTTGGCTGCAGCAGCAGCCTGGTCTCCAGCCCTGTGGCTCAGAGCCCCTGGCCTTTCTGACACCTCTGCTGATTGCTGCTTCTGCTGTCTCTGACATAAGCTAGCCTTGACCTGAGAAGAAAAGAGGAACATTTGCTTCCAGACCAGGTGTTCTCAGGGATAAGTCCTCTTTCCTCCTTCATCTGTCCAGCTGCAGTTTTTATTTGCCACTTACTTGAAAGACTGTGATAAGGAGCAATTAGTAGAAGATAGTACAAGCAGGCATCTGCTTCCCTTAGGAATGAAGGGAACAAAATATCATGAAGGAATTTGCTTCCCTTAGAAACTTAATTCTATTTAAAGGCCTTCCTGTCATTTCAATAACTAATCTCAGGAGGAGGAATGTGGCTTGAGGGTTATGGGAACAGTTAATTCCTGATTGCCACTTGCTCCTTATGAAGAGTAAATCCTTCATGGTTCTTTCTTCCTCAATCTCTCACTCTCTCAAAGATGCCTGAATCTATTATAATAGTGAATATTAAGGATTATATATATTTTTTAGAGGCCATGTTAAGCCTCACAAAACAAATACAGGAGAGGAATTATTACAATTTTGTGTGTCTATGACAAAAAAACCCACTATGAGTATGTTTGTGGGAATTAAATTATGGGTCAAATTCGCAGAAGAGTTTCAGAGAGGACAGAAAAGCCCCAAATACTTGTTTCAATAGTTAAAGAATTATGTATTCCAGTCTGTAAATCTTTAAATTTTTCAATTATTTTATTTTAATTTTTTTTTTTTAGTAAAAGAAAAGAGATTCCACAAACAAGAACATAAACATATTTACTTTCTGAACCAGTCTGAACCAATCCTTTTCATGAAACCTAAAAGGCCATTATTCATAAAATTGTACTTAGAAAAACTGGAGGCAGATGAGAGAAACACTTTTCCCCCAGGCTCCTTGGAGACCAGTGAAGCTGCTAGTAGCTTTTAGAACTGGAAAAGGGCTCTGCCTACTCACACAATGTAGCTGTATTCATCTGAAAGTATTCCTATTATTTGCCTTGGATACAATTAATTATTTTGCACCTAAGGTGTTCTGTGGCATACCATTACATCACATTAGCCTTGTGCTTGACATCAGACTGATGCAATGTGATACATTAGGAGTCCTACCAGAGCTGTTTTAATTAGACAAGGAATTTCATTCACTTAGTGAATATTTGCTTTGAGTTGCCTGTTTAAGGCCATAAAATACAAGCACCTCAATGCTCCCAACGAAATGTCAGATGGGGTATTCTACACTCTGCTGATTAATTATATAATACTTAGATAATTTAGCTAATCTGTTGAATGCATATCACACAGTTAATGAAAGACTTCAAAGCTGCAGGCAGACTTAAGGAATGAATCATCGGGTATAGCACAGTCTTCATTACTCATTGCAGAAATGCAGCATTCATAGTTAGGAAGCTTGAACTGGGAGAGGTGCAAATGGCAGGGTTACCCTGCCAAACTCTGCTCGTTCTTTCTTTTCTGCCTGTTTGAGGAGTCACACACAGCAGGGTGAATAGATACTCTGGCTGCTTTTCAGAAGGGCAGAGACTGATCCCTGAGGCATTGATGGGGAAGGGGATTCATCAGCATTGTTCCATTCTCTAGAGTGCTGCAGCACCCATGAACCAGGCTCTCCTCTTGCATTGCTGTCCTGGGTAAAATTTTAAGGCATTAAAGGATAATAATAATGTTGCCCAAGCAGAAAAACTCTGGGAAGAGCTAGAACCTGTGCACACCTGTGAGTTTGTTTTTTTTTCTTTTTTCTTCCCACATGGATGTACAATGATTAGCAAACACTGAGTGAAAAGTCAAGACATTATCATAATCATCACCTATTGTCAAGGCTTGAGTAGCTCATTCCATTTTCAGAGTGTATTTTTTTCCCAGCCTATTAGCAGCAATTAAAGGTATCAGTTTATCAGTTGACTTCTAAAATGACCGTGTGTTTTTCTTTTTCCATAACTAAGGGCTGGAGTTTATTCGGTTTCTCTGGGATGGTGGAGGAGAAAAGTTTGCCTTTTTTTTTTTTTTTAAGGGGAAAGATCATTGATGCTTTGTGATCTGGCCCATTAGGTCTGGTCTGGAAGCCTTAGGCTTGTAGCAAAGATACTTTGGGAGAGCTTGGGTGAAATGCAAATTAGAAATGGTCAGGAAGAAAGGCATATGGGTTGGGAGGGCAAAAATGAATTCTATTTAGTTATTATTTTAGCTGATCAGGCAACTCCTCATTCACAGATTGCCTGTGGAAAGAAATTATGTGAATGGTGTGATGTACTATCACAAAAAAATAAAAAAGAATAGAAACTCTCCTCTAGCATACATTCAGGAGTCTCCAGCGGCACATTCATCCCCAGATCTCTCACATCACTGTTCTGCACCATTATCAGTGCTCAGAAGCACTGGGGGTCATCCTGCCCTGGTCTCCCTTTGTGGGAGGACTTGTGAATTCTCTCCCTGTCTGACTCACCCGAAGGAAGCTGGAATAGCTAACAATCACCTACCCTTGTTTTTTAAAATTGCCTCTGGCTGAAGGAGATTAAGCAGTATGTGAACTATCCCTCTGTCCTCTAACCCTCCAACGGGGGAGTGGAAACAAACACTGAGGTGGGAGTGTCCTATCCACTCCAGACACTGAGTTAATTTCTGTTGGGGTATGGGGGATATATAGCAAAATGCAGCATACATCTCCTCCCCCTGTTTAAAAAACTCCTGTATGTGGTCATAACCTGGGTTTTTTATCTCATCTGAAAGATAACACCTCCAGGAGAGCATTTTAGGAGAGCAATCTAGTACTGAGTCAGAGGGAAGAGAATGAGTCACTGCAGCGCTTAGATTTTTCTTGGAAGTTTCTCACTAAAGCATTGCCCCAGTCTGACACTGTTTAGTAGATGACATCAGAGAGACTGGAGTTTATGTTAAATTCAGAACGGATAAAAGCTAGGATCCCAGGAAAGTGTTTTTAAAAGAGTGGTTAATTTTTTGTGGGGCTGGTAAAAAGTACTTAATTAGGGGTGTATTCATCATGCGCTTACTGTAAAACCAGAGTAAACAACAGCAAAAAAATCAGAAGGGAAGACTAACCAGCAATCTTAGGCTGCTAAGTAGGATGGATACCGCATGTGTCACATTGCACACTGTTCCTGCCTTTAGCAACGGCACACAAAGTGAACTCATTATAATTGAATTGTATTTGGCTAGGAAAAGTGCGGGTCATTTTTTCTTTTTTTTACTCTTACTTTGCAGCTACCTGGTTTTTGCAGTAAAGGTGCTTGCAACCCTGTGAAGGATCCCCTCAACAACAGCAAGACATCAGTGGCATTGCTAGGTTGCCATTGTGGAGTGGTGCTCTGGTGATTATCAGTGAATTGACAATGATTAGTGACTCACTGTTGCTCATTCTTAATCCAGCCCACTCCACCACTGCTTGTATTGCCTTGTGGGGAGCAAATCTAAGCACATGTAAAGGGAGAAGCTTCAGTGTTATTTTGCTGGCAGCCTTCTAGAAAGCTCCTTTGCACTGTAACTGCTTGTCTGCTACCCACCGAGTTTGCCATCTGGCTAAAGATTTTCTTCCAGCCCCATAGGAACTTCAGAGGGTAGACATTGTACATTAATGCCAAATGCTAAAAAAAGATAAAAATTATTTAAACCATTGGAGCATGAGATGCACATGTATGTGTTGTGAAGATACCACATGTTATGAATGAAAAATATGCTGGCAAGAATTACTGCTGTGAGTTTCTCTAGGAATCTCCCTGTGCTGAAGAGATCATCTCCTGTGATCATCTCATGGTGGTACCTACCTCAGCATCCTTAAGAAGGAACCCAAACCCGGGAAGGTTTATATAAGCTTCTTTTCTCCTGATTCAGGCTTGAAGCTGCATGACATGCAGACAACTGTAGATGAACAGAAGCTCTGTTTGCTCTGCCTCACCCTCTGTATGCTACTTCTAGTAAATCTCAGATGAGGTTGAAGAGTGGTGTGGCTACTGCCTGGCTCATGTGCCTTGACTCATCCCAGTCAGATATGTCAGAGCAGCCTGTAGGCCAAACATCTTCTCACCAGGTATCACAATCATATGACATCAAGAAAGGAGAGTAGGAGAGCAGATCAGAAACTGAGGGAGTTCAGCTTCAGAAGGGCTTTTAACAACCTGAGCTGGCAAAGCTACAAATGAACCTGCCAGTGGAAGTATCTGATATTCACTGTGTCTGTCTCAGTTCTCTTACAATGCTATAAAATCTGTCCCTTTCCTACTATTGCCTTCTGCCTCTGTTGTGCCAACATATTTCCTCCATGAAGCTTCCTTTATGATTAAGCACTCAAGGTGCAAGCAAATAGAGGCCCAATGTATTTTCAACAGACAATTCTTTAAAAGATGGAGACAAGAAATATCTGCCTATACAAATGCCTGTCTTTTTAGTCTAGCCCTTATATTTAAAGAAATATTTCTCAGAAACTATACTGAAGGCAAAAACATGCTCAACAGCATTGTTTCTGGAAAGAAAAAAACATTTCTGATACTTGAATGAATTTATAAAACAAGACAAAGTGGTTTACAATCACTTTGAGAAAAAAGGGGTAGGTCTGCTATAGGGTCTCTAGTCTTTGACTTCGCTCTTCATGCCAAACATATTTTGTGACATTTGCTCTCATTGCTTTGAGCTGTTTCCTGGCAGATTGAGCAAGTTCTGCTTACTGCAGCTATGCATCTTGAACAAACATGAATTTGTTTATATGTACAGTTTTGACAGATGAAGTGAAAGCTGGCATTTCAAGGCACATTTCAAGGGTTTGCATCCATGGTTCTTGGCAAACTGGTACATCCTGAAAGAAAAATTGGTTCTGCCTCAAAGGTATGGAAAACCTCAGCTATATTAAATGGCAGACACAGGTAAAGTGGCATCCACACAGCTGCCTGCCAGACACTCTAGGCAGGTGTCCAGACACAGAATCATAGAATGGTTTGGGTTGGAAGAGACCTTAAGGATCACCTAGCTCCTATCCCTGTGCCATGAGCAGGAATGCTATCCACAAGCCTGGATTGCCCAAAGTCCCATTTAACTTGACTTGAACACTTCCAGGGATGGAATCTAAACCTGTCCCCTTTCAGTGTAAAGCCATTCCCCTTTGTCTTGTTACTGTGTGCTCTTGTCAAATGTCCTTCTCTATCCTTCTTGTAGGTCCCCTTCAGGTGCTGCAATGCTGCTATGAGGTTATGTTGGAGCCTTTTCCTCTCTAGACTGAACAACCACTGTTCCAGAGTTGGAACCCCAACTCTCTCAACCTGCTTTCATAGGAGAGGTTCTCCAGCCCTCTGATTATCTTCATGGCCCTCCTCTGGACTTGCTCCAACATTGGCATCTTTCTTATGTTGGAGGCCCTAGAGCTGGATGCAGTACTCCAAGTATGGACTCATGGGAGTCAAGAAGAAGGGGAAAAACACCACCCTCAACCTCCTGGTCACACTTCTTTTACTGCCAGGCCAGGACATGGTTGGCTTTCTGGGCTGCCAGTGCACATTGACAGGTCATGGTGAGTTTCTCCTTGATGCACCAACATCCACAAGTCCTTCTCTTCAGGGCTTTCAATCCATTCTGTCCTTGGGATTGCTCCAATCCACATGCAGATGCTTGCACTTGGCCTTGTTGAATTTCATAGGTATGCATCTACTAAACAGGTCAGCATGTCTGCTTCTGCTCAAAGACTAGACTGACCAGCAGTGGCACAGAGTGTTGGGGTGGGATGGAGACCTTGGCTTTGTGCTGCAGAAATGGAACAGCACAGATCACACTGCAAGCCATGTGTGGTGTGTGAGGTGAGGTGTGTCTGCTGGAAGTGGCCATGGCTTGCTGTCACTACTTCTCTGTGGCCCTTCATTAGCAGCCCCAGTGGCTGAGAAATCTTAAGCTCCTGCTTTAGATGTAACTCCAGGCAGCAACAACAACTGTCCCAAGGACATGTGCTGTGCTGTGTTCCTCATGCTTGTTGGAGCAGGCTCTCCCCCTACTGCAGTTGAAACCAAGGGACAAAACGCCCATGGAAACTAATGGGAACATGGGCAAGCCCACTTCCCATATGGTGCCTGTCAAACACGTGCTTAGGAAACATCTGATATATTTTTATTCAGATCATGTGTTTGGTATAATGACTGAGATCTGTTAAGTCCTGAGACTGTAGACCTTGAGTAATTCCCAAGTTTTGTATAAATATCCATCTTTGTTCTTTTGTGAGAGAATCACATGCCAGTGTGAGAACTCATATGATTTTGGGTGCAACTCAGAGAAGACATCTGATTTAAGGTACCCTTAAAGTGCTCCACAGCAAACTTTGCAACTCCCATTACAGCAGTATTTCTTTGAAGATACCTGAAGTGGAAGTAGCTTTGATTTTTTGATGAATAATTGAGAAATAAGGAGGCTGAATCTTATAATTTTTTACATTGCTGTGCATTTTATAGTGCTCTGGAATATCTATCACCATGGCAGCTAAGTAATTGTAAAGCTATAATGTTACTGATCACTTTTGTTGTAAAATGAATTATATTGTTTATTTATTTGTAATGTTTCAATCACAAACAGGAAAACTTTTATAGAAAATTTTAGCTGAGAGCATAGCCTTTACAGTTAAAATATTTCTTGTAATAAAGCTGCTAGAACATAAAATCATTGGAATGATATTAGATCTTGGTATCTCTTCTCCACTGATTAATATCTTGTTAGGTGGATCATTTCAATTTAAATAGGTCCCTGAACTTCGGGTAGATAACCAAAATGTTACTATGACATTATAGTGGACAGGATTTATCTGTTATGAAACACACTTACTGTTTTATGTCACCTTGACTTTGAGAAAATGTATCACATTATAACTGAAATTGTTCAGAGTACAGTGGAGCATAAAAGAAAAATGATTCTGGATGAGGCACAGGCACAAGTCGACTTTCATGCTTCCTAAGGACAGAGGCTCAAGGAAAGTGTGTAACATCATCTTTGTTGTTTGCTTTTATCTTCTGGAGTTGCCTGAAAGTCCCTCAGCACTCATGGATTGCACTTGAGTGGACTAGATGCAAATAGATGCAAAAGAAAGAATGCAAAAAACAAAGACGCAAAAAACAAAGGTACCTTCCCAAAACTTATTTATATTATTGCAAATTGCTGACAGTGTTAGCAAAGCGGAGACCATCTTGTGTTTTCTTATCTTAACAGTAACATCGAGGAAAATTTTTCCCATTTTACTGTTTCATAAATGTTATACTACATTTATCAATCCTATTTTGCAAGTAGGTTTGTGAGCAAGGGCTGGTAGAGGAAAGGAACAGAACAGCACAGCAGCTATGATATTTATAGGAAGCCAGAGTGAATTTCATATAATTTATTCTATTCACAATAAAAATTAATGTCTAACTGAAACAGCTAAGAACCTATCTTGAGTGGACAAAAATCTTCATTTACTTCCACTGCACCCACAGTGACTTCCCACTCTGCTGCCTAAAGCTCATTCTTCACAGTTAATAATAAACATCTTTGACTAAATGATGACTTCAGTTCCTCTGCTAGGATCACAAGCAACCACCTATATGTTGTGCTTCTTTCATAGTGCACTCTGCATTAGCAGACCCTCTGCTTGATCACTGGCTTCAGTCACCATCAAACTCACTTAAAGATGCAAACATTTTCCAAGTAGTTGTGTAGCACCTAATAAACCTGAATGTTATCCTTGTTCTTCAGTTAGTCACTGCCTATTTACCATAAGGAAAAAATGGACTTTGTCCTCTAGAATAGAATTTCAGGGGCAACCTCATCCAGAACATCTGAAAAATGTGTCACCTCAAGCCACTAACCAATTTAACCTTTACTGTTTTTCATACTTAAAAGGGAAAACAATTCCCCTCTATCTGTATCCTAAGGATAAGGGAGAGATACTGATATAATTTGCAGTGTATTCTGGTAGATAAGGTTTCATTTTCATCTTTGGCATTTGAAGATGCTAAGTATAATTACACTGTATAAAAATGATGATCTCTTCTATTTTGGAAATGCAAAGGGTGAATGGTGATGAACTTCTGAAAGTAGTTAATTCATCTACTATTAGTAGAAAATATTGGCTTGACTTCTTAATAAATAGGTGGTTAAGTACTGGAGCATTAACCAAAATAATTGTTAGAATCTGAGAAATTCTAGAGGCTATTTGAAAGGCTTGTGCATTTTTTTCCCTCAAAATGGATTGGAGAAACTCTTCATGTGTGGTATGTTAGTTTTCCAGTAGTATAAAATGCGTGCAAATACTGACATACCATTTGAAGCGTTTCTCGGATCTATGGTTGCAAGGCATCTGTTTTAAAAGTTAATGTTAATCAAGGCTTGGTTATGAGTGAGTGAAAAACATGCCTGATTTACAACCCAGTATATCTCCTTAATCTAGGCAACTTGTGTCCTGCATCCATGTCACTGAGAAGGTATCTCCTTCCTTGATTATTCCCTACTCTCTTGTAATCTCAAGAATAGTTTACCATGGAGACCATAAGCTTTCCATGATAAAAGCAATGTGAAAATGTTTAAATTCCAAATCTGTTAGTCTTCACACACACCAGCCACATGACCTGGTAGAGTGTCACGCCATGCAGCAGGATGGGAGTCGCTGGCTGTGGCTTTGGGCTGGTCACGTAAGGCCTTGAGCAGAGCCCTGAGAGGCTGTGCCAACATTCCTGCAGGAAGCCTACACACCAGAAACACTGGATGTTATGTTTCTGTCCCAAGTAATTAATTAATGAAGGCGGAAATAATTAATGATGAATGTAACAGAAGTACAGTGTAGGTACTGAGGTTAACAAGTTTATCTTATTTCTCACTGTCTATTATCTGTACATCTCTGTTATTAATTGGATAAACTGCCTAATCAAAGATTCGGTAAGTATAATCCAAAGCCTATGAGTCCTCCAATATTCCAATTACATTTTTGGCAGTGTGAAAGATGTGTGGTAAGTAATCAACACGATTGCTGAAGCAAGTGTTACAGGTAGCACCAAAAGATCCATTCCCAGGAATAATTTTATCTTCATGACTCCCTATTATTAAGTGGGAATACTGTATAAAAAACAGCAAAATAATAATGTTTTTCTAGTTCAATCTGGATGCTGACATTATTCTTGTCAAAGTGAACATGAAAAAATCCATTTCGTAGGCAGACTTCAGCATGGCTTCAGTTTCTGTTCAAGTGTTGGTAGAAGGTGCTTAGGATATCTCAGGAAAAAATTAGCAACTCACTGAACCAAGTTCAGAACCTGAAGGAAAAGAAATCATTCTTCTACTTAAAAAAAAAAATAAAGAAAACACAATCTTTCCTGTTATTAAAAACAAATTTCCCAAGAGCATCTGGACTTTCCAAATGTTTAGCATGTGGATGACTCATCAGCTTTATGCTAAGATATTGTGCTGTTATTTCAAAACCAAAATACCAGCTTTGACATTTTTACATGTTGTACAGAGATCCTTGGATTAAGTGTGATGCTGATTTTGAATCTCTTATAAAATTATTTTTCTCTGACAAACAATTTGTTAGAGGAATTATATTTTTGAAAGCTTTTCTTTTTCTTGCTTGGCCAGACTCTCATTTTAAATGAATTATACCTGTTGCAGCCACTGTAATTCAAGAAGTTTTCTATTGAGCTCAGGATTTAGAATGAACCAAAGGCTTTCCTGTGCTGGGCCAATTAAGATGGTTTTTCTAGAACTTCTCTGCTCATTGGGCCTTGCTAGAAGGCAATTCAAAATACAGCTCTTCCACCACTGGTCAGCAAGTCTTAACTGCCCAGAAACATAATTTTTAGAGAGAGTGAAGGGAAAGAAAGATTTTATATATATATATATGTATAAATGTATATTTGTATTGATTTTGTCCTCTTTGACTGTATTCAATTTTCATTCATAGGGAATTATATGTGCTCAAGTAATATATACTAAAACCCTGAGTTTGGTCATGCAGATTATGACTTGGAGTAAAAGAAACTAGGAGTCTTCTTGCATGGCTAGTGCTAGGAAGATGAAAGTAACCTAAGCCAAGGAAGGGAAAGTGAGTTGCTGGGACACATCTATTGATTGTGATTTTTGTTACAATGAAGCATGCAGTTTCACACAAAACAAATGAAAAACTTAGTCCTCAGAGGTTTCCAGATCTTCAGATAAGAGTGATCTTTTGGCTAGTGTAATAGAAAGAGCAAAGCTGACCAATCTTCTGCAACAGTGTCGGGGGATCTTCAGGTTAACTCAGACTGATGACAAGATGATCTCAGGATGAAGGAGAAAGTGGGTATGCAAGGCTTCTCTATCTCCTCAATTTAGTGCTCAGGTTGTGCTACAAAATGTGTGCATATTTACAAAATTCAGAGAATGATTTTCAATGTATGGAGACCATAAGTACAGGAATTCAGGTCTCTCTGTATGTAAAATAAGAAGCTCTGAAATTGCTCTGCACTACTTTTTATGATAATTTTGGGTCTTTCTTTGGCCACACAGACTTGTTAATTTTACATTTCCCTTGGTTCTCTCCAAATAGAGAGAAGGCTACTTTTTACTGTAGCTGTATTTGTATCTAGTACAGATATCAAATTATTTCTAATTCTTTTATTAAGAGCCATGATTATAGCAGCAAGATCCAAGAGTATCGAGCATATCTAGCAACTGTTAAAAATATTTTTTGTCCTGTTCCCAGAAGACCTTGTTCTCAACATAGGCGCTGAAACACAGGTGTCTTTGGGTCTGAATAAAAGAGGTATAGCTAGGAGAATTGACCAAAATCCTCTTAAAAGGCTGCACCATTTACTGGCATTGTTCCATCAAAGTAAATGAGAACCATTTAGCTACACTTTAATGTGATGACTGGACTGCACATGCAGATATAATAACTGTAACTTTATAATCTCCCTGTCTGGGGTCATTGCTATTTTTCTGTGGCTCTGTAAATGTCGTGGTTTAAGCCCAGCAGGCAACTAATCCCCAAACAGCCACTCAGTCACTGCACTCCCCAGTGGATTGGGGGAGAGAACGGGAAGAGCAAAAGTGAGAAAAGTTGTGGATTGGGATAAAGATAGTTTAATGGGACAGAACAGGAAGAAGATAATAATATTGATAAAATTAATAATAATTAGAATATACAAAACTAGGGATGAACAATGCAAGTGCTCACCACCTACTGACCTGCCAGTTCCCAAGCAGCAGTGGCCCTCAGTCAGCTTTCCCCCAGTTTATAGGGTGAGTGTGATGCCATATGCTATGGAATATCCCACCCAGCCTGGCCATGACCCCTCCCAGATTCTTGTCCCCATCCAGCCTTCTCACTGGCAGGACATGAGAAGCTGAGAAGTCCTTGGCTTAATCTAAACACTGCTTGGCAACAACAAAAACATCAGTGTGTTATCAACATTATTCTCATACTAAATCCAAAACACAATGCTATACAAGCTTTATCAGTATTCCAAACAAAACCACGGCAGTAAATAACATGATTGAATAAGAGAGGGACAACTGTTCCTTTCCTGGGGAGCAGTCTGCCTTTCTTGAGCCCTGAAAATCCCTTTGCCTTGCCTGCTATCCATTGCATGCCATTAAGTATACAGTTCCCTCTCAGTAGCTAATGAGACTTAAATAAACATACTGAGAGACGAACATGGCCCCTAGAGTTTAATAAATGATGCTGATTCTGGTTTCAATTACACTGGTGTAAATCTGGAACATCACCACTGCTTGCAGTTGAATTAGTCTAGATTTATATCACAGCTGAATTTAGTCCATAGATTTCATTTTTTAACCCACTGGAATTTTATCATTGTGATTTAAGCCTTTTTAAACACCAAATATAGAGGTAATTTAATAGATCAGGTTGTGTACCTATTTTTTATTCCATATCTCTGCATACTGGAGCCCTAGTTTTATTTTTATGTTTTTAAGCTTTACTCTTCCAATAATCAAGGAACTGATAGCATTGCACTGATAACTGATAGCATTGCTTGTTATAATCAGAATATCAATCCTTTTTTTCGTAGCCCTTTGATTATGCCCTGAATTTTTGTACTTTTGGCTATAAGTAATGTACAGCCAAAGTGTTTAAGCACAATTTGACATCCTGTTCAGAATTAAAATGAAGTGATTTGATGGATGGAAGAAGCATAATGCACCTTAAACTAGTCAGAAGAACAAAATACTGTTTTGTTCTAAAAAGCAAGTAGTGTCGTCTATACTATGATCACATCACCAGTGTTATAATAAATAATGTGTTCAGAATCTGCCAAAAATCAAAGGTGAGTCAATGGAAAAAATGTTGAGATGGGAGATGCAGCCAGTGAGCTCACAGGCAATGCAGATCTTTGAGGGCAGCAACTTTTTACCATAGTCTTCTCTTTAGATACAAATGTTAGTAAGTGACAACACTATCTACAGAAATTGAGTAGCCTTCTTTTAAATTCTTAGCTGAGACAGAGTGTGAGCACCCATAATTATATAAATTATAAGGAGGAAAATTTCTATGCATTCTAATTCTAAGATGGAGATGCCAAACATTCATGAAGTGTCATGATTTTAATCTTGTTTGAAGGTGATTCAGCTCAGTAATGTTAGAATTTGGTGAAAAGGGGGAATATAAATTGATGCAGTAAAGTAATTAGTGAGTAGGAATCTTGGACTGTAGGATGCTTGAGAACATAAAATATGAAGGCATTCTAAACTGACTGGGTTAAATGCAAGCACCAGTCTTGGTGAAGCCATGATCTTCAGTAATGCTGAGGACAGGAATCCATAGATCTCATAATAGTTACCCATATCTTCTGGTTATAATAAGAAAATGTGTGTAGGAAGGGGGAGGGGGAAGAAGATATAAAAACCTGTGCAACAGAAGCCATTTAAAAGGCAAGATTTGCCAACTATCGTTACCATAGTTACCTTGCATTATAATTATAGGAGAAAGATCTGCGGTGGACTTATTTAACTATGTGTGGGATGTATTGGTGATTGGATGATGACCCTTGTTCTCTGAAATAAAGATGAGACATAGCCTCTCTCAGCACATCAGGCTCATGGAAATGAAATATCATGCTCATTAAAAATATCAACCTGTCAGTGCAATAATTAAGAATTCTGTTTATTTCAAGATAGCCGGTCACATATCCTGGAGATGTAAAATTGAAAATTTCTTAAAAACAGGAAAAAGAAGGTTAGCCGAGTGCTTTAGTCTTAATTTTCAGACCCACTGAGTCAGTGTGCTTCTAGAGAGTTGATGCACACTTCTATTGAAGAATTAAAGTACATTGACAAGTCTAGATTAACTTTGAGAATTGGAGTCTGCTTGTTAAAGCTGTATATGTAAGACTCTGTTCTTTTTTCTTATTGCTGTTTGTAAACTGATAATTCCTAAGACATGCATGCTGTCTTCCTGTATCTCACCACTTTGTGATGTTTGTTGTTTGGTTTATATGTTTGGTTTTTGCTGTTGTTTTTTGTTAATTTTGGAAAAAAAGGGAATTGAGTGTTTTTCAGAACAAACAATGTAGGAGAGCACACATTCTCCAGCTGTCTCTTCTTGCAAATCACATTGGCCCAGATTTGGTGTGGGGCTTAGAAGATGCAGAAATTCTGGCATTGCCATACCTTATCCTTATTGACATACCTTATCCTAACCTATCCTGGCATTGAAACTCCTCTTTGGATTCTTGTGCCTGGTACAACCTATGGAATAGCTGCAGATCATTTGTCTTGCTATTGTTCTACATTTCATCCTGGGGACACTGAAATACAGCACTGCACAAGGCAAAGGTACATGCCTAGGAACTGCTGCTCATAGAAACCCAAAGAAGTTAACATTTTGAACTTAAAAATTTACAGTATCAAGTCTTTAATCCTTCACAATTGGCTACCTCCTCAAGTTGACCTTTTTATTCCCTTCTCCTCATACATACCGTTGTGAAAACCCAACAGCTGAAAAAAAGTAAAAACAGTATACTTAGTTGAGAGAGGGATTGTTTTGTAGCCTGGTAGATTTTGAGTCACAGCTGCACTGGCCTTTTCAGATGCTTAGATATATTTGTTGTGGTCAAACAACTGATCTTGCTCAAAGGTGGCTAATCTGGGACCTGCTAACATCATCATCACGACAGCTCAACCTAGCTGCCCTTGTATTTGTCTGCTTCTGGGGTGTATTTTGCAGCCTCCTTTGGGCTGGTGGCTGCTTCTTCTACCACTGAGATTAGGACCTGAAATAAAATTTAAAATTTCTGCAAGGATTGGAATGCACCCTTGCAAATGTAAATATAAAACACTCTGTGCCATGTTATGATTCATGCTTATCTTTCTATTAGTTCGGCATTTTCTATGGCAACACTACTACTTATTTTTTTAGATCTCTTCGTTTCCCACAACTTCTTCCTGAGAAAAATCAACCTGCCTGATCTCCTGTTTTTCTAGCATGGTTTCTGCTATTTTCATCACCCAAATCATGGCATACCTGTGAAGAAAAGAAATACTCTAGCGGTGCTCACTAGAGAGAGAAAATAGTTTACACGAGGTTTCCATAGGGCTATCTAGGGCACTGAACACCTACCACTTCCTCCTTGATTGGTTTTTAGATCCTCGTCATGGCTCCAGGGGAGGAGCTATCACAACATCAAGAGTTCTGCCACCTCCCTCTTCAGAGTTTCTCTTTTATTCTGTTGCAATTCTAGTTTGGTTTCCAAATTTCATTTGATTCTACATTACAGTTGTCCTGAGATATGAAAAAAATCCCCATTCTGAAACATTCTGCTTTTTAGTTCACTAAGTTTTTACATGGCAGAAAAAATCTGAAATGCACTTAATCCACTTTGCATCTGTTATTTATTTTCTACTCTGCCACTGTCATGGACATATCAATCTTTTAGATAGTTCTGCTTTTAGGACATATTTTTAAGTTGGATTTAAGTTTAAGTTGGAATGCTCTTGATCGTGCTGGGCTGTGGCCAGACAACATATATTGATAATCTGACCTGTAATTTACATGTTCTCTGTGTACTGAACATTCACTCATCCTACACCTAGAATGAAATGCAGAAGTGGGAAGGAAATAGTCTGGCCTTTTTCTTACTGGGCAAAACAATTCTTATTCTACTCACATACTGCTATGTCAAAGAAACCAGTAAATCTGTTTGAGGTCAGCATCTTAATATTTTTTTTCTTTGTGATGTAGGCATTAATCATAAAGGTGCAATACTTCATGGCAGTGAAAAAATATATTGATAGAAATTATTTTTTATGAGTCTCATAATGCCTTATTAGTCTCCATAACACAATAAAGCAATTCAGAGAAGGAATCCATGGCACCCTCATCTATCCTTTCTTTATGGGCTTGCATTTATTTCCTGGAGATATTAACCAAGGACTGGAAAGACCCAAATATTCCATATTTGCTGCATGACCATAGAGTTTACAGAATCTCTGAAGTCACTTGATACTATTTCTGCAATCCTCTGCAAAGCCTAACAGCCTGAATATGTGCAAAAATATCTGTTAGTTAATTTTCAGTGGGGGAGGCTGTAGCTTTTGACTGATGCTCCACATTCATGAATGACTAAATTTAAGTCTCTTGAGCCTTTTGTCCAGGTGATCAGCCATAATAGAGGGTGAGGGAACGTTTCATTTTGTGTAGCCTCCATTTTACTCGACAGAAGTGGTAAGTATCACAGATTCTTCTGTGCTAAGTTTAAGGCTGTTAAGATGCAACTGCAGACTGTCTTCATTTTAAAGTGAGTTTTCCTTTTTTATCCATAGCAGTAGTGCAGTAATGAACATGAATAATTTATTATTGCTGTAAAACCAGATGCTAAACTGTTGCACAAGCAAATAGTTTGCTGATGCAAGGGAGATAATAGGGCCTTAAACTCATTTTGCACATATTAATATTGCCTAATATTAATGTACTAACAAGGACTAAAGGTTGTGGTTGCAGCCTATTGGACCTGTGGAGAGGCATGATATACCTTGCCAATAGAGTTCTGCTCAAAAACCTCACATTGAAGAAATCAGCCTCACTGAGCTCTCTGATTTAAAGAATCAGATTATTTATTTATTTATTTATTTATTTATGAATCTCTTAAAAATGCATGTTCAGGATTTAATCCAGCAAATCCATAGTGGGTGAGAAAAGCATAGTAGTTCCTTGGTCTACTCTATGGGAATTATTATTGAACAGAATTTGCAAGCCAAGAATCTTAAATTTGAAACCTTTCTGTGGGCATGATAATGTCCAATTGCAATTATCCAAGGAGAGAGAGTTCATTGAGGTGAGCCTACGTCAAACATCCAGCACCTTGAATCTCATTAAGATTTGAATCTTTTTACACTTCTCTGTCTTCTATTTTACTCCTACATCTGCAGTTTTGAATATTCAAGCACAAGCTGAGAGAAGGAGTACATTATTTTGGGCAACTGGTTTAGTTTGAAGTTGTCAATCAGCCTGCAGTCAGCTTACAGTTGAGAATAAACACTGCCACAATCTGAAAAAAAGTACTCATCACTGTTGATACAAAATTAATCTATACAAAATAATCCCCAATGAAATGTTAATAGTTCTCAGATTGTCTATTAAATTTTAGTTCATATTGACTTCCTCACAGGGTTCTGCAGTACTGCAAGCAGAATTCCACATGGTGCTTAAGTAAAAATTACTTCCCACAAGCTCACTTTTCTTATAGTTTCCTCAAGGTCAGTAGCAATTTGCCTGCAGTGAATTAAAAAAATGTAATTTTGTTTTCCTTTCTCTGGATCCTTCACACAACTGGATTTAGTCTTAACACTCCAAAGCTGCTACTCATATAAAACAGGAACATCTGCACATGCTCAGTCTCTTGTCAACAAAATAAACTCAACCTTCAGAAACTGCTCAAAGAAAACTGTAAAAATTCACACATATCCAGTAGCTCTTATGTTATCATCGGCTCTGGAAGAAATATAAGAAAATTTATAGAATAGTTCTAAATAAATTAAAATTTCCAAAAGAATTGGAGATATGAAGATGCTCATACAAAAACTTAGGAATTAAATTTTCAAAGCAGTGTCATTGTCAAGTTATTGGGAATTGGGTAGAATATTACCTTCTCTATTTTAGCAAGGAAAGGTGATTTTTCAGAAGATTAGATGTCACAGTGACTTCAGCTAAGCTGATGGCTAAAGTTTTCCCTGGGAAATGTTGGCCTGGTGCCACGTTGATGTGGTGGCCACCTGTTTGAGTGTTTTTTGGCATTGTGATGGAATTGCTTGTAAGAAATCATGCTGAACTGCAGAGAGGTAAGTGGAATGCTTTAAAACTGGAAAATACTAAATTATCACGATAGAAAAAAAATCCATAAAATGCATTTATTTGGAGAAAAACATTTACTAAGAGGGCAACTCATATCCAATATGAAATTTCTATTCTGAAAGAGAAGAGGTAAATACAGAACTTTATGGCATCTCAGGGTGCTGTAATATCTCTTTTAGCTGATTGCTGTTCTGAGAAATCTTTGGTCTTGAAAAACACCTTACACTGGGTATTTTCTGGCTTGTTTTTTAAAGCTGGATGATATTTTTCATGCTAATTTAGGAGAAAAAAATAATGCAAATATTATTTTCCCAATTCTTAATCATTGATGATACTGCTGTTCATTAGTTTTCTGCTTTGTACTTGCTTAAAATTATGATTCAAGCAGTTTTAAAAAAATAATTAACATATATTTGTTTGATAAGTTTGTTAGTTGTATGTGACACAGAACATTCTCATGCATCTGTTTGAATGTGTAATATTTCTTCTTTCAAATATAAGATTAATTTTGCAGTGCTAGTCAAGCAAATTATTCTACTGTTATTAGTAGAAATCAGACAAAGATGTAGTATCAGTCTGAAAAGTTCGAGCCAGTCTTTTGAGAGCAAAGAGTAGCGAACAGTGCACAGTCTGCATCATCCATCTTATGGGAGTTAGTACTTCTAGCTAGGCAGTGAACTCTGCCAGAAGCAAACCCCTGAAACCTAAACCCTTCACAGAAGGGAAGTCTTTGGTAGGGATAAAGGAAGAGCAGCACTGCCATTGCAGGTATAACTGAGGGGTGGTCCCTTGATTTTTGTTGCCATAGTGTGAAACTGGAAATTCTGCTTTTAGAGATTGTTCCCTATACAAATAATTTTCTTGTTGAATTGAATTATTATTGGGCATGTGCCCAAGTCAAGATTTCATTTGGGCAAGTTTAGGTCCTTGCAAAACTTTCTGTGAAAGTGTTTTAATAAGAAATCCACTTATTTATAGTTAGATTCATGATCTTGTCCTACCGTCCATAACCAAAACAACTGAAGAGTGAAATAGCTATATACTTCATGTCAAGGTTTTACTTTGACTTGTTTGTAAGATTTTAATTTTAAGCTTCTCAGTATGATTTTAAATGGTAACAGAACGTTTCAGTGGGTTTGATATTAAAGTGGATACATGCTGGTTCTAACATGTAACATCAGCTTCAGAAAGCAGTCCTTATATTTTCATTGAATGTCTTCTGGAATTCCAAAATGAACCAATATAACTTGGTCCTGCAGAACTGCTTGCTATGTGAATCTTCTGTTGGCCTTACTTCAATACTTTGATACTCATTGCAAACACAAGGCACTTTTAGCTCCAAACTACAATCAACTAAATTATGTATCAGTATAATCATACTAAATCAACAAGACTGCTGATACAAATACAAGAACGCCTTAAATATTGAACAGAATCCCTTCACATGACCTTAGAGTTCATCTCCCTTTTTTTTTAGTTTTGTCTTCTGCAGTGTGGGCATTCTAAGCTACTCTGTTCATTGTTGAACCATTTTGAGCAGCACCCTGATTCTCAGTACTAGGTCGTGTGAAAGAAATAAATTGACATTATCCTATTCAGCCTTGCCTCTTGACAGAGATATACTTCAGGGGAAGATCAATGTTGTCCACATTTTTTGAAGTCAATAATCTTTATATAACTTTCAGTACTTTGAAGGAAAGGATCATTCTCATTTCCACTTGAATTTTAAAATTATCTTCTCTCTAAGGTTATAGTACTTTATTGTTAGGCTTTGACTTGCTAAACAGCTATAAACTTTGGTACTGTACAGTGCAGCTTCAACATTGCTCATAGTAAGAGGTGGAAAATATGTCCATTCCATGTTTGCAAATAGAATCCCTTATAAAGCAAAGGGAACTGACTGTACATATTGGATACAGAAATTTTTTCCTGAATTAAAATGAATATATAAAAAAATCTGAGGGTACAGGACTTACAGAAAATGTTTATTTGCCCATTGACTCCAATGCAGCAATTCAGATATAGGTCAGGCAGTGACTATTTGCTGTCACCATTTGTTAGTCTATATGAAATGAGAGAGTAAGTGCTGCCAGTTATGTTTTCTGACTAATACCATGCCTGCTCAGCTACAGGAGTTGAGAATGTGCCTGAATAATGAAATATTTCCCATGCTCAAAATCAAGCAGGTGGTTTAGCACCTTGATGAGTCAGGTGTCATAACAGAAAGCACTATAACTCTTAAGGCTTGTTGGCATGTCTGTAGGTAGGCTCAGCCAAGAGGACAAAAAAGGAAAGGGCTTCTCAGTCCAGGAAGATTGTTGGCAGCATAATGTGGGAGCTTACCCTGTCACTGACTGTGCTGTGCTGGAAGATTAATGGTTATTTTATTCTGACTGCCTTCAAGTAGGAAACTGCTGCAGCTTCTTTAAGAATGGATAAATGTTTGTGTGTGAATATCTGAACAAATGCTCAATTATATATAAAATGAATGCACACACATACTGAATCTTGTAAGTGGCTCTGCTCCTAAGGTGATTCATAAGAAAATAAACAAAAGTCTCACCAGTCTTTCTCTGCACCTTTGAGCTATCATCTCTCAATCAAACTTTTTTTTTTTTTTTTTTTTTTTTTGGGGGGGGGGGGAGGGATAACATTTTTTCATTGCAAAATGAATAAAACTAATTAAGAGCAGGTAACAACAAAATAGGAATATTAAGAATTGTAAACCTTGTGTCTAACCAGATATTTTTCAAGATATTTATCATTAGGAATTTTCTTCATGAGAGAGTGCTATAGAAAGTACATCTGATAAATTTCTATAGTTATAAGGAAATGAAAAATATTTATTTTATGGTTTCTAAGGACTGTGTTTTCAATGACTGTTTTATTTTGTTTACATGTCTCAAAGCACACACATAGACAGACAAGAGCTTAAAATTCTTTCCCAAGGTCTTCAAACCCAACAGTTTATTCCTCGTTTTGAAAGCAGAGACCTCATTCATAGCTCAGAGGAAGAGTAAAGCACAGTACTCTCTGGGAGAAATCCGTTATCATGATTTTGTGGTTGAGCTGGCTAATCACGCACATGAGAAAAGAGAGAGGCTCATAACAGTTACACATTGTCTGGGTGTTGTGCCCCAGGTAGGGCTTCAGGGACATCAGCAGACACTGGATCAGCCACAACCAAATTCCTGTAGCCAGACAAGGGGGTGGAATGATCCATTTGCAATTTTTTTTGCTCTGAACACAGCTGAGGACTCCTATACTAGATTCTCATGTTCAGAGTGCTGCACTCACTCGTATTGCAGCATGACTTTCTTCTGGTGCCCCACCACCTGTCACTGCCAGGTTGGTTAGCTGCCAAAGGCCACTTATAGCAGCCTAGAAAGGTGTACTGAAAAACAGAGCTTTACATTGGTAAGTGTGACTTGGCAGAAAATATTGTTTTAAAAAAACTGGCTGCCTAGGGAGGAGCAACCACTGGACTGCACAGGGAAAATCCTTAATTGCTCTCTAATGGCCATAGCAACTGCAAGTTCACAAGGATAGTGAACTGCCTTAATGTCAGTAATGTATACCTAAAACATAGGTAGTGAGTCAAATGTCATAGTATCCCCATTTGATATGTTTTATATTATACCTATGACTAATGAGTTACGTATTATTATGCCAATAAATAATTGGAATAATAAGTGCTGTATTTTGATTGCTCAACTCAACGATCTTAGGAGTCTTTTCCAACCTTAATGATTCCATGATTCTATTCTGAATTAGCTGAAAAATGCATTACTTACTGAATAAGCTAATATTGACAATCATAGTTAGCCTGTTGGGCATTCAGCTGAGATACTCGGAAAAAGACTACTGCACTGAAAATGAGAACAGGAAAACAATGCTTTCTGAAAATGGAGCAGCTCTGAGATGCTCCACATTAGTCAGGCAGAAATCTAGATGTCTCAGGAAGGTAGATACTTTGCAGTTCTAGTTGTTTTGGGGTTTGTTTTCTTTTTTTTTTTTAAGTGAGGCACAGAGAGAAACCAATTTGCAAAACAGACCATTACTCTTTCAGTGTTTCATGAAATAATTTTCTTGCATGAGCTGTACCTGGGATCACCATATAAAACCACTAAGTACATGCCCAGAGTGCAATAGCAGAAGGCAGTAAGTTCATTCCAAATTCTCAAGAATTTGAAATGAACTACTCTACCTTCTTCTCTGTGTTTTTATCTCCTTAATTGACCTTTATATTGTTTTAAAATATTTAATACCTATCTAAATTTAATTTAACCTACAACAAATAAGACTGTAAAAAAAAGAAACTCATATTTGTACTATTACACTAATAGGCTTAATAACAATGATCCACTAACATCTGCAATCATAAAATAAAAACTTCATTATCATTTCAATACAGTTAATACAAAACCTCAGGTTCGCCAGTACACCAGCTGTGTCCTGGTGCTCAACAACACAAAACAGCAATTCATGCAAAATTACCAGTCTTTGTTACTGACTCTTTTTCCTGGCTCCAGTCCCAAAATATTCCTGCTGTTCAGGTCTTTTGTTTCCTCTCACTGGAAGCCTTTTATTTTCTAGGAGAATATAAAAGATCATCTCCAAGAATGACTTCGGTAGCCATCTCACCTCCAGTATCATGCCTCTAGCTCTTTATTCCTCACAGTTAAGAGACTCAAGTGTTTGGATAAAGATCTCTACTAATTTGGATGAAGTGCTTCTTTGTGCAGTGCTGCTGGCATTGTTCTAGATTACATATGTCTATAATATTCTCTAGAACCTCTACTCACCTTGGAAATTTAGAGCATTAGGAAAAAATATTCATCTAACAGTGATATTTTCTGACATTCTCTTAAGGATGGAGAATGCTCAGAAGAGCAAATCAACCAGTGTCTTTGAATTAATCTTTAGCAAGAAACTTGTGGCCTTAATCACGGGCAAGGCCTGAACATGTTGGACAAGGTGCATGCCTTTCCTTTTTTCTAGGAAAAGTTCCTTAGAAGGAGTTTCCCACTTAAAGACATTACAAAGGCAAGAGACTAAGAGGAGATAGGTTTAGGATTAATCCAGGATTTTGTCCTGAATTTGAGCCAGTAATTCCAAACTAGTCCCATTGCACTGGACCTACCAGTTCAATCACTATAAGCAGCTTTCCAGCATGTGCTGCCCTAGAGAGGTAACAATGGTTGGTGAGTTGGTGGTACTGAAATATCATGCATGTCCCTCTCAGATTCCTTCTCATCTCTACCAAGTAGCCAGCCAGAGTAAGGACAGCTTATGTTCCAGGCTGCTGGGTTACCCTTGTGTTTCCTCTCCATCTCACTCAGTTGACTGAGGCAACTCTGTGTTTGCAAACTGAGATAATGGCCATCTTCCTAGCAGCTCTTTTGAGAGGGGAGGAAGGACAAAGGAAGCAAAAAGGTTTGACTGTCAGTTGTCTGCATCTGTTATTCCCCAAAGCCTACTGAGAATGTAAAAAGAGGAATGAACTTCTCAGATAATGTCCTATTATGTAGCAGACCACATATCTCAAGCGGCCATTAAGATGAGATTCAGCACTGGTAGACGACAGTATAGTCTAAAATGATTATCCATTATGAGAGGATTGGCATCTTTCCTGAAAGCATCCTGCATTGTACCTTGGTGGAAAGAGGACACAAACTGCCTTAGATCAATGTTCTGGCTACACACTCTGTTTTTATTTTGGGAAGCACAAGTGTTTCCATGTCCCATGGTACTCTGACTAATAGTACACAAATGAAAAATCTTTTAAGAACACAAGTTTCCCAGGTGACAGGATGCATATCTCTTTACAGTGATCATTTAATCACTCATTAGGAGAGAGAATAAAGATGGTCCACTGGTGTCTGGAGAACAAGATTCTGTCAACAGTGTAGTTTTCTCGTTAGGTACGTGGAATTGAGATGTTTAAAGGTGCTTTAATCTCATTGGGAAGTAAATGACACTATATTTTGATATTACTTCTAAAATAAGTATCAGAATTGTGTTTGGACAAGTAATATGTCTGTGAAATGGGCAAAACACTTGTGATTTGAACCAACGAAGGGTGGGGAACCAGATGCTATACTGCAGTCAGCCATTGTTCTGTTAGACAAATCACTTCCTCAGTGTTATCTCCTCCTGTCATTCCCTATCTTGTTTATTTGTATTGCAGACTCCTTACAGCAAGACACATTTCCTAGTAAGTGTCTGGGCAATGGCTAGTATTTACTCCTTGCTGGTTGTCATGATGTTTTCAGATCTAAAGTGACTCTTATGGATCAGGTTCAAGGGTAAACTGCACAGTGCTTTTAGTGCTATGGAACAAATTCAGGTGTGTCTGCACTAAAAATGTACTCCCGTCCATATACCACTGGTACTCTGTAAAAGTCTAAAGAGTTATAAATTTGGCTTTTAAGGTCCTACTTTGTGAAAAACCTTGAGTGGTGTTCTTGTTGCTGTGTATAGAGAATTTTTCATTTTAGCTAAGTTCATATTTTCAAGCCTGTAATAATTTATCACAATGCCCAGGATTATAAATCTTTAATTATGAGAACTTCTGTTAATTTTTATATTTAAGAAATAAAGTCCGGGAGACGGCCAACTCCAAACCAGCTCTGGATTTGTTATGCAACAAATGTGAGATTTTTCATTTTTTAGATAACAAATTAAAATTTATTCACAAAAACACAACTTAATGTTGCAACAATGAATTGCAGAAATGAAAGATTTAAAAAAGGTTTCTTCAATTTGATTCAAGATTGTCAGAACAAATCATTTAGTTAACAGCTTTATGACTGTTCCATTCTGCTATCATTGCTATGTCTAAAGGTCAATCTCTTTACCCCATAATACAGATTTATTTTGTTTGCATAGCTGATTCAGTCTTTCCTTCCTGAGTCAGATGTAACAATCTCCCTTTGACCTTCTCTGTAGGTGTTGTAGACAAAATCCTGCACAAGTTGTTAAGAGCAAACATGCACAGACTTTCCACTTTGACTATGGATTCAACAGAAGAAGGAGAAAAAGAGTCCAGTGGTAGCATAGGGATATGGCAACATCCCACACGATTGGGATGCTTTCCTGAGCTCTCGGGAAATAAGGTTCCTCTCCTAGGAAAACAGTGCAGCTGCTAAAGCATTACTTCGGCAGAGATTAGCATTTTGAAATACCATGTATTTGATAATCTTTATATAAACCAAAGAGACAGCTTGATGGATGACTATTCTGATGTCAGCCTGTCATAATGACTCCCAACAAACTTGATATTTATCCCGTTTTTTTTTCACAATTTCTATTCTATAATAGCAATAAGACAGTAAGCAGAGTGTTTCCAACCAGTGGAAACAGTGGAAATCACTTAGCCTCCATTTGTGTTTCCAGACTGAGTATCAAAGCAATTGTTTAGATATACCATGGACATTCACTGTCCTGCCTCTTCCACAAATCCCAGGCAGCTCCAGTTTTTGACTGAATGAGGTAATTTTCTTTCAAATGGTGCCCATGATTCAGATGATGACCTTAAAATATGAATCTAAGCCTGCTGTTCAAGGAGGATGGGTAGTTCAGCACAATCCAATGAAAACCAAATAGTCTGTCCTTTCTGTGTGATTGGCTCTAAGGTTCTGTTATGAGAAACAGAAATTTTGGGTATTCTTAGTCTATGATTTGGGACACTTGAATTCAATTTCCTGTGATGCCTGTCATGTCCACTGGGATACTGGCCTAGCGTAGATCCAACAAGGGACTTTGTTGCCCTGGAAGGCACCATCCAGGCATACAAAGTGGAGAGTTTTGTTTCTGGTAGTAGTTAGGCTTCCTACATAGTGACCTGTTATAAATGGGATATAAAGTATTTTTCCTGTTAAGGACAAAGACTTAGGTGTCTGGCAGCACTTTAGCTCTTTGCTGCCTGAGTCAGGGTGGCAGACAAAAGCTTTCATTCATTCAAGTAGCGCCCAGAGAAAGGTGCCCACATTTCTGTGAAAGAAAAGGGCTGTTTTCTTTATTCTTTTTTTTTCCTTTCTGTGTCCTACACAATACAAATAATAAATCAAACCATAATCTCCTCAGTGGCTATCATCTTCTCCAAGTATAGATTTTAAGACAGCATGAGTGCAATTACTTAACTCTTTGAGAAAATCTACCTTTTAAGTGTGAAAACCTACCACAAAGTTTCCAGAAGTCACCTTTTTTCATGTCTTCAGTTTTCTTCAGCTCTTTAGGTGGAATATCTGGGTGAATATGGTATTGTGTACTACTGTGATTCTACTGTGTTTTTACTCATTGACTCATACTGAGAATCTTGGTAAGTGATCTGTTCCTACCTTTTGCTTCAGCGAGGCAAACCTTTTCTTTGTGGACATGAGTCCTGCAGAATGCAAGAGAATCTTAAACCATCTCTGTTATACCTCACTCTGTGCTTGCCAAAGCCACCCTAGTATGATTCCAAGCAAAAGATTAGTTGCTATTTTCAGCTTGCTATTTCTTACCTATTTCCTGGGGCACTTGCAGGTTGTTTAGTTTGCAAGTGCATCTCAAAGCAACTAGTATACTCAGATTGTTATAGCAACAGAGCAGCTCAAAATGTTTTTCAAAGCATTTCTTTGGTGCAGCAGCCCTCCTTCTTCTGACTACTGCTGGAGTTTCTTGTCTTCCATTCTGCCACCTCTCCATATCCTCCCCATTCTTCTGCCTGAGGGCAAAAGGTGTGGGGAGGGTAAAGAGAGAAAGTTTATCCTATTTTGAACCACCTGTTTTGAACAATATATATATTATCTACTTCCTGTGGATGTCAACACATTTTTCTTTTAGCAGTACCCTTGATAAGGCAGTCTCAGCCTTCAGAGGCATGGGCAAATCACAGTTTCATTGTGCATATAAATCCCAGCATAGCTGGACATACAATCTTTAGCTTCCATATTTCTCTAAGCCAGTTCCTGGAACCATCTCACAGAAAGGACATCTTTGTCCCAGGGACGTTCTAGCAAGTAAAACCTGGTTGCAGTGAGTTCCTGTTCCTGAGCTAAATAACTGCAAAAGAAGTGGGTACTGAATAGAAAAACTGTCCAGGCATTTGATCCAATGGAACCACTGAGTCAAGCACTTCTGACCAATAGTCCTATGCATTTTACGTGTTAGTCATAGGATCATCTGGAAAAGATATAGATTTTGTAAGCAATATGATATTTTGGAAAAAACTTGCTAGCATCAGTCTGTGAAGAACCTGACTTAGCCCTTCAGTCCATTCAAAATTCCTGATTTTGAAATAGTCCTACATGAACAAACTAGTGGACTTCAATGTATATTCACACACAATTGCCTGTATTTCAAAAGATGTATAAATTACATTATTATTTCATGTCACTAGCTACGATTAAGCTTTGATCTTACTATTGGTCTGCACATTTTTTTAGTCAAGTCTTTCTTGCTTAGAGATAGACCCTTTTTTAATGGGCTTCTCTATTCTATCTGCAGTACCAACAAATAGATATGAATATATATGAAGTAGAAAAAAATGATTTTTCTGTGGCTGAATAAAGGATTTTTCAAACTGTGGTTCTGAGGAAACAGTGGAAACTGATACAACAGGTAAAGGAAGGCCCATTTTAAAGTGAGCTTGTAAGGCCTTGCATGCCCAACAATGACCAAAATATGCTTTTGCATACTGCATGCTTGGTATGCATTAACTTCTGTCCTAGTCTAAATGGGCTACAACATTTTCTGGATAGTAGCAGTTCTGCAAAAATAAGTTACCTTTTTCTTCTAAAATCCTGCATGGATATCAGAATTTTCCACTGCATTTCTGTGACTGAGCTGTACATGAACACTACTGACAAAAAGCAAATGCTAAGCAGGGAGTCCATTGGTATTTATGTTTGAACTCATTTATATTACATTGGAGAAGACATTGGTAGTCATGGAAGAAAGAGAGAAATCCCTTTGAAAAGAGCTCTGTCACAGAGCACACATATTAGCCTGCCTGTGATGTTGTTATCCGTGTTTTAAGCAACATTAGCAGGTATATTGTGCACCTGTGAATAATAAAAAATAGAAATAAAGAGATTATATTAGATATTTCTTGAAACTGAGACTAATTTTTGGTCTCTTTTTGCTACCTTTAAGGAGTCCTTGTTCATGAATGTGGTTTGTGGGAAATAGGAAATTTAATCTAAAAACAATTAATTATATTGCATCTTGCTCTTGCTACCTTTTGTTCAGTCAGGTAGGAATTAAAAGACACAGAGAGGGAAAATGTAGATTTTGCTCAGGTATGTTAATCCTGCTTATTGTCAGATTCTCACCTGACTTTTCCCTAAGAATCCAAGGTCTGGTGATTTCTTGAGAACCCTCTCCTTTTAAAAATTCTGCCCACCAAAAGGAGTAGAAAACGCATTGCTATACTCAGTAATTACTCACAGTAAATGAACACAGGTCAACTTTTTGTCAATGTTAGTCTTTTTGTTACAAACCCTGTCACGTACTGAGCTTATGTAATGAATTAAATAAAAACGGACCAAAGGATTATCAAGAAGTATTCCCAACTAGAAAAGAATCCAACTTCATCACGTTAATGCCTCAGCTCTATTCTGCAGTTTTCATGACACAGTATCTACAAATTTGGGTTGCATGCCCTTCGTTTTTCTAGCCACAACACTCATATTTATGACAGCATAGATTTCCCATTGGAACAGATGGTATACTGCAGCAGAATTTTATTAAAGCTTCATTTCCCAGATCCTTTTCTGTAGCACTTTTGCTCATTTCCCTCCTTTTCCTAACGTGACAGAGCATTGTATGTCTCTGACGCTGAAATTAGCACAAAGACGTGTGGTTCCCTGCAAATCTGCTCTGCATAAATAATCATTCAGATTGCTGACCTGCTAAGGCTCCTAGCTGGCACTCACACAGCAAAGCCTGTAATTTCTTAATTTCTCCTGCTTGGTGTTGCTCCACCATTTCCTTATCCTGACTTCTATGCTCTTATGCATTTCCCATGCCTGACATCAGAGAAAATAATCAGCTGGGGCTTAGGAACATTATCATTCTACGTCTTATGTGTAAGTATCTTGGCTTAGTAAGAAGACAGATAGGTATCAAAGAAAGGATGTGACTCAACAAAATTAGGCCAAGTTAAAAGTGTTCAAGTTTTCAGGAAGTATTATAATTTCAGTTTTTCCATTGAACTGATGGGTGAAATGTAGGTCAAATGCAGCAGACATCTTTGTAAGCACTTGCTTTAATGGTTTCCTTGATAACTTCTGTCTCTCTTGTCACATGAGGAAAGATGGCTCAAATCAGTCCATGCAGACCACTTGCAATAAATAAGGGGTACTGATGGAGAGGGCAATCCTGCAAGACAAAGGGCAGGCTGGTGGCATTTCCTTTTGCCTTAGGCCAATTTCATCCTGGATGCACGCTGGATAAAGCAACAGCATTGCAGGCAGGCAGAATTTGCACCCCTGTTAGTAAGTACTGTGACACATTTTATAAACAAGATTGCACTCATGGAGGTGAAGTTCTTAAAATTACAGGGCACCAAAAGGCCAGCCTAAGACAGAGTAGCAGCCTTGACTTTGAATTTCCCACCTCTTGCCAGCTGAGTACCTGAGATTTACATGTCTGCCTTTGTGTTTTTAAAAAAGCTATATGGGACACAGAGCCACCCCCTCGAAACAGTATTGTTTATTTTAAGCTGTTTCCTTTTAATGGCACACAGTCCCTTCAGTAAATATATATTATGTATATGAGAATTTAAATGATCAGAGTTTTGAATTAGGTATCCCCTGGAGCTGTGAGGGCCCACTGTGTAAATACATCATTGCTCACAGGCATGAGGGATGTAGCTGCTCCTTTGGATCTTTAAGAGGCTCTGATGCTGATGCTGTGCCTGCTGCACACGCTGCTGGCTCTCATCTCATGACGTACACAAAGCTCCATGAGCACGGCTCTGCCCCTGCAGCTGCTCAGTGCAGTGCTGGGCAGACAGATAATAGAGATCTCTGCTACTTATGTGATCTAGCTTTAAGTATAAAAATAAACATGCACCAAAAAATTCAAAATAATCTGTCATATTACCCTTTCTTCCTGAACACCATTCTCTCACAATTGTTTTCATCATATCTGATATATTTCATTAAATTAGATGCCGTGTTTCTTGTTTTACATCACTAATTGTGCACCACCAGAATTTGAATCCACAGGAAAAGGTCAGTCAACCCAGAAATTATTTTTATATTTGCTTAGTTCTGAGCCTGATACCAAATTATTTTGAATATTGTAATTATTTGTTTTTAATAGACTTCATTTGTTTATATACTCTAGCTAGAGAAGACAGACAGTAAAACTCTTGCCTATGTGCTCAATTCAACAGAATTGTCATTCACCTTAAAGATATACTTAAGTACTTTGCTTTCTGGCATCTCTGGGTAGAGCTGCTAATAGGGAATTACAGTTACTGATACAGAGATATGTACTGATTTCATAATCCCTGTCTTAGGATACTTCACAACCTGTATGGAAAATAATTCTTGAACAAGACTCATCTCCATGGGCCAAAGGCAGGTGAGAAATGACATTGTTTCCCTGCTGTACTCTAGGGAGCTACTGCTGTTAAGTGCAAGCCAAATCTGTTGTGGGACAGATGAAGGCCAGGCTGAGTCTTCCTCTGCTAGCCTTGCATTAAGAGGGTGCAACAGGAAGCCTCTGTTTGGGGCCTAAGGACAACACCCACTGGAACTGACATCAACCGTAATCTTTCCATGACACAAAATAACTTCGGCTAGGTTCCAATAAGAAAATAAATCTTAGCTAATTGATGGAGTGAGTGCAACTGATCATTTTTGCTGCCACACTGTTTAAAAGGAATATGCAAAGTCCCATTTCCCCTCACAGAGCAGAAACTGTTAAGAAATCACTCTTTTGGTGATACTTCTAAGCTCTCCTCTGGGAACACTTATCCCATAAATGTCTTTTTGGGCATTTCTGAAGAATAACTGCCAGTACTTGTTCTGGCTCTGTTTCTGGTTCTTCCTTGCTCTTTTCTCTCTTGTTGCACTAAGTTCATTTGCTGGTTCTTCTTTAATACATACAATAATAATAAGAGCAAGAGACAAGCAGACTGCATAGGGTCATAAAAGCCTTTAATGAAGACACTACTGGTTTCACCAGACGTTACACAGAGATGCTTGTAGCCTTCTTCTCTTACCCTAAAGAAACCTTGCAAGTCTCTTTTCATTGCAGAGATTTAATCCAATTTATCACACCTACATTTTATGTGGTCTTCCTTCTGGACTGCAGAGAAGTTTCTTTTGTCTCTCTTTGGCTTTTGGCAATTGGTTGTCTTGGAAAATATAGATGTACTGGTGAACTGTTCTTGACTGAAAGGGCCACTCATGTAAAAGGCTACACACTCCTCTTCATTGCAACTCCTGGCTGAAGATTCTTTTGATGCTATAAGCACTATAAGTTTGGTATATGTTCTGATAAAATATAAAAATGTCTTTGAAAGAAAATTGTCTGTATAGAATAAATATGTCACAGGTTAGTTACCTCATTTTTATGAGAAGTGGAAGAATATTGTGACTTGTGACTACACCTAAGCCTTGAATGATGGGCCATTTAAATATGATGTAAAAACTCTGCAATAAACATATCTTCATGTTTAATGACTCATATTTTGTGGATGGAGGGTAACAGCCATTTTGCCTTTCTCCACCTCCAAGAGGGTCAGAAATTAACCCCTTCTCCTTTTCATATTCTCACTGCTGTAGCACACAGCAAAAAAGTGCTTGTGCCTCCTTGCTTTATGTCTCCCTAAAATTATGCATAGTAATGGATTATCAAAGCAGAGCTACTCTGATTGGTAAGGACATTTTTCAAAATACAGCTTTGACATGCCACAGAAATTGTGCTCTAGCTTCTAAACAGTGCTGATGTGGATTTGACATGGTGCAGAGGCAGGGCTGGAACCACAGTTGCCAGAGTTGTGTCTCTTTTCCAGTACACTCCCACCACCAAGAAGGGCAGTAATCTACCCTGTGATACAGCTCCACAACCACATGGCATGTTACCTCAGCTTCCACCACTTAAAAGCAACCCAAATTATAAAATTAGAGAATAGAAATTAGTCTGACAAAGATGACATTTCTCAGAACTGGGTATCTTCAAAATGCATTCTGTTGGTCATAATTGTTGAGTCATTAATTTCCTTTCTGGGCAAGCAATTAGTGCTCTTTTTCCTGGGGAGAAAATTTCCCTTTGGAAGGCAGTGAGAGAGATTGGACAAATGATGACAGGTTTGCAGACGCTGGTCAGCTGCCTAATCCTTAGAAAAGGCTCTGGCAAGATGTTTTAGAGAGGTACACTTCATATCCATGAACATCCATGCACACCTTCATTTACATACCACACGAAACATCAGCCACAATCCAGGCCTCACTGCTCCCTGTGCTGTAAAGATAGAATTCACGTCTAAAATATAATAAACTCTACAGCTGATACCATCTGAAAGGTGGTAGATCTACATACAGATCAATGATATTCAATTTATACTGAGAAAAAACTTAATTTCTCTGCCTTTATTGGAGTATTGCTTGAATAAAGAACATAAACCAATGTTTTGATGACAATGTTTACCTAAATATCTTATTTGAGCAACGACAGAAGAGGGAAATAAAGAGAAAGACTTTCGTTTTCTTCACTCTTTGTTGTACACTTAATCTATTTCCGTTATTATAAGTGAAAAGTAGCAGACATTAATAGACTAAATGTTTCTCATGGTGTATTTTATTTCTTTTGTTAGTGAGTGCTGCCTGCTTCAATTTCGAATCTAGTTCAGACTGCAGAGCATTAATAAAGTTAACTGATGAAACAAATTTCACCCTTTGTAATCTTATGCTCTGAGAGATTTACTAAATTCTCATGTTCTTCGATCTTATGTGACTAACACAGTCAGAGAAAAATATAAAAACTGCAACTGGGCTGATAAGATTTAGATTAAGAGAACCATTACCTCATAGCAACACTAGAAAGAGGATGTAAATGTTAAATTGAGTTGGATGTTGCTCAAAGTAGAATGCAAAGTGGAGGGAAGAGCCTGTGAACTCCCTGCTGCTGGCCGAATCGCTTTTCCTAGTGCAGCAGCAGCACTTAGATAATCAAAATAATGCCCTATACATTTCTATTTCAGTTATACAGGAATAATTGTGAATAAACATCCTACAAAATATTTTCCTCTGCTGAGCATGGCATTTTGTATAGAAAATTACCACCCCATGGTTTTCAAAGGCCTTAAGCCACATTAACATCTTCTCTAAGGGACTGGGTTGGAAGGGTACGTTTTCCTGGACAGATGGTCCATGGGATGGGTGAGGATGGGAGCTTGCCATCAGTATCCCATGGCCAAGGGTAGATGAGGCTGAGCCCTTGACTGTGGATTACACAGTTATTTGTGGAGCAATGTGCTGTTCCCATTTCATGCAGGTTCTCAGGGCATCAGCATCTCAGGCATCTGAACCTCAGGCTCCACCTGCAAAGCTGACCTCGTGGTTTGACATCTTCAGATATCAGCCTCAGGCTTTGCTTGACAGGTGATCCAGTGGCCTTAACCTGCTGGGAAATTTCTCTGGGTAAGCAAAAAATTGTTCTTTTTTAATTTCCCTCTCCATCTCCTTCTTCTTCCTCTACTCATCAAGTGCAGAAAGGAGGTTTGTTGGCTGAAGGGAAGGTAAAGAGAGGAGGAATAACACACCTCTCTGTACTTGTCTGATCTTGGAGCTGCTGATGCAGAGGCCAGAGCCACATTGTCTCTGTTCTCATTAAGAATCTGTAGCTAACATTCCTCAGGGGACAAATATTCCACTGGGAGCTTTAGAGAACAGAAACACCACGTCTTCTGGGGTCAGTCACCCGAAGAAGGTAAGAGTAGTAAAAAAATGGAGACAATGTTCTGTCTCTATTTGCCAAGGTATTTCCTCATGTTGGTTGTTTTTGCCTGTTCCTGGAAATGCAAAGGCCCAGAAACGGTTGTGGACATGTTTGAACATGCTGGTGTCAGCTCTCCTTTCAAGTTCATCCAAAACTAGAAAGAAGAGTAATCTGAGAATTGATTTTTGCTTTTGTTGAGCTCTGAAATATTTGTCAGATTTGAGCTTCAAAGAAACTGCTTATTCACCCATACAGGATTCCACTTTTTTATATTCTCCTTTGCATTTTAACTGCACCCAGTGGACCATTCTTTCAAAAAGAAAAATCAGACACTCAGCTGAATACCAGTAGCTTTTGTGAGATATGTGCTGTGGTAAACAGCCCTTGTTTCTTCTGTTGCTGCATAAAACCTCAACTGAGTGTTTTTCTCCGAAAAAAAATAGTATTATGCTTTCTCAGGCTATTTTTTAAACATTGATATACATGACGATACGTAACTGTTGATTGGATGCTTACAAAAATTTTTTGGTCACACTGAAAAATCTCAGTGATACAGTTACTCATGTTACAAAGTACCAATCATAACAGAGTTATAAATGAGAGCCATTACCTTGGATGATCTGTGGTTCACATTTCCTGAAGACGAACTGAACACCTACATTCAATGGTCAATATATCTAAAATGAAGCATAATTTTCAATTTTTTATGTTATTCTGAATCTTTGAGAGCAATATATAGGACCAGCTTCAGGTCAGAGTCCTGTCTGGAGCAGCATAAAATCAGAGAGTTTGACTGCAGTACAATTGCTCCTTATTCTAAAGAGGAGAGGTAATTCTCAGGCAGCAAGGCAAGTAACAGAGGTGTTTATCCAGTACCTTGTGATTATCACAATATTAATCTGTCACTGTGATATTGTCAGCCAGCACAGGATCCATTTACTGTGCCACCTTACAGCCATTAGCAAGGGTCACAATGGATCCCAGCTAAGGTGTGTATCAGCATCTGTTGTGGCCAAGGAACAAAATGTGTCTCCTATCTGTAGAAATTTGTACTTATAAACCAGTGTATCACTTGCCTGGAGTGGTAAATCCTTGCTCAGGTGATTTCTTTCCTGTAGTCAGCTCAGCAATGCAGGGGACCATGTGTACAACTTAGATCTGATCTTGTACAAAGCTACCTCGTATTAGACTTATAGCCAGGAGCTGTTGAAACAAGCAGGGCTTATATTTGTTTCCTTCAAGTGTTGTTGATGTGAACACTCTTCACTCATGAGTCTATTTGCACAACATAATTAGGAAGGATGTCACCTTGCCTGACTGAGTTAAGTTCCACAGGTCTTATGTGCTTAAGACTGCCTCTGCCACTGGGGCAGCAAGAGTAGGCAGCTGGGTGCATAGGCTCACTCTCAGGAACAGGCCAGTGGCTGTGGACACAGATATTCTCCTTTCTGCACCTTTGTTCAGGGTACCCTGTGTTGCCTATTCAGGCTATGAGGAATTTTGGAGCAGGGATTGTTTCTATTGATGTGTAGAGTGACATGGTACACTAGTCCTCATCAGAATCACTATAGTAACACCAGCATGCTGTTTGACCATCAAAATTGTGAAAGTTAATTAATTCAGGCAAATAGCACATTGACAAAGTTATGTCACACTCTGCTGTGCCATGTAGCTACATAATATATAATTAAGCAGCATTTAGGCTAAAGGGACCCTGATGATGAACAGGACTTCCATATATTCCTATAATAGAAACTAAGGACATCATGAAGTGGTGACCAAATTACATCAGGGGTAAGGTGAACATCAGTAATTGTTCAGTAGTGCAGTAATGGTCTAGATGACAAAAAAGATATCCTCACGGTCCAAGAGGGTTAAAGTTTGGGAAAGTAACAGAAAGAAAGAAAGAAAAAAAGAAAAGGAAGGAAGGAAGGAAGGAAGGAAGGAAGGAAGGAAGGAAGGAAGGAAGGAAGGAAGGAAGGAAGGAAGGAAGGAAGGAAGGAAGGAAGGAAGGAAGGAAAGAAAGAAAGAAAGAAAGAAAGAAAGAAAGAAAGAAAGAAAGAAAGAAAGAAAGAAAGAAAGAAAGAAAGAAAGAAAGAAAGAAAGAAAGAAGGAGAAAAGAAAGATAAAGAAAAAGTGAAAGAGAAAGCAAGAGAACGCAAGAGCAGCTCATATAGAACTGTAAATTTTTAGTGCAATAGATTGGAAATTGGCGGGTGGAGTAGGAAAGAGAGTGACAGAGAGAAAAATTTCATGTTCTCCCCACTGATAACATGTAATTGTAAGCCAGTGCAAAAGCCAGAGTTGCATCCATCTTGGTGGCATAGAAATGAGCTAACTTTATCAAGGGTACCTTTTCTTGTTCTGCTTCTAGAGAGATAAATTATTCATACTCTACATTTAATGTGGGTTTTTTTTTCACTCTAGAAGGTACAGAACTCAACACAAAATATTTCCATTTCAACACAGCTGTTCCATGAACTGTGAACTAGATTAAAGTAGATTTTAACTAGTTCCAGGTTTCAGCCTGCAAAATAAGACCAGGATAACTGTTGATCCCCCCCCCCCCCCCCCCCCCCCTTACTGAAGTAATAGGAAAATAACTTGATTTATAATGAGTCCCTTTGGCCTTGTTTATATATGGACTTGTGGCAAAAACTTCCGGAGGGAGGCATTCCTACTCTCATTTCTGAAACTTACACCACTTTGTTTTGTAATTTTTATTTTTGGTAATCTCTTTTGTAAACAATGTCCTGCAGAGACCTACAGTAGTGAGTCCAATGCAAACAGGACATCAAAACGCATTACATTTAAAAACACATGCTGGTGTATGGTTAGGATTGCGACACTTAGGACTACAGCTTGTAACATTATATGGGGCTACACTGTACAAACACTTGAAATGAAGAATTTCTCACACAGTTACTATTATTTTTGAGGGAGTTTACGTTTGGGTTTCTCAGCATCTTATCACAGATTTTAATAACCTTTCCTTGAAAAATCCTCCTTCTTCCTTTGTATGTGACAGAAACAAATGTGTAACCAGACCTCGGGGCTACCTTTGCTCAGGCAAACTAAAACAGACCTTGAAGGCAGCTGGGATTTGCAGGAAGCTCCAGCTCTGGGCAGTGCATGCAGCCGAGCCAGGGGGGAGCAGCCTGGCACACAGAGCCCACAGAGTGGCAGTGGGATCACCCAGACCATGTCTCACCTGAACCACCCTTCTCGACAGTTTTGTGGCCCCCAGTGTCTGTGTCACTGCTTGTGTCCCCTTCCTGTCCCTGTTGTCAGGTAGAGGTGGAGGGAGGTACCAGTGGCAGGACTGGGCAGAGCAGGGCTGGACAACTGCTTCGATCTAAATTTTGTGGCCTCAATTGAAAAAGTATAGCAAATGTAGAAATAGGTAATATTCTATTTCATCCTGTATCCTTATACTGAAAGGAAATCCCATATTAAATTGGAAACCAAGAACTTATTTGAGACTCATTCGAGACTCATTCCAGCTTTACTGAGAGAGTTAAATTATGGGGTCAGTGTTTAGTTCCGTCTGGTAGAGTAGAAATATGTGAAAAGATTTGGCCTCTGTGGAAGATAGTTTCCAGTCTAATTCACTTCAGTGATTTCTGTGTTTGTCTTGCAGCTTGTCCTGCAATGAGATGGAATGCCACACTGTGTGGGAATTCACTGTTTTGTAACCAGCTTTTAAAAAGAAAAAAAGACTGCTTTGATAGAGATATCATTCAGTTTAGGTAACATCCAAGTTTTGCCAACATCCAACCCTGGCCTTACAGCCTGCTTACTTTGCTAATATACCACAGGAGTGCATCCATCCCAAGTTTCTCAGATGACCTTGATTATTTCCTCATGCATAAATTAGTGTGATCCTGAAAACAGTGCAGTTTTCCCTCTATGGAGGTCCCTGTATTTCTGGTTTGACACAGTCCTTCCCAGCTCCTTTTCATCCATTGAGTTTCTTGCAGTGGAAAGCAGCAGCAGTGCAGGCACTGCTGAGACAGTGTCTTTACAGCCATACAGCCACCACCTTAAGACAGTTGACAAGGCTGCTTTTAAAAATCTCCTGACACAGCTGAAAAAGAATGTTTGGGCTAAAACCTTGTCTAATCATATCAGTTAAAAAGAGTGACTCAACAAACTCCAGTCTCTATGATGGTAGCAGAAATCTGGAATTATTTTCTAAGCACTGAAGTGCATTTACTAAAGATTTCCACTTGCAGAGGCAATATCAGCTTTGGGCCCATATCACAAGCCACATTTTAATGATGCTCTAATGAAAAGTTGCTCTAGGTGTGGCTAAAGGGTGTATATGGATTTTAGTCAGAAGAAGAGTATATATCTGAGGAATTCTAGACTATTTTTTTAAACACTAGTGAGGTAGAAGCAGCACTTGTGAATTAAAAACAGTCCTAGAGACAGCCTTTGGACATTACTTGCAGAAAGATTGATTCCTATCATCTTATCAGCCAAAGCATACGACTGCAGAACACACTAAGAGCTGGCAGGTTGTTTCTACTGCTATGACACAGAAATGACCATCAGATTATCTGCTTGAGTACAGAAGGTCAGCTGTCTTGCTGGAATCTTGGAATACAGGGAGGACAAATTCCTTTTTGTTACCAGGTACAAGTTAAAAAAAAAAGAAAAGCAATCAATTTTAATGAGTTACTCTGTATTTACTGTTACAGCTGAGACCAGAGTTTGGCTCATTGTGTGTAGATATATCTATGAATAACCTTCTTAACCTGTTGGAAAGCTAATGATGGAAAATGTTCCCCATAAAAGTATATATATTACAGCTGTGTAAATATATTAAAAAACCCTAAACTGTCAGCAGACTTGCTGGCATATGTATGAATGCTTCAGCAAGATCTCTGTACTCCACATAGCTTCATTTTTATCCTCTACATAGACACAGACACAGGCACATGTGTATAGACTTAATAACATTTAGAGTACAAAACTCTTTGATCAGTTAGCTTCTCCAAGCAAACAGGATCTGTGGCAGAATACATGCTACATTGTACTGCTTATGAAACACATTTTATGTTTTATATTTTACAGGTTGCCAGCTGTAAAATTCAACAGGCAATCTATATAACAATCCTAAGACCTAAGAAAGAGAGGGTCTTTTTTCCTCCCTTCATATGTTCCAGGAGACAAGAGACAGTTTATGATGGCACAGAAGTCTCCTCATATATGCCCCAGCAAGACCAGAAGGATGCCTTGTTTTCTAACTCCCTAAGTTGCTTTTATCATGGGCTAGTGGCAATTTTTTAAGGAGCAAGTAAGAAGCATGAGGTAGGTGTCTTTCAGTCCTTCTGCCCCTTGGTATTACTTCTAGAAAGATGTGAATGACAAATTCAGGGCTAAATCCTGACCCAAACTTGTACGTCCACTATTTCAGTGGAAAAAAGGGGGGTAAGGGAGGATTTGACACATACTTCTGGTATTTTTAAAAGCTAATAAAGTGGTTAAATGTCTATAACTGAGCAGCTATAGTGAATAGTTTTTTTGGCAAGACTGTTAAGACATATTTACAGCATGCAATTGGAATAATCTTGTTATATGTTATAAATAAACTATTCCCAGCGACAGATTAAGAAAATATTGGATATGTACAAAATGACAGCATTAAACAATGAAAGTATTTCCTGAGGAGCTGAGCCTTAGCAAAAGCCACAGACAAAATATTTTTAGTGGCATTCCAACACTCTGTGTTTCAGAGCCATTTATAACAGAGCTCATTATGAGATATTCCTTTCTGCTACAGGCCGCAGCTGGATATACCAAAAAATTAAAGAAATATTTACCTAGGAGAAAGAGTCACAGTACCTGGCTTTATTTCATACAGCTAACTTCTCCTCTTCGATCCACCATGTGGGTTCAAGAGAAGAATTTGCCCTTATGTCTCCAAATCCTTAAGTCCCTGCCTCTCCTGAGAAATGCTATAAATCCAGTCATTCCCATACACATGAGCAAAAAATCACAGAAAAACTTCTTCAGGAGCCTGTCAGGGTAGGAGGATACCTGTACCTGTGGGCTGTAATTGCCTTCTCCCTTACATCCTCCTACAACAAGGCAGCTCTGAACCCTCTTACAGCACATGCAAAATGGATCCTGACTTCAGCTATTGTGCTGGGCACGAAAACTAGCTTTCAAGTGAGTCATACTGCTAAAAGCTCAGGTGTACTTTCTTGTCTTTTTAGAACAGCTAAACTCAACCACTAAACAAATTACAGTCCATAAGGACTCAGATGGGGTGGTGAGGTGGAAGGTGAAAGGAAAAGAGCACAAGTGTGAAAGTGCATTGCCTCTGAGAAGCAGTAGCATGAATAGCTTGAGGGCATTAGGATGAAAATGCTCAGAGAAGGCACTTTGCAGGATTAGTAAAAGGTAAAAGCATCATTGCCTTCAAAGCTGGCCTGCAGGTACAGGGCAGCTGTGCTATTGTGCAGTGGCACCAAAAAGGGAATTTTGTCCACTTCACATTGGGCATGCATCTGCATTAATAACATTTGTGCTGGTCTGCCTTGTCTTTTGGTCTGTGACTCAAATCAGAACTCACTCCAAGCATTTTGGTTTTAGGAACCGCTTTTTAGCAGTGTTTTCCCCCTAGCAGGATATGTCTGTTCTTCTGGGGTTTTCACCATAGTCCTCCCAGCCAGGGCAGATGGCACAGTCTGTCACTGACCTAGAAAAACTGCTTGGGTGAAGAAATAAATTGGGAGGAGGCAGAGAGGTATCATCACTTTGCTCAGGGGACGTCTCAACGGAGATCTAGATTCAGTTTTCCATCCTTTCCTCTCCTTTCCTGTGTGAATGATGTTGACAGGGTATGTGTGTGTGTATGTGTATAAACCTGCCAGGATTCTGCAGCTGCATGGCTGGTGATCCTCTTTCAGGAGCACACATGCAGGTAGAGCTGCCAGTTGGCTTTCCCTAACTCTGCTTGCTGTATAAGTATGGACACTAGCACATATCAAGTGCCACCTTGTTTTCTCTCCCTTTGTATGCAACTCTGTAAGCTGGCTCTAAGCACATCCAACCACCAGTTGTATATATGGATGTGTGTAAATCTATGCTGCTGTATGACAACAGTCCTGTCCTAGAAGTTAGAGAAGAAGGGGATTGCTTGGATCAGTGAGTTTCTCCCTCTGATGACTGGGCATGCAACACAGTTTGAAACAGCAAGCTAGAGCTGTGTAATAAAATGTCAAGGCATTTCCTCTTTTGTTTTGTTGTTGTTGCTTGGTTTTTTGGTTTGGTTTTTTTGTTGTTGTTTTGTTGTTTTTTTTTTTTTTTTTGTTTTTTTTTTTTTTTTGTTTTGTTTTGTTTGTTTTTTGTGTTGTTTTTTTTTTTTTTACAGTTGTCTGGTTCATCAAGTGTTTTTTTAAGATCTTATACTTCTTCCATGAAAGACCATGAGGTACACTGATGAGCATCAATGTCACATGAATCTCATTTCAGATTCTTCACAAATAAATAAATAATTCAACACCAGTTGTTCTAATCAGGATGATCCAGCTTTTTCTGATGGTAGACTTTAGATCCCAACCTGGAATTGACAAGAGTGAGTCTGGGCTCTAAAAAGATGTGACAGTATGCATACTTCCAGCTCTTCCTTCTAACAGTCAGAACCACAGTGATGACAGATATTCTGAGCTCATAGAAAGATTTCACAGGCCTGTCCTAACCTGTGATTCTCCTGCCATTTTGAGCGATATGTGTTACATGATGGAAAATTAGTTTGAGAGTCCAAATTCTTTTATACCAATGGAAGTATAGTATAGCTCAGATAAGATTTTTGGTGTTTCTACTGGCCTGATTTTGTTTTACTGTCTAGATTGATGCTATGAAAGCTACAGAGAAAGAAAAGTTATTGCAATGGTCAGAATTTCCTTATGGGATCGTTCCAGTAACTTGAAAACTTGAAAACTTAACTAGGGAATCAGATGACTCCTTACAGAAATATATTAATTATGTGGGTTTTTTTTTGTTTTTCCCCAGGAGGACTTCTAACATACTGTAGTCAGATGTATTTGCTAATTGTTGCATGCTTTTTTCATAAATCATATCACATTTTGATGCTAATTGCAAAATAATTAAGGTGTATTTTAGATTAGATAGGAGCAGCCAAATTTTATTTTTACATGGTGAATAATTTGTCTAGGATTTATTCCCCTAGTACAAAATCACACCTCCATTGAGTAAAATGGAAGAGTGTCTCAAATAGGGTTAAATGGATTCACTGGGGCTTATAGGAGAGGGTAACAGCAGAAGACAAACTGTTGAGTCCATAAAGCATGTAGAAGAAAAATGAAACTCAACAGAAAGATTACTGTGTGAACCACAGTAATAATGAAGATTCTATGTGTTCTCATGAATTGGTATTTACCATGTGTAGCTAAGAAAAAGTATTTTTACTGTGAAGGTGGTGCAAAAACAGCTGGAATAGATTGTCCAGAGGCCTTGTGGAGTCTTTGTACTTATAGATATTCAGAACTCTATTGGTCATGGTCCTGAGCCAATTGCTTAATTGTGGATTTGGGTTAGGTGATCTCCAAGAGGTCTCTGTCAACCTCAACCATTTTGTAATTCTGTGACTGTGTAATTTCAGGGTCCAAAGGAAAGTTTAAGGAGCAATAAAGAACACTTATTTTAAAAAACTTTTTGCTTTAAAGGCTTCAGCTTGCTCCAGGTACAAATAAAAGCTTTTGCCTTATAGATTTTTTGCATGGAAAGCTGTTGTAACTGTGAAGTGAAGCAATAACACAATAAAGAAAAATTGTTGAAGGTAAATAATAAATTTGGGTACACCTTCTCTCATCCTGGATTTCATAGCCAGAGTAAATGGCACAGCAGCAGAAAAAGTAAATGCTGGAGGAAGGGGCTACATTCAGAAAGCACTAATTCTTGTTAGCTGAAAGCAAAATCAATGACCATATAGCAGAATGGAGAGTCACCAGCATCGTTCTGCCCTTTGGAAATCTGCTGTTGCGAAAATAGGTGTGGTGACTCTCATACTCAGGACACCTACCTAAAGGTCAATTATAGTCAAATTCCTTCAATTTTCCCTGTAATTAGAGTAATTATATATTCAACATGCCTATGTCTCAAGCTGTGATCATGCTAGTAAAAGTAACTTGTTTTCATGAAAATCTTTTTAAGCTGCATCATCATTGGTATTAATCTTTCCCTGTTAAAAACTTTTCCAATAAATGAAGTCCAATGTATTGTGCTTTCTGTATTGCAAAATCCATCTGTACTTTCCCTCAAGGCAAAAGATCTGAAGCAGTTGTTAATGTAGAAAAGTCTAACAGTATAAATCATTTGAATTTCTCTTCAGCTTGATTCTAAGCAACAGCTGCTTTAATCTACTTCACAGCACATTATGTTTGTAAAAGAATGCAGATTGGGCTGTGTTTCAGTGGTTGACCTGTTTGTCTGGCAAGTGTTAATTCAACAGTGGTACAGTTTTACTGTCATATTTGTAAAGAGCAACTGATTAGTTTCCTGGGAATTCTCTGTCTGGTTGTTCTCCACCTTTAGTAGTATAGTAATAGATTTACTTCAGTTGGAGCAGAAGATATTTTTCTTCCCATGGAAACATACATATCTGACCAAATTTTAAGCTGCTGTATTCCTTGTGCAATCCAGTTAAGGGACAGAGTGATATGTGTTGTGTATGATCTTCCCTTGTGCACCGATTTTTACAAGGCAGGCCTGAATGGAATATTCCTAAAAATATTTACTGTACCTAGGAGTCATCTAAGAACAGCTACTTTTACACAAACATCCTTTGCATGTTTCACTTTGAAAAGATTAAAAAACACCAAGATTTTTTCCTGCCTGCTTTAATATTTTATATTCAGAAACCTGATATGAATACATTCATGGTTTCACTTTACTCATAGTGTATGCCTAAAGTTTGTGCCCTTTCTTTTTCCACAGTATTCTTTTAATTTGCTATTTTCCCCCCAGCCATTTTTAAATTGTTTATATTTCAATTAAGCTTAAGATAGAAGTGAGCAAAGCCATTTGAGAATAGTTTTGCAAATTCTGATTGACTTTTCTCATTTTCATATGTTCATACATCTTTGCTGTTCAATGAATTTTAAATGCTTGCTTATTTGAAATGAATGTACTCGTGTATGTAACAACCATGCAAGTTGTTAAAGCACAAACTGTCAAATGGTGTGTTGTTGCTGTAGTTGGTGCTATTACATTCATCAAAACTTCTTTGTTTATAATGTTTTTAGACACCTAAAAGCAATACAGTGCCAGTATATGGTCAGGAGAACACTGACAAGCAAACCCTGGTAGGTCTTGCTGAACTAGTTAAATCAGCACTTCTTTCAAGAAGATATAGCTCCCAATTAAAGAGCTGGCAAAATAGAGCCTTTTACTGCACCTCAGCTGTTCCATTTTACAGTCCTGTACATGAGCTTAACTGAGCAATAGAAGTTGTTTTGCAGTAAGACACCAGATTATGAGTTGGAGCAGCTGAGGTGCAGCAGGTTTTGCTGTATCTGGAACAGAAACAAGAATTTCTGGCAGAGGGTCAGTAACAAACAGCTGGGATGGGGGAGAAGAGGCAGTAAGGTCTTAGCCACCACAGCTGTTTGCTTAGTGAATGTGAGTCAGAGCCTTGAGAGAAGCATATACTCAAAAACAGTTGAATAGTTCATGAACCACCTGTAGCCTGAAATACATTCACAGGGAGTATTTGTTGGACAGCTGTAAATTATGAGTAAAAGTACCCATATCTGTTCCTGAATCACTTGTACAGAGAGCAGAAGGCTATATCTGTAGTATAAAATTTCCTTTTCTTAAGTTCAAGGTCTTGTACCTGGACTTTGAAGGCAAAATATTTTGAATGGAAGTTGGTTTTGTAGGGTGTGTCCTTGTAACCACTATGTTCTTAGCAATTTGCAAAATCCATTCAATGTTCTTCTGAAAATGTCACCTGCTACTTACAGGACTGACATAGTTTATTGGGAAATACCACAAAATAATTCAGAGGATATTGAGGAAAAGAAAAGCTATGATGTCAGCCAAAAGACTCTCAATGTCAAAATATTCACTCTGTTTCTACCTTTTTTCTTCTGACAATTCTTGAACCATGCCTGCAGAGGCACTCACATCTATTTTTTTATTTATTGACATAGATATCTATAAAACATGTGACCATTGCCCAAGGATCTGGTTGAACTTACATTTTAAAAAACCTATTAAATAATTCACAACATATTACCAACTACTCTAGAGTAAAGAAAATCACAAAGCTAATTAATATCCAAGAGCACAAAAGCCCTCTAGAAATTTCAGGTATAACCAACTTCTCCACTAAGCCTCCTAAGATAAGAAGTATGTGGATTTTCTTATGCAGAAACATAAAATTGCTTTGCTCTGTGCCCTAAAGTCTAGCAGGACTAGCAGTCCAGCTGGAAATAAGTTCTAGAGCTGAGCATTTTTCCTGGCAAATATTTTCCAGTCCATTACTGGAACTGGAACTGACAACAGAAACACTTCAGGTGAACTCAATGGCTTAAAAGATAAAGCAAAGAAAAAAACATGTCCCAGACCACTTAGGGCTTTGAAACTTACGCCAACATGTTCAGTGTTATTGCTCCACAAACAAAACTGTATAGCCTGCTTTCATAAAAAATGCACTCAGAACTAAGAGTGAAATGGTCATGGAGTTCATTTATGACACAATAAAAGTAAATTAGTCATGGAGCAATAGTATCAGGTAAAATCAAATCAGATTTGCTTATTCAAACACTTTACAACCTGGAAAATAAAAGACAATAATTTGTAAAAGGTTTTATGTCTTGACAATAAAACCTTTAAACAGTCAGATACATTATCTTGCATTTAATGTGGGGCAAACAAGCTAAAACCTGTTTAGAAACCTGCAGAACTCAATGACTTATACAATAAGAGTCTATCAGATGAGTAAAATTTATAGAGACCTGCTGACCTAGGCTGGATGATTAAGACCTTGTGACACATGGCCTCATGTTAAAGCTCAAGTAGCTGACGCTGGTCAGAGATTTGCAGGGTTGCTTCATGGATTGCATTCCACAAGAGCAGGATTTCTCTATGTAGTCCAAATCCATTGGGTACAATACTATTTCAGCAGCTGCTTTGCTCCTTTGGTCTCATTAGGAAGGGAAATCTTCCTTTGTCCTGTAGGAACACTTTTCCACAATTCCTTTATGACTCTGTCCTTTTCCCCCCACCAGACCATTATTGTCTAATGGGAAACAATGGCATTGTTTGATGGGGGCATTACCATTAACTAAAGATGGTGGAAACTCTTGTCCTTAGTTTTAAATTAGTAATTGTGTTGGAGGAACATTTTTCAAAATGTCTAAGGAGAGTTTAGAGGACTTTGCTGAATCTTGGGAAGAAACACTGAGTATATAGAGAGGATGAAATGGTAGGTGAGAAGGGAAAATAGACTGCTTCTACTCGATCCTGAGAACATTCAAAATGCATAACTAATTAAAACTCCCATAAAATCCTAATTCATGTAGAACATTTGCTGGTTGTATATCTCATTCAATAAAATCTCAGAACTCCTGATGTCCAGTGGCCTGTAAATTCTAAAAGACAGGAAAATCTGGAAATCTCCCTTCCTGGTGGCACAAAAGTAATTATTCCCTCTATCAAACAACAGACAAATCCTATTATTTGTCTTCTCCCATGTCTAGTGACTAGAATAATTTGCCATGGGTACAGCTCCCACAGCTCAGATGGGCCAAGCTGTGGAGGACCTGCTGAGAGGAGTTCTGCTCTACTTGCTTCCCAGCTCTGTCATTCATGGCTAGGTTTCTATTCAAACAGCAACTGTCTTTCGGATAAAATCAAAGAGCTTCGAGTTATCTATGCACTTATACTTAGTGTAGGACCATTACTTAAAAATGACAGAACAAACTTAGAGAATATTCAGAGCACTCTGTGTTCAAGCTTGTGCCTTACTTCATGAAGAAACTGACATGAGGTTGTTTATTGCCTGTTTCCTAGAATTAGAGCTCATTGATCTGAGATCACCCTTCAGAAGCAGATTTTTTTACCACATATTTTCTGTTTACTCTGACTTTTCCTGATAAACAAGCTGATACTATAAACCCACTGTCTTCAGCATAGATTTTTCTGTTTTATTTGCCTGTACAAATTTGCTTGTACAAATTTTATTTGCCTGATAATTTTTTTACAACCAAGTTATCATTTCTACACAAATAGCAATAGGAGTTAATTCAATATATGTTCCCTAGCAGTGTGAACAGCATGGGTCTATTTTCTTTTCCTCTTTCCCGAAGGATGTTTCGAGTCGGGACCGGTGACACCTGAAGTGTCTGTCACCTTGCAGCCACCATCTGTCCTACCTGCAAATTCAGCAGGAACAAAGCACAGATAAACAAGAGAGGAACCTCTCCATAAGGTCCTTCCTGCATTGCTTCATCAATGTTTAATAATAGAGAGGGACCTGCTGTGGGGCCCAGTGGATGACACCACAAAGCCTGCAGCCCTCACAGGTCCAGATTGGCTCCCAGGAGGGCACTGACTACCAGCCCCTCATGAAGAGGGCCTGAGACACCAGGAGCCCTCTTGTGCTTCCCAGCAAGCTCCTAAAGCAGCCATGCTGCCAGAAATTCACAGGGAAAACTCCCCAGGGTTGTGAATACAGCTTCAACCTTCAGTCCAGCAGTCTCTGAACTGGTGAATAAGAGATGATGTGCTGACTTGAAGCAGTATTTACTCCTGTTATATCTTGCTTTTATATTTTTTCTGTACAAATTCTAACTCTACAGCATATTAAGAGTTGATCTACAATATTTCTGCTGCCACAGATATGATCACCAAATCTTTGTTGTGCAACTCCTTTCTAATCCTCCATAAAATCTCTTGCTCTTTGTACTTCAGAATATGGCACAGACATCCATTGATATCAACGACCTTTCAAATCCCATCCCAGAGTTTTCCCAAAGGATAGATAAATCAGTCTACTAACACTGTGACAGTCAGAAATGTAAGCTTTACATCAGTAAATGACATTCACTGTGTTTCTTCCAATAGCCTCCTTGTACAGGGCACTGAAGGTCTGCTCCAGTGTGTTATGCATAATCATGACTAAGACCAAACAGAATATTCCACTCTTTGAGAGTGTCAAGACATTTATCATTTTAGAATGGCATAGGCAAGTTGAAATGTGATTAAGATCTTTGCTCTTCGTCAAGACATTTCCAAAGCTCTAGCAAAAAAAACCTTGCAAAAATATAGGTGAATACTTTTCATTTGGTCTCCTGGGATAAAATTTCATCTTTAGATCTGTGCTGCTCTTGAATTTTCTGAATTCAGTAATTTTTTGTGAAAGACAAGGGTGATCTTAACTAATTCACCCTAGATAAAGTGTAATGTAAAAGAGTGGGCAGATGGGTTCACTGACAAAAGAATGGAGTAAGTCTAGTTGACAATTTACCTTCTTCTGGCTCAGATTTTAAGTCACCCTGATATAGCACCACCCCTGAAAGTGCCTCTCTCTACTATGTAACAAGGGCTTCTAGAAAATTAAGACCTCCTGCTATTTGACAGGTTCAATCATCCCCAGCTCAAAGAGATACAATCCCTGTTTTATACACTTAGGACATCCCAAGTGTTGTTTCTAATATTGCATCTCTGTTTTACTGGACCAGATTTAATAGAGCTGCAGTTTAGTGCAAAGATATTAGTCATTGGAGAGTATTGATAACAGGCTATGAGCAGCTGCCAAGAATGCCCAAACTTTTTCCTTGCATCATTTTGTAAGGTTAACAAGGAATTGATAGAGGCAGGAGGCAAGGAATGAACTTGGTTAAAGCCAATGACACTGAAGGTGTCATCATGGCTAGAGTTGTGTGGATGAATAGCAAAACCCTGAGTTACAAATATTAACAAAACTACCCACAAGCCTTTCCAGGGCACATTTATGGATTTAAGTTTACATTTATATATCTTATAATTTTCTGCTTCTAAAATTTTTTGTGTAAACATCATGGTCCATGAATTCATCTACCCATATACAGATAGAGGAATAAATTAGCACGAACTCAGTGCATTGAATGAATCAAATGCTTCACAGAGGAAGCAGACCACATTTCGATTTATTTGTGAGTTAACAAAACATTATAAACATTATGGGGATTTATTATAATGTAAAATGTGAAAATGGGTAAGGATCTGATTCTGAAAATTTCTGAATGACAAAAAGGCTGTTTGGGAATGATAGGCTCCATGGGAAACATGAAATGTTGTGCAAAAGCTGCACTTACAAGAGTGTCTGTCATGGCACTGCCCATGGGACTAAACAAGCACAACAGCTGCACTCACTTCCATTACCTCTGATTTTCCTTTGGTTTCTGAGACTAAACTGAATGATGAAAATTTGTGCAAATATAACATTTTACTTCCTTCAAATGCTTTCTGATATATCTGCTGGTGCTTATCATCACAGTAATCTGTCGATAAAGAAAAAAGACATGTAGAGTTTCAGTTCTTGGTGCAGTATTTCTTTAATCTGGTTCTTTGCTATAGAAAGTTCAATCAGATGTTAACTACTCTGAGCTGCTGAAGTGATAACAAAAAAATATTGCTGAAAAGCTTTCCAGCTTTCCAGGGACCAAGTTTATGACATTACTCTTTTGTGACAAGTCTGCTTCAAAGCCTGTAAACAGCCAACATGTTAGTAAAATTAGGTAACAAGATACGTAGAATAAAAAAAACTGTCTTGAATGCTTCACATTCACTTGTGTCATGCAGGGGAGATTTTTATTTTTCTTCCTGCTGTGGCTTGGTGTCTGCTTTAGTTACAGATCTGACAGGACATGCTGTAGATACCTAAGTAGAAGCACATTACTACAAACCAGTGTTGTGCAATCCTGAATACTGTTGGAGGCAAAAGCAATAGTTCTGGTATACCTCATCAATGGCTGTGACACAGCTGCTTCTGTGCTACACAGCTTGAGTTGTGATGAAGAACTTTTTGATTAGAAGCGCTATATTTTAGAGACTTGTCCTTTGATGTACAAAATGAAATTTCCCTGCTTCCAAAGTCCTGAAAGCTACATGTCAGGTAGTAACTACAGTTAATGAAGAGACTTAAGTTTAGAGTTCACTTCCTCTCTTGGATCAGAAATCTGATATAGGCATGATGAATGAATTTGCCTTTAGTCTCTATTGACAAGCAAGGATGTAAATGACCACTTTCCTCAGCTCACGTGTGTATGCATAACTTTAGATGTTATGGCTTCTGTTCATTGAGGCTTACTCACCATAGTAATTTATTTTGGTTAGTCATTAATTTTAAAATATTTCCAATGAGGCTGACAGTTGCTATTGTGACTGTAAGCCTACAGAGGGTCAGGATGACTGTGTCTGATCTGGACTAGATACTTACTCACGCTCTCAGTTTCTTTAATGTGTTTCATAAGATCAGACAGCACCTTCTTTGTCTTGGTCCAGAGCCATGACTATTTAAAATTATATCTTACTGGTACAGTAAAAGTTCAATTTACTAGCCAGCTGAATGTCAATTTTGTTCCTCTTATTGTAAAGAGAGATTGCTGGTAAGCCTAAAATTAGATCTATCAGTTCTGTATTTTTGTTTGTAAATGTATATGAGCTTGTCATACCACCCCTCTATTCTGCCCGTCCATTCAGTTCTTTTAAGTAGAGACACTGATGCAAATATCATAATAAGAGTCATATTCCCAAGTCTCACATATTCATTACCTTGCCTGCACACAAAAGTGAAACATAGCAGAGTGGCAGTGGTGTGACCTGCACATATCTGCACAAAGATTGCCTTATTCATCTGGGTTTTCTGTGGCCATGATACCATTGGGAAAACTGAATTTTAGCAGTACTGCATGTTGTCACTGAGAAGAATCTTGGTTCTATAGGGCAGTGAAAAAACAACAAAACCGTCCTCAAATGGATGGATGGTTAAAAATAGGACCTGTCATTCTTAATAATGTCAGTCTTGACTTGAACTCAGTCCTTCTTCCAAACATGCAGAGCTATGAATGACATGAAGGATTCACATTTAGCTGGTGGCTGGAAACCACAGTGTACAGAGGCAGAGTGCAGCTATTATTTTGTAGTCATGTAACTTTATTACAGAGCTGCTTAATGTTATGCAGAGAACCCGGATGGGAAAATAATCACAATGGGTGGTAAAATCAAGTCTACTGGGAAACTCTAATTATATCTTCTACACATAATCTTAAAGCTTGTATAAAAGTCAGCTTCTGTGATCTTGTACCTCTTGCCAGCACAAAAATGTGAAGAACTTGATATCTCTTCCTTTCTTCAGTTCATAGTGCTCCATAGGAGGGTGGAGAGTATTCTTTATAGAAAAACAAGATATCACAAATTTGTTCTGTGCTGCCTATGACTGTAGAGATTGGACCAAAAAAACCCAGTGTTCAGCCTTGTACATACATGAGGTTACATATTAAAGAAAGTAGAAATCTGTGAATTCCTCAAACTCTGACATATTTTCTAAAGCACTCCAAGACAGAATGATGCACAAAATCTCAAAAGAGGTGAATCTAAGAGCCCAAAATACTTGTAGAATAAAAAAATTAAAAAAAATCAAAGCAATCTTCTGCAAAATGCAAAAAACAAAAATAAAAAACAAAACCCAAAACAAACAAACAAAAAAAACCAACAGAGTTTTTAAATGTACCTTCTCAATTAGGTGACCATCAGCATATTTTGGTGCTACTTATGCCAAAATCTACAGTGGACTGGTGATTCTAGCAGAGAGTAGAGTATACCTGACAGTGATAGAAGACTGACGAATGTTTCATTTGCCTGCTGTGAAGCACAGTTGTATGGAAATCTCTGGATCATTTGAAATATTGATGTATTACCCAGAACTTATGCTGTTCTCAGTTAAATATCCCTCTCCATTCTTAGGGTAAGGGACAAAATGTGCTTCATTTTGGAGTAAGGGCAAACTTTGCTGTACCTCACCAGGAAACCAAATCTGCATTCTTTATGAGAAGGACTCCCTGTTGGGAACTTGAACAGCTCAAAGTCAACCATCATTTACAGGTCTCTGAGGCAGTTTCCTTCCAGATGAAGACAAACAAAAGTCTTACAATCATTTGTCCTCATTCTAAGTGATGTGACTGCTAACTGTTTGGAAGAAATATTAAAAGAAAGGGTCTCCTACCCTACTGTTGTTAAAGATTGAGTGGAAGATGATACAGAAACAGTGGAGTGTATACTAAGAACTGCCTGGAGTATGAGACATCACCTGTATACAATCATTCCACAACTGCAATGGAAGAAGACATCTACTGACCTATTAAACATAGGCAAAACCATGTAGAGTAGGCTTCTAGCTAGCTTCACAAGCTTATTCTAGGGGGCTAGTTGGGATTCCTTTGTCTGCAAGGATCTCTTGATAGGGAAATGAAGACATAATTCCTGAAGCCACGACTAGCACCCACTTTGAATAAAAACCTTCTAGAGTGAGAGACAGACAGTGATCTTAATGAGAGAAGAAGACTTACTATGTCTACTTTTACTTGTTGGGGTGCCACTTAATGCCTTTCTTTGTCTATCTAAATTGTCTTTCAAAATCTTCCACAAGCTTTATACTGGCAAGTGGAAAAACAAAACCTTGATGCTAGTCACACAGGCTCTTTGATCATGACATACTTTGTGACAAACTCTCCAGCTATGCTCTTCACTTAACAATGAAGAATTGTTTTCTCAATAAGTTATCTAGAATCAGGACTAATTCAGACAAAATTAAAACTAGAGTGATGTTTTATTCAGAGATTTCTAGTCTGTTCTCTCCTTCCTGCCACCTGTAGGAAGGTAAGATAAGGTACAAGTACAGCAGAACGTATTTCCTTCCTGCTGACCTCTGACTCCTACAGGCAGTGTGCAGGTGTGAGAACTCATCACCTCTCTTCTCATACCTACTTGTCAGTTCAGTGAAGGGAGACTGTGGGCATAACAGAATCCTTTCCCCCACTCATCTTAGATACAAAATGTGATGTGGATGTATTGGTTTAATAGTGACTACAGAAGATGGTACTTCAGCCCTCTAAGAGACAAATGCTTTCTCAAAGGCCCTGTATGTTCCTCTGCAGTTAACTAAGAGTTGCAAGTGTTTTCAAAGGATGCTTCATTGGATCATAGAATAGTTTGTGCTGGAAGGGACCTTTAAAGGCCTCTTAGCTCCAGCCCCCCGCCATGGGCAGGAACACCTCTTGCTAGACCAGATTTCTCAAAGCCCTATCCAACTTGGCTTTGTACATTCCTAGGGATGGGACATGTATAACTTCTCTGGGCAGCTCTTTCTCAGGTTAGCACCACCCTCACCATAAAGAATTTCTTCCTTATACCTAAAGTAAATCTACACTCTTTCAGTTTAAAGCCAGTTCACCTTGTCCCATCACTACATGGCACTGTACAAAGTCCTTCTCCAGACCTCTTGTAGGCTTCCTAATGGATGGGGCTATAAGCTCTTACCCCTGGAGTCTTGATGTCTCCATACTGAAGAAGACCAACTCTCTCAGCTAGTCTTCTTAAGAGAGGTGCTCCAGACCTTTGCTTATCTTTGCTGTCCTCCTTTGGACTTGGTCCAACTTAATCCATGTCATTCCTGTGTGGAGGACCCAAAGCTGGATGCAGAACTCCAGGCAGGGTCTCACCAGGGGCATAATAATCTCCCTTGACCTGCTGGCCAAGCTGCTTTGAACACAGCCCAGGACATGGTTGATTTTCTGGGCTGCCAGTGCACATTATTGACTTGTGTTGTGCTTTTTGCCAACCAACACCCTCAAGCTTTTTTTCTTCAGGGTTACTCTCAATCCATAATCCAAAATTAAGTGTGTAGAATAGAGATGGGATGAACCCTCTAGAGGAGCAATGTTCTCTGCACTGTCTGTTCAAATAACATAGATGATGACAGTCTCAGACTAGAGGCTTCAATTTTGCAAGCCTGCAGTTAGGTGAGGTGAACTCTATCTAAACTTAAAATTCCAACCACTCAGTATCCAGAGTAGTACTTCAAATGATAAATATGGCTGAGTTAAACCCGTAGGCCTATTGAAATAGAGTGGAAGAAGTCCATAAAGAAATTTTAGAATTACCAATCTACCCAGTGGAAGCTGACAAAAATCACCATCCTGCAATCAGATATTTACAGGCTGGTTTTTTTTGTTTTTTTTTTCCCTGCAGATGACTAATTTACATGAATAGTCCAAAAAGAAAGTGTTTTTCCTATTCAAACGTGATCTCTTTAATCCTTTAAATTTCTTTTGAGGAAGAACATCAGTGCTTTCTGATTTTTAATGCAACTGTTGTGTTGACTAATGATTTAATTGTTTAAGCAGTTCAAAAATGTAAAGGCTGCCTCTAAGCTAGGCCTTATTTAATGAACAGCAAGAAAAAAAGCTGCTGCAATATATATTAGAGAATAAGCCTCATTGTGATGAGATCACCAATTCCCTTGTCCATCTCAGCAGTCTAGCCATTGTTTTCCATGGAACAAATCCTGCCATCTATACTCAAAATTTAATCAGGAGAAAAGACACAATAACAGCACTGAGAGCAACTTCTGGCAGAGCCCTTCATAACCTGAAGCTGTTTTTCTTTCCTTGCAGTATTGTGCTCCATTTTGCTTGACATGATGATAAAGCTCAGCAAAAGGCAGGGCTGTCGATCCTGAGGAAAGCCGACCCACATCCCTGTCTGCCCACTCTCAGCAGTGTGATGAGAAGGCTTCACTCATTACCTCTCTTTTAAGAAGGATAGCAGCACAAGAGAGTTTTTTTGAATGAAATGTTATGCGTTTTCTCTGTTCTTTTAAGTCATATATTCTAAAATCCCCTGCCCATTTCTTTTCAGGTGACATTGGCACCTTCTTTCCCAAAACCTCACCTTGTTTTATCTCCCTTCCCTACCCATATTTCTTCTTCTCTGCATCGATCTCTTGACACAGTGACAGTCTTCTCGTTTCCATTAATTGAACTTTGATGATGTTGAAATAAAGAAAATATCACTGTGTTGGTGTACTGCTGTGCACCGCTTTGGATAAAAATACACTTTTTCTTTCTGCTATTCAATGCTTCTCTTATTTTAGTGCTCAATGCTGTCATCTCTTTATTTGCTTCCTTCAGCTTGCGTCTCAGCAGAAAGCAGGAAAGGCAGTCAGCTTTTAGCTCAGGATGACCACTCAAATACATAGAAGGAATGAAAGCTTAGTTTCATAATATGGGAGCTATTTTGTTCTTTTTCTCAGAATCAGAAGTGCTGAGAATTGTAGAGCAGGTGCTATTCTTCTCCCTGACTTGCTGCAAGCTGCAGTTTGTTGGGCTTTTAAGTGACTCTGTGATTCCACATGAGTAGTTCATGATAAAGGAAGTGATTCAGTGCCCAAAAGCCCTATTACAGTCAAGAATGTACAACCTGTTAAGTAAGTGCCTGCTCCTGGATGAAGATAGTGAAGTTGTTGAAAAAACTCAAGCAAAATAATCCTGCATATATTGTAATTAAAAGCACAGGAGATAATGTGAGTGGCATGCAGCATGCCTTGCTTGGGCTGTCAGCTGTAAAACAAACACTACCTTCTGCTTTATTGCATGATTTATTTCATTTTTATCTGCTTAAAAAAATACTCATTAGGGCTGAGCTGCAGGAGAATGACTCTTGGACAGCTATGGGGTGAAATGAGCACACAATGAAGGGTGACCTTTCAAAGTGGGATTATCTATAAATAGCAATGGTTATCCCTCACAGCCTTCTGACATAAGCCTGCTGGGAGTATGAAAAAGGAGACCCTTTCCACCAGTTCCTCCAACATGATTTTAGATTGGCACATGACATGTTTTGGCCATGAATAGCCGAAGAGAATTTGCAAAGGGATCAAGCAGAAAGCCTTAGCAGATGTCTGGCTGTTGATATTCCCCTGGGTTTAAAAATTAGCTCAGAACTTCCTTCTCTTTGCCCATGAACAATGGCACACACTTTGCTAGAAAAGTATATTAAGATTTTATGTTTGAAATATGTCACTCTAGGAGCTCATCAATTAAAAAATTACCTATAGCAGTTTCTAAAATTAGCTAAACAGTGTTAGCAGAGTTTATTCAAACACCAAAACGCTTTAGAATCAGACTGCAGTTCTTAACTACTGTTTTAACTTCTGCTTTGCACCATGGATTCATCAAATCCTTTATTTGGAAGGAGGAAGGATTGGTATTCCTGGTCATTAACTATTTTTAAAGTGAAAAAGATGAGTGAATTTATCAGGAAAAGATAATGGACTATTTTATTTGTAATGCATATCTTTAGCTTATTTGCCATTGATATTGTAATACAATAGTATTTCAGAGATTCTATTTTTGAAGCTTTCATATGAAGGATAATCTGCAAAGAGACAGTGCATAGAAGATGATAGTTTTAAACAGTCAGATATGATCAGTGTCTGAACAATTGTGTGTTTGTTGCATGCTTGTGTTTTAAGGTGCATCCTGTGTGCAGCCAGAAATCACCAGCAGCCCTTCCACAAAAGGCAAAAATACACTGTGTTCCTAACTCCTGTGGCCTCATGTATTTAGGATAAGAATTCTGATAGAAACAAAGCCAAAACTGCTTGATTACTGTTAGATGCATATTGAATGATTACTGTGTTTATCATCCCAACTCTAATCATGAGTATTAATGACCAGGATCTATACAAAAGATTGAGCCCATGCACTACATACTGTTGGTAAACATAATATGAGACAGTCTTTGTTGGAAGGCATTTACAACCTAAATAGACATGCAGGCAAGAGGTGTTATTATCTCCTCTTCACAGATGGTGACCAAGATAAACTGACACGATGTGCCAAGGGATACAGGCAAATGTGAGGGGGCAGGGCGGGAGCGAGCCAGTGCTGAAGCTGGGTTACTGGTTTGCCCTGTGACCACTCTTCCTCGTTGCACCCGCTGCAAACCGAATAGCTGATGGGCTTCCTTCTGCTTGCAGACAGGCAGTGCATGACAAGCAGCTTCCTCCCCAGCTCCTCCAGGCACTGTTTGGCCCTCGTAGTTGACTTCTGCCAAGTGATGCAAGGTTCCTGTATACTGAGGAAGTATTTGTAAATGGTTGGCTGCACAAAGGAGATTTTTCGATTCTGTCTTGCAGATGTTGTTTTAATGCACATTTGACAGTTGATTCTCTGCTTTAGCATCATGATCTGGAAGCTGTTCTCTTTGGATGTTTACAGCTGTTCTTGGGTTTAACAGCAGTGCTTCATTCAAACCTTTCCACAGTCCAGGATTCCTCCTTGAATTTATGGTGAGGAAATGTTGTGTTTAAAAAGATTAAGATTTTTATAGATATTTTTACAGGCTTTATGTAATACTGTGCTGGCACTAGAAACAGACTGTGTGACCCAGAAGAGAGCTTCCAGTTCTGTGTTACTGCTGCCTATGATACAATGACTTATTTTCAGTGCAATGCCATTGGGAATTGCAAGTTCTCTCTTGATATGAAAATCTCCTGAACGGTCACAGGGACCAGATCACTCTTTTGCCATTGCTGTCATGTATTTATACTCAGATGCAATTCCAGTTCAGGATCAGTGTTCTATTTTGACCTCTCCTACAAGGACAGGTATTGAAAATGATTCCTGTCCTGAACTGCCAGGACAATAGGAAATGTTAGCAGACACTAACTAACAATTTACATCTCCTAGTTGTCCTTCCAGCATAAAATAGAGGGTGGGTTTATCATGCAGTTATGTTGCTGCTCCACTCTAATTGGCAGGTTAGTTTTCAAATGTGATTTATAATGTGAATCTTGTTTCCATGTTGGAGTGCTTCCACATTACTGCATGAAAATCGAATGTGTCAAAATAATGGGAATGCAGTGCTGGTGGTGGTGGCTGGGAGGCAGGGATTATATGAAAGCTTTCAGGATGCTCCTAGCAGTGTGCTGCATTAGGCAAGGGATTTTTATGGGCACAGAGGCACAAAGTAACCCCTCTAATCCCTTTCTTACTGGCTTACAGACTCTGAAGAAGCTTAATAATTACAGGGGAATGCAGTCAAAGTGTTTTTAAGGACATATGTGCAGAGGCTTATTTTAGTCATTTCCTAACAGCAAATGCACTGGCGGATTCTCAAGGAGAAATCTGGGCACAAATTTTCCTTTCTCTCAACCCCCCAACAAAAAGATGATTTATGCTTATATCAAAAAGAGGCTTAACCAGTGTGGAGCTCAAAGAATATTTCCCAGCCTGTAGGATTATGGTTTTTCCACAGCCACACCGCTCACCCTCTCCTTCTGGTGAAATACAAAGCGTATTCCTGTTCTGCTGAGCCTCCCAGATGGGCTTTTTTTTTTTTTTTTTCAATGAAAAGGCCAACAGAAAGCCTGCACGTTCCCTTTAAAATATTATCCTATCCTTCTGGACTATTTCACCTTCTGTGAAATCACTGGTTCAGCTGATGGTGACTCTGCTGCTTATGTATCGCTACCCGTAAGTATGCCCCTAACTGCGTACTAAATATATGCATAAGAAGGAGGTGTCCAGGAGCTGTTTCTGTGCTAAGCTTTTAGTTTCACAGCTATGTCATTTCTGGAGGAATCTGTGCCTGAAAGAGAAAGATACAGTGGATACCCTCTCACCCCAGAGGGTTTTTGTGTTTTTTTTTTTTTTCCTCTGATGATCTTTCTTAATTCAAAAATTATGGCACAGATTATCCCTCATTCTCCTTCAAATATAACCTCCTAGGAAATCTGGGCACAAAAAACCAACAGTAACTTGAAAAGTTTTTGAACATTAATGGTAGAAGAAGATAGGAAATGTATACCTGTTTTACGGTGCATGCAGAGCTTCGTATCTCACTGTTGCTTGGAATATAAACTGCAATAAAAATGAAACTGAAGCTGTTTTCTCAGCTTTGTAACAAAGATGAAAGTTAGTCCATGTACTTACCATTTCTGTAAGACAGTCCCAAGGCCTGTAAATTCATATAAAAAATATATGAGGTAAGAATTAGCCTCATCTGTCTTGAATTCTTCTTTTAAAATTGCATTATTCTGCCTGCACCTTAACTAAAGTCTTGATCCTTTTTTTTCCCAGGGATGCTAGGAACAGATTGCTTCTGTTAGGATTGTAAATTAACTGTAGTTTGAACCCTTAGCATTTGCTATACTTGATCCAGTTTACTGTATATGAAATTTTGAGATGAAACAATGTAAACTAATCCACAATCTGCTTTTCCTGTTTGGATATTAAAAACCTGTGGCACTTTCTGAAGAGAGGATGTTTGATGAAGTGACTGATTTTTCTTTCCTGTGGCCTCAAACTTTTTTTCCCTAGGGAAACTATCTCTAGTTTTACATTGTGCTTTCCCACCAAAGGCAAGGCTGCCTGGTTCTAAGTGGTCTAATCAATTTAGATTTGAGCTGACTCAGCAAATCTCTGTTTTCAAGGTTGGGCTCTAGGTACCAAGATGAAGCAATGACCACATGTGTTCCAGCACATGCACAGACCCTTGATGACTCTTCATGAGCGTGGGTGCTACTGACCCTATGGCACCCTCTGATGATACTTTCCCTTGCTTTGCACATGACATGCCAGGGACCTTGACAGCAACAGGAGAGAGCTTCACCCTGAAAATGGGAAGGTCTCCTTCCCTAGGTGGTGGCTGCACATCCATCCCTCAAACAGAGCTTTAAGTCTGTTTGAGTCTTCACACGCACACAGCATCTCCAAAAAGTTTTTTGGATGGCACACAGTAACCTCACAGTATTTATGATGGGCAGGTCTGTGCCAGTCAAATTAATACATCCCAGCTCATGATAATACAGTGTGATAATACAGTGTCCTACAGACTCCTAGAATGTGCCATCTAAAAATTAATGACTGAACAATATTTCTCTCACAGCTAGTTCTGTAGACATCTATGGAATGACTTTGTGTGAGCACAAGGGGAATAATCCAGCCTTTCAAATTTTTAATTGGAGTTATCAGTTTAAAAAATAGAAAATAAACAAAAAAAAGTGGGGGACTTGGATCTTAGATGCCATTACGCCAAGGTGCTGGATGTAATCCAGTTTTATTCTCTTTGAATGTTTCTAAGAAAAGATGCTTCCTGAGTAGAAGAAACATGAAAGATTCAGGAAAGTGAGTAACAGCATGGGAACCTTAATGACGCCTATCAAGTGCAATAACTGAGAACACCATGAATTGTGGCAGGGATAACAAAATGGGTTATTTAGCACAATAACTGCCAGCTATTGTTTTTCAGGCAAATGACCAGAGAAGAGCAAAAACACTAGACAGGATGAGAAAGGGATTGTAAAAAAACAGGAAATAAAACCCTCAAACTTCCTATAGACATGAATTTCACCCCCAAACCTGTAAATTATCAAATTTCCTCCTCATGTATGCCAATAGAGTCAACACATTTGAATTGAATTTATATATATGTAATTGATGGATCACAAGTTAGCTCTTTTTGGCAGTAAAGTTATCTTTTGCTGCTTGAATGTACCTTTCATCCCTACTTTGTACACCTTCATGCTGTCCCATTGGCTTTATTGGTAGAAGGTACTAGAGATGTTATTTCATGTTGAAATGTAAGCATTTGCAGCAGAAAATCATCACTGATGGCAACTTGCCATACTGAAATAAATGTCATCCATAGACTCATCCATTCCTGTGGTGTCTGTCTGCTCAAGCAGAGACCTCATGTTACAGGAGGAAAACAATCTAAAAGGAAACATGGCATTAAAATATTGATGGAACTATGTCAATAGGAAAGGAAATGCATATTTAATAAGTGCCTAGATTCCTTTCATGTTTACATGTGACACCAGATAACTCAGGTTAATCAGAGTGAGGTTGGGTCAGTCCTTGTGAGGGAAAGGTTCCAGACAATACATGGAGATATCCTGTTGTAGCTGGCTTGAATGTGGTTTTGGTGCCTTGACCAGAAGCAAGGATCAGGGTCTTGAATCCAGGTCCCTGCTGAGAACACTGTGCAGATAGCTGTGGTATCTTGAAAGGCCCATTTCCTCCATGACTAACCCCATTTTAAGGAAGCACAGGCTTTGAGCTGCTGCAGCTTTCTGTGAGCCGATAGGAAGGCTGGAAGACATACTACTCGTTGTGGTTGCTCACCTGAAAGCTGGGAGGTGGCAGGACTCCTGATCCACCACAAGGGAGTCCCTGTCTGCCCAGAGAAAGCATCTGAAGGGGTAAGACAAAAAGCTCACTGTGCCCAGAACACTACCAACAGAGAAAGGTCAAGAGCAACATAACCCAGGCTATTAATGGCAACGAGGTGTAAAAGCTTTGGCTTCTGTGTCATGAAACTGTGCTTGTTACTACAATGCACTTTATAACCCACAATTCCACCTTGGGCTGTGCTGGGCCTAAACACCAGGGACAGTATAACTGTGTGTAAATGAGTGTGCACAGACCCCATGTTCGGGCTTCTCAAAGGTGTGAGCAGCTGTTTGGCTCTACAGACCTGACACACACCTTTCAAACAGCTGCAATGTAACAGCGGTGGGAGTTTTGCACCACTTAATTAATGGTTTGTCTCAGTCTCTTCTGCCTTCACTCAGAGCCAGGATTAACAAATGCATGAAGGAAACGGATTTTCTCATGTTCGGGCTCGGTTGTTTATTAAATTTTATCAAAAAGTACAGAGCGTTTGACAGCACTTCTAGCTACCTGATAGAAGCGAGAAAAATGGAGGAAGATCCAGCTGCTACAAGGTGTCTTAAAGCAAAACAGTCCAATAGAGAATTAACAACTATATTATTTATACTTTTGACCCAATAACTAGATTCCCATGACCCTTAGAGTGACACTGACTGACCAACCAGAAACTACTACCTGAAACCCATGAAGAAGGAAGAAGGAAGGTGAACAAAGAAAGAGACAATGCCCTAAAACCCCCATGTTGTCCCGTACCTATTACTGTACTATAAAAACCTCAAATTCAAAACCCTTCACCACGTGAAAGCACACACTTTTATTTCAATACACACCCATGATTTTAACTTCATCACTCATATTTAGAAGCCTTCTCCAAGGCCTCAGGTCAAAAGCAGTGTTTTCCAGGGTATCAGTGCTAGACAGCACAGAGAGCTCAAAAATCCCAAGTTTCTGGGATCCAACAGATTCAAAAGGTTTAGACTTTTAACTGCAAAATTGTTCTTTGTGTCAAAGTACATAAGGAGCACCATGTGTGCCAACGTACATGTGGGTATATGCATTTAGGAGCTTGCTCCTTTATTTGCCTAAGAATTATTTATAACACTTACCAACAGTACCCTGCACTGTTAATGTCAGCTCTTTAGCTCTCATACCCAATGCATTTGGTATAAGTAATAAAACTTACCTAATTGCCACAATGAAGGAAATTTTCTTGAGTGCCTGAATTTTGATAAAATAAAATAATGGCTTAATAGAAAAGTACTTGGGAAGAGTGACAAAACTTTTTATGAATGTCATCTATTGGTGACTATAGTGAGTTGTAGATCACTTTTCAGTCTTTATCACATCACCATTATCTCCAGTTTTTCCACTGGAGTGTATGTTTCCTTCTAATCAGTTAGTGGTGAGAAAAAAAAACCCTGGTAATGAGAAAAAATTACCTCAGTTAAAGGAAAGGAGTGTTTTCACAGAACGTGCAGAAAGCTGAAGCACACTAGGCAATTATTTGCAGTACATTACATCCCAGGCAAGGCAGATTTGCAAAGCATTAATAGTTACACACACTGAGCCAGAGTGATGCTTTCATTGTAAATGTACTCCATGTTCTGGCACATCGTTGCACCACAAAACTCTGAGGACCATTATGTTATCACAGAATTCCCTTGAGATGTATTCAGTGATAATGTTGGTTATAAAGAACTTTAGGAAAAGATAGAAATATCATGGCCAGGCCAGCATTTACATATATTGCCAATTTACCATTTATAGACTCACTAAACTTGGATTTGATCCGTTACACAGCTGGTTGTTGGTTTATAAAATATTAATAGGAGAAGAAATCTTTATTTGTCATAGAAATGCTGGAAAGTAATGTGACATCAAGAAAAAATGGAATCTAAATCTGAAGACTGGGAAACTTCTTTAGCTCCACATTTTACCAGGATAGTCAGTAAGAACTGGAAAAAATCTATTAAAAAGAATTGAAAGTTCAGGACTTTTGAGGACTAAAGTTCCTCAGCCAGTAATGCCTGGTTTAGAGCCTTTTCTGAAGTGAAGATAGTACTTTATAGTGATATTTAGCATGTGTACAGAAACAGACAAACAGCTGCTAAAACGGGCCCCACAGCAACATTTCAGCTATCTATTTGGCATATTGAGATGTACAGAAGTAACAAAGTAGCCTATACAAAACACTTCCAAATTAGTTGGAATGGTAAATATACATACAGTTGGGAGTATTCAATGCTAAAGACACACTGAAGTTGGGAAAACTATAGAGCAATCACACTGTATTACATGAAAAATGCCCGTTTGGATCTCTTTCTGTAAACACCTGCAATGGAACAATAAAAGCATCTGCATTCCTCTTTTGGACTTCTCCAGTTTTATATCCTGGGCCACACTGCCTCCAGTGGAAGGGGCAAAGGTGACAACACCTGTGGAGGGGTTGATGACTCCTGGAGAACATTTGGCCATCCTGCACCTGCAGCCTATGGCCACCAGCCTTTTCTTGGGAGGTAAAGATGAATCAGAAGAGTGGTTGCAAAGACTACTGACCTGGCAGATGTCCCTACACTGCATTTATATAGACATTCCCAGAAAGGAGCTGAGATGCCTTTTGCATGGCTTTCCTTTGCAAGCCAAGGCCAAAAGCAGGGAGACACCTTCCTAGTCTTCCCTCTTCTTCTCTAATCTTATCCCAACGACCTTGTACCTCACAAGGATGGAGGACCAGGTCTGTACACAGAGGGGTCTGTCTATGTGTCAATCATGGGAAAGACTGGCTCAAGGGTGGGCTGAGCTGGCTGCATCCAGACAAAGGGTTGCATGCACTAATCCTGAACTGCAAGTATTGGACAGTATCTTACTCACTGGAGCTCCAGATCAGAATAACTAGTGAATTAAAATAGATTTTCTGCTAGGCAAGACATTGCTGAGACTGATTTTAGAAGTTTGGTGTTTTTTTCTCCTTCTTTAAAAAAAAAACCAAAACAAAAAAACCCAAACCAAAAATATCAGAAACTGAAAACCAAAAAATCCCTCCAAGACAGCTGTCTTGTGAGGGATCTGTATTCAATATTAGAAAGCTACACAGCTGTGGAGTCTGGAAGCTATCAGAAAAATTGAATAGCAGAGACATGGCATCGCTGGAATACAACCCACTTCGTAAATGTGCTGGATGCTTGGAATGTGCATATCACACAATAAATGTGCTGTTCTTGTCTTCAAAGCACGAGCACCAATAGGCCTGTGGAGCTGATGTAATGAGATTCAGCCTGCCCTCAACAGCTGAAATATTCAGTTCAGCAAATGGATATTTCAAATGTAAATATTTATATGGGCCAAGAGCTCTTTGTTGCTTGCTATTTTGACATTTTCAAATCCCTCAGCTTTACTTTTGTTACAAAGATGGTCTATTTGCTGATGAGAAGAACAAAGGTCAGTGACTAGTTATGCAGAAATGGTATTATTATCACAGCAAAATACCACTTCTCCCAATCTACAAAGCTTTGATTCCATATGCTTCAACATGATAACCTATACATTAACAGAAACAATGCAGGTTGTTATGAAGAAGTACAAAAATAAAATAAAGAAATAACTAAATTGGGGTGCTTATTGGATAGACTTAATGGTCCATCAGGAAGAGATGTTACCTGCATTTGACTTTCATTACAGAAACATTCCCCAGCTGCTCTTAATATCCACTTGCTGCATTTTGCTGGATTGGTATTTACCCCCAATACCACTGCTACTGTAATTTTTCACTCATTTAACAGTGGGCTAACTTTTTTATTTTCTCCCAATTTAGAGACTTAGGAGATGTTTAGGAAATTTATATTTTAGCTAAAATTATTGTTATTATTTTATTTCTAAAGCTTTAAAATTAATATTGCAAATTAATATTACCTATATGAGTAATTCTCTTCCTCTCTGTAGCTAGGTGTGACTGCCACTGTTTTCCCTTTTCTATCTCCTCACACCTTCCTTACTCTTTCTCTTTGCTATGCTTTCTGCTTTTCTCTCCTTTCCCTTCCAGTTTTTGGGTACCCTGCTGCCCACAAACGAGTCTCTGCCTCCTTGCAACAAATTTCCTCTCTTCTGCTATTTTCCTGGGCTGTTGCTAGCTCTTTCTCAGTCTGGTTCCACCAACTCAGCTCCTCAAGTAAAGTTTCTTATTTTGGGTTTCTCCCCTCTCAGTGCTTAGTCTGTTTATTCTTATTACCATTACCAATAGCCTTATCATCATTACAATTCTTATTGCAACAGTGGGAACTGTTGAATTATATATAACTTCTTGGAAACTTGAAACAAAGATTTAATGTTTACCAAACCACTCTTTGGCAGATACCCAAATTTAAATTCATGTTGTTGGACTGCTTCTATGAATTTCTTTCTATAAAAATATAATACTAATCATTTTTCTGACAAACATAAACATCTGGAGAATATTTTTTTCCAAGATGATCAAAGAACATATAGGTTGTTATAGCCTTGCTGCTACCTGCCCAGATGAGATAGGTCAAGTTCTGAGGATATTTATTTTAGTCCACTTAAATATTTAGTTCTTGAGCACTGTTGGCTACTTACTGCTGCTTTTGATAAGGGATGTGTTGAGGCATCATTATTCATATTTGGTTGCATTCACTACCCACTACTACCTAATTCAGAAATTAAGGGTTGAACTTTCAGCAGGAGTCTAATTATGATTCAGATCTGGAGCTGTATTTGACTTTCAAACCAAAGTAGAGTGAAACTCTTCCCTGCAGGATTCCTTCCTCCAGTCTCCAATATCCTGTGTGCACAGACCTCTGCTCATTTCCTTTGCTCATCACCAAATTCTGATTCCTGGCATGAGAGTCTCCAGGTTTTATTATTTTTTTAAACTCTGGAACATTCTTTTCTTAAGCAAAAACTGAGCTTAATTTCCAGGGAAAGGAAATTTCAAAGATATGGCTGTAGAATCAGGCTGCTATGAAAGTACATGTGAGGTCAAGAGCACTAGAAACATTTGACATTTTTGGACTGTGATTACATGTACTGTAGGGTAATGAGTGTAGTACAGAACTTTGGTGTAATTGCAGAACTCCAGCTAACCTCTTAAAAGAGGAAGCCATAGGTAAACAGCATCAGTTCTCATCTAGTCCCTCCAATTTTCCTCAGTTTTCAGATATGAAAATTTATGTCCTAGCATTTGGACCATGACTAACAAATGCCTTATTTGGGGAGGCAATTGATTTTCCACATGCAGCCAATTACAGATATGCTAATTTCTTACAGTCCTCTCAGGTCACGACTTGTGTATATCCTCTGATGGGAATGGATTGGGAGAGATGTGCTGGTGTGTTTGTGAGAGTCGTTCTCTGACCATAAGGTGCATAATGGTTCAGTTTAATGAAAATTTCACTTGCCCACCCTCCCTTGCCAAAGATATAGTAAGCTTTGACAACACTGCTCTCACCTTAAAAATATTCTTTCCAGGTCACTGAGAAGCTCATGGAGAAGCTTAATTTTTCATGTGTGCTTTCATATATTTTCCCACATATGTATACACATGAACATTCTAGCTTGCCAGGTGTCCTGAAGAAACTGAATGCTCAGTGACAATTTTTACCAATTAGAAGTAACAAAATCGTGACTTTTTAATGACTTCACCATCCTTTACCACTTTTTTGAGCTAACCACATTCACAAATTTCAGAAGCTGATAATTTTTTGTCATTTCCTAAAGTACAAGCACAAAGATCTTGAGTTCCTCTCTTGGGCTCATTAATGTATCATTGGAATCCTTTTAGGCACCACCAAGTTCAAATATTTTTTGGAATATTTGGCTTAAGTAGCACTCTGCCCTCAGATATTTTGTAGTTTATCCCCAATATCAAATGATCATATGTTTTACCAGTGATTTTTTTTCCTTTGAGACAGTGCATTAATTATGTCCTGCATCACTCAGCCCTGATGAGACACAGCTGGAGTGCTGGGTCCCCACATCCACGGGCACCTTGAAGTAGTGGCCTGAGTTCAGTGAAGGGTGACAAGGATGGCTGTGGGATTGGAGCATCTTTCACAAGAGGAAAGCCTGAGAGAGTCAGAGCAGCTCTGCCTGAAGAAGACAAAGCTCAGTGGGATCTGAAGGATGGGATTAAAGAAGATGGAAGGAGGCTCTTCTCAGTGTTGTTCAATGAGTGGAAATGAGACAGAGGGCAAAGACATTTAAAATAAGAAAACACTTTTTACTATAAGGGTGATTGAACAACAGGACCAGTTTGCCCAGACAGGTTGTGGTTGCTCCATTCAAGATCTAAACGGACACAGACCTGAGAAATCTATTGTGGTTCATTTTGCTTTGAGCAGAGGCTGGAATTCCATCCCCAGATGCCACTGCCAAACTCAATCATTCTGAGGTTCTGAGATACTCCCTCACACTCCTATAAGATTCTAACTTTTGTTCCCTCATTTTGCAGGCCTTCATGGTCTGCTTTTTCATTGCATGCTGGTATGATTTGTTTTGTCATAGGTCACATCCTGAGAACAGTTTGCTGAGTGATTTTATTTCTTTCATATCTGTTTATACTCTTAAATAAAACTTGAATTATTTTTGATAAAGCTTTCTGGCGGTTTTTTGGACTGAATGTAACTCATTATTCTAGAACTACTTGCTCAGTGCAATATTCTGACTTTTCAATGATATTTCCTTTTGCTTGTATGCACTACCTGGCTAGGTTTTATGGAATGCTGTGCCTGGACATTTGTATATATAGAGACATCAACGTTTTACTCTGCCATAGGTAAAGCAGGCCCACAAACGTTTCCAAACAAACTCTTCACAAAGCACTTTCTGTAAATTTAGATGGGAGAAAATAATCCTGTATTACTACCTAAATAAACCACACTCCTGTATCTGCACTAACATTAATTCATATGAGGAAGTCAGAGATTTATCTTACTCTGCCTGAGTTTATCTCCTCAGCAGTTTCATTGTCCTCTAGACTGTCACCAGTCCCTGCCTTTCAGTACCAGGGAAGCCTTTCTCAAAATACTTTAATTTAGTCAATGTTATTGATCACTTATGAAGTAATTTCCACAATGCAGTCCTTCAGAAATGGAATTGAAAACTAGGTTTGGCTCATCCTTGCAAAAACAAGTTTCACAAAGATGACCAGCATAACTATTGCATTTTCTGATCCTCCTTCTCTCGTCCACACCTTTTTTTTTGGGGTGTGGAGATTGGAAGGAAGTGGATACATATGTACTTCATGTCTTTTTTTGTGCTAGAGATACTTCTGAAAATGTGGGGTTTTCTTCATTTTCTTCCTTAATATAAACTGACAAGTGAGCAAAATGAAGAGGAAGAGCCCTTCTGAGCTGTGGCAGCCAATAATTACCTTGCTCTTCACAGGGCTCTCCATAAACCCCAGTGTTGTGAGAAATGTGTTTTATTACAGTGTGTAAGCCCAGCTCGGTGTGAGAGTTCTGCTTCATTAGGAAAATAGAGCTGCAATGCTTTTGCTGATCTTATTTCCACCTCCATTTTTGCCCTTGTGTGTAAAGTTAAACTATCTTTATGCTCAAGTAGCTGCCAATCTTTTGTCCTTGGAGAGCTTTAGAGGTAAATGCATGGAGCCAAACAATTGATAAAATACTTGTAAAAGTAGCTAGGGTGAGGAGAGGATAACCTGGAGGACCAGCAGGTTCTCTCCAGCAAAGGAAAAATAATGTTGTGATGGGATTTCTCTGGAGAAATAATAGTGGGTTTGAGTTCATTTGAGTAGATTTGTTTGTTCAATCCCTGGAGAAAAGAATCCCAACTGAACAAAAAACCAGTGTATATCCCACACGGAAAGAGGTGTGATCTCCTGGAATAGGCAGTAACTGAGTACAATGATGATGACCAGAGGACTTTTAATTTAGAAAAATGGGTACATTGTGGCTCAATAGCCTGGCTCCAGCTAGGTGCAGAGAGAACCATGATATTCCAAAGCAGTCTATTAAAGCAATAGGGATTTGGGGCATGAAGAAGACCTTAGATTGTTTTCACAACAGGGTGATATTTGCCAGGATACTTGTTTTCTTCTGTCAGTGACCAAATATTTTAATTATAATTGTGTGGATTTCTGATTTGTCAGCATTTCAGAGCACATATAATGACATTTAACAGGTATGTCCTCTGAGCCGTGGCACTGTTCTTCAGTACTTCACAGTGAGCATGCAGCCCTGTGAGCAAAGTAGAGAATTCATCTTGGACAGGAAAATTGCTCATGCAGTTTTAGACCTAACTGCAAGTTTGAAATTATTTATTCTTTCATGGATTCAGTGTTCAATCCTTGATGAGTTTGTGAGTGCAGCTCCACTGGCATCAAAGGGATGGTGTAAATTTAGGGGTAATTAGGGTGTATGTACACCTGGTGATAGAGCAAGGGGATCCATGAGCTAGAACAGTCTGGGACTAGTGCACACTTAGTACAGTGCAGTCAGCAGCAACTAGCTTGGGGTGGAAAGCAGATAATATCCTCCTGAGATCATCTCACTTCCAGCAAATTCAAGAACAGATGGCAAGTGAGGGTGGGAAGTAGGAGGAGTGAGTATCTCCCTTCAGGTAATGTCACTTTCATGCTCAGTTTAAAGACATGTTGCTTCCAATTTTTGGTGGCTGTGGAGTCCTCATGGGGTCAGGGCAGGGTACCACCATGGCTGTCACAGATCCAGCTTGGCTGACATGCTACTGCTAGTGTAGAAATTCCATTAACTTTTCAGGTCTCATGCCTATGTTACACAGACTATGCTGCAAACTAGTTGTTCTGGTTTCCTCAGCCATGTGTGTCTTCAGCTGATATTCTAAATGCTCCAGTTCACTTCACAGTGATTTTCTGGATGGTTTTAAAACCTGTAGGTATGAAAACCTGCACCTAATTATTTCCTAATTTAGATTACTAACTTTAAAAAAACTCCTCACAGTTATCTGTGCAAAAGTAAAAAAACCTGATCTGAATGCCAGAAAGCACGGACTATTTATATGACCATTTATCCCACTCTTAAGTCTTCCTTCTAGTGATGGGACTGCCGTGAATTTGGTTAGTACTGTGCTGCAGCATATTAGGCATGATAGAAACAATGAAAGGGGGTTAACAGTTGTAACAAGTTACAGCTGTTATTCTGTCAGCCATCCATGCTCCTTCTGGTTACCTGCACTTTCATGGAGCAAGGCTGGTCCTTCCCAACCTGGTGCATTTCTCACAGCACTCTATACTCAGTAGCTTCCTCTTTTTAATGAAGAAGGTTCACCACATCAAACCTATTCATAAAGCTACTCTGAGCTGCATAAGTCTGCCTAAATGAAGTCACCAGGGAAGGAAGGAATTGTCCATGCTATCACAACAGAGAGAGGCAGTATTACTGGAAATTAAGTACAACAAAAAAACTTTCATTACAAATAAACATCTAACCTACTTTTTAACACTGCACAAAGAAAAATTAGTTTTATTTCCACCAGTGGCTAAGGTTTAAAATAAGATCTTTCCTATTATGCTGCTCACGACTGCCTTAGATCTTGTCTCAGTGATAGTGCATGGAATGGAGTATTGCAGTGTTGGCTCCCATGGGATGCTTGAGTCTTAGCTATCTTTTAAATTAACTAAACCTTTTGGAAAGATTAAACCATTCCTTTGCTATTGTGTTTCATCTGTTCATTTTATGTTTTACTACCTTTGATCAACATTTTCCCTGGATCACAACAATCATGAAGACAGCTCACCACAACAAATTATTCTCCCCTTTCTTGCCTTAGTACAGCTGCTGACCATGTTGTGAGCAGCTCACATGTGGCTCCCCATGTGATGTCTTCTGCCTTATAGTCAAATGTGCTGTTTTCCTAGTACTGAAGATATTTATAATGTAAAGGCTGCTAAAGATGTCTCAATCAAATCCTTGAAATATTTTAATCTCTTTCTATACAGTAAATGTAGTGCAGCCCTTGATTGCATAAAGTATTTTATTGGCCCCATGCTCTGGTTCTTAGGCAAGATTCACTGCTTTGAATCAAGATCAGGCAGGGAAGATGTATAGGCTCAATTGGTTTTGTAAGGCCATTTTGAGGCTTTTCTGAAGCTGTGCCAAAGCCTGCCTGCCTCATATATTTCTATACCATTCTGAGTTTTTCTGTGCTGAAGCACAGGCTGTTTCACTGTCCCAACCTGTTATGCTATGGTTCTATTGCATCTGGGGATCAGCATGTCACCAGCAGAGCAAACTCCTGCTCCTTGCCCACATCCTCTTTCACCTTGGACACACTATCTTCTACGCAGTGGGCTAAATTTATCTAAGATTCATTTCTATGAAAGCAGTTTCAGCCATCCTAGATTCTATTTGAATCTAGGATGGTTGAAACTGATTTCATAGAAATCAGATGTTCCCTTCTTTTGCTTTTACAAAAGGCCTTTTCTGAAGCCAGGGTTCAACAGCAAGGCAACTACAAATCAGCTTCAGTACATACGTTTCTATATCCTCTAGGGATGGCAGTGCCTTGTGGAAGGAATTATCAAGAGAAAACTTTCTAAGAGCAGTGTGTCCCTCTGCTTCCAGCTGATAATATTGGGGGTTACTCAACTTGGCACCTTAGGATTCTTTTCCTAGTGTAGGAACGCATTAAAATCTGCAATTAAAGCATCTGATAATTCAGCAATTACCTTCCTTTGATAGGTAAAGCATTAACAGTGCTTAGGTAGGCAGTTATGTAACACCCTGTTAGCATATCTGACAGTGGTTGTGCACCACACTCAGGTATGTCTCCACTACAAGATACAGAGATCCAGCATATTTGTAGCTCTGCTAGTCTGGGTTTGGGAACTGGTCTGATTGTGGTTAGAGAGGGCAATTTAGCCTGCCAAGAAACAGGGAAATATTCACAATAAGATTTAGTAGGTAAAGTTTATATTATGCAGGTAAAAACCAACGGTATCTCAGTCATGTACAAATGAAATGAGAGTGTTGAATCAGACTTTTTATTTTTAACCATGGGAAACAGACACTGGAATGTGTATGGGAAATGCAGCAGAATGTTCTATAGCCCAGGAATCTGCAGAAAATCTCCTTTCATATTCTGGATAGGCTGTTAAGGTAGGAGAATTAAGAACATTAGCAGCCTCTGACAAGATACACAGCTTTCAGATTCCATAAGTGGGTGGGTGTTAAAGCAAGGTGGATGATGGCAGGATGATTTTCAGTTTTAAAGAGAGCACCCAAAGCTCCAGCAAACAGCTTTAACAGCTCAAAGAACTTGCTACTGATGCCTTAAGTTTTAGTTTTCATATTTTTCAGATCCTGTGCTGCCTAGGTACGTAGCTCTGGGCTTCATATTAAGTGTTAGTAAGTTCTCTGCACAGGGTAGGTAGACAAAACAATCCTTTTCCAGCTTTCCAGAGACCAAGGACAACTGTTACAGGCTTCAGGCCCAAAAAGCATAAACAATGGAGAGCTGAAGGGAGCAATCTGGGAGGATGGGACTTCATGACCTGAAGCTGTAATTGGACAATTAACCCCAATATGTAAATGGACCAAAACTTATAAAAGTGTAAAAACTCAGGACTGGGATCCATCTTGGATCCATCCTGGGTGTAGCCTTGGCCAAGCTCTTGTACTGCCCAAGGTGTATCCTTTAAAGGCCTTTCAATTAATACCTATTGTATTCTTTTAACTGTCTAGTCTCTGTTCCAGATCAGCCTCTCTAGACATCACTACCAAGATGAACAACAGTGCTAGGGAAGGGAAGGGAAGGGAAGGGAAGGGAAGGGAAGGGAAGGGAAGGGAAGGGAAGGGAAGGGAAAATATCCTGAAGACTACCATCAGTCTCTGAGATTACTGAAATACAAAAAGATGACTTGGTTCATTCAGCTTTGCTTGGTGTGGGGAACCTCCACTCCTGCCCTCCCTCACATCTGATCTCAGCTCTACGTTTAAGAGCATGTGTCAAGAACAAGAGAGAACAGTTGTTGAATATTTTGGTCACAGTCTGTTTCTTTGCAAAAAGTACAAGATATTTTGAAACTTAAGCACGTCTCCTGGAAACACCTTTTCCCTTTCCAAACCACATTTACTTTTTTCCTAACATTTATAATCTCTACTCAGGTCAATCTAATTTTAACCATAAAACCCACCCTACTTTATCTTCTTTCCTACTGTTTGGTAAACTCCTTCCTTTGCTAACACCATTCACATTGCCGTAGCAATTATGGTCTTTTCATCCTCAGCATCAAAACCATGTAGTCAAGTATTCTTTTTTTAAAGCTGCCACATGGTACGATATTGTGAACAACAAGAGTATGTTATATTTAGTTACAGTCCTGCCTCTCCAAAAACATCAAATGCTAGTGGGTAAACATTTAAGGTATCAGAGTAAAGAAAACTGCCTTTCAAGAGCCCCTCTCCCTGCTGAGAGGGAGCCAACTCCCCAGATACCCCAGCCTATGCTCCTGGCTGGCTTGGGGCACTGCTGTCAGATTCCCATCTCTTCTGCTGACAATGAGCTGAGGAAGGAACACCTAGTAAATGCAATTTGTTTTGGGATACCATTTAATTTTTTTTCTTAGCCTGGCAACAGCATGCATGATGAATCTGTGCTGGCACATGTTCCTCTTGCTGCCACCCCCTCTTTGTCTGTTCGATGTCCTTGCCTATTCCTGTCTTAAATTAGGCTGCAGCATCCCGTGTGTAGCCTCTTCCTTCCTCAGATTTTTTGTGTCTGAAGTCACCAGGATGATGGGACTTTATTCCTGGCTAGGACTAGATTCAGTATTTCTGTAGAAGGAGGTCTTCTGACTAGTCCAGCTCTGGGACTGTTACCACAGAATTTTGTCAGTTACTCTCCATAGTTACAGCATTAAAGTAGGAAAGTGCCATTTTTCATGCATTATTCCCTGGCTGCACTAGCTCATCTATATTTTAATCCCTGTTAAAATGGCTTTTTACCCCTAGGAGACTTCTTTAGAAGATCACCCTGTGGTGGCTGGAGCCCTCAGACATGCTGCACAGAAATGTGATAATGCAATGGGGCTCTGTCCTTTCTGCCACTGGTAGTCTGGTGGAAACAGGCTCTTTGAGAGACCCTACAGACACGTGAGTCAAATGTGAAGCCTTAGTGGCTGCAGGCACTGTGTATGGGCCAGGTTGCAATTCATTAGCAAAACAAGTTCTTGACAAATGCCTCAGGTTGAGTGGTGTTCCTCATCCTGCCTGTTTGTGTCAAAAAAGAGCAGAAGACTGGGAGGTGATGGTTGCATTCCCATGGGCCTGAAGCTGGATGAAAATGTAGTGGTTGGTACCAGGTGGGCTCCCTGCACTGTCAGAGATCCCCAGGCAGCTGAAGGGGCCACATGGGATATGAGGGGTATCCAGAAATGGGATATGAGGGGTATCCAGGAATGGGATATGAGGGGTATCCAGGACTGCATTGCAGCAGGATGGGTGGTACACCAGGCCATTGGGAAAGTTGCTTCATGTCACCATGGTGGTCACCCAAGCTAGGCAGGGCAGTCTCCCCATGCTCTGCCCTGAGGCCCCTGCAGAACTCCCTGCTGCTCTCATGCTACTCACTGCCCAGGAAAGGCTGCACAGGAAGGCACTTCCTCTCCTGAGCTGTGCTGGGTATAAACAGCTTTTGAGGTGAGTGGAAAGGGCTGCTGACTTGCCAAGAGGCCAGAGCTGGTGGCACAGAGAGGGCTGGCAGGGGTGGCAGCAGCAGCTCCCCTCTGCTCTGTGCCTCTGAAAGCCTCCTCTGTCTCAGCTGGCTCCCTTTGAGCAGTTGCTAGGTAAAGGCAGGTGTGTCAGCTGAAGTAGTGGAAATTTCTATTCATCTTATAAATAGTTGAACAGCCCGACTTGGTGAAATGTGAAACGAGCAAACATCCCATCTTCTCCTCCGAGGGCAGATCGGGATTCAGTCTATAGTGCTGTCATGTCAACTGTGTCACTGCTGCTTTCATGATGCCAAGGCCCTATAAGTTATTCATGTGAACACAGCAAACAAAGGTTTAGCTTAACCAAGGGATGAACATTCCTCCACCTGCAGCTTTCTCCACAGCTAGATGCAAAAAGTGCAGAGGTCACTTAATCTGTGACAGAAATAGACTACACTGTCTTTGGGGCAGTATGGTTTGCAAGTATACAAGTATATGACTGCAGCTGGATTTGAGGGCTTCTGGCACAGCATTCTTGGTAGCAAGAGAAAATGTCATTAAAATCCTCATGCAGCTTGGCTGACTTGCTTGAAATTTGCTGAGCAAAATTATAAATTTCTCTTCTGGTCATATTTATACCCTAGGCTTTTAGAGGGATTTTTTTCTGCTGCTAAGCCCTCACTCTTCTTGTCGAACTACTCTGACCCTTGTTCTCTCGTGTATTAAGACAGATCCTCATCAGTGGTTAATACTCCCCATGAGACTGCAGGAGCTTTTCAGGTCTTTCTCAATGACAGAAGGGTTTCTGCTCTTAAAAAGATGAGATTTCACAAACTGAATTTGAAGCTATATGTTAGTTTGGCAATATATTACACGGAGTTTATTGTAGGCTTTCAGTTGCAGTCAATTTTAAAGAAAGGAGATATCTCCGTGATATTGCCTAGAAACAGATGTGTCTGAGCAAGCTTTCATATAACCTCAAAGTATCCAGTCATGGACATCATCTAGTGGTCAAAGAAGAGGGCTGTGAGTAAAGGTAACAGATCCTAATTCTGCCACAGGCCCTTTAGCTGGACTGACTCAGCCAATCCGTTCTACATCTTAGATGATCAAATTGCCATGGGGACACTATGAATAACATGCACTGAAAAGCACGGTGTGCTCATTAGATGAAAAGGAGTCTATAAGAACAAGTTTTTGTGTTTTTTTGTTCCCATTTATTCTTGTTAACCAGGTGGTAGGATTATGCTGATCCACAGCTGATCTGGGCTCCCACCTCCACATGGAGGCGAGCACACTGCAGTGGCCCTGGGCAGCAGCTGCTGCCACTTACTGCAGTGACAGTGACTGAGTGACACGCTCTGAAACCAGACCAGCTCTTTATTTACGTGTAAAACAAAACATGTCATTTCAAGTGACTGGCTTATCAGTAAATTATCATGCCCCACTCTCATTTGCCATTGTTCTGTGTAGCTGCTTCTGGAAAGGGGTGTCTTGTGGCAAGCCAAAGGAGGGTGCTGTGATGAGAAGCCAACGGGGATATGTGAATGATACCCAAGCCATTTAAGAGCACCTTATGCCTCTCCTGCATTTCTATTTTGTTATACTCACATCCACAGAGAAGGAAAAATTCATCTTTGTTAGGTTAGCTGTTGCCCTTAAACCCATGTTTGCCTGCAGTCTGATTAAATTCAGGTAAAAGGAAAGCAATCAAAATTAAGAGAGATGGCAATGCTCAGTACAAAGCTGGCGCTTCACCCCTTGGCATGTGATGTAAGCTGTAAGTGAGCCTTGCTGCCTTCCTGGGAGATTGGTAAGTAAGCAGAGCAGTCATATTTAGCAGATGTAGGAACAAGAAAGCCTATAGCTACAGCATGAAGGGGGAGGATAAACAATTTATAAGTACTTGTAAGTGATGATGGCACAGCTCTGAGTCGCTGTTCTAATTTACTGCTTGCTGCTTGTCTCCCCCGCAAGCCTCAGCCAGCAGATTGCAGGGCCACTGCGTTTTGAGCTCTGTGCAGTCTCAGACACATGCTGAGGGCTATGCTGTATGAACCACACTTTCATTTTTGAGAGCATACACGAATAGCCTCACTAAATTCAGTGGGATGCTTTGCATAAATACTCACTCTGTATGGCTTACATTGGATAGTGCTTACGAGGTGAGCCACTTAACCACAAAACTTAGCAAAGGCATAAAAATACAATCGCTTTTTATATAGAGCTACTGTAGATCATTGGCCTCAAAAGTCCCTGTTTTTAACATGATAAATGGCTGGCTCCCAAGTGTAGTCACTACTGTTGTGGAGTGTAATCTGATACAGAATAGTAAACAAGGTTTTATTTGATGTACAGCATTGAAGTGAATTCATGATTTTAAAACTCCCTACTCTATTGGTCTAACCAAGCACAGTGTTCTCTTTATACAAATAATTACTAATGTGGACTTTTCAAATGCAAATGTTAATAAGGCATTGCTTGAAAGTGCTACACGGTCTCAATTAATTAGATGCAGGAAGCCATTTCTTGGTAGGATTCCTCATCACCTCAATGGAAAGATAAAGATTTTTTGAGGAACTGTGTGCAGATCAAAGGCACTCTTTGAACTGCACCTAAGTATTGGTTAGGCCTGGGAAATGAATTGTTATGGGAGATGTATTTAACTGTGTGTGAATATATATATCTTAGAGCAGGAGAAAGGAAATTGTAATTTCCTTAGAACTTCAAAGAGAGGAAACTTTATAATGAAAAACTAATATATAACTTCACATAACACTTCAGATTTTGTGTCTCCTGCCATTGTGTAATCTTGCATCAAAGGATACCTAGGTTAATATTTGAGGGAAGCCATCAGCAAGGAGAGCAGTGCAAACTATGGAGGGAGTGAGGAACAGAGAGTTAGCACGAGAATTTGAGACTGATGAGAAAAGGATTGAATAAATTATGTTTTCCCATATTAAACTTTTATATTTGAAGAACAGCTTTAAGAAGTTGTTTAGACGTGTCATGTGACCTGGTTACTGTAAAAGAGTCCATAAATATTCACATATTATCAAAGTGAAAGTTTCTACTGTTTTATTGCCCTTGTACATTGTGTAGAATTCATTTCCCACCAATATTTACGAAACTTCTTAGACTCATTTGCTTTCAAGCTCATTTACTCTCAAGCAAACGTTGAGAGATACTTTTGATCATCAAATCTTAAATTTAAAAAACTTTTGATGCAGTAAAATCCCTAAAAATCTGAAAACATCCTAAGAAATACATACATGCACCCAGCAGGTACCATGGAGGTGGTAATGAGATAATAATGAGATCATTCTCAAGGGAGAAGAAGCAGGTAGCCAAGGATGTGTATCATCTGTACAATAAAACTACAATGCAGCTTAAGTTTTGAATATCTGATGTCCACAGTAAACCACTTTATGCCACAGATTATTTAAAAAAAGATAATTAAAAAAGTTTTTAATTCTGAATGAAAACTTCAGTGAGTTTGAGTACACAAACAAGAGGCAATATTTATTTAAGGGATCATTTTCTAGGGATTGTTTGCAAAGTTTAATTGGCTGCCATCTTTATTTTGTATTTTACTCTAGCTCTTCCAATGGTTATTTCTTTTGTTGTTCAAAGTCTGTAAAAGCAACTTAAGATGCATATAAGTACTCAGAAATCACTAAGCTGATTAGTTAGTAAAGTGATTTAGGGCTGCTTGAAGTTTTGTTCATGAAAACCAAGTCAAGTAGAAGCTACATAACACAGCAGAGTTTTTATTCTGCTGTTCACTTAATGCATACAAACACAAAAAGCTTATACAGAGAAGTATGTGAGACAATGCTCCCCTTCCTACCAAAGCCATTTTGTACATAAAAATACAGATTTCTCTGTAAAGGCAAAGTTGGTAAGCAGCAGTAGTACTCAAACCTGTTTTCCTGTGGATTTTTTTGTTAAAGTTCAGGTCATAGTAAGCATCTGTTACAACAAACAAAATATGAAATCTCATTTTAACTGTTTCCTCAGTGAGGCTGTCATTGAGTTTCTCAACCTTCAATTTCTTTCTGAGAATTTATTACATTTGGGATATTTTGCCATACACCAAAGTTGCTAGATAATCAGCAGTGGATTCAGAAATTATTAAAGGAAGTAACAGATAGACATTAACATCATATAATCCTTAGTATTTCAGCAACCAGACAGCAAAAGAAAACAAATAAAATATACTTTGGAATATTCTCCTCCTACATTTCTTCTTGGTGTCTGCAACAAAATCATGTCCTCCAAACTTCAGAGACCACTTGTAAAAATTGACTGAGTTGTTAAGCACGCATGGTAAAAGTGTTACAGGTAGTGGAATGCAAATGCTGTTTTAAAAATAAAGATAAATATATGCTTGATGGTCTTTACCAGACAGAACAGAAGAAAGCCAGGCCAGCCCACCAAAGAAGACTGCTATGTTGAAGGTACTGACAGTATGATTGTTAAACTCTAACTTGCCAGTAGTAAGTTGTACTATAAATGAGAATTTTATTCTTATTGGTGGTCCTGTGGTATGTCTTCAGCATATTCCCTCTACCAGAAGTAAATGGGACATACTTAACTGACAGAGACTAAAGTTAACACTGTTTTCTTGTTACCAGACAAGGATGAGAGGTACACACTTGTCATTATCAGTACTTTATCATTCACCACTGGGAACGTGGTGTGGCTCCTACCAAGTCCCTGTGGAATGCAGTGAATTTTTTAGCACCATACATCTTCAGGTTCTTACAAAGGATTTCAGAAAACAGATGGGATGGATTCCTGAAAATATATATATGCCATTCAGCTATTTTGCTGTAAAGAGAGCTCAGCAGCTCATGAGAGACGATTTGCTATTTAAAGCCTTTTTCTTCTCTCTTCTCTATCTGTGGTGTTACACAGTAAACCAATATGGCCCAAAGTCACAGAACAGAAGAAAAGGGACTCCATCTGCAGTAGGCAGCAAACTCTGTCTCTGTGAGAAAGTAGTGTTGTAGCAGCCTAACAGGCACTCAGTCATGTGTAGTTATCTCCCTACCTGCAAATCTCTGTTTTAAAATATCCTAACTGTAACACTACAAAGGTTTAGAACAAGTCAGTTTGATTTTGCCTTCCTTGATTCCATAGGAATCCGTAGAAAGTGGCTATTTAAAACACTATTGTCTTGAAGGGCTTTTTTTTGTGCACAAACCCCATCTGCTCATGGAAGAGTCTGTGATGTCTCCTCAACAGGATTTTATGTTTCTGCCTAGTCTGTAAGAAATTCCTCTTCTGAGGATCTCAGCTGAGTCAGAGGTCCACTGAGATTTGCGGCTTAGCATGGACACAGGAAAGACAGAGAAAGTGGATATTGTGTCCCGCTGTACTGCTGCTTTCAGACTAGCCAGATCAGTTCTGGAAACTGGGACAAGTCAGGCCAGGCATTAATAAAGCTCAGAGCTATATCACATCCTTTTGGAGCCCCTAGTCCTTCTGCTGAGCAGCTGCAAGGGGAGCCAGATCAAAAGCAATGAATATTTGTGTGCTACAAGGAGGAAGGCAAGCTGCACTCCACCAAGACACAGCTGTCCATGCTAAGGAGGATTCTAGTTTTGAGGAAGCTATTTCCTTTGAATTGCTTAGGTCCTGACATTATTGTTCCAAATGTTTAGAGGATGCTGTGGATGGCTTTAAATACGAGAGGTCAGCTCTGTGGTGCTCTGAAGGAGAAGGAGGTGAAGCACTCAATCCTTTTGACTGAAAAATTTTTAAGTGCTCATTAATAATAGCAAAGGGCTATGGAAATGGCTGTTTGCTTTGGCACCAAACAGAAATGTTTGAAATGTTTCTGTTTGGCACCAAACAGAAATGTTATTGATGTAAAGAAAATAGATCTTTCTCCAAATTTTCTTCTTCCCTGATTGCATAAAAATGATATGTCTGAAGGCTATATGCTAAAAACACTTAATGTATTTTAAAACAAACCCAAGCCTAAAGAATTTATTTACATTTGAAGTAAGATATAACTCACTTCTCAAAGGATGGCCAAAGATATCACTAGGTGAAATGGTTATGTTGCTTTTGGCTAGTATATATTCAAGTCAGCTAGTCATAAGTTCAATCTAGTTCTCAAGATGTCCTTGGGGTATGGTTGAGATATACTATGTACTGTATTCTTATTGGTGGTTCAATCTGAGGTGAAAATCTGTATATTCAACATTCAGAATAGCAGCCATTCTCTAAGCATCATAACTCTTACAACATGGGGCTGAGTCAGATGGCTCTCCAGATGAGGTAAAGACAGCAGTTTGGGAACAACATTGAGGACTTTATGCACAGAATTCTGTTGCTTGGTGAAAAGAAAATTACCCTCTTTAGTTTTATCTCATCTTTCATACTGAATCATAAGGAATGAAAAAAATAGTGCCACAAGGTCAGTTCCTGATATAATTATTTAAAAGTAAGTATAGTTCATGAGTTATGTTCTTTCCATTGTATCAGGCCTTGTTTCTAAACAGTTGCACACTCTTATGCCTGGTGAAGGCATAAGAGAATACTCTTATGTCTGCTGAACTGTGTGCCTGACCTATCTTTCTTCTGGCAAATATTCAAAGCATAAAAAAATTATTAGCGCTTCTGGTAGGCTAATTAAATTAATGCTGATCCTTGACATCTTTATTGATTTTGACTTACCACTCACAAACAATTTTGCAGAAGAGTGTGAGCAACAAAAAATAGCACATGCATTTGCTAGAATACCCTGCTTATACAGTAGATATGGAATGTTGAAGGAAAAAATAAACTAAGCTGGAGTTATAAGTCCACCTACTATTTTCAAGGAGTAGAGTAAAAGTCAAGAGGAAACTGATGACTGAAGACCTCTCAAACACATGGCATAACTGGATTACTCCTATTAACAGTATTTTTCTTTACATGTCAGAATTGACACAATTGATAAAACCTTTTGGTCTTTGCAGTGAGAGCATATGCAATAGGAAAAAATACTAAACAGATTACTTGAAATAGCATTTTCTCCATTGCTGTACCATGCATTTCTCTTTGTGATGCTGGAAAACTCTAGCTCCTCTGTTGATGATAATAAAATAACACTGCAAAAGAATAAAATTAAAATTAAAAAAAGGTATATATCCTGGCATTAGATGTCCTTCCTGTTATTTTCCCTAATGTTACTCCCATCTCCTTTATAGGTACACACGCTGAACCTTTGAAAATGTGGAGCTGCCTTCAAAATTGCTATCGTCATCCAGATCAATTTGGAACAAACTCCTGTCTCCCAATCTATTCTAATTTCAATGTACACACTCTGCTGGCTGGCTGCCAGCATGGAGCTCAGGAAATGATAAATACCCGTTTAGTCACAGACGCACAGATTTCCCTGGGATGGTGGGCCGGGGCTGCTTCAATATTCCCAAAGTTACTGCATGTTTACACATTCACTAACGTCACTTAGTGTGATATTTAGAAGCTGAGTGTAGCAATGACACCAGGGGGAAAGGACAGAAGTTGAACATGCTCTTTTGAAGATCAAGGGCTGAAGCTCAGAGTCTTGTTTGCCTGCCCTGAGCTGATAGCCTTCCACATCAAATAACTGTACATAACATGAATAGAAAATTAGGTTGGACTAATCTAATTTGAAACAAGCTGGCCACAGCCAGCTACTGTGAATCTCAAAGGTCTTATGAACTGGTTATGATAAGTATTTGACATTTCTACTGGGTACTAAATGTAGTTCTCAGTTGCTATAAAGTGCAACACACTGTGCAAGGAAAATGGGCTGTATGCATTGATTTCTATGCTTATTGGTTTGGTGGCTTGTTGGTCTTTTTTTCCTGAATTGCTACAGAGATGTGGTCTTTGTGCATGTGGGATATTTCCAGAAAAGGGATGAATTAATAGCTTTGGATGACTTTTCCATGTAATTAATTTTTATATCCTTCTCCCCAATTATTTGAGGACTGGATCTTTTGCAAAGGCTGAATCTAATGTCAGGGTAAATAGTTTCCAAAGTGGCTTGAAATTTTTTGGTGCTTCACTTGCTAGTATGCTAGGTAAACATCAGCTTTAATAAACCCTGAATAAAAGCTGGAAGTCTGCAATGCAGGCAACCCTAAAAAATGGAATGAGGTTAAGTGAGAAGCTCAGATTTTTAATTTACATTAGCAAGTCACTGAAAGAGCAAAATACTCAGTTAAAGATCATTATGAATATTTAACTAATACTGTAGGCAAAAAAACTTCTTTAGAAGAAACTCAGAGCCTTCTAATGCATCTGTTGTGTAATTACAATGATAAAAACACATTCCTGTTTTCACCAGCATTAAATGCAAACATATGCTTTGACTATATGGATGATATATGGACTGGATTCTTTGCTGTTCTGAGTTTCTTTGTCTTGAGTGGACATTACAAAGGAGCCTGTCATGACCCTTATCTCAGTTTCTGAGTGGGAACTCATTGATGTAGTCCCCTCATAAGAGGGTGGAAACGTGGAACCATTGTCTCAGAGACACAATTAAAACAAGGGACACAAGTGCCCAGCTTGTTCTGTGTCAGTGCTGGCTGGATGAAGGGATTTGTATCATTACAGTTAGAAGTCTACAGTGTGATGTCTGCAGGTGAGATGGTTTGTCTTAAGATTTATTTTAGACAATAAGACCTGAAGTGTCTTTATATCTTGAGAGGAGCCCAGGAACCATTGTTCATACAAACGCACCTAGATGATAAACATGTAAAGACAATGTAATAAATCCTATGTCTTTTTCCTGTTATAAAAGGCAACTACCTTAAAAATTCTTGATTTTTTACTTAAATTGTTTAACTAGATATTTTTACAAGTGGATAGAGAAGTTTTAGTTTCAAACTTCCTAACAAGACATTGTGAAGTGAGTCTGCTTTTTGAAAAGTTAATATTTAATAAAATCATGACTCTGATCATAATGTGCTGGTTGAACAATTTGGACTCAAAACAAGTTCCTAATGTTTTAAACAATGGCTATAGGCCTCATAAACATTCTTAAATTAACTGACTTGGGAATACAGAAAAAATATGCAGACAGACTACAGCAAAGAAGAAATCCCTTCTAAATGTCCTTCTCATGTTTCTGTTGAGATAAGTATTTTCAAGTACAGAATTGCTAAAGATGTGACTTGGTTAAGAATCTTACTCAATAATTAGTACTAAGTTTAAAATTTACCTTGTATGTAGTACAAGTTTTAAATTTACCTCTTGATTTGTTGTGTGCAGGCATATAATATTCTTTCAGTATCTCACAGACTAATTAAATGAACCTAGTTAGAAACATTTGTTTAGTTTGACCATCCTTATCTCCAGCTCTATCCTTTCCCAAAAATCTACCAGAGTTACTAGTTTCAATCATCAAAATTCCCTTGCCATGAAAAATTCCCTTCACATGAAATCTATTTTATATGCCCCCTTTTTTTTTCACTTTTGTGTAATTCAAAGCATGTGGATGAAGCGGAGCTTGAAGAGTGTTGAGTAGCAGTGTGACCAGATCCATTCTACAGCACATGGGATGGCATGTCAAATCTCAGAGTGACACTTGGGAGCTACTGTATCCTAGACCTTGGCCTAGACGAAATATGTTCAGTGTAAATAATTGCTCATTAAGTTCTACTGTAAATATTAATTTGCAATAATAATGGCAGAAACAAATTGTTATTTGCTTTGTAGAGTGTCTGTAGTCCTTAAGAAATTAATCTCCAAAATATTGTGCTACACTATACTTTCTGATTCTTTGTTTTTTCTTCTTATAATGGATAATCACAAGGGCACAGAGTATTGACAAATATTACTGTTAGAGAATAACAGAAGGAAGAGACGTTGTTCTTATCTCAGAGAAAAGGAAATGTATTTTTGGAACGAAGTAGCCAAGATACAATGAGTTATGTTTAACCCTCTCATATATCTATACAAGGATGTTTGTACTTTCCAAGTATTGGTCTGTGAGTTGTTCCATCCTTCTGTAGTAATATGGTTAAATTCCAAGGTTATTTCTTTCTTCCTCTTCAATATAGACATGAAGATTTCCTTGAATGTTATGTTCTCCAAGGTCAGCAAAACATTGTTTTCTTTCCATGATCTGGGAAGGAAAATATCCCTGGTACTTAAAAATATGTATTGTCTACTTAATGGATTTGTAAAAGGAGCCTAGTGAAATCTATGTGGACTAGAAGAGTTGTTTTGCATCAAAGCTATTTAGAACAAAATCCAAGTTAATAATAACAACGTATTTTTAGATACATAGGAGTGCATGTGAATATAAAGAGCTATTCAACACAGGCTCTTACAGGAAGGTTACTTCAATTTACACATTGATCACTGGTGGTGATAACACATGTGTAGCTGTCCAAGCCTAATGTCTTTTGTGTAGGTCTACATCCTGGCATGAATTAAACCACACCATGTTTTGCTGTTCCCTGTTCATTCCGCTGAGAGGGAGCCCAGGGAATTTCTGACTGAATTGTACAAATATATAAAACTCGGTAGTACTAATTCCTATTTACAATGGGAGTGGTAGTCTGTTTGCTTACTAAATTTCAGGATAAGTTTTCCAGAGACTTTTCATTTGCTGAATGTAAATTTCAAGTCTGCTTGAAGGAGGGGTATTGTAATCCTGAATAGTAAATATGCTTGTAGGCATTCACTTAAAAATTGCATGCATCTGGTGTTTTGGAACATGAGAAAAACTCTGCTAACTCTATGCACCAATAATAAATAACTTTCCTGAGGTATCTAACAACTAGATATGTGTTAAAGAATCAAAGTCTAACACTTTCCCTCAATTACTTCTGAGTTTGTAATTAAATCCGTATGAGAAGAACTGCTTGGTGGATTGGAGTGAATAAAGTGCTAATAAAAACAACTCTAATTTCCTGGCCAGTCCCTGTTTTCCTTCCCTTGTGCACCAGTGGCTATTCCAGGGATCATTGCCAGATCTGCAGCCATGTCCCCCAGGGCTTTGGTCTTGACACATCTTTCAAAATAAACAGGACAGAGGATGTGGATAAGCAAATCAGTTACACAGAACCAAACAAAGTTTTGGAAGCACCACCACGCCCCTGTGGGTCTTGCTTCTTGGAACCTTGCTATTACTGTGTACCAGGGAATGAGGACACAGTGAGGTAGAGCTGATTTCCCATCTTTACTTATTTTGGGAACTCTCTGACTAAACCCTGAGCTTTATTGAAGTGCAAATTCTGCTGCATACTACTTTAAAGTTATCTTAAACATTTCCATTGCCTTAATGAAGTTGAAATCAAGCCTGTAGATTGGCATCTCAAAGGAAAATGTGGGCACTACAATAAAAATGATGTGGGTGAATCAGTAGGTGTCAGATTGCTGAGTCCATAATGAATAATTATCTCAGCATAATTATTCTATGTGCTGTTTTTCAGACAAGATGTAAAATCGAGGTCCTTTTGTTTCTTGGTAATTAAAACCACATCTCTTATGTGATTGCACCTTACAAAAGAGTCTCTCTTTTGGAGAATATGGTCTGCTAATAGTACCCAAGGCTGGATAAGGAACTATTATACTGATAATTAGAACTGTCTGTCCTATATAATTTTCTCTTCCAGAATCTCTGATACTAATTTTTAAATTTTCATTTCAGTTTATATATGTATTTTGTAGACGAAGCCCATATGGTGTACTTTCTTTGATACATTTTTTTCGTTTTGAATATATGAACAGGATTTTGATATTGCTCCTGGATCAGATTTGATGTAATTTTGGGTTCAAAAATCGACGGCTGGATTTCAAAAGCAACTGGATGCATTCATAGGATAAAAATACCTGAAAAGCGTTAAATACAAAGACACAGCTTCTCAGCTTCTCTTTCTCTTCAAATCCTTGAGTAGTAAACTGGTAAAAAATGAGGGAATATTCTTAAGATAAAGTCCTGAATGTTCCCTCTATTCTTAAATTTTTCCCTCAGTGTCTGCTTTTGACCACTGTCAGAACAATACCTGGGGCTTAAACATTTTTTTATTTTGTCCAGAATGGACATGCTTAGTTTTCTGTGTAATATACTGTTACCACTGAAAAGAAATTTCCTACCATTAGGATTTCTCACCAAAGCAAGCATGCAAACCTGTTTTTCAAAAAAATATTGAAAATTTAAGTAGATAATTTTCTCTTGAAGCAATGTTACATGGGATATATATTTTTAAATAGAAATATTCCTGTTCTATTTTATTACCAAAATAGGCATCTTATCAAAATGCTTTGCACTTTCTGTAAGTTATAATGGCTTTTTGGACATTATTCCTTGCCTGCTCTTGGAGCTATTATGGGAAATTTGATGCAGAATAATGGTTTCTCATGTTCCATCCAAGTTCTTCAGCATATCCTCTTTTGCATTTGCTAGGTGCCAGTGCAATTATTTTGAATGGAAGAATCACAAAAAAAAATTTAGATGAGACATATCTAAAAACATGCATCTATCCCAGAGATAACAGTTAAAGGATACTTCTGTGAAGAGCAGTAAAGTCTAATTAAAACTGGATTACTGACCTCCTGTTCACAATCAGATTAAAGAATTACCTTAGTGCACAGTGACAGATTCAGATTTTTCTAAAACTTTTCCTGTCATTATTCAGTGATTGCAACCAGTAAGGGCTGCTTTTGGCTTTACCTTTGACTGCCCACAGATTATGGCTGTGCTGCCTGTCAAAGTGTGACTTTGAGATGAATATTTCTTTTTCTCTGGCAAAAGTGAAAGAAAAACAGAAAACATGAAGCATCCACATCTGAAGTCAGACTGAAAACTGAGAAGCTGGAGATGAAACCTATGTGATGTCTTTCTATCTTCATAACTTGGATGAGATAGCAGAGGAGAGGGTCTCTTTCATGAAAAAAAAAAAAACAGTAGGAGGAAGAGAGCAAACAAAGTGTGAAGAAGATGACTTGGCCATTGTAATGGCAACGAAGAGAGAAGAAAACCACTAATTACTCCATGATTGGTATTTGGAGAAAGAAAATCCTCATGCTTGAGCAATGAAAACATCAGAATCTCAGGTGAAATTATGGTACTGCATTTTCTTTGTGGCAGTACATGGTGAGGTGGCTGTAAAGAGAACAACAGTTTTTTTATCCTGGCTGAAATTTGACTGATCAATGGTGAATACAATTTTGAGCTTATCAACAAGTCATGAAGATTTCTGTGTCTGGTTACATTATGACTAAGAAGGAAACCAGAGGTACTGGAACTAATGTATCAGACTGTGGAAAATAAGGAGTATGTATATCCAGGTCTTGAACTTGTTTAAACCATGTTTCAGGAAATTAATAATAAAAACCCAAATCTATTGTACATAATACAAATTTCAATATATTTCCATGTGTCTCCTGGGCCAGGTGTGGAATTGGGGAATCAATTCTGGCAGTCAGTGGTGCTCTGCAGTCAGTTCCCTGTGGGACTCATGTGCACCCTGTGCTGCTCAAATTGTGAGACCTGGGCTTGCTAGGAGACATTATCAAAATAAAGAGATATGTCATGTATGAGAGGTACAAAATAAGGCAGTTCTCAAGCAAGAGGCCAAGGTATTTTTTCGTCCTGTATTTGGCAAGTGCATTTACACATGGAGTACTTGGCTGCCACTTGTGCAGACTTCTCTTGGAAGCATTTTCCATCTGTCATGCTCACATGCAAAAAAACCCAAACCCTGGAGATTCCACCCCCATCCCTGAAATGGAACGTCTCTTTGTCTCTTACAGCTCTCAGCAAGACTTTTATTAAAGAGACAGAAAGGAGAGAAAAAATGCAAACAAAGTGCTTTCTAGTGTTTCATAGCAAGAGCTGCAGCCAACAAGATCACAAATGCCTCAGATGGCAAAGAGAAAGGGATTCAGTTTCACCTTGACTCTGTTTCTACTATCAACCTCTCCTTTATCTGCAGCACTCTAAGCTCCATCAGCTGCTTCATCCAGGCCTACTCAGAATTAAGTCTCTTTATATGTGGAGGACAGTGAAATAAAGTCAAGCTAGGAGTTCTTGACACTGTTTTCTCATATACTTAGAACAGCATGTGAAATACCAGCCACCTTCTTCACTAAAGTAGCAGAAAATACTTTCCAGTATGATTTGCAACAACATTCCCTCTTATAATACACCACTCACATCAACTGCAAAATGGAAAAAAAAATTCACTGGAAAAATATATGAGAGGATGGGCATCCTAAGCCTGATCAGTGGTGATGTGGGGGAGATACGTGTTTCTCTTATGTCTTTTTTTTTTTTTTTAGCTGTAATTATTTTTCAAATAGACCACTCTTTTATATAATGATTGTGATTTTTCAGAAGACAATCTTTGGACAGCACTTTATAATTTCTACAAGGCATATACTGAATAGACCTTAGGATAACTAGATCAGTTGAACAAATGGAATGGGATCTTTAATAGAATTTCCTTGACTTAAATTTCTGCTTCACATATTATGTGAAAGGAAGCTGCATATTCAGAAAATTGAGTGGCAATGCCTGCTTGAAAGACTGGCTGTTGTACCTATCACTGCCAGTGAAAGTCTGAAATTTCTGTTGTATTTCAGTTATATTTTGGTGATAGGGACATTTTAAATTACCTTTAGGTATATTGGAAATTACTCTAGCCCTTATTTTTCAGAAGGATTTTTTGGCTTGTCCTGTCTACTCTCCCCTCCTAACTCTATACAAGCCATGTCTCTCAAGGCACTGGAAACCACAGGTTAGCACATTTTCCATGAAGATGTATTGAACTTCTGCCCATTAACTGGGCTTCTTCAGCTCTCCTGTGTGACACCACACAGTGTGCCAGGCTGTGGCTGGGCTGACAAGGCTTTGCTGTGTCTCATTATAATATAAAGCACAATCAGCTGGTGCAGTGAAAAAGATACAGGTTTATCAGGGATAAAGACATTAAGTTATTCACAGGGAAATGATCCATAATTGCTTGTGACTGAAGTCTTTAAGAATTGCCTGTAGGAGAAGAAAGGAATTGCATAATAAATTTAACTCCCTGGTTTTCACTCAGAACATGAGTGAATTGGGGCAAAACTATCCTGTGAGCCAAAACACACAAATGCTGATCATGGTCTTCAGCAGGCCTCTTAAATATGTTTTTACTGAATTGAATGCTACCACCGATTCATTCTGTAATGGAAGAAAAAGAAGGTGGCAACCTTGTGAAAATATCCTTTTATCAGACAAGAGAGAAGACAGAAAATGAATTGGAAAAATTCTTTTGAGACCTGTCCCCTCACCAGTCAAAAAAATTGAATCGAAAACTAATGATATTGTTTGAAAAATGAAAAAATATGGGCACAAGAAAGCACTCTCAGATTACCATAACTAGGCCTGTCACAGAGACCATCATTGTGTCCTTCTCCACATCCCTTTTCAATATATTTCGGTAGTTGCTGTACTCTGTTATCCAGCAACCATGCTTCACTACAGGGGCGTCTGCAGTTCCATTTCGGCTGAGGAATTCATGGTTTGCAGGGGTAAGAGATGAAAGGACAGCAGAAAATGGCAAAAAGGCAAGATAAATCTTGTGGTGCCCTCTGATCTCCACGGTCTGCTGTCTGGCAGCAGTAACCCCATGCAGAGTGCAGATGCACTCACATGAATATACACTGTCAGTCTCCCTCTTCTTCCTGCAGTTAGTTTTGCCATGCCACCTGTGCTTATACCACAGGATGATATTCCTTATTCCTAGGCTTGCTGGAAGGAGGGGAATGAGGGATGGAAAAGGAGGCTGCTGTTGGGATGCAGGGGCAGAGGGGTTTTGTCAGACGGTTTCCCCACAATGACTGTGCCCACCCCACGTCAAGGGAGCCTGTTGGTCACAGACTAATACTGGCAATTGCACAGGATTTGTCACTTGGAGTGTCTGATGGACAAACTGCCATGGTAATTGCTCATCCACATACTATATACACAGTGACTGATAGATTTCTCATAACTAATCAAGACTCTGGCCAGAGAAAGATTAGAGACAAAAATTCACATCTATTTGTACATACAGTTATAGATGTTAAAGGTTGATGATTTGTTCTGGGTGCCAGAATAGCTTATTATGGTCACAGGGCTAAGGTTATATCATGTTTGTGTACTAATATCCCGGTTTTAATGTATAAAAACATTCAGAAACTTTTCTCTGATCCAGAAGTGGTTTCTGTCCAAACATAACTTTATTTGTAAACTTTGAAAAAGAGTAGTTCTTAAGTTTGGGGTTTTTTTTCTCCTCACCTAAAATTATTCAAGTCTGTGCTTTGATCATGAGCTGCTGAAAAAAGGATTTGAGTCAGACTAAATCCACCTGCTTTCTGTCAGGGCATGCCCAAGGAGAGGCATCAGCAACTCTTCTGTTAAAGCAGGATCCAACCTATATATATCAAGACTTCATTTCTTTACAGTAACAGAGTGTAGAACAAAAAATATCTCTGCCAGAGAAAGTGAAAGAAGTCAGTATGAGAAAAGGTCAGTATGAGAAAAAACAAGGAATGTGGGGAAGTGTGATGTGCTGTACCTGGGAATTCTGAGAAAGATAGTGAGGGAGGACAAAAGGGTGAGTTATGCGTATCTCTGATCAAAAAGGCGTTACTATGTTTTAGTTGCCTCTCATTTTTCTCATCATCCTTTGGCAGTTGCTTTGCCTTCTGGGAAGGTCCATGGCCCTATTTTGTTTCTGTGAATGTTTTCTGTCAGCTTCTGGTGAATGTTTCTTGCAGTCATTGACTGAGTTCTTGTAGTGTTTCTCCAAGGGCCCCATGAGTGTCACGTAGTTGTCTATTTTCTCTAGGCTGCCAGCATCACCCTCACTGACTCAGGGAACAGGGCTTTTGTTTAACTGTTGTCTCTCTTGTGCAGTGCTACTTGGAACCTTGGAACATAATTGAAAATTTGTATTTACTCTTTTTTATTTTTTTTTAGCTGAAAAGTGGGCAGATAACGATCCGCGATGCTACACAATCTTCAGTAAGAACAGACAAGGCTGAGACATTTCAGTACTTCTTTGCAAGTACTCCTTGTCTGCCATTTCCTGTTAGTGTCCTTGTTCTTAACCAAATATTGCACTCACTGTTTCACAATGTGAATGCTTTAACTCCTGCACTGCCCAGTGAATTCTTTCTGTTGCTGGTTCAAATTTGCCTATGGTTTAAATGGCTCACATTAAACACTTTCTGAATATTTTCTCACTTGTACGAATGGGTTTTTCACTGTTTATGAGTATTGCATCATTGCTGAAATGACACAATATTTTCCTAAAATGTGTTTTTATTCCTTATCATCAACTTGTTATGGCCACACAAACCATGTACATTTTGTCCTTGTTATCTGACTAATCTCAACACCTCTATCAATTCACTCTAGTCCAGAAGTTATACAAGCCCCAGGGCTGACATTTGCAGCATCATATTTGGAATCAGCACCATAAGAACATCTTTGCTTGAACTTCTAACCACCACCTGCAGATAATTTTCCCATTTCTCTGGCACCTTAATTATGCATTGTAATTGATTTGGAGCCTATGAAGAAGAGACATAATTGTGAAATGTGATATTACAGATTATATACTTGTCTAATTTTTAAGTACTACATTACATTATTGTCTTTAATAAAGGAAGATGCAAATTATTTTCAACTTAAGAAGTTATTCCCAAAGTCTTAATAAGTTATTTGATTTTTTTTTTTTGTTAGCCAATACTGCAGAATCTGAGGATATGAAATTGCTTCCCCTGTTCCCCCCCTTCCCCCCATTCCCCCCCAAAAAAAGATCAAACAGTGGAAACTGGGACCCATGGATACTCCAAACATTTGCAAATGAACACATGTGAAGAAAGAAGGCACACCACCTAACAGTCTTTTTAGATTCTTCTTTATCAGAGTGTTCCTATCTAAAGGGATGTAAGACTCTGAACTATCCTAGCCAGCACAGCTGTACACATCAGCAGGTGCCTCTTGACCTATCTGACCACTTTCTATGACAAGGAGACCCATGTAATGGATCAGGGGAAGACTGTGGATGTTGTCTACCTAGATTTTAGTAGTCTCAAGCAGAAATTAGCAATTCATGACATGGATAGGTGTAGTCTTCCTTGGGTGAAAAACTGTCCGGATGTCTCAGCCCTGAGAGTAGTGGTAAATGGAGTTAAATACAGTTGGTGACTGGTCAGTAAGGGTGTTCCAAAAGGCTCCCAAATTACTGGAGTCAATCCTGTGTAATATCTTTTATTGACAACATAGATGGAGGGATCAAGGGCACCCTCAGTAGAGTTTGCAGATGACACCAAGCTGGCAGGATGGAAGGACATGGAAGGCAGAAAGGCTCTGCAGAGGGGTCTGGACAGGCTGGACCAATGGGCCAATGACAATTGTATGAGGTTCAAGAAGGCAAAGTACTGAGTCCTGCACTTGGGTCACGACAATCCCATGCAGTACTCCAGGCTGGGGAAAGTGACTGGAAGCTGCCCAGAGGAAAAAGAACTTGGGGGTGGTGGCTGACAGCCAGCTGAATGTGAGCCAGTAGTGTGCCCACGTGGCCAAGAAGACCAGTGGCATTCTGGCTCGTATGAAGCATAATGTGGCCAGCGGGACTAGGGAAGGGACTGTAACCTACTTGGGACTGGTGAGGCCACACCTTGAGTGGGCCCCTCATTAAATAAAAACATTGAGGTGCTGAAATGTGTCCAGAAAAGAGCAACAAAACTAGTGAAGGGTCTGGAACAGAAGTCTGATGTGGAGTGACTGAGGGAGCTGGGGTTTAGCCTGGGGAAAAGGAGGCTCAGGGGAGACCTTACCACTCTCTACAGTGACCTGATAGGAGGCTGTAGCCAGGTGGGGTTGGCTCTTCTTCCAGGAAACAAGTGACAAGATGAGATGAAATGGCTTCAAGTTGTGGAGGGGAAGTTTAGATTGGGTAGCAGAGAAAATTTCTTCACCAAAAAGGGTTGTCAGCTGGAACAGAGTGTCCAGGAAAGTGGTTGAGTCACCATCCCTGGAGGCATTTGAAAGCCGTGTCAATGTGGTGCTAAGGCTTATGGTTTAGTGATGGACTTGGCAGTGCTTGGGTAATATTTAGACTTGATGATCTTGGAGGTATTTTCAAATGAAATGATTCTATGATTGCCTATGCTATTCTCTCCTGGAAATGTTAGCTCTAATAAGCAGAATTTTAAATAATACCTTCCAGAGCCTGAATGCCTTTAATATTGGGATCATAACAGACCTACACATTTTGTTGCAAAACATTAGTAAGAAGCAGAATTGCTGTGAATGGTGAATATTTTCTATGAATAGATCTCTGTGTATATGCATCACAATGACATTCAAAAGAACTTTACTGATAGGGCCAAAATACAGCTCAAACCCTGCTGTGCTGAATCTAGACACAAGAAGTTTCGGAGACTTATCTTCCTCAGGAAAAAGAATGAATTTGCAAGCAGTTTAACATATGAGAGTCAAAACCTGCAAAAATCAGACTAGGTAAGATTTATTTTTATGTATATTTAAAACAATAAATAAATATAAATTTGATGTCCTTTCAAATATATCAGATATTTTTGTACAGTGCATGTGACATAGAACATACCAAGAAAGTTTTATTAATGAAGTGACTGACAGCTTCAAACTACTATTATACAGGTCATGATCAAACATGACAAAATGATTCTTATGAACATCAGACCGTTTGCAGACCCACTGTCAAGGAAATGAGAAGTTTTAGATGTGATGAAGACACCTTTCACATATTGAAGTGATAGAAAGAGCTCCAGAGAGACCCCTCCTCGACATATGAAGACACGGAAGTCTAGAGGCCATATAATCCACTTCAGGACCTGGAATAAATTTAGAGTAGCAAACAACCGTGCTGCAGAGCAAACAGTGCAAAAAATTAGTTGTCTCTCAATAATCTCCAATCATATAAATCACATGGAAAATACAACTTGCACTGAACTTTTGGTCTGTGCACACTAATTCTCTGAAGTGATGAATGGGATTAATTTATCTGATCTGCTTGCAGTATTGTGAAAACCCAAAGACATTGGTTGGGAAAGATCAAGGCTTTTGAAGATGGTAAGTTTGGATGAAATCAAGTATGTGATAAAAGAACTGGAGACCTGACTGCAGACCCTGCTACCTGCACTTACATGCTATAAACAGGTGTATATGTACACAACAGTGCCCTGCTATGCCCATTAGCTTGGGGCTGCTACTGTGGAATACAAAAATGGACTTGCTTTGCATGAAAAACAAGGTATGTGGTTTAGAGAACCCACACAGAAAAATCAACTAGAAAAATCTCTATAGAGATAGAAAATCAGCTGTGTTGTGTGGCTTGTCATAGCATCAGGATCAGGCACCACTACCAGTTATGAGAGTAGCTGTGGTAATAGAGATGTGACTCATACAATTCAGGGCAGTTCAGGAATGACTATCAATGACCTAAATAACAATTGGTCTTAGGACAGAGTCAGAATTGTTTGCCAATAAGCTTATGGGCAGAGCAGTGGAGAATATTTATTGTTACACCTCCTGGTGTTTTAAGAGTGATTTTCAGTTCAGCGTGGCTGCACCATGGAATACCAGTCTTACCTTGTTTTACCTCTGCAGAAGTGAAAATGTGACAAAGGAGAATGTAACCACATAAAGGAAAATGTCTCTGTCTCAGCATTCACTGGGAATATCTTCAAAAGCCTGCTCTCAGAAACACCAACAGGAGACCAGCTGGTGCTGACTGCGTGTGACAACCTTCCCAAGTTAAGATAGAGCAGTCACACAACATAAAACTTCCTGACAGTTAATCATACATTACCTAGTTCTTGTTGGCCTTCAGCCATGCTTCTTTTTTTCTTCACTGGGTTATTTTAGAACTACAGGAACCTGTTTCCCTCTAGTTAGATCTCTGTAGCCAGCTGCTCTGGAAGTCCTTGGACTTCAAAAGATGGTAGAGTGGAGGAAACATAGTCGGGGAGCCTCTGACAGACAGATTGTATTGATGCTGAAAAGACAATAATCACGTGAACATCCAGGACACAGAACAGATGTGACTAAGAAGCCAGAGAAAAGCAGAGGGAAAATTTTCCTAGAATACTAATTTTATTGTTCTTTTATATATCTAGCATAGTTGTTATGAATCTAAAGCTTAGATTCAGAAAAACAGGGCCTATTCTTTGCAGCACATTGGGAACTAGCATGCAGATTAACTAGCAGTGAGACACATCAGTAAAAAAGAAAACTCAGTGGTTGGAGGGACATGAAAGAGAACTACACATATTCAGGTAAGTTCTACATGTCTTAATAAGTTTTGTTGCATTCTTTATAATGGAGCAATTTGCAGCAAAGAAGGAATTGCTGCTTTACCATCAGAGCCTCAGCTTAGTGAAGTGTCTACTGTTGGATCTGTTATGATGATATTACATATTTGATATACAGCAATAACGGGATGGAGCTGAAGGTTCGGTGGTCTTAGAGCTTTTATTCCATCAGCATCATCAGCCTCGTTTTATAGTGTGAGACACGGGAGATGGTGAAAGCCCTTGCCATAACAGCAACAGCCAAAATTTTTTTCATTACAGGGTTTTTTAACAACTTTCTATCCAACAGGATAATGTTAAAAGCTGACAAGAATTTGCTTAAGCCAATTACTAAAGCTGCACATACATTTTGCTTTGAACAATGCTTGCTTGTAATGGCTTAAAAACAATAGATAAAGGTTCTTTATTAAACTTACATATTTCTACTACTTTTCTTAACATCTTCCTTAACATCTTCCTTCTCTCCACAGCTCATAGCCTGATTGTTTTTTGGTTTTGCACCTTTAGCATTCTTGTATTCTTCCACTCTGAGATTTGTTTTCACACAGCTTTTTGAGAGTTTTCTACCTTTTCTATTTCCCACATCTATCTGCCCAGCGGGTAGGTATGACTGTAAACAAGGCACCTGTGACTATTGATAACACAGATGTGCATTTGAGCAGTGACCTTGAGGCTGAAGTTCGGACATGAGCATGCACACCTAGGAACATCACATAAAGACATTAACATGTGGATTCCTAGGGGTTAAAGGAATTATAGAGGCTTATTAAAGCTGCCTAGACTGATAGGAGTTGTAATATTCAATGTAGGCAGCAGGAATAAGTACTAATATTTTGTATGGTTTTATGTTCACTTATTGTCGTCTGACTTAAACTCTGACTGAGTGTTCTGGTGTTAGTATTTGTGTTGTCATTTTAAATCAAATTCTTCCTTGAAATTCAAGAGTTTATGAGGATTAAAGTATTCTTACTGGCGTTTGTCTTTATGGTATAGTGCCACAGTTCATGTGGCTACAACACTGGATCCATTAATAGTGCATTTATATAAGTGGTTATGTATTTCTTCACTTAAACTTACTTTGGTGACTGTTGATGCTTTTTCTGGAAAAGAAAATCAATGGTGTAGTGTATTCAAATGTTGTCTCCAAATCTTTACATGAGGATTCAGCTTTTAGAACTTTTATCAGCATGTATGATATTAAGACAGACTTTACATTCTTTACAAACAAGAGCTCCATTGATTCAGATTAAATAGTGGTGAGTGGTGTGTCCTGTATCTTGTTGTGATCTTTGCAGAAATATGAATGAAATGGCATTTGAAAATGGTCACAGAACCACAGCCATGCACTTTTGAATATTTCCTTAACTAATTGTGAATTTAAAAAAAATCTGTTGCTGTGTTTCTCAGAGTGGAATTGTTCCCCAGGACATCTCAGGAGGATCATCTCTGTGTGCAGTCTAAACTCACAGAGTAAACAGAAGTTGTTCCTGTCTCCTAGGATTGTTTCTGCCCTTTTTTTTTTTTTTTTTTCTCACCAGAACATTTTTGCTTTTTATTCCTTCTGTTGTGGCTTTCAATGATATATACAAAGAGCAATTCCTGGTAATCAGGAGTCTGCAGCGTCTGGCTACAGTAGAGGCTTAAAAGTTGTCAGAAAATCAAAGCCCATTTTTGTAAAAGTGACATTAGCCATCAGGACAAACACAAACTCTGGGGAATCAGCAGCGTTCCTGGAATTGTGGCACCTTGTCTACAGAAACACAAAACCAGGCAAAGCTTTTCTGATGGCACCAGAGCCAGCAACAACTTGCAGGTCTGTAGAACAAGCTCTGGAGATAGACGCCAGCAACAACTCATTGCCTTCTGGAAATAAAAAGGGGCAGCAAAAGGGGAGTAGGGTCCTAGAAAAACACTTCAAGTCTTAAAAATGGTTTGCTTCAGTTTGAGAATCTGGCTAATCTATTTCCTTGAATTATTTCTTCTGCTATCACTTTGAGAAATGCAAGGAGAATGACTCAATCCTCCAGCATCTTACATGCGTCTTAGTCATTGTCAATCACAAAAAAGTTACTGTCTGCTTCTCATGCTGAATTGAAACACTTCCTGAGAGAATAGGCATACTTGATGCAATGCTGAGTCACTCTCAGCTGCTCACCATTATTAGGTATTCAGCACTGCTAAATTGATACAATTAATTTTCCTGAAGTCCTATAAAAGTCTCTTTATCCTCCTGACATCCCAATATTATTTCTATTCTTTTTTATTGTGGTAGTCAGTTTGCTGCTAAGACATTATTTCTTTTCTTTTTTATTATAGTAGTCAGTTTGTTTCAAAAACAAAGACAAGCCAGCTTTTGCTCTTGCTTTAATATTTGAATCCCACAGAGCAATATTTTTATTCTCTTTTTTTTCCCCACTTATTTGTGAATCACTGCATCTTTCAGAATATGAATCTGTAGAACATGATGCTCTTAGGTATAAAGTGAAAGGATAAAACCTCTTAGCCATCTCCTGAAAAGTCATGAAAAAAGAGCCACTGGAGAGGCTGACCTACATACCAGATAGTGTCCCTTAAACAAAAAACAAAACAAAACAAATCAAAACAGTTTGGATATTTTCCATGAATTATTGAGTCAGATATTGCCATTGAAGTTAGGACACACTGGCAAAGTCCAGAATGCTTTCCATTTAACATTTTATTCTTCGGTTTGTTTTAACTTGAAGTGCTCAATGGTTATTACACTTACTCCTCTGATTTGCACAAAGCTACCTTTTGTTTTCTTTTTTAATGCTTGTTTCATATGATTTTTTGGAATGACTGATTTAAAGCTATAAAAGAACAGTTCGAAAAAAAGTAATATTTAAAAATATTTTGTAACCCATCCCTATGGAGAAAAGCATGATCATGGTAGGTGTTCTCTCCAGTGAAAAGAACTGGATGAGGTATGCACCTTGATCCTGGAGTTCAAGATATTGTGATTCTGCTTGGTAAAAGCAGAAAGCAAGTTTAAGAAAGGAATATTTGTGATGACTTGTTGGGTCTGTCTTAGCTTATTTCACTTGCTGGTCTGATGTACCAGTAGAGACTGATTTCTTGGAAAGCATATACCAAAAGGTGGCTGTTCTCATTTTCTAAATCAGAAGGCAATATGTGGTCCATATACATGCCCAGTGTAGGGATTCAAGATGTTAAAGTCCACAAGAGAAGGTTTCTTGGGGGAACAGGTTTTATGCAAACATGAAGTGTTTTGCACTCCACGAACAAACTTTTCAGACCTCTCTCCTTTAAAGTACAGTGCTGTATTCAAGCTGAAGTCAAACAACTTCCCTTCTTCTCCCTCTGAAAAACAATTCCTACTAAACCATGGAAAACTATTGTTAAGTCCTTAACTAGGTAGACAACTTGCACTCTCTCCTACTTCATTTCATGTGAATGAAAAACACATTCCTGCACTTTGGGAACTGCTAATGGCAAAAAGAGGCTTTCCAGATTTTAAGCACCCTAAGACACAACAGCAATAAACTTTCCAACAGAGAAAGAAATGTTAGCTCTGCTACTGCAAAATTATCTCTTCTCCAGGAATATCACTTTCCTCTCTCAGCCCATTCATTTTCCTCAGTATGCTTCCTTGACCTCCACTTCTGTGGCTTGAACACTGCAAATTTCAAGGTCTAGGCTAAAACAAGGATGGAGCTGACAACATGACTAATGAAATAGAAACAGATTTTTTCTTATGGATGATGCAGAATTTGTTTTTAAGAGTCCTTGTTTCTTTAGAAGCTTGACTCAACACAGGCAGTGAGCATCAGTGATTCCAAGAAAAGGGGTAATGTGCATTGCAAAAAGGATCTCAGAAAAGATACTGGTTTTATTCTATGTAGATTGTCACGATCTGCTCACACCAACAAAGAAATAAATGGCATGACAGCACCAATCTTTTCAAGTAAAGTTTCTCCTCTACACCTTTCGTGGCCTGTTTGTTTTAGGCGAGAAGGATTTTTACAGCTGAAACCCTCTTACAGCACTGTGATTTGTCTATATGAGGTAGCACATGTCCTCATAAAAATTACATAAGGCCCCCAGCCCATTGTGATTCCAAGTTTCATGTAAATTGGATTCTCAGTGTAAATGTGCATACCGTCATTCTATGGCAAAAGACCATTAATATGTGTTGAATTTTTAAAAATTAATTAAAATAATCGAAGTTCACAGTCTCTAGAGCCTCATTTTACTATATTAAATAACATTTGGAGGTTCAACTATGCCAGTGTTGGATCCCAGACATCACTTTTGTGTCATTGTGTAGAAGGCAAGTTTCCCCATTTCTTTGCTGGAAGTTTTGCTTTATTAGAGACATCCTGAGAAAAGCTCAATCAATTTTCCTCCTTTTGGTAGTTCTGCTTTGGGGAATGACACTGTTGATGCTTGGCTGTCAGAATTTTACATTAAGAAGATTTAAAAAAATCAATTTCTACAACAAATTCATGGACTGCTGAAGGTCTTTGTTCCATATCTGTGCTGACACCTTGAGGGTAACCAAAGCCATGTGCTCTAAATTTAGAAACCTAGAGAACTAATTCATGTTCATGATCTGTCCATTTATCAAAAGAAAGAGAAACAAAATCATCATGATAAGCAGGAAAAATTAGATGGAGGCTCACATTGCCGTGTGTCCTCAGGTGCTGATTTTTAGCCATACCAAGGGCAGGTTTGAAAAACTAGTTGTGCTATTCTGCAAACAGTCAATGGAGGGAGAAGGGCCCCTGATTATATTCCTCATGTGGTGCAGAAAGTTTAGATTCAGTTTCTTCCTTTGCCATGTCTCCAAAAGCCTCAGTGATCCTAGAAAGATCTTTTTTCTTGAAAATTAAGAGGCATCCCAACTATTTGTCTCTACAAATGCAAATGTCTTCTCTGGATCTTTCTTGTTCTAACATAAATTCACTACAAAACTGTACTCTGATATGCACTTTAGAAACTTCTTTTTTTTAATGTAAGCATTGTAGATAGGCAAAATGAAATTGCTTTGTGAATTGAGTCTTTCTAGCACCTGGATAAGAACATAAGGTCCTATATGCCTCTATAATTTTGTGACGTCTGTGTGAAGGATAGGCAGAATTGCAATCTCTCTACTTAATATGAAACAGGAATTGTTCTCCAGCTAATGCCTCAAAAGGGGCAGAGGAGAAATGACAGCATCAGGATGAGACCTTGGCACAAGACTCTTGGCTGCATGCAGGAAGGGAATTGTGCTACTACAATTCTATATGGGACTTGTGCTTCTCCTCTCCTAATTGAAAACTGTAGGTTCTCCTGGGTTGGTAAGGTGCCTGTTTCCTGCACTGAAGGTCCAATTTAGATACAATTTAGACCTCCAGTTTCCTTTGAAAAGGAGACTTCTATATGAATATCTAGATAGAATGAGCTTCTTTTTGCATGTACACGAATTGCATTTATATGCAATGCATATTGCATATACATATTAATATGTATTTATACCTCTGTGGGTTGTAACTGCAAAAGATCGTGATTTTCTTTTTGCTAAATCTGGACATGTTGATTTGCAATGAGCTACTTCTGAAATCTCATTCTGATCAATATTTACAGGTGTCCATATTTTCTCTTGCTTATGAGACAAAATTTCACAGGCATTTTAGATCCTCAGGAATCAGCAGGTGCCAAAGTCTCATATTAACTCTGGAGAGTACCCTGGAGTACCACAAATCAAGGGCGAGCCAGTCCAGCTGGGGCATGCAAGGCAGTGTAGAAATTTTATCACTGACATTTTATTCAGTATGATCTGCTAAGTGAGCATGAAGATTGTCCTTTTCTTCAACATGGTACCACTTTGAATGCTGTACCTTTCCAAGATAACATTGCTACTCTGTGCTGAGGCTGGACAAGCTTTTGTTGGAGCAAGCTTCTTAGAGACTGTAACAAGAGAAACAAGACTGGAGACTCATACCACCCTCTCCATCTGTTTGAAAGTGCAACTATACTCTTGGTTTACAATGCTGTTACAGCTCAGGTGTTCGGGTCATGCATCCACCAGCCCTGGACTGCAGTGCAGTATTTTGGTTTTGTTTCTGCTGAAAAGAATATAATGATCAGAATGAAAACAATACATCAAAACTCACTGAAAATTAAATATTGTTCTCCTTTACCACATTCAGAAATTTCAGTAAAACAAAGTCTTTATGACACTTTTGTATACCATTAGCTGGAGCCATCATAAGAACAACATGTCATTTGCTGTTTTGTCAGACCTGCAAGCTGTTGCAGAAGTTACACTGATTTTTTGACTCATTTTTGGTTATTAGGGAGCTTTAACATATATGCGTTAGAGAAGAAGACACTGTGACACAGTTTTGGTTTGTTTGCCCACTCACATGTTTTCAGGAACTAAATGAAAAGTAAGAAAACATCTAGTGTTGGGACTGTTTCTTCTGCTTTATGTGTATCACAAATATTACAGTGCCCTTGCAGACTCAATAAAACTACATCTAGCGTGCCATTCCTCAGTAAACAACATTCATTCCTAACACGTATGCTTGGATTTGGCATTAATCTCTCTCTGCTTCATCTGTATTTGTCAATGTTTCAGAAATTTGTGTCACCTAGTCTCATACTCTAGCATGTCTGCACAACTGACTTGATAATCTGAAACTTTTAGGAAAAGTCAGCAATGAAATAAAATATCATAGATATATTTGGATCTGACAAATACACTGTGACTAATTGTGCCTGTTGGCATAGTCATGTAATTTTATACCCTAGATTTCCTGGCGCCCATTTGGAAGAAACCCACATTGTAATGAAAGAAAACTTCCTAAGAAGAATAGTCAAAAATATTAAATTGCAGCAGCATTTAAATCTGTGTTTGAAACATTGCAATAGGGATAGGTAGACTAAAGCAGAGCTAATGCAAGTCTATGAACTTTTCCCTCTCTGGCACATGAAGATTTCCCCACCTCCTCCCCTCACTAAATACTTTTCAAATTTTCCTAAAGTTCAGTTTGTGTTTTACTTTAGGACATGGTGCTCCATTTGGTGCTAATATCCAAATGCTGTGCTGGCAAATCAAATATGCTTTTACTTCTAGACAGTCTACCTGGTTATTCACTTCTTCCCTCTCCTCCTTTAAGTTCATGCAAGGAAATTTCCTGGGGAATTTGAGTCATCTACTACCCCATTTCCTCAAGGTGAAAGGATATCTATGAATATTTCTCCAGTGAAGTTCTAAAGTCATGAACTACTGTCTTCTTTCTGCAGATGAACTTAAATGTCACAAAGAGAGCAACAGGAATCATCCCAGAATATGAACAAATTCTCTTAACCAGGTCTGTGGGATTCTTCTCCTTTTTATTTCTTATTCTCTTCCAAAGATCAGCTGAAATTAGTAAGATTAAAAGATTAATGTTTCAGACCCCTGCAAAATAGGAACGTTAGGTAGTAGAGTCCTTAAAAAAGATAAAGATATTTGTTAGATAAGCTTTTAAAGCTAAAATAATTTTTTATACACATAGCAATGCTAAAATACCTTAATAAAATAAAGGACTTAGAGGATTTACACAAGTAAGAAATATAGTTGGGATGTGACAGGCAGCTTCAAGATACCTCATTTTTACATGATTTCCACATTTGTGTTGACAGTCTGCCTGTTTGTGCTATCACAATAAAATTAACTTCCATGCTGACTTGTGATGACAACGGGAGGAATAAGAACTGAGAAACAATAATAAGAAAAAAATAGAATTCTGAACCTTTTTGTTTTTATTTCTTCTCTATAAAGTTCTCCTTAATGTTTTTGCTTTTCTGAAAGCTTCACTCATCACAAATCTTGCTTTTAAAAAGGCCCCCTTAAAAGTTTCTTAAGCTTCTCATTCACATGGAGACAACAGATGAGGGCAGACATCTCAGTGAAGCACAGTCCTCCTCAGGCATCCTGATGTTCTGCCCCAGCTTGGAAAATCTGTCCTCTGTGACTGATTCCTTCTTTTCCATGAATCAAATATATAGTCATCTGAAATCATGTTGGGTCATCCCTGGAGCTGTGGGCAAAATTAATTTCCAAGTAATTTTCTCTATGCTATCAACAATGAGCAGTAACATTTCACAAAAATGGGAAGTAATTAGGATTTCAGATTAATGGATTTCCTATCTCAAGGTGGACTTCTGCTTCTAGCTTTAGATAGAACTGCTTTATTATCAAGCTTCTGACTGCTCAATACAGCTAGAGTCTCAGATTGGATGCTGGCAGAAACCTGCGAATTTTATTAATGATTGAATAACTAATGGGAAAAATGCTGTAGAACTTGCAGATTTTTAAATAATTCATACTTACCTTAGAAGACTTCTGTCCTCTTTTTCTGATTGAAGACAGAATATACTTCAGCTGAGACATTTTCCTACTGATTTGATTTCTACACAATATTTTTTCCTGCTGCTCTGGAAATCAAATACTTGGAGACACAATAGGCCCCCTTCAAACTATGTGGAGCACAGCACAATCTGGTTCATTTCAAGCCAAGATGGCCCAATTGATGTAAACCATAGCTTCACTAAATTTATTGCTATTTATAAAATTAGTCACCTGCATCATCATCCTAGATGAAGTCTAGTGGTTGAGACAATGTTGGAATAGTGCTACCAGCACGTGAAATATAGAGAACATCGTGTCTCCCTCAGGTACTTGGAAGTGGCACATCTCTTACCTTGAGCATCCTTTTCCATTCATTCTCAACCCAATATGAAAAGACAATAAAATCCATTTACAAAAGGAGATATTTTGTTTCCCTAGCAAAATTTTATATCTTTTCCTGATATTGAAAATGATAAAATTGCAGTTAGAAACATGAAAGATTAATATCAAAATTTTTCAAACCCAAAGGACGTGACAAAAGGCAATTATACTTTTTCTTTTGTGGTCGAAAATCTGTCTAGCATATCAGGTTATACAAACCTAGAAAAATATATCCACAGAAAATGGTGGAATTAATCTAGCATATGATATCTGTTTACCCAGAGTAATCATGACTTCTACTCTTATGCTGTTTTGCAAGCAAAAAAACATCATGACATTCTCCTACCTAATTTTCTGTAGAAAATATGAAAGAGAGAAAGAAATTGCAGTTTTCTATTTCTTGTGATGAGAACTGCATTAGCAGTTTTGTTTTTCTCCAGAGGCTACACACAGTGCTATCACAAAGTGATCTCCTGTAGCATTAGTAGTAACAGCTCAATGCAGAGCTTGAATAATTTTCAGTCAGTGATGTAAAATTTACATTCACATCGGTGAAAACAGAATTTGTCCAATCTTGTGTAGTACTGAAGTTCTTTTCTCTTAGTAGCTGTTTGACCTTATAAGGCAGAAGATGCTTTGTGCCACTAACAGATGCCATTTCACTGGATATGAATCAGTCAAGCAGTCGTGCTAAAGCTGTTAGCATTAAGAAGGCCTGTCAGCCAATTTAGTTCAAAGCAATGTAGCTTAAATGTCAAGTATATATATATGTATATATACACATATATATTTATATCTGCAATTTAGAGGGAGAATTGTTTAGAAACAGCTTACTGTACCTTGCACAACACAGACCTGAAAAGTGAACTGATGATGCAGACGTCACCAAAATAGTTTCAATGGATTTATTTAACACATGGCTGACTCTCAGTGTCAGAATGTAAAAGTCTGGCAAAAAGGGCATTGATTTCTAGGAAAAAACCCTAGATTTTCGTTTAACTTAGTGCTGTGTGAACAGACAATACTATGTGTCAAGAAAAAAGGTGGTTCTGCTGTAGAAAGTTGTTTTAAGATTAATTTTGGTTGATTGACTAATCTCTTAAAAAGCCATGGATCCAATAATGGAATGAAACCAATCAGTGAGTTCATGGAAGTCTGAAACATCATGAGGAGCTGACACCATTTTGATTGGACCCCCAATTTATACACATCTCATTGCTGATCTAGGCCAAGATCCTTTTTCTGACTGGCTCATGACACTATTTGGAAGTGACTAATCAATGCAGCTTTGGTTCATGCTTGAACCACAAAAGACTAAAAATTCAGGTCAGAACAAGCCAAAACAATCTTATTAGTGGGAAAAAACAAAAACAAAACCAAACCAAAACAAACCCCCAAACAAAAACAAAAACAAAAAACCAACCAAACAAAAAACCAACCAAACAAAAAACCCAACAAAGTGTAACTTTTATTTAGGATTTGCCTGAAATATTTCAAAAAATAAAAATATAAAAATGTAAAAAAATAAGAATAAAATATAAAAAATACTAAAATATAATTTTTATATTACTATCTCTCCTGCTCTCAGAGAACTGAATGCAAGACGCCAGTCAAATTAAATGTTATGCATTGTTTTCAGCTTATTTATTCCTGAAAAAAAGGAAATTCTGAAACAATTAGTGGCATTGGAATTCAGACCAATTAAACAGTTCTTTTTGAATAAACATGCATTCAATTGCTTATCAAATCTGAAAATCATTCTGAAGTAATTTTTTGCATGCATATTTTGTAGATTTTTCATTTGATTTTACTCGTTTTTATTAATATTCCTAAAATAAGAGGTACAGAAGTATCTGACCAGAGAGAAAGCTTTTATTTTTAGTTCCCATTTTCTAAATATTATCTTATGTCCAGAAATATTAGGAATTTGTCCCACTGTTTTGTGTCTTTCTCTTTTAAATCTTCAGGGTTTCAACTAATTGTAGACCCCACCTGCTTTGAGCAAGAGATTGGTATAGAGATATACTGGGATCCCTTCTGATCTGAACAAATTCTATCTATATGATCAATATCAGAAAACACCTTTTTAAAGTTCTTTTTTTTGTGGAGTACACCATCTTCACTACAGAAGGAATAAGACAGATATATTGCACTCGTCCCAATAAACAGTTTTCACAATGCAATTTCTTTACTTATATACTGAACTAAAGTATAACAAAGCAACAGAAATTCACTTATTAGTGTGCCTGAACTCTGACATGTCAGGCTACCATGAAGAGCAAGAAAATTGCTTATTTTACTGGCCTGTTTACTGAATCCTAGGCTGATCCAGCAGGGACGTCAGTGTAACTTGAAGATTCACACACTTGAGATAACAGCAGCAATTCCACTGAGAAGCACCAATTTTCGCAGTGGGACCCATCACCTGCTTTTCTCAACGTCTCCCTAAAGTAGCTGGCAAAATCTATCTGCACTATGCATGTTAGTGCCAATGAGAGAAAGTGAAAAAGAGATCTCATCTGCTTTGTACCACTTTTAGGAAGGAGTTGTCAGCTTGTTTCCATTGCCCAGAAGGAGAGCCTGCATAGTTACTGTAGTCCAGGCAACTAACTCTTCTATTGCCAAACTTAGACTGTGTGGATTTCATCTTCTGTTCCTATTGTAAAGATAAAGCTGAAAATCTGGTGTTTAAAGTTTTCATCGTGCATCCCTGAAATCTTGGACTCTTTACATCCATGAAACATTTCTGTACAATATCCCTAAGACATTGAGACACATCGAGACACTCTAATCCAAGGCCAGAATCAAAATTTCTACTCTAGAATGATCTCCAAAGCTTTCAAAATATAGTTAAAGATTTTATTCCTATTAGCATTTTCAAGGTGTAAAGAAGATGAAATAACAATATTGTACCTCCTCCTTAACCAAATGAAATAAAATGTTTTACATTACCACAATTTAAATACTAATGTGATAGATACCTAGTTTTTGTCCTAAGTGCATATTTCTCTGCCTGTAAAGACATTAAAGTCTATCTATTGTGACTTTTTTTAGTGATTATTCATCTGAAGAGTCAAAAAAAGAGGAAAAGATGACTGAATTAGATCAATCTGTTTAACTTAAATTCACAGAATAAGCCAGGAGCAGTTTTCAGAACCTAGACAACAACAGGGAGAGAACCAAAAGCCAACACAGATTTGTAAAGAATAAATCAGAACAAACTCTTTCAATGACCAGGTAATAGGTAATAGGTCCTGTTGTCAGATGAGGAGCAGAAGAACACATGTACTTTTACCTGAGCAAAGTGTTTGACTCAGTTTCTGTTGATATTGTCATGTCCAAAGTAAGAAAAACATAGCCCTTATTCTGTGGGCACAAAACTGATTAGATAACCACACCATATAAAAATTAATAAATATCTAATTATGCTCAGGGTTATCTGCTTCTGTTCAAGGTTTTCATTAGCAAAGCAGATGGTGGAATAGTCAAAATGCTCATTACTTTTGCATTTGACACAGTGCTAGGAAGGACCCCAAATGTGTTAGAGGATAACAGTAAAAATAAAAGTCTGGAGATATGGACTGCAAACATAGTATGTAACTCTAAGTAGCAAAGGAATGTGGGCAAGATTAAGAGAAAGGCAAGACAGTATAAGTATAGAAAACATCAGTTACACAAATTAATTATGATGGTAAATATCAGAAAGCAAGTTCTTTATAAAGATCTTAAGGCTACAGTAGATACGTAAATCTGAATTTTACTTATTTAATGAATCAGTATTGGATATTAGTGCATCATTTCTGTAAGACTAGAAACATGTTAAGACAATTGAATTCAGAAACTGGCCTTTGGTATAAGTGAGATAGAATGGTAGCAGCCCATCACTGCTAATTCTTGATTCTTCTAAGTGTTTTTCCATAAGTACAGTTATTAGGACTTGCACATACTGCTGTGTGTGAACTATTGTTTTCTACATTTATTCTAATTATTTGTGTAGTATCCAAATATGGTGGCCAAAGAACTGGAATAAAATAACTGGAGTAAAACAGGAGTAAAAAAAAAGTATGTATGAAGACCAGTGTTTATAGCTATATGTAACTGCAAAGCTGTTGGCTGAGAATTGGCAGGCGTTTTACCTCCATTAGATTAGAAAGTGCACAAGTGGCTGATGGCTTTAGAGACATTTAGAGGCATTATATTCCTACTCTGCTCTCTGTGTGCAGTGTAGCTCTCCCTAAATAACCTAGTTCCATGGGGTCAAGCACGAATTAAATCATGGACTTCTGCCTTGTACTTGGTCACCTTTCAAACCAAACCTATACTAAGGTTGCAGTGGAACATTTTTCCACATCTTTCACTTGGCTGAGGATCCTCACTGAAGAGGCAGGTTCTCAAGAGCCCCACAGGGCACGCTACCTGACTGAGTCTTTCCCAAAACTGGCATGTCTAGAAAGCTTTCCTCATTAAGGTCCCATGTATCTAACACAGGGCAAACTCATGCTGCAGCATTTCCCTCAGCGGGTCCTTATCTAAACTCTTCCTCAGTCAGACCTTTTAGACTTTTACTATCTCAAAACTCACAGGAGAAGGTGTGCAAGTCAAGTATATATCAGAATGCATTAAGAATTTCCCAGGATTATTATCTGACTGCAAACTGCACTACAATAAATTTAATTACCCTCAATCTGTCTATACCACCTTGTCAGAATACACTCAGCATCTCACTTCTGTTCCTAAATGAATTAAACTCAGTTCTCTCTCTTTTCCTCTATTTCCCATCATAATATTCGTTGTTTCTTCCTGTATTTCCTACCTGGCATTGGTTTAGCCTGGAGGGTCTCCAGGAGATGAAACCTGCTCTGGCCAGCCCAAATCTATGAGCTTCTGGAATGGTCTGGCAGGTGCTTCCCCTGCTTGGGTAAATACCTGGTGCATTTTCATTACGGATCTACGACACAGATTTAGCCCTGGGAGCTGCCTCAGGATCTGTGTGCACTGGCTGTTGAAAATCACATTTGTGGGTAAAATCACATTTGTGGGTAAACCTTTCTTTCCCAAGTCAGGGTTTGAGAAGCTTTTGGGTGAGACTGGCAGATAAGCATCCCACTCATTTGGATTAATTGCAAAAGAAATATTTTGCTGGGGAAAACAGGCCAAGTTTTTCCCCCACCACCTTCCCACCTTCTTACATAAAACTGTTTAATCTGCCAGCTGTAGCACACACAAAGAACCTAGATGCAACCCTTCCTATTTCCCACACCTATTTGTATTTTCCATGAGTGTACTGCTGTACATGCTAATAAATAGGCAGCATGTCTGCTGGGTAGGACAAAGAGAAGTCTCCTTCCACCTACCACAAGCAGCAGAAAAGGAAATACAGAAATAAAACCTATGATTAGAGACAACAAAATTCACCTCCAAAATTTGATTAAATGGAAGCATCTGAAAACCCATTAGCAGTTTTACTGAATTTGAGATGGGTAGTTCTCTACCAAAGAGAATAAATTGGAGACCAAATTACTTTGGTTGAGTTTCAATTAAAAAAAAAAAAAGAAAATAAAACAAAAATGTGTTTTATTCATTGTTCCCTTAATGTTTTTAGTGAGTCATAAGCCTTTCATTTATAAACAGAAATGTTCTTAGAATTTGAGAGGCAGAAAAATATTTTGTGTACAACTACTTTTGGATGAAAAGCACTCTTGACTAAAAATATATCCCAAGCATTGTCAGAAAAAAAATTACCTAACCCAAGGTGGTATAACTTGCTTTAGCATTAGCTACAGAACACTTTCAGTTTACTTCTCTTGGCACATATAATAGGGAGCATTGTGCTAGAGAATAGGGAAGGGTTAGAGTGCCTCTTTTATATGCAAATTTCTGCTATTATATTTGTGAGCTTTTCCCCATCTGGATCCCATGAACTTCTTCTAATTAATGGATGTGCAAGAGGTTGTGGTGATGTGCTATGTGTGTGTTGTATTCTGTTCTTGCTAGGGGTCAGTCAGGAGTAGTGAGCTCAAAGTCACAACACTCTGGTTCAGCATTAAATTTTCTGATGGACTTAGGTGTAATCTGAAGTAAAAAAAAAACAACAAAAAAACAAAAAAAAAAGTTTAATTCCCTTACTCCCCAAACCACAAATTGTCTCAAAATAATACTCAGTTTTCACCTAAGAAGAGGAAAACAAATTCCCATGATATGTCATTTTTACATACAGAAAACAACAATCTCAGTCCCGTCGTTGAAACAAAGTAGTTCCAATGAAAGGTAGATTGAATCAATCACTTTACAATTTGCATGTTAGGTCCAAGAAAGGATCTTTGCCCAGATAAAATTATGCATAAATGAAAAGTTGTCTGATTTTAACTGTTTTTTTTCTCCCCAGAAATTTATTGGTGGAAAGTCTTTTAGATATCATTAACATTTATGACATATAATTAATAATTTAATACTTGGGCCTGAGATATTTACATCTGTTGCTCCCAGGAGAAGAAGGATTTTTCTATTTCCTGCCAGGAGCTCTGCATGTGAATTCAAGAATAAGCAGTTCATCCCATGACATTTCCTTATGCTCAAACAGACAAGGTGACACATAAAGCCCAGGGGCAAAGGGAAACCTGATAGCTAAAGAGCTGAGCTGCAGTCGGAAGTGGTGAATTCCCTCGACCACAGGGAAAGCTTCCTGTTCTTTGTAGATGAGCCTATTATTGGAATACACTTGCCTGCAGTTAATCTTCAAAGTAATTAAATGGAAAGGAAGCAATTAAATCACTGAAAAGGAATTGCATCTGGTTCAGAGGGAAAAACCCAGGCCTAGGAAGTATTTCAGTGATAGTATGTACTCAGTGTAAACAGGTATTTTCCTTTTGCACAGATGATTAATATTTATGTGCTAAAAATAGCTTTTGGAAATAAAATGAGGTTGAAAATTATCATTACTATGGCCTAGATGTGCCAAGGAGAGAAATGTTGACATATGTTTTTCCTATGATGGGATAAAATTGAAACCTGGGCCCCTTATACTCATCTTGCATAAATTAGCCTGGCACCTTGAAAGTTAGTAAAGCAATGTGCATTTACTGCTGCTGAGAATCTAACTCAGCATTTCAGTAAGCACATCCCAGAGAAGGAATACCATAACAATGACAATGATGAACATGATTCATACCAGTCCCCAAAGAGAAAGATAGTCAAGTTCAGAAAGAGCTTGGAATGATTCCTTAAAATCAGGTGTCAGGGCTATGTGACGCAAGACAGTGTGTTGTAAAGATTGTCAGAAATCTTTAACTAAATTCAAATTTTACTATGTTGAAAGAAGCATTTGTTTTGTAATTCTCTTAAATGCTTGTTCATTGAATTTATTAATTGTGGCAAGATAGTGAATATCGTTGTACTTTTAAAGTGTACGTTTCGCTCAGTCTGGAACAAAGGATCCCCTATGTTGCTCCAGTCTGTGGTATAATTGCTGGAAAGCCATCAAGAGGATCTTGCAGTAGTGTGCTCATCAAAGCTCTTACTGACACTGCAAAGTACAGGTAGTTAAACAGGTTGTTAAACAAGTAACAGGTAGTTAAAGAACAACTATGTTAATTAAAAATCTATAGTTGAGAATTGAGATTCTGTTGCAAGAGCATAAGGAATCAAAGGAACCATAAGAGCTTCTACTTTTATTTGTCTTTCTTATGTCTTCTGTTTTTCCTTTATAAAATTTTCCCTATAGTTATATTTGCACTATTGCTGTCATCTAAGAAGCTGGAAGTTGAGCAGGCTGAAGATAAAAGTTGATGTCCTCATAATGAGTGAACAGCTATAGGTAAGGTAGGATAAGCTACCTGGGACATTAGCAGTGAATACAGGTAAGTGGTAGCTGCTGGGACTGAGCAAAAGGAGGTGATGCAGAAAAGAAAGGTGACATGGTAAAACAGTAGACTCAAACCATATTTGTGGCAAAAGACTAGCAAGAAAGAAGTTGGCAGCAGGAACTGAGACCTGAGAGGATGAACATATGGATGGGACATGTAGGTGTTTAATTGGACAAAAAGGCCATATGTGACAGGTGATCCAGTGGCAAAGGTGCAACCTTTTTCTCAGATAAAGACAAATATTAGCAGAAAAATATGCCTGGATTGTTGACTTGAGACATAAGCATTTGTTGCTGGGGCAGAGAGATGGGACTGAGGGTTTGGGGAGAGAACCCCAAAAATACTGGCTGTTTCCCAGCAAATGTTACATAAAACACTCTTCTTTACTTAAAGTAATTCACTACCTGGCAAGAAAAAGATATTATTCATGTTACATACAAAGGACCAAACTTCACTTCTGAATATATACAGGTGTGCTCCTATTGTGTAGCCCAGTTTCAAAACAGTTCCTGGATGTATATAGGTCTAGAACCTTTATTTTTATATTACTATCTCTCCTGCTCTCAGAGAATTGAATGCAAGATGTCAGTCAGCTAGCTTGCCATTTCCTTCATGATCAGCCCCTCTAGCCACATATGCATTGCTATAATGCAGATAATTCAGTACTTGGATGCTTAGCTCCCCAGACACTACTGTGTACCCGTTTCAGACCTTAACAGAAAGGAGTTTTAATATTCGGATTGCATAATATGGAATTTACTCAAATGGGACATATTAGAATATTAGACAATTTAGTTTTGTGGTTCTCAGTGTAAAACATTTACTCTGCATTCCCAGAGACTTTTCTGGTAGCACGATTACCATTGAATTTAGTGTGGTACTTCCAGAAAGGCCCATTTTTTGGTACTCACTTAAGAATAGTCATGGCCTGTCATATTTATGTTCAAAAGTGCCATGGGCTGTTTTATTTTTATTTCTATTCAGATGCCTCCACAAAGGGACATGTCTGTGGGAAAGCAGGTCCTTCAGCCCATGCCAGGAAGATTGCCAGCAGCATTAGGCTTCCTGTACGTGAGGCAAGGACTAGCTAAGGGGTAGCAGGGAACCTTTGTATCAGGAATCTGCTTTCAGCTATCTTGCCAAACTGGAAGGTTTCAGAATAAATTTTGTCTGCTCAGTAGAGACTACAGAGACTTTAACGAACAAGCCCCTATTCCTCCCCCATGCCATCTGCAGCAACATGCTAGAAATTCACTAAACTGCCAGAAAATTATGCTGCCTGTGTAAATGCAGGTACTGCAGATGCCTACCATAGCTCAGTGAGATGCTGGGCATAAGGAAGAAGGAAGAGTGTGGGGAGAGAGAAAACAGCAGGATTCAGCAGTTAGAGATGAATTGGGAGCATGGAGGAGGAATGGGACTAGAAATAACAAAATTTAAGAGTAGATCTCCATATACATATGGATATACATGTAAGAAAAACTGAATTAAAGTTGATTAGGTAACCTTAATAGTGAAATTTCTCAATTTGGTGTCGCTGTGAAAGGGACACCCTGGTGTTCCATAGAAGCTTTATGACCTTTCAGGCTTAGTTCTGGTGCCCACCCTTCATCACTTATTACTATTTGCAATGTCCTGTGTGCAGTAGGCTGACGGACATCAGACAGGGCCAGCGGAGTTGTGCATTGCTAGGGACACGCAGGATAGCCCGATGTGTTACTACTCATAGTACTGTTGGAAATGAGAAAACTTTTAAAATTTTCTTTGTAACTTTAGTCGGGGTCTTGTTTGCCTTCGTCCAGGGGGAAGGGAATTGAAGTTCCTCTTCCGAAAACTCTTCACCGGGCGAGGTCTGAAAACTTTTAACATCTAAACAGATTGGGAGCAGCCAGGAGATACACAAGGGAGTTAACGACCATTAATGAGCATTATCCCTGAACACCACCCCCTGGAGCGGTCGGAGACACCTGGTCTGGGAAAAGACTGATAAGAGAACCAAAGAATGAAGACCAAATTAGCATCGAAGGCAAAGGGCTCGATAACCAAGTGGAGATCAAATACTAAGAATACTAATTTAAGATCAATCAACAGGAATTTCTTTGGGTTTTGTCTGTATAAACATGTGAAAAGTCTGGTAAAGAATTATGTGTGATGGAATAATTTTCACTGCACAGTCCAAGCATGCAAGGATGAAATTATTTCTATTGCACATCCTGGCCACAATAACATCCTGGTCAAAACAACGTAATGCCTTGATTCTCTAACACTAAAAAATTGTTAGTGTTGGAGAATTTCTGCTTCTGCCGCAGTTTTGGTGACAGTAATAGACACCTTTGTAAGGGTTTATGAACTGGTGTCAGTGAATTTTTTCCTATTCACAGGATGCTAAGTGCCATTTGGGTTACTCAGAATCAGCTCCATGTCTGGCTCTGCTGCTCAGCTCGCAGCATGGCAGGCGCCCATTATGGTTAATTCTTGCTGCTGCAGTGGATTCAAGGGAAAACTGCTGTCAAGTAGACACAGATGAATTACCTTAAGGTTATTCGAATCCATGGTAGAATTATCGGCTTAGACTGGCTACTTAAGTTTCCTATCTTGTTCACAAATAAGCCTTTGATATCTCACTGAGAAACTAAACAGAACAAAATTGCTCCACAGTGTGACACGCTTGATGAATTTTTATGAAGAGCAAATTTAGTAATTAAATATTTTTATATGCATATTCTTGCAGGTAAAACCCCTATAAATACCATCTGAATTAGCAGTCCCTAAATTGTGTCAAACTTAGATGTTGATCACAATCTAGTTGCTTATTCATGCACTATGTTTCTGCCTTTTCAGCTCTTTTGGACTCCTGCATAACCTCGAGTTTGTTCAGTCCTACTGCAGCTCGACTGTTACGAACAAACATCACAAAAATATTTTGAAGGAAGTATACAGATGTTTTGCAAGGAGCGTGATACATTGTCCACAGGGAAAACAATCTCAAGGTTTTATCTGGAACCCAAATGGTTTACCTAAAACACTTCTCCTGGGAGAGAATACAGGACTCATGGAAGATTGAGGTAAATTATTTCTCTGTTCCAGAATTGTTAGTCTTATAGCTGAAATTGCAGATAACAGCGGGTATGTCTCAGTGCTGTTAAACTTCACTTAGTTTGGAATGCTGGCAATAAAACGCCAATTTAATTTACATTTTTGGCCTTTTCTAACTTACTATAACTGAAGAATGACTTCCCAACGGTGAGCAGAGAGCAGTTTTCTCTGCAGGATGCCAGTCTGGCTACTGCGAAGAGGGAACAGGAACACATAAACAGCCAATTGATTTGCTGTGGTTTTGATAACTGCAGCATTTGTCTTACTTTATGTCAGGAGACACAGTGGCCATCCTACCACTGTGCTGCGTGGGGATTGTAGGACTTTGAAAATGTTAAAATTTGGTTGTTTAGTCTCTTTAAAAGCAAATATAAACCCCCAAAAATGTAATAAAAACTGCCTGAGAATTGTAGCAACAAGTAAGTAACAGGTGAATCAATAAATACATCAGTGACACTGTAGAATCCTCACCTCTTGTCTGCATCCTGCAACGAATTAAATCCTTGAAGCCTGAAAGGATGCAGAACTCAGGATTCTAACTTGTTTTTTTTCCCACAAGTGGTGCAGCTGCCAGGCAAGTAGGCTAAAACTACAGGACTAGTAAGTACAAGAGTGAATGCATCAAGCAAGTAGAACTGGGCAAGTGTTTTATGCCCTTATAAATCAGAATGCTGGCTCAGCTCTTGCTTTGTGCTATAAGGGAGTTTAGGATGCATTGCAACAGATTGCAATATTTTTAATTAAGGTTTTTCTCTATCTATCTATCTATCTATCTATCTATCTATCTATCTATCGTATTTTATCTCCATTTACAAGATTGTAAAATCAACAAAAATGAGCTCTTCAGTGATGTAATTTGTTTAAAAATTCAGCAGTGCTGATGCAGATAAAACTAGGCAAGAGTAAAGAAAGTTGCTGGTACTTAGATGCATGGTAACCCTACATGGAAAGAATAGCAAGGCAGAGCAGTGATACTTCCTGCTTGTTAGATAAAAAAAAAAATCCCAGAGGAAGATATAACTGGGAGGAAAAAAAAAATAATTTATTCACATTTGTAGATTGACAAGTGTGCCTACCAGACATAGGGAGAATTATCCTCCCTTCCCAGACTGTCTGGTGAAATGAGTCTCCTCCTGCAGGGGTCCTTTAAGTCCAGGGCTGGTGCTGTCAGGCTGCACGCAGGCTTGCCTGGTGATGACATAACCTGCCAGCTGGAGGGGACTTCCCCAAAGGAGCCCATGTCATCGTATGCTTCTCAAAACACTCCAGAGGCTTTCAAGGACTTCTGGAAACTGGATATAGCCAAGAGCAGCTGTTGTAACAGGTGTGCTGATCAGTGATCCCTCAGGGTTAGATCCACAAGGGAGTAAAACCACCATGAACTCCAAGTTTTAGGGGCCAGCCTGTGGATCCATGATTTTCACATCCTTTTATCTTTCAGCTGTCACCTATATTTGGATGTGTGTAAAGCCCATCAGAGTTAGGAAGGCAGAGGAAGCTGCCAACACAAGGCCTGAACCAAAATTTCCTTCTCCCTGGTGAGGGCTGCCAGCAGCCAGGTAAGGCTCCTGCCTGTCCTGGCCCGGGCAGGTGTTTCACCTCACCACACAGATGGAAGCACCCCAAGGTGGCAGAAGACCAGGGCATGTTCTCCTCTCTGGTGGTCTGGAGCAAGTGTGACAGCCTTGGTGGCTCTCAGATGAGAGGAGGGGGTCAATCCCAGTGCAAGTACAGCAATCACAGTGTGCCATCACAGATAATGGATCTACTGACAGAGGCAGGCACAAGGCACATTTCCCACCCAGGGGACCACACAGCTCAAGTATGATGCACTAGCTGTGAAATATGTATTTTGGTGATTCATACTATAAATTAAAGGTTATCCTAATTCTTTTCAGTACAAAATGTACTTTAAAGAGTATTTTCCTGGTATGAATCACCAAACCAGTCCTCCCTCTAGGTTAGCAACAGAGACTAAACTGCAACTGGTCAGGAAAAAGAATATAATTTTTCTCCACACATTTTGAATTAGGAAATATATTCTGTTTAAGATAATATTTTCAAGGGAACTAAGCCTCCAAAAGTTGAATTCAGGCTCTCCTAAATGCAGACTTTTAGTCTATCTGGCACAGATAGATCATTTGTCAGGTCTGGGTGTCTCTCCAGCCTGTACTGGGGTGGGATAGGGGCATGACTAGCTAGAGGATCTGTGGCCTTAGCCACCTCTCAGAGACATTTTTGAGGGGGAATGAGGAGCAGGAAACTTTGGAAGACTCACCCTTGCAGGAAGATATCAGGCATTTTGGGGAAGATATAAGTCTGTGGCATATAGCTGGGGCATTTGGTGGAGCAGGCAGGGAGAAGCAGAGGTGGGTGAATACATCAAATCTCCTAGGCTGCCTAATTTTGGTCAAAACTCTGACAGAACTGCATATTCCTGCAGAAAACTGAATCTGCAGCTTTTTGCAAGGGAAATATTTCTACTAGTTTTCTTTAATTTATCTATTTTTAGCTCCTAGATTCTTAGACCCTTAAATACAATGGTAGCAAGCTTTGTTTAGAGGTATTTCCAGCCCATTCGAAGCTCTTCAATGTGCTGCCTCTGAATGCTCGGATTAAGTTTGAGCTTTAGAGCATGGACACAGAGCAAGACCTCTTGCTTTGCATTTGAAAAGAAGGAAGAAAAGGATATTGAGAGGAAGAACCATTCTCACATCAACTGGGCGTGAATGGCCATGAACTGGAACAACAAGGTGTTCTGAACTCTGCCTAACTAGCTGCACAGTTCTACTCCTGAAGGAGGATCCACCTCTCACTGCTGCATTGTGTCACAGAACTATGTATTTATCAGCTCTTCAAGGAGTGATGAGCCCTGGACTAGTACTCCGGGGTACACGAAAGAGAATAGTTTTCAAAGATGAGGCTATGTGTACTAGTTTAGTCACCCCATAAGACACTGTAGGCAGTAGATAAGATAAGGAAGAGTTAAATGTGATCTGGAGATGGTCTACATTAACAGAGAAGCCATGGACAAGATCATTCTAAGTTAATTTAAAAGTTCTGATTTTCCCCAGCCTTTGTTAAGGTTCCTGAGTCCCAATCAATGAAAAGCAGAATGAATTCTAACAGCTCTCAGGAGAAAGGAGAGGAATAGACAAAAGTTTTGGCCTGGGAAATGTTTTCTAAAAATACGTACCTGTCAAAGTAACCAAAGTAACCATACATCTGTATGAGCACGAGAGGAGGTACAATGTGGTTTATGAACATTAATCAGATACTTTTAACAACTACGGGGAAAAAAAAAAAAAAAGACTCAATTTACTAAATATTTTCCAAAAGCATCAAATTTCAATTTTTTTTTCTGCAATGTCCAAAACATTTAAGTTTTTATCATACCACCAAAACAGTTTGAAAATGTTCAAGATTTATAAGCTGAGTTTTAGAATTTTAATTGCAAGTTATTTGGTTGGGGAAGTTTAAAGAGCTGATGCAAACTAAATGATAGCCACTCAACCATAACATAATGCAAGAGGAAAGGATCTAAACTATTAAATACACCAGAAATAAAAGACCATTTTTTTCTTCAGTGAGTTTATTCTTTCTTGTACTTGGGATACCACATAAAAAATAATGTTACTACAAGGAGCTGCTATTTCTAACTGCCCTACTATTTGCATGTTCTGCTGTCAAAAGTCTTAATCAATTTACATTTCTATCATAAAAGAGCACTGTACTTTTCTTTCCCCTCTACTCCACACTTCATCAGTCTTATTTTACAGCTTTCAAAGTTAAATAAATGTGTTGTCTTTATTGCTTTTTACTGAACTTCTGAACACAAAAGTATTCTAAATAACTTTTTCAAACTCAAAAACAGTCTTCTAGATGACTCACCATTTTTAGGACACTGAAATCAATATTTTTAGGACAAATATATACTTTTCAGGGTACTGTGTAAAGTCAATCTCACCCAAAGATGTGAGAAAAATGTGCCTAGGTGGGCAAATGCTATCTTCAGTTTTATGACTTTAGATTTGAAGAGGTCTTGTTACATTTCAAATGAAATGCCTGTCATTAGGGAAGGAAAAAATCTGAAATCTTCTGAAAAAAGGAAAAGGAGAAGAAACAAAGGAACTGTACATGTTGAATTTTATGTGAGTAGAAAAAGATTTTCTGCATAAACAGTTTTTCCCGAATTGTTTATGTTCTTAAGTCATTCACAATGTTTTTGCTGTCTTAATGACATGTATTTGTTAGCCCAGATATCAGCATGCAAATCAAAATATTTGCAATGCCAAATTGTGTTGCTCTCCCAAGAATGGTAAGTTTCTATTGCATAGTACTGTGACTATGAGGACATGTTGAGATGCTCATGTAAACACATACCACAACACATGGCTGTACTGAGTGTAGGAGAAGCAAATGAAGAGTCGATTGACCCTCAGAGAAAAATTTATGTTTCCTGGTCTGTTTGAATGTGTGAGATTATGAGAATTTTCTCAGTCTGTCCTTCCATTCTGAAAAGATGTTCACGGAACTGACCAGCAAATGCTTCATTGTTGTTAAACCTCTACCAGAATAGTAAGGATACCATATGACAACTCTATGTGATTTCTTGCTTTGTTTGATTTCTTCTTTCAAGTTTAAAGCTGTTTCATGCAAAAGAAAATAACAGAAGTTGTTGCATTCTGTGCATGTAAGATGCATATTCCTTTTACAACACTGTTGGTTTACTGAGATTTATTCAAAATTTATAGAGTGATAAGCATTGCTTTGCACTGCTGTTTCATTTTTATAACTTGATCTGTCCTCCATGAACAGCATGAAAACTGTACTAGATCCAGCCAAGAATTTTCATACATATATTTAGTGTAAAAACATAATTTTCTTGCTGTAAGTGATCTTCAGGCCAAATAAATGGATAAATAGATATTCTGGAACAGTGAAAAGATAGAAAAGGATTATTTTCTACCTTTTTTCTTTGCCTATCTATTTTAAGTCCAAAGCATAATCTACACATCCTCATTTTGATAAGTGTTTTAGTATTTTAACTAGTGGAATAGAATGAGATAATTCTTTTAGGAAAACTTTATATAGTTAGTAATTTTTCCTAGATGTCTCTTGAATGTAAAAACATGGCCTCTGCATCACCAGTTTTGTTGTGTTATGGACCTCTACACCTGCTCCTTGTGGAACACAAACACATTTTTGTGTTTTAGAGAGGACTGGAAATTATATAGAACCATCTGACAACCTAATCATTCTCTTATAGATCATCAGATTAAGCTTTGCTTTACATATTTCATTAGTATCCCTTCAAAGAGCAAGATAGATTTCTTGGCAAGTCTAGCAGCTTCATCATCAGACATCTCAGAACTTGCTAGACAAACATCTATTTCAAGCATCATAAAAACAATTAATCTTACTTTTGGACAGAGTGATGAATTACATAGCCCCTAGCACCACTTTCTGTCCCATGATTAGATCATGTTTCCTGAAAAAGAGCATATAATATGATTTCTGGTTCTGAATCAGGCTGTAGATTGACCCTGTTGACCAGATGGTCACTTCTCAGCAGAATTGCAGGGTGTGTGGAAAAGGAAAAAAAAGGCAATGGTAAGTTTATAGGTGGATGTTGAATAAAACCGTATGGAAAATACAACGAACAGCAGAAGAGTGTAAGACATTCTAACATCTGAGAATCCAAGAATTAACTCTTTAGCCCAGCATGTAGCCTGAGATAGCTCACAGAGATCAAAAATAGTGAAAGAACAAATTTTATCTGCTCTTTTGGGGTGAGATGAAAGACATTTTAAGTATGCAGAAACATAATTTTTGCCATTCTTATCAGCAGTTTGAACAGCAAAAAAGACACATGGTATTTACCACAGTGCTAAAGTCTTAGAAATGAAAAATAACAATTATCAGAAAAGATGTTGAAAATTCGTTAGAACATTTGTTTTTCACCCCCTCTCTCTCAGCCTGTGAAAGCTGAGAATTCTGTAACAGTTTAGAAGTTCAAAATCCTTTTTATGCAGCAGAAATTACTGTCTGTGCTACAACAGTGTCTGGAGATTATAAAAGAGTTTTGGCCTTTTGTAGGCAAATACACACCCAGTATGTTCAGAAGATATGCATTTCTCACAGAGTTCAAATCCCTGTCACAAAAGATAGGAATGGCATTCCTAGTTTATGTAGGGTATGGTGGTTTTTTTTTTTTTTTTTTTTCTTTGTTCGGTTTTGTTGTGGTTTGTTTTGATGTTAAAATTGTGGAAAAAATGCAGAGCAAGAGTATATACATTGCTTGAAAATCACCCAGGAAACCTATCAGAACTGACTCCATCACTGTCAAATCTCCTTCTGTAAGCATATAATGATTTTAGTTTTAAGCAGACAGTATTTTACAATCAGATGTAAAAGTTGCAGGAGATCACTTGAAGGGATCCAATGGCTGGCCCATGAGCTCTGCTGATAAACCATTTGGGAACCACAAGGAGAGGCTGTACATATATTTGTACATATGTTTGCATAGCCTGTGTTATGCATCTGAAATGGAGCTACTTCTTATGAATGTGTGCCTTTCTAGTACCTGTGTCAGAATAGCATCAGCAATGCAGTTTGTCAATGAGGAAAACCTGAGTAATTGAAGTAGAAGGCTACTAGAGAGAGAAAAAAGCACTTCTCACGATGCCTTAGTAAACATAGAGGGGAGACTTCTGTATCAAATGTCTTATGTACAATCCCTAGACACTTCAGAATATTGAAGGAACTGCATTCTCTGCTTGAGAGGTTTGTTGGATGAAAAGGGAAATCTGCTACTACATTTTAGAGGGTAATTATTGAAGTGAAAAACTTCATCAGATCAAATTGTGAACACTTGGACATCCCACGTGAATCCATAATTTGTTGTTCTACAGGGTGACAGATCACTATGACATCAACAGGTCCCAGAAGACAGCTTGGTTGGCAAAACTAGGAACAATATTAAGTGACCAAAATAAAAGAAACACCGCATGGAGAATAGGGAAAAGAAACAAAACCTGAGATGTTTCCTGTAGTCACAAAATGTATGACAAATACTGCATGTAGTCAAATCAAAGTAATCTGTTTGGTGAAGACAAGAAGAATATGAAACAGCTGGAATAGGATGGGGTTTGAATTAAACAAATAGATATTAAACATTTTTCATTTCCATTCCAGTGTTAGAAATATCAAAACACAAAATCCACAATATACTCTAAATTTGTAGATAAAAAAAATTAAAAACTATATTTTTTTCATCTGATAGAGCTTTCCTATGTTGAGGGCACATCTCCCTTAATTTTAATAGAAATATTTTGTCCAACTTGTAAAATATTTTATTTGGAAATAAATGAGATACATTCCAAACAGGAAGGTTTCTTTTTAAGAAATTTGGCTGATCATTACTTTTTTATTATGACACTGATTTATTAGAAAATGTCCTCAGTTCCTTAGCATTACTTACCTAAGGAAATTAACACAAAGAATATAATTTTTAGAAATCTCTACCTGAAGGAAAGAAGTCGCTGGAATTGATTAAAATGATAGGATAGAGATTATTTGCTGTAATACTTAGCAGTTTTTATTTATATTAATGCATTACAGCACTTCCATAGACAGGTTAGGTGAATCTCTGGCACAATACACTTGAGTCTGTTCTACAGGCCATGCTCCTGACAGTGGCCAGGCACAGATAGCTGTGGAAACCAAAGTTATGTATTTCTTCACTGCTCAAGGATAGGGTTCCTGAAGCAGATCTGACCTGGACTGAAGCATGGATCTATTTATACCTTTGTGCCTATTGGGTTCCCAGTTGAGCATTCCTGCCATGCTGCCAATCCATGGGTTACATTTTCCAGCCAGTGTCTTCAGTGACTGAGACCTTCCCTACTGCCCTGTCAGTTATGGGGGGAATCAGATTACGCAAACATGGCAGAAAGGAGGAGCGCAGTAGAGAGGAACGTGGAAACATTGGCTCTGGAAGGGACACCATCTGTCCAGCTGGAGGAACTCAGGTTTATCTGGAGGAGCTCGTTTGTTTTTGTTTTTGTTTTTTTTTCTTTTTTTTTGGTTGGTTGGTTGGGTTTCTTTGGTCTGGTTGACATGACGGGCAAGATTTGTGAAGAACAATAAAACTGAATTTTATGGCTAGACTACAGTGCCCTCACTCTTCTGGGCCAGTGGGAAGGAATCCCCTGAATGAGCCTACTTGCAACTATTCACTCAGCAGAGCTATCCCCATCCACTACTGCTTGCCAACAGAGGCTTTTTTTGAATAAAGTCTACACTGGTGTTTAATCAAGATAAACAGAAAGGACACTCAGAAGTCCTACTCATAGTTGTATCTGAGCAAAAACCCTTAACAAACAGCCAAACATATAAAAGGAAAAAAAGTAATTTTATTGCACATTGGTATAATTTTCATCTACTGTTACCTATGCTGAAGGTTAAGGAGAGGGAATGTGACAGAATGGAAACAACCTGTAATTTAGTAACTAGAGTGCCTAGCCTGTGGTAGCCTGTGGCACTCATCTCCTGAAAGAAGACAAAAGCAGGGGATTTGGTACCTCAACTTCATGTGCAGGGGGTTGTAAGCCTTGGCATGAAAACTTTCATTGCAACTGTGGGACCCCATGGGCTATGCAGCAGAGAAACACCAAGCCAATAAATGAAACTGAGAAGTCACTGCTTCCCACACAGGACAGAGAAGCGAGGAGTGTTCTGTCTCCTTGATGCCCAAGGTCTGTAACCTTCCCTGAGAGAAAGCTGAGACTTATCTTCCAGTGGAGTGCAGTCTGCTCTGAGCAGGGGAGCTGCTTTACTGTGCAGCAACTATGTGCAATTATGTAAGTAAGAAATATCTGAGAGAAATAGGGAAAAAAAAAAGGAAAAAAGAAAATAGAGAAGTGGGTAGGTTTGGGCAGCTGAGCAGAGAACACTAGCCATGCCAGGACATCCTCTCAGGGCTGCTGGGACATTTGAGGAGGAGAAAGTATTTCTCTCTCATGTTTTCATGCCCTAACTGCATTAAACAGTGGAGGGAGCATGAGATTGCATGCATGGGTTTTCTAACTCTGTCCCAAGGGGCTAAAAGTTGGGTACTCATTCACATCCAAAACCAAGAAAATTTGTCAGAATGAAACTTTCATTTAAAAGTTTGACTTTCAGGACATTCTCTGAGGAATGAGAAATTTTTATTGCATCTTCTTTTAATTCAAAATCATATTTTCCATCTCAAAGGTAGGTTTCCTGAACATTGATGTGAGAATGGGAAGAGATATCTTTCACATCCTTAGCTGAAACATACAGGTGAGTGAAAATGAATCAAAGTTTACTGGGGGGAATAAAGCAGACAAAGAGGTAGAGCATGATTTGAGCACCCAGGTTCAGGGTCCTTAGTTTACAAAGGAGGTGTCCTGGGCTACAATATTCTGTGTCAATGAACAATTTCTGTGTTTTATACTAAAGAAAAACTGTCCCAGGAACAGAGGCACCAAAACTCTAGGTTTTTTCATCCTAAACTGCTGTCTTAACATTGGACTAGAACACTTCTTTGTCCTATTGTCTTCTTTTGATTCAGCAATCCCCTTTATAGAGTGACACAGCTTGGATGGAGAGAAAAGGGAGAGAGAAGGTGGAGAGAAGGGTCAGAGCCAAGATTATGACTTGCCCTTTGCACCAGGCTGTGCTCCTACAGTTGAGACATTATTCTCAGATCCATCTTGCCTGGATCTGAAGACTGAATTGAACTACAGATTTTTCTGTCTGGGTGAAAACCACCTAGAGTAAGGCTATGAAAAAAAAAGGGGGGGGGGGGGCGGATTTGTTCTCCTGACTCTTTGCGTAAGAAAGAGTGGTTCCTACTACTTTTTGGAAGGAATTGTTTCCTGTTAGATTGTTTTAGAAACACTCCAGCCAAGCCTCCCAGAATAGACCTCATGTTAAATAGTGAATATTAAGTAGAGGAAGAATGCTAAGTAGAGGAAGGCTCAGTTTCTGAATCTAGACAGGGTTTAGGCATGTGCTGCAGAGACCTGACTTAAAGCCTGATGATGGTTTAGTCACATACAAATTTTATTCTCTTCTCGCTTCACTTCTCAAAGAAGAGTATACCCAGTAACATCTTTTAAATTCTTAAACAATTCCAAATGCTTGGATTCTTTGCTGTTTTCATGTTCAGATACCTTCTATTGAACTTTTGGACTCACTTCTGCCTCCAGTTTTTTCTTTATTATTTGTCCCAAGCATACAGCTGAGACTCAGTTCCCTGACTGCCTGCTCAGAGGGAAGGCGAGCCTTTGACTTTGGGTGCCCTTAACATCACCATGGCCTAATTTTTCCCAAAAGGTTAGGCCAGTTTTCCCAGAGTTAGGCCATATGTAAGTGGGGATTTCTGGAATTATACTTGTGGGTGCAAATGCCTAAATCCTTCTTAAAACCCCTACTCAGCACTGTAAGGTTGAAATCAATAAACTGAAGCCAGGAATTTCTGAAGCAGATATGAAAACTTTGAGGTAAAGAGTTAAGATAAGTGCCTACTGGTGGCTCCTTTTCATAATGGCTTAAGAACTCATTCATGCTTGAAGCCTTTGTAGAGAGACTGTTGGGGAAATCAGCCAGACCAGTATTCCAGATCAAGCAACCATTGCCAAAAAAGAATTATATTCCAACCCTAAACCTTGGGAGGCATTTGTTTAAATTGTGGTGACCCCAGAAAAAAAGTTACAAAGAGTTATGAGATTGCCTATGTTAATACCTCATACATATTCCTAACCCTCATTTCCCAATTAATTATCACCACTCCCAGTTCCTAGAATGTTCTCCCTTCCTTGTATCCCCATTGGCCCTGAGTTGGTGCAAAGTTCCACCCAACCTACCCCATTGGACCCTACTTTCCCTTACCCCACCTCTGCACCACTTTCCCCTATACCCATTGGACCCTACCTCAACTCCACCCCCTCTCTTACCCCAAATTTATACACTGGACCTTCCTGTATCTTTGTCTTTGACTATTGACTCCTAAAGAAACCTTGTCTCCTTGGTTGTTGTCTTCGGATTTTTGGGCTTTGTCCCACATTTACTTTCATTATTATTAAAGTGTTTTATATTACTAAGTCGTGGTCGTTGTACTGCTCTTTTATTTTTGCCACTTTTGCCTTGAATATCTGTGAACCCTAAAAAGTATTGTCGGGAGCCACCCTCGACCCTGATAGACTGCATGAAGTCTTTAATAAAAGTTGATTAAAATGGTAATTTTGAGCTCTGAGAGTTTAGAATAACAATTTTTTCTCTCCTCGTTCCACGTCTGAAAACCTTTAAACTACTTCAGTGAACTGCAACCTAAGTAATCCTGCTCCTATTTTTAGGGACATAAGCCCTGGCTTCAGCAGGGCCATGGCAGTTAGAATAAGAAGATTTTGCAAGTGTGGAGGATTAGCCTTTGCAGCAGTTGTATGACAAAGCAATATAGTTGCCAGTGATAACAAGGAGAAGGAGAGAATTTATAATTTATTACATATTCATATTTGCCTTTTTTTAACACAGCAATCTGTGAAAATGCATCCAAAATTATTCTATGTTTTTTGTTTGTTTTTATTTGTTTGTTTTTTAATTATTCAGAGCTTTCAGTTCCACAAATGTCTCACCTCACTGCATAGCAGAATAGATGAGTACTGGATGCCAGTTCTGTCCTGGAATTGAGAACACTAAGCATCACAGTTTGGGTCCTGTCTAATCCTCTGGTGTGGAGTTAACCTGCTGAGACCTAAAAGCTCCTCTCTTCCTGGTACTGATCTTTGTAATCATGAGGAAAGCAGCTAATTAAATACACAGATGAAGGACATTTTATTATTCAGCTCTTAGATATCTATACTATCTTTATTCTTCCTGTAAAATCCATACTCCAGCTGAGCAAATGAACTAGTGCCCTTAAATTTTATGACATCAATCCTGCAATGGTGAACCTGCAAGACAACAAAGGAGATAAATTACTGAAACAGCAAACCAGCAGAGGATAGTGCAGAAGGCTAAGAGGTAAACTCGTCATTAAAGCAAAAAACCCCAACTCACAACTTTCTTGCTTACTCCCCATAAAGCCCCTCTAACAAAACACCCAAAACTCAAAGCTCTGTTATAGTCCAGCCACTGAAACACATGGGGGTTCAGAACTAGCATGGATGGCATAAGGTAAGAAAAGTGGAGCTCTGTATTTTCACCGATTTAGGATAAATCTCCCTTTCAGTTGGAAAAATTTTCAATGTAAAAAGATGACAACAGAGACATCAAATATTCTTGCTTACCATAATTTAAATGTTCATCTGATCCTGCATACATTGCCTTGAAATTCACGCTCTGTAGATTTTTCAGAGCTCTCCTTTATTGACACACACATTCACATACACATCTCTTTAGACTCATGTGTAAGTGTTTACAGCTCCTAGGGGATGCATCTATCTTCCTTTTTATGCCATCTTATGGCATGAAGAAGCTATCAGTTCCTGAGAGAATACCCCATTGTGCACATACTGCAAGCTGCTGGAATGATTTTGTGCCATTTGCCCTTCTTTTGGTGCCTTAGGTCTCCTCACAGGAAGCTGTTGAGCTCAGCTGGAAAATAGGATAGTCTTAAACCCCTGAAGGCTTCTTTAAATTATGGCAGTTGCTGGTGGGCAGGTGGAACAGCCAATCAGGAATTTCAGTAAAGGAAGTCCCAGGCATCCTTCCTTTTCCACACCAGTGCTTGCTGCAGAGTGGTGAAAAAGCACAGTGAAAAGACAGTGTTCCAGATGCTACGTTTATTTCTATGGAGAGTCTCATGCTTTTTTCTGGACAAAAAGATACTTTGTGTTTTCAACCAAATAAAAACTGTAAACATGGATGAATCTTCCTCAGTGAGTTTAACTGGGACTTAGTATGAACAATTTTGATTTTTCATCTATTTCACTGGGTCTGGACATTACTAAAGTTTTCATCCTCTGATTCAGACACATGGTTAAAGTTACAAAGGCATCTTTGGTGCTTATAGATGTACCTAGTGGGATTTACAAAGCACCTAAATGTTGCAGGCACCAAATTTTAATTGCTTGGCAGAATCCTAAAAGAGGCATATCCACTAGACGACAAATTATCTAAAAATCACTTGTGATATCGCCTACATTTCATGTGTCAGACCTATCATTCCCATAAAAGAGTCCTAAATTTTAGTGGAGGAATCTGAGGTTTCTACAGACTTCATGGGAGACTCCACCCTTCTCTTTGCTTTGCAACATGCAACTTGTCAATGCCTAGAGTTAACTCATCACATTTTTAAGAGAAATATCTGAAATACTGATTATTCTTGTGATTTAGGCCTCATAGTCAGGCCTTCAGGATATTTTGGTCAGTTCTGAAACTATAGATAAAGTAGATTGTTGTTTGTTTTTGTTGTTTTTTGTTTGTTCTTTTCCCCTGAGAGAAGTCTTTGGCTTCAGCTTCCTTTTTCCTAGACGTTACCTTGAGCATCAGCCTGCATGGTGCTCAGGCAAGACCAGACTTTGAGCTACAGCAAACTCAGCCAGTCAGTGTGAATAAATACCAGATAACATAAACCAGAGAGGAGTGTATAAGGAAATGTTTTTGGGTGCTAAAATAAGGTATACATCTTGAAAAGTAGATTTCCGGTCCCAACTCTTGCTGTGAAAACTTCTGTAGAGTTTTTAACCCATTTGCTAATAAGAGGGTGAGAAATTGAGGATTACTGCCCAGGATTATCATAAAATATTACCCCTAATACTCCTTGCTGGATATTCTTTTCTCTTAATAACGTCACTCAAGTTTCTTGCAATGCAGTGCAGGAAAGGCAGTGCCTTGTCCATGGCAGTTGTCCATCCTATCAGGCTCGTTCATGCTAATCTCTTGGATATGTGTGTTGCACTTCCCTCAAGTTAAAGAGTCAGTAGCATTTAATGCAATGTTTCCTACCTGTTCTGTGAAAAAAATCTACTTCTGCTGCCTCAGCTGTAAAGAAATGGTTCCCTTTCTTGCTTTGCAAATGCATTGAATACCTCTGCTAGAGGGGGGTCTTCAGCAGGTGTGGAGTGTGTTCTAGGCACCAATCTACATACAATGAGCATATGCTGAAGACACAGGAGCCTAGAAGAACTCTTATTTAGGAGGCATCTAACAAAGTTTATGTGCCTCAAAATTTAGGTGACAGAAGGATGCTGCCTTCTAATTTGATTGGAAGTTTCAATTCCTAGAGAGGCACTTACCTGATTCTTTGAAGAATTACAAATTTAACTTTGGATTTCTTCCCTCTGAACCAAAAGTAAAGAAATAAAAGCTTTTTCTTTACTTCTGCCTTTCCTAACAGCGCTCCAATGGTTCAGTTTGTCCTCTATGGAGCCTCAAGGCTTCACTTATGTTGTGGCAGTCTGGTTTGACATGTTTGTCAACTTAAACATCAGCATGACACTGCAGCAGAACACTGGTGATTTAAGTGTAAAATAAAATTAAGATAAAAATAGTGCATGGAAATTTCACATCGTATTAGAGACCCTATTCTGGCATAATTCCATGCCCTCCGGAATATCCTTCCATTAAACCGATTGCAAAGCTTATATGCACTAGAAATTGAAAGGCAATGTGGGTTTATCACTTAATCTTCAATATTAGTTTGTCCTTTATTTTTATTATGTGGGACACTTTAGTTGAGCCTCTTCAGAGATGTAATTTCTTTCTTGCTTTTCCATTTTAGCGTTGTCAGAGGAACAAGTATTGGCCATAGATCATTTTGACCTGAGGTCTCCTCATCAATAATGAGGATCATATTCTGAGATATGTTTAGTTTTCTTTTCAATCTGTCATGAATTTGCTAATCTTCAGCTCACCCTCTATGCCACTCAGATAAATTATAAGCCTAGAGATTCTGCAAATGCTGAGCAGCATCTCTCTTTTCTTTTTTTTATTACTTTTTCCTCGCAGCAGAGATTTGTTTAATGCAAAATCATTTTACTTTGTCAGGATATGTGTTAGCCATTTTGAATAAGATGAACACTGAACTGAACTTTCACCCAAACAGGAACTAAATTAATCTTGATATAAAGAAAATAGTCTTTAGAAATACTATATCTCCATTTTGCAGAAATGTGGCAATTTCACAAGAAAATGAGAGTGAGATATTTATGAAATCGTTTGTTGACACACTTAGCTGATCTTTGGATTAGAATAAGCTTTTATTTTTTCAATTTTTTTCATTGCTGATTATATTGGTTCTGGCTTTTAAAGTGCAAAACAATAAAATTCTGTAAATCTGGTTCATTGGGGTTTTCGCACTATGGTTCATTATATTGTTACCTCTTAGCTAGATCCTGTTCTAGTGAGGTAAATCCCATGGGAGCTGCACTTAGATCAAACTATGCATACATAATATGCAGCTGTCATTGTTTATGAAGTACTAATGGAAGTGGCTGATTTTGCTTCTAGTGAGGTTGGTAAATACAGAAGAAATTCTGAAATGGGTAGGTATACATGAGCATTATTTATTGTACACACGTACCTTTACCTGGCAGGTGTGCTAGACACAGGCAACCCTGGTAAGAACGATGAATATGAAGAGACCACAAACTTTAGCAAGACTAACAATCCCTGGACCATAAGAAGTAATGGTTCTCAGATTACTTATGCTGGGATAAAACTGGAATGCTCTGGCTTATAGTATATATGTTTGCTCCTAATGATATATTCCTATTGGAAAATATGATTTTAATGAAATCAAAGCTGGTTAGATGAATTTGCTTATTTCACTGAAGTTTCAGAAAAATAATTTCATACCTTCATTCTCTTTCCAGGTCTGTAATGTTTTGCTTTTCCATTATTAAATAGCTTTTCCATTTTAAAAATGCATAAAATCAAAGAATCACAGAAAAATTCATGTTGGAAGGAACTTATTTCATTCTCCTCCTCATAAATGGACTCAATGTTATATGCAAACCAGTTTATAGAGTATACAACTGTAGGGGAAAAATCACATGTGAGACAAATATATCGTAATTAATCACAAACCAAGGAAAAAGGACAAATGACGCTTTCAAGAAAATTTTAAATGGTCTGCTTTCTTTCTGGTAAGTTATGATCCAATATTGAAAAGATGAGTTTCCCAGGAAGTAGAAGTTCTTTTATAACTAGTTTATAACTTCAGTTGACAGCATCACAATGTACTCAAGCCAATGCAATAACTGAAAACCTCATGTGTGAAAATTAGAGTTTGTCAAAGGCCTACAATGTTGTAAATACTGTGGTTGATTTACTCAGAGTGAATATTGACTGTTCTTGTACACAAGAATAAGTCTCTATTCTGGAAAAATAGCAATCCAACTTGCAGGCTGAGCTCAAGAACAAATAATATGTCATTTCAGTATCAAATGGAAATGTTTATTCCAAACAGTGAAGTTATCTGACCTCTCCTCTTTGGATTCCTCTGCAACTCTATAGCAGTATTTCAAAACAGAACCAAAATTCCAGAATCAGTGCTTTTGATTCCCCAAACATACTAAACCCTCTTCATTCATCTGGTTCTCATAGCCATGGAATACTCCGTCTCTCTCCTGTACCAGCTTCTTGAAACAAATAAATGTGAACCAAAGTTAAACCACTGTCCTGAAACATATAAAATTAAATGAAGCAAGTCTTTCCACATCCCTCTTACCCACACAGTTGATACCATAACCAGGGAAAGGAACATTGGCTTTAAAAAATCAACTTTCATGTATAAAAGCTGTAGATCTTAGTTAAGCACCTAATACAGTCTAGAGTGCTTCTTTTTAATTTTTTGACACTTTGATCAGACAAAATGTTGCAGGCAACTTTGTACAATATTTTGAGAGAAGTATGCTATGAACAAACAATTCCTGTTGCAAGCATGACAAGAGAAGACAGTAAAGGCAAGAAAGCAGAAAATGAACACATACATAAAGACTCACAATAAAGAGGAATAAAAATTTTAAAAGTAGTAACAATGAAGAGAAATAATAAAAAAATGTCAGTGGAAAGAAATTAGAAGACTCAAAGATGAAAAGTTCAGTGAAGCAGCAAAACGTAGAATACAAAAAAATAGAAGAGAAAAGGAATGCAAATAAAAATGAATTATATAAAGCTATGTGCAATCACACTGCACAGAAACAAGGAAAGTAGAACAACTAGGGAGATAAGGAAATAACCCAAAAATAAAAATATTAATGTAAATTGAAATATATGCTTTTAGAAGCTGGGAAGAGCAAACAAATTCTGTAATGTAAAGTAATAATGAAAAGCAAGGGACAGGCCAAGAATTTTGAAAGAAATTTCTTGTTCACATCTAAAAAAGTTTCAGGCTCACTGATTTTAGAATTTTGGATTACAGCTGACAAATCTTTCCATGGTGATAAAAGACCATGACTTTCTCAGTTGTTCTCCCTGATTTTTTTTTACTCTAGTGCTAGAGAGAGTTGTTGGAAAGTGTCTTCTGCCCATCCTTCAGCTGCAGCAATGTACAGCCTGCAGTGCTGGGTCTGAAGTGCCTGGGTTGAGGTCAAGACATGGTTTCTTGATGATTCTTTGAAAGTTTGAGTTAGTTCATCCACCAAAAGCTTTGTGGAGGAGCCAATGCTAAGAAGACAATGTTTGGTGGATAACAGTGAAAAGGGTGTTTTCAACTGTACAAGCAGATGCAGGACAGAGGGAAGGGAATCAGACCTGGGGGTGTTTCTGTTAGATCATCATCCTTAGTAAATAACCACAGTAAACTCCTTGTTGGGTTTTATCACCATACAATTTATTTATCTGAAAACCCTTGTAAAATAGTGAATGAATATGATGACTTAAGAATAAAAAGTTTTGATATCACTCTGAAGCTCTGTAGCTGAACAAGAAGATAACACAGATGTGTCTTAATCCTGCATCACAGACCATTGTTTTTTTCTTATGATTCCCTATCATTGCTCCCCTAAATTCTTGCACTGTCAATAAATATTTCCATTTACTTAATCTAATTGTTGTTTTGGTCTTCCTTCCTCTCCCCCTCCTCATTCTGTTGTAAGTGCCACATTGGTGGTACCTGTTCATTAGCAAAGGGGATAGCTAAGGAAAGGAGCTTAGGAAAAGCAACTGGGAGCTGCATATAGGTGGCCAGTGAGGAAAAGTGGGCTAATTCAGAGCCAGAGAATTGAATGGCTGGCAGACACAAGTAGGGAACAAAGAAGTTCAAAAATGCTGTGTTGGTAAATAAGAGGAAATTAAGTACTCCAAGGTTGAATTGGCACTGACTTGCTGTTCCAAAGGTGTTGTTTATATTCTTTCAGAAAGTACACACTGAAGCCTTGAGGTGCTTAAGAATGTCTTGTCCCTGCACTAGGATCACTCAAAGGTGTGTGCCTCCTTGACTCCAGAAGCTGTAGCAACAATCGTGGACATGGCTTTTGGAAAATAGCTGGTACCCACTCAGCCAGCATGAGTGTAGGAAGATTCAGCCACAAAAGGCCATGTAGCTATATCCCCACTGCCCCATAATAGTCCTGCACTGTTGCTTCTTGAATCCTTCTATCACAGGGCTACCTGAATCTAAATGTATGCACCTCAAAATGCAGTTTCGAGCTGGGTTCCACAAGTCCAAATGATGCTGAGAGGTAACAGATGGAGGTAGCTCCCCAAGGAAGGGTCTGCCACTCCAGCAGAGCAGTGTTAGAACTTTTCTAACTGCCAGACTATAGGCCTAGGTGACAATTTCTGTTTTAGGGAGGCATTAGTATACGTAGATTTCAAAAATGTAAGATCACACTAGCCTCATTTTTTTTTTTTTTTTGCATGGTTTATAGAGGTTTAATCATATTCACACATCATATTTTGTGAGACCCCATTGTGTATGGATAGCATTTTTGGTCAAAATCCAGCAAGGTTTATTGAGTGAATGTACACATACATGTATGGATATATTTTTTAATCTTATATTGACAATTATTGAAATACTGCCTCCAAAGAAATAATAACATGCTGACACCTTCTCTTATTCTAACTAAAAAAAAAATGGAATAGAATAGTCTGTCAATTTCACAGCACTGAAAGAGTTTTCTTTTTCTCAATGACAATTTTGTCTACTTGGTTAATAGGACAGGAAATTTAACTACAACGTATATTACTTTGTTCTTTAGGTACAAATATTAAAAGGTAAAAACGTTATCTTGTAGGGTTTCCTGACATCCCGGAGCAAAAGAAAAGAAGAAATATAATTATCATTAACCATATTAAAGGCTAAGGAAAAGAGTGTGAATTTTTTTAGTTAAACTAAATCACTCTACCAGCTTCTGCCCTAAACAAAGCCATTTTAGCAAATTCTGTCAGATGAAACCCAAGTGGGATGAAGTGCCAAGTATTTTGCTGCCAACTCTGTAAATGCTGGTGACATTATCTTCTTATTTTGCCAGTGTAATAGAGAATCAATTGTAAGATGCTACAGAAACTCAGCTCCATAACAATTAATTATAGTTTCTGTATTAACTACAAAAAAAAAAAAATGGTAAAACCTTTCCTAGTTTCAAATGTCGAGTTAAGCCTGTACAAGGCTGATAAATATACTCAAGATTCATTGCTGTTGGCATCATTGTTGGTTACAAAAAGTACAGTGTTGTTACAGCTGGGAAAAAGTAAGGCAAAAGACCGTGGAATAAAGTAGCATGAAATACTATATTCGAATTTACAATCGTGTTCAAAGACACAGTTGTTCAGAAAAGTGGAACTTTACGCTATGCAGTCAAGATGTAAACATCATGGCTGTAAATTTTATTTTTAAAAATTCCAAACCCAGAGTAATGTTCTTATCTTTGATAATTAAACATAACAGTCCACATTATATGAGGGTACATTGATTTGGAGATGTGAACCTGTTGCAACCTATCTGCCAGCAGCTGCAGCAGGCTTTGCTTTCTTTGTTCAACAAATATGTTAGTCCACTTTGCCATGTAAAACATCCTTTTTGTTAAGTTGGAGGAAGCAACTTATAAAGAAAAATCCTCAGATTTGGACCCCAAATTTGAGGGTAGCACAACTGTCAGGAACTGATGTTATTCAGCAAGGTTGTTAGCCCTTTTTGCTAGGATAAAGCTTGCTTTTGGGCAGAAAGGGAGGGTCAGACAAAGTGTCTATGGCTTCATGGTTTTTATTGCTATGCTTGGGATGAAAAGACATTTGTGGTCTAGCCTCTGGGGGATATACCAAGTTCCTTGTAAATATTAGGTCATTCGTTGATTTATAGCTTTACTTCTGAAGTTTTCTGGAAAACCCAGTAACCCTTCTTTTGAAAATGTACTTTGCATGTACCTTTCATTATACAGCATTTCAATAAAAGAAATAGAGCTCGATGACTTGAGGCAATATTCTATTTACAGATAGTTTATTTTAAATTATCTTTTGCCTGTAATGCTTACTGTCAGACTATATCTTCTATACACTTACACAGATAGGTAGTGGCTGAAACAGAATAAAATGGTTTGAGTTTTATCTTAAACCCTTGGCTTTTTAAGGCTTCACACTGCAAATGGAGAATATGGCATTACAACTAAAATGTTTTGGTATAGAAGGCTGTCATGGAATCCTGACAAGTTTATCGGTGTTTGGAAACTTGTGTTTTCCAGTTATAGCAATGCCTGCTTGTCTGGAGCAGTCACTGTGGTTATTTTTCCACCATAGCTAGTAGAGGATGATAGCACTGTCAAAGCTGCATGTTTCAGAGAAGCCTGATTGCCTTTTCAGGGCTGTCTAGTTTTGCTTTCTTAACATCTGGAGGGAGTGTTATATGATTTGGATTTCAACACAAATCAGAATCATTGCAATGTGCAAGTAGTAGTTTGTATTTATATACCAAATTTTATATTTTAAGGTATTGCACAAAATCCCTCACTGCATCATTAAATAGTTACACTCTAGTATTTATTAACCAGTTTTCTACTGACAGCAATTTTATCATACATTCATAAGGAGGAGTTGTTCTTCTGGCATGTATGTGTATTTGTTATAATAATCACAAAACGCCCCAGAAGGGCTATTAAATGTGCCTGTTTCTACAATCTATTTATGTAATGCTTATTATATGCACAGCATATATCTGCTTTTCAAGGAAATTGCAATAAAATGTGCAAATAGTAATCTCTTTAAGGCAAAGACGTTTTATTCCAAGTGCATTGCCAGCAGCCGACAATGAAAAACAGAGTAAGATATGTATAGTGTGTTGTCACAAGATACATCAGATGTGATCACTGTTACAAGTCTCCTTTCCCTAAAGGTATTTTTTCTTAGGCTGTCCTGAAGAAAGCAAGCTTTTTGAACAGGCTTGATAATTTTCTCTGCAGGGTCAAGAGATGTGCAAATTAGAAGTTGCCAAAAATATTTCACAAGCACATACAGACTAAGACCTTGTACTTGTCTTTAAACAGCCAAAGAATCTCAAGTCTAGCAAGTAGACTAGAGACATGTCAAGTGATGAAATTAAATGTGAATGTAAAAGCTTTTCTCTGCTAAAAAAGAACACAGCCTTTAGATTAATATTAGCAAACTCTACTATGTCACATTGCTACAATAAGCATCTCTCTCCGGGAAATAAGAATACATTAGTTCAGGTCAATATCTGCACTCCCATCAGACAAAATTACCTAACTGTCTTTGTCTGGTAATGATAATGACATTGTTAGCCTCCAGGGAGTTGACGTCACACAACCAAGCAACTCAGGAAGAGCACAGTGCACAAGTGTACAAGTGAACCAGCAAAGACCTCCACGGCTACGGACGGATTCAGCTGATGGATGCTGTTTCAATGCCGTAAAAAAATCCAAATATGCCCCAAGCTGCACTTAAAAGAAAACAAGCAACTTGCAAAAGAGTGTTTTAGGCATATAAACAGTTGTAAGCGACCCATCAGGAAGGAAACTATTTCAAGAACAGGAGGCGTGACTGAATCAAATCTATGATGCACAAACCACACTCATGTATATGCGTGTGTTTGCTTTTGTAGTGGATAATATTCCCTTCCACTCTAAAAAATTGAAATCCTTTGCCTAATCTCTTTCACTGTTTTTATATATCTACTTACCTATATGTACCTGCCTACCCCCTGGAAGTGCGCTCAGGACTTCCAAAGACAGCCAGGAGAAAGTAACTAAATATCAAAGCTTGTGAAAGGCTAACTATTATCATCGTTGAAGTAAAGGTGGCACATGAAAAATTTTGCCACGAAATAAAGAATGATTGTGAACTGTCTGAACACTTTGTCTGTTTAATAAGAAAGGAACAGGCAGTTTATCAGAATGATTGTGCGGGCTAAGGTAGGAGGATTTTTTTTGGTGTTTGTTCAAGGCTTTACATGAAACTAATTCTCTCTGTATATTGCATTTATTTGATTAAAAGAGAAGTTCAGTCAATACTGCTGTAGAAAAGCCAAAGCATGTCTGAACTCATTAAAGCATGGTTTGTACACTGACACTGATGAAAGACCTGCTGCTGGTGCTGCTGCAAGTCCATTTAGTTTTTATTTGACATCAAGTTGCTTTCCTTTGCCTGTACTGTCAGAGCTTGTATATGAAGCTGCACTGCCATGAAAAAAGAGCACATCTGACAAGGAGCCAGGGATTTCTCAAATGATACCTGGACACTGCTTCATTTGCCTGGTGTGTGATATAACACATTCGGGCAATCTGCTTTTCATTTGCTTTCTTCCCCGTCTCAAAATGGTGCCTATGCTCTCTCCACAGTCTGCTCCAAATAGCTGCATGTGGGAGGAGATACCTGCAGCAGAGCTTCTCCTACCCGCGATCCACTTCACATATGTTCGAGATGGGGAAAAGAAATGGGGCAGTCACAGGCACCCGAGCTCAGCACTTGCGAAAGGAAGTAGCTCTGCTAAGCAGAATCTTTTGCTGCCAATGGTTTTCAGCCCACTGGGCTGCCAGGAAAATCTGCTGTCAGTGGATGCAGCTTACCTAACATCGTAACTGTGCAGAAGACTTTTTGTAGGGCATTCATGAAGGCTGACTTAGCCTGCTCATGCTCATGTCACCAGACTGCCTCTAAAGCCTGGGCAGGAGCAGTGAAGCATGCAGGACCATTATGGGATCCCGTTTTTCTCTGGTGACTGCAGAGGTGATTATCCTCACTACACTAAAGTTAGCTTCCATGAAAACGTTTTTAGTTGGGCTTTTATCAAAATGACTGCTTCAGGGTCGAGCAGATTATATTCCCATAGCTGCATTTTGACATGCTGTTTTGCTTTATTTCTCTCTTCATGGTGCTTCTTAAGCACTGCCCAGAATTTTTAGAAGCTTCAAATCTGATCTGATTCATCTCTTTTGAATGGCCTTGCAATGTTAGCCAGATAAGATCCTTTTTATTCCCTCTTTATTCTGCAAGTTAGATTTCTAAAAGGATTTGTCCCACTCTGCTCATCTGAAGTTTTCTTCGTTGGTTCCCTTTAGTGATTTCTGAGCACACTGGTCAATTTTGATGCTGTTTATTAGGGCATGGAAGTCTCAGAAATATCTACTTACTGGAAAAAAATAAAGAGGGGAAGCTGAAGGATTTGAGCTTGATTAACCTGAGGAAAAGTATCTCGCCTGCATAAGCAGGTCATGAAAAAGGTAGAGCTGATCCCTTCACAGGCTTGCAAGGCAGGGGAAGAGGCATAAATTGAAACAGAAGAGTTTCAGGCTGGATTCAAAGAGGAGCTATTTCTCCAGGTGGGCCATGTCTGAGACATTCACTCACACTGAAGGTTTCAAGATCCAAGATCATTCAAGACGTCTTGAATGAAGACATCAGCAACCTGTTGTGATCTCTGAACTGACCCTACTTTGAGTAAGATCTTGAACTAGAGCTCTCCAGAGGTCCTCTCCAGCCTTGATTATTTTGTGATTTGTTTTATCCATAGAGAATCTTAAGCACTGCTGGGCTTAGGCAGGAATGCCTAACCAAACTCAGTGGTTTTTTTTTTTTTTCATTATATTTAGGAAGAAATTTTTAAAGGTTTGTGTATAGTTTTAACAAATAAACTACTTAAACCTCTCTCTCTATACATATAAATGCATTAACCTGGGAAAGCTGAGTTTTGTGCCATAATGAATCTCAGAACTACATGTGACAGTGATAGTTTGAAATCCATTTTTCCAATCGTGTTCTGGGATTTAGGGTCCTTTCTTCAGCATTGTCTCTATATTATTACTTTCCTCTGACTTTAGAAATAGAAGGTTTATATTCCTTCATCAGGAAGCTGCTGAGTCCCACTCACTTCAATGACAAAAATCCCTACAAGCTTCACTCTGTGTGTCCAATCTGGAAAAACTCAAATCCTGCTGCAGGAACTAAGCCTCAATATCATTCGAATGCCCAAACAAAATCTTTACCAAAGAGGCAGCACCAACATCCTTCTGCATCCAGAATCACACACTGCTGTGGTCTCAACTCTTTCTCACCTCCCAGTTCTTTCAGCAGAGGGAACATTTGGATGAGAGAGGAATCAATCATCCGTATAAAGACCTGGAAAATCTCTCTCACCCTCCACTCCTACAAGGCACAGTGACATCCAGACGAGCCTAAAGTTCTCACTCTTTTGCCCTTCTAGCACGCCTGCTATCATCAAAAAGAAGGTTGTCAGGCTGGCTCTGGGGTTGCTCTCTTGGCAACACAGCCAAGCATAGTGCTGCTCTGACGGCTACCCTGCATGCAGGACACAAAGCCACTCTGCCCTCTGACACTCTTCCCGTGCTTTGTGGATGTGAGACCACTTAGAGTGAGAGGAGATGTTCACACAGGGACACTCTCTCAGCATCTAATGCAAACGCCTGCTGTGGACATCCTGTCTTTTTTTTTTCCCCAAGAAAGCTTTTTCCTTCAATCCTCACCAAGGTCTTGATTCGTCTTGACCTGGGTTCATCCTCAGAGGCCTGTCTCCCTGTCACAAATTGGCAGAATATTCTCTTCTTATTCCACCTGGAGAAAATTTGGCAAAGAGCTAGATTTGGCAAGCAGAAAGCAAAAGCCCAATTTTGCTCTTTTAAATGACATTTTTAGCTTGCATGTAAGAATTCCAGCTACGTAATCTACCTCAGAGTTTCTATTTAGCCCATGCAAGATAATGCTACTGCAAACATAGTAAGCAACTTGTGCTATTTATCTGAAAATTACATTTTGGGGACAAGAAAATAAAATTAGCTTGTTGAAAGATTGACTCTGCAATGTTCTCTGCAGAGAATGAATGGCAGGTGAATGGCCCTGGCACAAAGATACCATGGGAAGACTGCTTTGCAGGTCCTGAGCATGGAATGCCAGTTAAGGACACTGGATGTGCACACAGATTAAGAATTAATAGGGTTTATAAAAATATTCTGCCAGTCAAACAATATTATCTTTAATTCCATCTGTAAAAGGGGTTTGCATGCTACACATGTCTTTTTATATTTGTGAGTGTTAAAGCTGTTTTAGTAGAACGGACAGGCATGCATTTCATATCTTAGTAGTAAATTAAGCAATGGCTAACTTTCGTTCCACACATACTCATCCAAAAAGATTATTGGGAAACTTAGGTCCCAGTATTACTTTCTAGATGTGTTCTCTTCACAAACTTATTCTTTCTTGAAAACCTTGCAGTCCTTTGTGATTTTTGAATGTTAAATATTTTTGGGGGTTTTTTTCTCCACCTCAAGAAACTACAGTTTTAGGATTAATAAAAGGGATTTAAAAATACTTTAATACAATACAATACAATATATTTTAATTTTTTATATATATATTTTTAAGAAATCATGGTGAAAATTTTCTTGTGAAATAAATAGGAGTTTTTTGTTTGGTTTGGTTTGGTTTTTTTGTTTTTGTTTTTATTTTTTTTAATTAAGAGATTCTTCTCAGATTCTCTTTTTGCAAATATTTGTTTGAATTCACAAGAAAAATACTATTCATATTTGTTTTAATGGAACATCATTTTGGAATGATAATTGGAATGGTTTTCCTGTAAAAGAACTACCCCAAGTAGCAAACACAGCTATGCCAAATACATTCATTACAATCCGTCTTGAGAGAAATTCAGTCAGGCAAAACTTACAGAAAAAAATAAACTTTAAACAAGCACTCTACTTGGTGTTTATCTACACATGGGCACACATGCCTAATATTCCTACTAACAACCATTTATCTTTTCCCTACTGATTCTTCCTGGTGCTTCATGTTAGTTATTGTTTTTTTCATTGTAATTTTTCAAATTGTATCCCAAGTTTATTATGTGATTTATAACCAAAACCATGATCTCTGGTCTAAATAATCTGCTTGCTGAAAACAGCATTAGACTAATATGCCACAGGATACTGAAACACTTCACTGATTGCTACAATAAAAGTCAAAATGATTGATCATGTAAGAATTCCTTCAGGTCATTAGCTTGCTGTGGCAGGTGCTTGTTTATTTGCAAATTCCAACAAAAAAAGCCGGTTTCCAGCAATATAAGATTGTGAGGATATGAAAATTACAGTGCTTGGAATATCTCTGCAATATATGTCAGCTTCTTCATTTCCATGGGTAGGACAAGTGAAGAACCTGTAGCAGGCTGCAGTGTATTGTTTTGGGGAACTGAGAGAACAAAGTGCTTGCAAACATTTCTGAAGAGTTTTCATACATTCAAATATAAATACAAGATTATCTTGATGAGTTCTGGAAATTGATAAGATTATTGTTATTTGGGTTAAATTCATGTGTCTGTGTATGCATGCATGTACTATGCACATCTATATATTCATGTGGGCAATTCCATCTGGTTTCTATTACCTTTGGTACAAAAACATGATGGGATAGACCTGTTAAAGGAAAATGAATTAGATGTTTGTCAATATCATATGCTTAAACTCAGGAGTAACAGAAAGGAAAAATATCTTTTACAAGTTGACCTCCTGTGTTCATCACAACAGCATCCTAATATGTTCATAAAAACACTGATTGCAGTGTCTGCTCTCTCTCACACATGGTTCTTTCTTCCTCTCCTTCCTTCTATCCCTATGCAAGAGATGGTTACTTAGTTGGGTTGCTTTCTAATTGTTGTTGTTCTCTAATATTCAATACATATTTTCTTAGTGGGACGTATCAAAAAAGGCACTTTTTAAATCTGAATGTAGAGTATCTTAGTTCTTGTGAGAACATGCCCTGTAGTCTTTCAGAGATATAAGACAACTTATAATTGGGAAATAAAATTTATAGAAAAGTTTAATCATTGAAGCACTGAGAATGACTCCAATCACCATCTTTTCTCCATGTCACTCCTTTAAAATCCAAATGAGACTAGTATGTGTACCAAGTGACACAGCAGATGAGAAAACTACAGTAACTTCAGGATCTGAGTATCATTGCTCAGTGCCGTTAAAGTTTGAGGGAGAGATTTGGTAGCATGGACTCTGTCATAATCATCATATTGCTGCAGCACTAGAGCATGCTCAGTCCTAAAAACAAACTGGGAAGACTGGTAATGTCTTCTGAACTCACAATTAGCCTCACTGGTCTCTCTCTGAAGTGTAGCAAGATGAAGTGCATCTTTTTCCAATATCCCAGATGGTTCTTGTACAATCCCTATAACTTCTTTCAGTCTCCTATTCCCTTCCCGCTTTTCCTTCCAAAATGCCACTGACTATGAATAATTTAATTTGCCTGCCAGAGTTCTCCATCACTTTCTCCAGCCTTAAGAGAGTAACTTTCTAACACTGTATTTCAATGTCTTCTGGCAGAATATTTTCCATCTGCTTTTTAGATGTGTGAGTGTGGGAGGGGCAGAGGAGGCTGGGATGGCGGGGGTGGTGTCAAGGAACAACGCCAAGACATACTGCTCTTGTTGAAATGATCTACTGCTTCCTTTCTGTTTCCACAGGGCTTGGTACACTGCTCTCACTTCTCTTCAGTGTGGCTGCTGTTCTTCACTTCTCCCTGAGGTAAGGATAAGAAGGAAAGAGGACAAGAAAGTCAACTTCTCAATGCATAACTTTCAGTGTGTTTAGACTGGAAAAGTCTGTGAAATAAAGCTGTTATTCCATTATCCTGGGCTTTTTGTCTCAGTTAGCATTGTAGCTTGCATGAAAAAATATTTGAAGTATGGGCACTGATCTGAATGGACAGAGGGAGCCAGGCAAGAATGTGGGCACCCACAAGGAAGGGGAGCTGAACTCCATCACTGGCAGAGATCACTCTGGGCATCGCTCTGGGAACAGGGAGAACAAGGAGATTTTTGGTAATCACAAAATGTAAATAGCATAAAGTCATAGCTGTTCTCCAAGACACTATTAATAGGAATAACACAAGGTTATTTGCTGTGGGGATTTTAGGGTTTTGCTTTACAATGAAGAAATCCCAACAATGAATGCTTTTCCTCTATTTGAGCTGGGAGGACCCAATAAATCTTAGGCCTTCCCTACATCTAGAAATGCCTTTGAAGTGGTTTGCTGTGACAATACATAAATAATGGGAAGCTGTAAGAGACATCCTGAAGCAGTCTTTAGGATTGCATTGAAGTACAGTTATATAATAAGAAGCAGCAACTTGGATTAGCTCATGAAAGTCAAGAAACATGACAGCAGGCATTATGCTTAAAGTGGAACTTATTAATGATAGATTAAATAATGCAGTATCCAGTTCTCCTAAAAGACTATTCAGGCAGTTTGATGCCTGTGGCTATGCCTGGTGTGGTGCACCCCATCACATTCAATCACAGATGCTCAGTCCGCCTGTGCAAGGACTTTATGTAAATCGAGACCTCTTGGAAATCCCACCCACCTTTGCCACAAGCCAAGGAACTGAACTCGTTCTGTGGTGCAATAGTAGATCATGGAAACAGAATGCAGAAAGCTTTGTGCAGTTCTGCTGCTGCTGCTGACATGTAATGTGGAAAATGGCTGCTGATTGCTCCATTTTCATTGTGATCTTGTGCATTTCTTTCTTCTGAGTTCTGCTAAGTACCATGACAATTCATCTAAATTACATAGCTTCTCAATGGATAATTGATTATTACATACAATAACATTTTATGCATATTATGTGTTTTCTTTAGTAGATTGTAGTTTGAGCTTATCTGTATGACTGACGGGGAGTTGGATGAGAATTTCCCAGTCTTGAATGTTGTAATGTAAAATTATCTCACTTAGATGTTCATGGGATAAAGACATGACTTTTCCTTTTGTTTCTAAGAATCATTAAAGCTGGATTATGCTCTTCTATTGCAAAGTAGAAAACTTAGTTACTGATATCTATTTGTCAGTGTGATACTGTGAATATATCACCACCTTTTTCCTCCATAGTCTTAGCTGAATTTGACAGATGAAAATCTATATGCAGCTGCGTAATTAATTTATACTTTGTCAAAGTTAGGAAAAGATTTTAATGGCAATTCAGAAGAATCTCATGCAATGCTTAAGTTAGATCATTGCTCCCTGTACCTTACAGTGTGTACAAGACAAAGACTGAAATCTACAGCTTTGTTCTATTTTGCATTAAATTGTAGGGTTCTTTTTTCTTCTTCTTCTTTTTGAGCATATGCCACCAAGCATGCTAATGAACCAGTCAAAGAATCAGCTGTACTAACAGTTAATGAGAATTCAAAGAGATTTATTTAGCCTAGCATCATCATTTCAGTGAAGATTCAAAGAGGATTAATTTGATTTATGTCAAAATGGAGGAATCTTTATATAATCTGCAGTCAAACTTTCATGAATACATTTATTCAGACTTGCAAAGTTCTCAAAATTCATGTGTAAAAGGCTGTGTGAGAAGAAGACAATATTTATTTATATGTAAATTATTCTTTTCATGCATAAAATCTATTTTAGGTTTCAAATGTGTTTATATCTCCACTTTGCAATGCTTGGGAATTTGCAGTATAAAATGTGGAGCTTTTGAAATCAATGAGTTTTATATGTGATTATAATGGACTCCAAAATTAATTTTAAAACAACCTGATGGGTAGACACAGTTAAGAAAAAAATTATACAACATAATTCTTAAGCGCACTCTACCATACCTCAAAGAAATGTTTTTCAGGAATACCTATCACACATACAGAATACACACTAATGTGTTATCAGCATTTCATTGCTCTCTTTTGGAAAAGCTGCATGACTCACATACCCAAGTAAAAAACTCGTGCTAATAACGTCATTTTCATGCATCAAAATTTCACGTACAACTATATTAAGTATGGAAAAGACGGCTAATTTTAAAACCAGCAGGATTTGTAAGTGCATCCTCAAACCCCACATCATTACCATTTCCAGGAACTGTGTATGGCATTAAGTGGCTTTTCATACACCATTTCCATGGTTGTTCATGCACTACTGCTTTCACACAATGACCTCATATCATGCAGGACGATACTGGGTCACAGATGGCCTTGATACAAAAAGCTTCGTGTTGAGCCATTTTCTTCACATACACACTGAAATCCAAATTATTCATTAGTAACTGTACTTTTATTAGACAACTTGGGCTGTCTAAACTCCAGATTCACGAGATTTTTTATGCTTGGCCAGAAAAGAAAGAAATGATAGCATGCAGTATCAAATGACCTGACTGGCTTTCACAATGGCTGTCAGTTGGTGTTGTGTTGGTTTGTTTGTTTAGGGTTTGTTTTGTTTTGTTTTTAATGTGTTGTTAAGTAGGGCTTTTTAAACAATAGGGAGAAATAGCACATAAATGCAATCCCTTGATCTGACTTGTTCTTTCCAGGACTTTAGGTGGACATTTCCAAGTCAGTGGATGTTAATCCAAAACCAAGAGAAACAAAAGCACTTTACTTGATCCAAGTGGCTATTGGCAATTGATATAAATTAAGCAAACCTTCCAACTGATATGTGTTTAGGCATATAACATGAGGAAAAGAGTAGATCTAGTCTCTTTTGCACCAAAAGGTCTCTTTCCCACTGACTTCACAGCACAGCACAGGCACTATTTCATGTCAGTATTCTTTCATGCTTACTAAGGGTCTTTGCTAAAACATTTTGTCTCTGAAAGGACTTTCATGCTCTCTAACTATGGCCAGTGTTCTCTGTCAGCCATCATGTTCAGCACATATTAATAATGTTATGCCTCAGTGATAAGAAATTAACATCTTGTACTGTCCAACTCACTGTATGGATCCTGCACATAACTGTTTAGACATTCAGAACGAAATATTACCCTCAGCATTGCCTCAGAAAAGTGAGGTAGAGAAAATCCCTTTTATTCTTAATTTTAAATAGTCGCATATATTTACTTTCTATATTAAAAGAACTGAGATATGCAGAGTAATTCAACATTCATGGCCAGAGAAACCTACAAAACTGTTAAGCATATGGAAAGCATACAAGGCTGGTCCAGGGCGGCTCCCATGGGCATCAAAAGATATTCTACCACTGCCATCAGTTGGAGCAGAGTCTGGGGAGCTCTGAACAATTCAAAGTCTAAAAAGAAATTTTTGAAAAAAGATTTGAAAAAATTAGACAAAAACTTCTTTGGCAAAAGTAGTAAAATCTATTCCTCCCTAAATGAAACCTTAATATGAAAGAGCATTCAGTTAGAGCAGCAGGATGGAAGAAGTCAGGCTGCTCATGAATCACATTAGGCCAGAGAACAACTAGCAATGGCAGGCTTAGACCCACCACGAACAGGCTGACTTATCTAGTGATGGAAAGCTGACAGGGGCTTTAACAGGGCAAGTCTCACTGGCTGATTTGGGTCCCTCTCTCCTTTCTAGTTGCCAGTCTTAACAAAATATTCAGAAACATGATATCTCTGAGACCTCTATGTTTGTCCTAGCTTGTTGTAACAGGCTAACTCATTAGGCAGTTATTAGGTGGTACTGACAGGTGAATTCAAAGACCTTACTTACTAAAAAACCCAGCTGAAAGTAGAAGGATTGTAACAGTATTCTTTAGGTGACAGTATCAGCATGATTTTAATTAAAGGGTCATTTTGGTGTATAACTATGCAAATCAGGTTATTTTAATATGATTTAAAAGGAAAAAGAATATATTTAATTTCACCGAAGCAGGAAAAAAGTTCTGAGCAGAACAATTAATGATGATGGTCTAAATATCATCTGCTACTGCAAAATGCAGGTTCTGTGTTCACTCAGTTGTGTTATGATAATTCTTATGTAAAGTCAGGTCATGTAAATGTAATGCCATTTAATGGGATAGGTTGTAAAATCAGCTCTCATCTGAACAGAAATCCATTACAGTTTCCCATTCTTGCCTTGACAAGGGATAAAAACTTTGGAGTGGCCTACATATCTCTGTTCTGAACATATGGTATTTCATTTTAAAAGAGTGAATTTCCTTTTCTTTGGCCCAGAATGTAATTCTAAAAAGCACTCACCTATAGTCTTATACTGCAATGTGTATATGTTTCAAATACAGGAAAGCTAATTTTAGGCTATAGAACCTGAGATCATTGGGATGGCAGCAGTATGGGGCTCAGTACCTGTCAGTTATTTACTTTGCTTTTTGCCTTTTAATATCTTGTTGAGCCTAACATTTCCTCTGTCACCTGTAGCTGCATCAGGTGATACAGTTCTAACTCAGTGTAGTTCCTGTTCCATGCAATGCAACAGCATTATAATCAGTAAAATAAAGGAGTGAAAAATCCCAAAAGGTTGTACCCTACCCTGCTGGAGAAAAGCTAAATATGGAAAATAATATCTTCACAAAACACATAATTTAATGAAAGTAATTCCCTGTTATTCCTGTTATCTTATCACTATGTGCAAGAAGGTTCCCCTCATACATGTCTCTATGCTTCCAAAGCTAAGATCCTTGTCCTACAAGAAAAAAGAGTAAACTTTACATAATTGAGATCATACCCTTCATAGAGTGACTTAGAAGAACCACTTCAGTGCTCTCTTCTTGGGGTAAAGAGAAAAGAATAATCATTGCACAGAAAAAGAAATATTGGACTGTATTAGAAACCTTGGAATTTTTTGAGTCAATCTATTCAGAAACATAGTTTCCCAGACATGAGATGTAGAATGTTTCTCCAGGCCTTTTGAAAAACAAATTACTCAAAAGAAAATAATCAAAATGAAAGCAATGCTCTTACTTTTTCAGTGGTTATTCACAGCATAAATTTGAATATTTTTTTCACTGGAGTATAATGAAAGGAGTTATGTCATCCTCTAAAAATGTACTGGTTTTTATAAAATATTTAATATGATCCTATGCTATGTAAATAAACTGTAGAAAGCATAATATATTAATTATTACAAGGGATCATCTTCCACTTAATTAACGTATCTCTTGAACTTCCTCTTAACATGCGTGGATGGTACCATGTTGTAATGTGTTATTTTTATAATCTGTCCTTTTTCTAGAAGTAAAAATGGGATGAGTACCATTTTGGATATGGAGATTTGCTAGACAAACTCTCTATAAGGCTTCCCACATAGTAATATTCCTTTGACTTTCAGACTGTGGCCTCACTTTTAAAATACATTTGCTGCACATGGAAATATTTCATATCTTTTTGGAAGTGAAATGAAAGTATATTTTAACATTTAAAAATGTCAGGATATTCTCTCCTGATTTTTTTATTTCCTAAATAAATGCAAAAGGAGAGATTCACAGCTGCGGCTGTCATAGGGCCAGGACAGTGACTTTTCCCTCTTTTCCTTTCCTAAGTTTAATGGAAAGCACTATATGATTAAATAGTTTATGAGAATAGGAAATGAAATTTATGATATCAACCTTTAGATACTGTCCAGTTTCTCAAAGGGGCCTAGAAAAGAACTGAAATCACAGTTTAAGAGTGTTGCATTTACATTGGATACATTACCCAAGACACCAGGACTTCTGGTGTTGCCTGTGGGGTTTGGGAAACCACACTCTACTTATACTCCACTCCCACTTCACTGCATCTATGTTCGGAAAAATTAATCTGAAAAAAAATATTATTCACCTGTTGGAAGTGTTCCAGTCACTCGTGTCTGTTTGCATGACTTGTGCAAATCCACAATGATATCCCCAGTAATTTAAAATTACAAAATATTCTCCTCATTGCTGTTCTCACAGCTAGACAAAACTAGGAAGGCTACCATTTATGTGTTTTGCTTTAATCTGAGATTTGCTTTCTAGAATCATTTTGAACTCTAGTCAACAAAATTTTTTGGGCCTTAGGCTGGTGGTGGTTTCACTTACTTTAAGATACCAGCTGTACTAGTGAGCTCAAAGGTGGTTAGATCTGCTCTGAGTCAGAGCAAAAAAAGAAAACATTTTTTGCCAGAAGCATCAATAATGGCTAAATATTTATTCCTCAAAATAAACCTTCAGTTTTCACTAAGTCAAGTTAGCTGTTATTTTTGTTGTTTACGCTGTAAGCAGATGCATTTACAAGCATGGAAACGAGTCATTCACTTCCTCTCTTCCCACATTTTGTTTATTATTTTAAACAGTTTGTAAAAAAATTCTAGGAGCAATACAACCGTTTTTGGTCTCAGCCTTCAGTCAAATGACAAATTTCTTGAGGAATGTTTGTCTGGTGATATTCTTACTAATAGAAAGTACATTATGAACATTCAGTATATATGGAGGTGTTAATATTCACATTTGATTATCTGCTTGTTTATCACTCTTTGCTTCTGAGATGCTTTTAAAAATTATTTTCTTTATTATTTGTTTTTCAGTGAATATTTTATTTGTCCTCCTGGTTATGCGTTTTCTCCTCAAAATAAAAAATTTCAGAGTCTGTATTTACATTGTTTAGTCAGTCCTCCACCTTGTAGCCTATTGTTTCTCTTGTTTTCTAAAGGGTATCCCAAATAAGGTATTTGAGGGGTGTAATTTTTGACTCACTTTAGTGGGATAACACACTTTTATGAGTTTATCTTAGATGGCCAAAATATTTTTATTCACTTATAAATATGGTGGTGTGTGTTTATACTTAATTTAGTACAAATAGAAACCATTACTCAAGAACAGTGAGCAAGCAAAAATCACAAAAACTTTTTCTAATAAACACAGCATGAAAGGAATGAAAGTGAATGATTGGTGTCTATGTTTGCAAATATGGTTTGAAAGATTCAACATAGTACTTAATAGTTACCATAAGGGAACTCCATGGCAAAAAACCACAGGCATTAGCAATGTTTTTAGGCAGTTTGCATACATTTCTAGAAAAATAGGGTATGTTTTAAATATTGGAGTTTTAAAAGGTTTTATTAAGACAAATTTCTCTTAGGTCTAACCTTAAGGGTTTTCATGTTATATTGTTACACTGTATAAAATTATGTAAATTTTACTTAAATTAAGAAAAAGTAGGATGGCACATAATACACAAGGAGATATTTTGCTTAAACATTTTTCAACTAATCTTTAAATTTTCTCCTTTTGGTGCACACTACTCCCTTATAGAAATACAGCTATTGATGTCAACCATGCAATTACAATCTTGTTGTTATACCCAAGTTGTTGTCCCTGGTGCAGCTTCTATAGCTGAAATGTACATTTAAAACATTGACCTAGACAGAGAAAATAATTGTTTTTATGGAAACCACAAAATTTCAGTTGTGTTTAGAAAATGGGAATACCTATCAGACTGTGCAGCCCTACTAAATAGAGACAATGCACACACAGTCTACAAGTATTGTATAGAAAGTGCTCCTTGACCACATTGTGACAGTGGAAATTTGGAGAGCTAGTGTGCCTCATTTGGAAAGGCCTCTTAAATCACTAATACCCAGGACTCTAATGAGCAATAAAAATGCTTCAGATACAAGACACTAAAAATTTTATGACTACCCCCTACTAGTGTGCTGTCTCACAAATGTTCCTCTCTACTTGGAGAGAGGCAGAGATAGGCCCTTATACTGACAAACCTCTTAAATATCTGTCTATATATAAGCTTATCTAGTTATTTATAAAACTATATAAGGTTTCTAAACTATATTTGTATCTCTTTCTCTCAGCAACCATGCCTTCTGCTATTTTGAGGTGATAGTTGATACCCAGATAAATCCTATTTGCTATATTCAGCCCATCTTTATTTTTGGTTTCTTATAACTAACGGCTGTGGGTCTCATCAGTTTGACCTTGAAAAGACCTGCTATTTGACTCATAGGACAATACAGATGTGATGTGCTTATGAAAGGGTAACAGAACTTAGCAATCACAGACCAGAGATGAATTAAAATTGATGATTTTGTATTATAAATGAGGTGGAGTTGTGGACAATATGTTAACTCTCATTGGACAAAAAAATCAGGAAAGCCATATTCTAACCCTTCCACCATTTCTCTGCAACCTGTGGCTCTTAAAATGTGCTACAGATTTTCCTTGTTCAGGGCTAAGCTTGGACAGAAAATGAAATTAATCTCATCTAACTTTATACCTCTCCAGTGAAGATGCCAGCAACCAAGCTGGTCGCCCCAGACACAGAGTTACAGTAGGGTGAGACTCACAGGCTTTGTATGAGATGGATGTTCACTGATTATCCAACTTGCAGGTATCTGCATGGGTTTGGAGGAAGTGTAGTCTTAAAACCTGATGTTCAGGCAGATATCATCCTCAGTGTCAGCTGAAGGTAATGGAAGCTGCAGACATTCAGTGCTACTGAAAAACAGAGTGCATTTCTGAAATACATAATTTGCAATGATTCTTCTGTGGCCAGGCTGGAAAAGCACTCTGATCTGTTACTGGAAATATGTTACAGAAGGAAGTGGTAAAAATGCAGGTCTTAAGTCAGCCACAAAACTGTTTTAATAGTTGATAAACTCTGTAAGAGTTTCATAACTTCAAGTGTATTTATGATTTCTGAGAGGTGGTCAGATTCATATAATGGTGGGATCCATAGAAGAGTCTACAAATAAACAAAGTTGATAATGAGCTAATTTTCAATTCCAAATTTCAGCATTAAAATATGTTCAGAAGTATAGGACTGCAGTCAAGTTTACTTTAAATACTGTCCATCTGTAGTTGCTGAAGTTGATTCAGGAAAGCATTCTATCTGAAAAACAAGTGCAATAAAAATGAAGACTATTTTACTGGGTGGTTTTAGAGATGTACCTATTTTTAAAGTTCATCTTCCTGTAGTAGAGCTCATTTTTAAGACATAAAATGATATACCAGACATATCTTTTTTAAAAATGGAACATTTCCTTTTGTCAAAACAGTAGATGCCAAATCTACATGTGGTAGAAACGACTGTGCGTGTGCATACAGGATAGAAAAAGAGATGGAAACATTTTTGACTTTATGTTCCAGAGAGTCCTATTTAATCTGATAAAGGTTTTCTAAGAGGCTTAAGAAAAGGTTAAGAGAGATCATAGACTGATTTGAGGGAAGGGGAAAGGGGAGAAGTGGAGCCAAGGCAGTACCTCAGCTGTGATGTGACATGATGGAGCAGGGCACAAATTAAAGCAAAGCAAAACTTCATCTCTTGTGCTTCTGGAGAATAATAGCTTTCCTGGCTTATGTTATTGTGTCTTGAGTGTAACTAGGGCTTCCAAATATCAGGGAAAAAAAGATGAGATCACACTCTCCTTTTGAAAATTTGTTTACAATGGTGATCTCAGGTTAAATTCCACTTCCAGTGAAAGAAAAATACTGAGAATATTGGAACACAGTTTGGGGTTTGAGGTACTAAGATGACTAAAGAGTAAGAAACCTAAATACCTCAGCTCTGTGTGGACAGCATGATCTTACTGATCCTTAACATAAACCATGAAAATAAGAAATAAAAAAGTGCTCTTTTTTGTTCTGCAAAGCTATATATATATATGCAGATTATTATTTTACTGTTAGAGATGTATGATGTGAACAGGCTGAATCTGTGTGAATGCATGGATTCCTGAATATTAAAAAAAGCCAGTTCTTTCCATCATGACAAAAAGTAGCTAGTAGCTATTTCACAAGACAGAAATACTGCTGAAGGCGGTTACAGCATCTCATTATATTGGACTGGGAAAAGCCCACACATGAATTGAAATGGCTGCTTCAATGGAGTGGATGCTAGTGAGCTATATGATCTTTTCCTTTGACTTGATTTTCCAAGCAAAGAGTGTAGCAAAGGAAGAAACTAAAATATAAGTGAAAATCAGGATTCTCTGTTCAGCTGCTGCAGCTTACATATATTTGATCATGAATTACAAGCAAGGAAAAAACTTTCTTACTGTGAGTATGTTAAAATATTTGAAGAAGTAGGGCAAAGAATCTCCAACCATGGAAATATTAAAAACTCAGTAAATCTTTTACCATCCTGGTGTAACTGGCCTACTTCAAGCAGATGGGACTAGATGCCCACTAGACATCTCTTCCAGCTTCATTTATTCTATGATTAGAAAGGTTGGGCATTGATTGTACATCTAAGGCAAAACCCATCAACTTCAGGGTAAAAACCAGAGTGAAAAGCAAGACAGATTTCTACAGTCAGAATATACCACAGAACAAAGAACCTTTTTTTCTAAATTATTTCTCCCAACAGCTCTAAGAAATAGAGGTAAAAAACTCTTGCCTTCAGATCAAAGTTAATTTTCCACTTTGAGACATTCACTATTCACTTAAAGTTATGATAAAAAATAAAAGACACCAAAGTAGATTTAATGCTTTACTCTTAAGCTAAAGGTAGATGAGAAAACAGCAGTCTTTGCTGTTGCAGGTTTTCCATGCAGAGCAGAAAGATGAAAATGAAAAATGTTAAGAGCTGCATTGTTTCTGGGATGCCATAAGGTTTGAATCCTGATTAAGGCAGAGATACAATAAAGACCTGACTTCAGTAAAACACTTTGACATTTTCCTGATGCCTTCTCTTGGACAAACTAGCAAGATACAAATTGGATGGGTAGTCTATGAAATGAGTAGGAAATTTTCTCACAGGCTGCACTCACAAGGTGGTGATGAAAGGTTTTTACTAGCCTGTCACAAACGGGATTCCCCAGTGATCAATACAGGGCCCCACACACTGTTCAACATCTCCTGAAATAGTCTGGACAATGAGAGTGAAAGCACCCTTACCTAGTTTGCTGATGACACTAAACTGTGTGGTAAGGTGGACCAGAAGGAAGAACCATCTTACAGAGTATTGTGTACAGGTTGGAAGAGTGGGCTGGCAAGAACTGTGCCAAATTTTACAAAGTCAAGTGTGAAGACTTGAAGCTGGAATGAAAAAATGAAAGAGTCCAGCACAGGCCAGGATTTGTGTGGTGTATGACCAGGCTTGCTGTAAGTGACCTGGTGCAGGACCATCAGGAGTCAGCAGTGCACTGCTGTAGCAACAAGGGGAAATCAGATCCTGGGCTGCATCTGCGGGGGCATTGCTAGAAGGAGCAGAGATCAAATCATCCCACTCTGCTCAGAATTTGTCCGGCCACACCTGGAATGCAGAGTGCAGCTGTGGTCCCTACAACTTGAAAATTATGTGGACAAACTAGGTAGAGTCCAAAGGAGGGTCACAGAGTTGGTCAAAAGGCTGAAGAACATGCCCTGTGAGGAAAGATTGAACGAATTTGTTATTTTTTGCCAAGAGAAGAAAAGGCTTAGAGGGGACTTAATCACAGTACTACAGTAGTTAAAGGACAGCTACAAAGAGGGCACATGTAGAGAAGACAGGGAGCAACCATTACAAGTGGCACAAGGACAAGTTTTATGTCCATATCAGAAACAATTTTTTTCAGTGAGAACAACTTATGACTGGAACAATCTCCCCATGGATGTGGTAGAGCCCTCATTTTTGCAGGTTTTCAATTCACACTTGGACAGGGTGCTACAAAGCCTTGTTTTGTCTCTCTTTCCCATGCAAGATGGGACCACATGACCTTTCAAGGTCCATCCAACCTGGGATATTCTATGATTCTATGAAAGAGGAAGAGATAAAGTATATTTAACATCACTTAGAATGCATTTGAGTCATAAGGCATTACCTCATCAGGGAGCATGTGGTCAAAAGTTGATTTCAGCAGACTTGTAATGGTTTGGTATCTTCGACCTCTAGTTATTGCCTATACTGTTCTCCACCAGCTCCCAAACTCACTGAACTGCTTTCACACAGCAACAAGAACACACTCATCCTTGAAATAATTTTCCTTTCAGTTGCTTCCCTGGCACTAAAACTGCAAACAAAAAGACTGTCTTTCCAACACTTCTCTCAGTGCCAATCCTCCTACATAGGTTACAGGAGGAAAGTTTCCCTGGGTCAAGTATGAAGAGGAAGAGGTTTAATAAAAATGTGTGGAGCTGGACTGGAAGAGCTGACAATCTGGAAGGAAAGGAAAGGAGAGTTAGCAAATATTGATTCATGTTCCTCTCCATCTCCTGGGACTGAAGACAGTAATCTCAAATCTCTGTTTCTTTATTGCCTGGAAACTGTACTGCCCATATGTCCTCAGCTCACGGCAGAAGCAGAGCTAAACAGGAGATAATTTATCATTGCTGTTCCACTCTCAGCTCATGCTGCCATGAGAGTTTAAAAATATTTAAGGGTCTATGGTATTCCTTGCTCTGACATGTGTGCCATTATAATTGGAATAGTTTATGACATTTCAGCTGTTGCCTAGTAAGAAAATCTTACTGTAATTGAATGTTATACATCACTCAAGTACAGACCACCTTCCCATATGTGACTAATAGAGTTGCATTTTGCTATGAACTTTTTTCAGCTATCTTTATTTTTCTGTAGGGGAGAGATAGCCTTCAATGGCTAAGAATCTCAACAAATGGTTGAAAATTATTGTTTAGAAAATCACAATGTGATATATTGCAGTTTTCTAACCAGGGAAAGATGCTCTTTGTTCTATGGTGACAACTTTCTGATGACCTTCTCATGTTGCCTATAGTTAAAAAACAAACAAACAAAAACAACAAAAAACTTCTGGGTTTATTTATTTATGATCCTAACAGAGTACTGAACCATCCTGGAGGGATCCTGCCACTTCCTGAGTGCATTACTTCTACCATCTCACTTGTAATCTGAAACATGGAACCAAATCTTGTTTCAGGTTTTACTAATTGTTTTTTTGCACTAAATATAAATTGCATGAAAAAAGAAAATGTTGGGGAGTGAAAAACAAACCCTACTCTGGGTATGAATACTTAGCTTTCTGCTGTTCCTTCTTGTTCTCATAGATTGCACACAGGACTCTGGATGGTTTTGTGGGTGGCTTTACTTTCAGTTTCAGACATTTAAACTCCTGTTTGAATGAAGTTTGGTGTAGTGAGTTAAAGCAGGTCAGAGCTTAGTGCATGTGAACACAGAAGTAACATGGCAGTGTAGCAGAGTCCCACTCTCCTGTGCCTTCATGTAAGAGCTGAGGAACATGTGCCAGGACCTGGAGGTACTCACTCTGCACAGACCTTACAAAGGGAAGGTTGGGTCTCTGATATGAAAATCTCCAAACCTCCTGTTTAAATCGTGCTAAGTCTCCTTGGTTACCTTGAGACATTTCAAAGTGTAACTTTTAATTCATCTTTTATATATCATTAAACTTTTTTTTTTTAATAGAAGAATACTGGATATTCGAGGTGTAGTTCAACTACTGTAAGCCAGGGACAATCAAAACCATACATTGTGATGCTTTTCAAGTTTTCTTCCTAATTTATGAAGACTGTGTGGGAGAAGACAACAATCTGTACTCAGGAGAAATGCAGTGAATCAGCCTGTTCCTTATGGTGAAATGTTCTTTTAAGCAGCTGCTGTACCTTGTAGAAATTAAAAAAAAAAACAAAAAAACCCCCCAAAAAATTAACTAATAAATTCCAGATTCTACTTTAATAAGCCTCATTAAAAAAATTAAGCTGTTGTTCTTAAAACGAAAATACTCCTCTACAGTCTACAGTCTTAATGTGATATTTGGTGTAGTTTGGGAACAGTATAATGCTACTTCCCTTTCTATTTGGCTGTAGAAGCGAGGGTTATTAATCACACTAGGCTATTATGGAAGTTAAGGAAAAGCACAGAAGGGGAATGGTGCAGAGACCTATCTTCTCAGGGAAGAATCTGGTAAAGGTTCTTCCCTAAGTGCCTCCATTTGCAAACAGTGCTGGTTGAGATGCCTTTTTAGGAAATTCAGAGTATTTTCTGCATAGCCAGCTGTCCAGCTAGGGTCAGAGAGAGCCGAGAACAGTCCCCACTGCCTTCTATCACTACTGTGCACAATGCCTGTCAGCAATAACCACGACTTTCCTTTGCTCATCTACTGTGCAGGGACAGAAGAGGGGACAGAACAGAGAACTTATGCACACAGAGTCACCACAGTCACATGGAGAAGTGGTGAACAGTTTAATTTGATCTGAGTTGATTATCACTCTTGGTCCCTACTCTGGGAAGTAAAGGACAATAAGGAAAGGGGCTGGTAAACGCAGTGACAGGACAGCATAGAGTGGTGTCTGTTTCTCTACACCTTTTCTGGAACAGAAACCAGCTGAGGATTTGACAGAGATATCCTCAACATAGATGAGGATGGTCAGTTTTCATTTTTGGCCTATATTAACTATCTCACTGGTGTCATTGTGCTAAGAGAATAACAACATGATTTTTAAAGTTCTGGGAATTTGATGTAAAATCTGAGGAATGTTGGGATTATGTTACTCGGGAGACTACTTGAAGGGTCATGTACTCTGACATCTCTTCTACTTATTGTCCCATTGTGAGAAACCCCAGAAATATTAGAACCATAACCACTGATGTCTTTGCTGGGCACAGTCCTCTGTGGTTTATACTCTTTGGAGTCATAGTAGGATAATGTTCCTTCGTGCATTCCCGTTTCACTTTCTCGTCAGACCAGATACAGAAATGGCCTAGAAAATCGGATAACCTCAATAACAACTGTTCTTGTTCACTGTGGACATCTGCTACAAGTCTCAAGGGACTTCTAAGGCTTTTGGCAGTCAGTGACTCCATTCCAGATTGTTATTATGACTACATATAATTGCATTTTAATTTATATGAGGGGAAAGCATTTCAAGCTTTTTCTTAGTGACAGATCTAGCCCTGGTCACATGCCTTACATGGCCATTGCAGCCATGGGGAGATTCATCAGTCAAAAAAAGCCAGGTCCTACTGTCCACATGCCAGAGGCCACCAAGAACTGCATGTTCATGCTCAGAACTACTTCTTGGCTCCATCACAATTGTTGCATGAGGTATAAACTACTAATTGAACTAAATAGAAAATGGCCACTCAACATTTCACAGAATCATACAGTCATTTAAATTGGAAATCATATGATTAGGATGCCATTGGCTTTTTTGGCCTCTTAGGCACCTTCCTGGCTCATGTTCAGCTGGGACTGGCAGGTCCTTTTCCACTGACCAGCTTCTCAGCCACTCTTCCCCCAGCCTGTTGTGCTGCATGCAGTTGTTGTGATGCAAGGGCAGGACTCAGCACTTTGCTTTTTTGAACCTTATATGATTGTCCTTGACCCATTGATCCAGCCTACCCAGATTCCCCTGCAGGACCTTCCTCCCCTCCAGCAGATGAATATTCCTGCCCAGCTTAGTGTCATCTGCAAAGTTACCAAGGGTGTCCTTGATCCTATCATCCATACCATTGATAAAAATATTGAACAGGGCTGACCCCAGTACCGAGTCATGGGAACATAATTTGTGACTGGCCACCAACTGGATGTAGCTCCATTCACCACCATCCTCTGGGTCCAGCCACCCAGACAGTTTCTAATCCAACTAAGACTGCATGTGGCCAAGCCACTAAGCTTTTCCAGAAGAATGTTGAGGGAGGCAGTACCAAAGGTTTTACTAACATCTGGGTAGCATAGTCACCCACTAAGCAGGTCACCTTCTTGTAGAATGAGATCGGGTTACTTATTTTTGCCCTTATTCTTCCCTAGGGAAAATTCATTGTACCTAAAAGAAGGACCTGCACATTTGCAACACTTTTGACCCACTCCCAGCCTTTTTCAAATACACTTTAGAGGAAAACTAGCATCAGGCAGCGTGAGCCACAGTACACTTTCCACAGAGCAGGTTCTGTCTTGCAGCAAAATAAGAAATTCTATCTCATAGAACACATTTGTAAAGGCATTCTATACTGTCTAAGTCAGTAGGAAATAGGCACTAAAGCATATCTACAAATCCCATTTGGTGCTGAACACTTGAAATATTTTAAGGTCCAGAACTTCATTCAGTGGATATGTCCTGTTTCTTTTCCATCTGTCAGGTGTGGAAATAAGGCAACAGCTTTCTTTTGTCCCATTTCACAGATTCCACTTTACTTCAGTTACATACACACTCATCCCATCAGAGTAAAATAGTTCATTAATTCAGATTCATGCAGTTGTCTCTACTGTCTGGGTTAAAATGTTCCAGAAAGTTAATTTGAAAAGGAATAGGGATAAAGTAATGATTTACAATGTTCATGGCATTGAAATGGTTTAATTTCCCCCAGTAACACCCATATATGTTCAAATGCAGCTGAGGCTATGTCACTGTAAGCTTTTGTTATTGTGTTCAAATTCTTATGAGGGCAGGGGGGAGTGAGGGGGTGCTGTCCAGATGTAAATTGAAGATCAAGGAAATCCTTCATACCGAGGTCAAAGGTGTTTACATCCCTGGGTTCAGTCTGAGAAACAAAAAACTTGGAATAGAATTTTATTCCAACCTTTTTTTTCTCTGACATTCAGGGTGGCAGCAGCTGTTAGTGCTGATGTTAATGACTTTGTGCCCAAAAAGACAGAGCAAGTGACAGATTGTTAATGATTATATAGGGTGATCATCTTTCAAATGGTTCTAAAGTATCTTTTTATTATTATTGATATCATTCATTGTTACTGACCAGATATCAGCACCATCATTCACAAACAGCCCTTCATCTCAGAAGACATCAGACTGCTTAGTTTAGGTGGAGCAGCAAATTCCCCACTGGGGAAAAGAATTGATTCTTCTGTTTATGTTACAGATGGGAAGATTTTCTTTCAATTGTGGAAGACAAGGAGTAGCACACCATTACAAACTCTAATTTCTAAATATTTTCTGGTATTCCAGCATTAAAAAGACATGACAAATCATGGCCAGAATGTTTCAAAAACGTATGGGGATGCTGATTTTTAGATATGTAAGTCCAGTGAAATTCAACAGGGATAGTAATATGAAAGCAAAAAAACGATGCTGATATTTAGAGTTAAAAAAGGAAAATAAACACAACTCTCTGAGTTACTACCCAGGGATGTGGGCTAGTAATGACGTTGTTGTAAGAACATATATCCTAGGCGTACATCAGAAGCTGGCCATGTTTTAGTTACCTGGAAAAAATCCAAGAAAAGAGGTAAAATTCATGTTTCTGTGGGATATTCATGCCTCCCTTTTTTCTACATTTTCTTTTTTATTTTTATTTGTGCGTCGTGTGTGTATTGGGAGTGAACTGGGGCTCTGCTAGTGGCAGTGAGTGCTCAAACAAACAACAAGCTCTTCTAAACCCTGCAGCAGAGGGAGGCTGGGGGCGAGTCCAGAAGCTGAGTCAGTGTGCTCTAACTGAGAGATTTAGTGGGAATATGTCAGCATCAGAAAAGTGATGGCTGGAAATGCATCCGAGCTCTAGGGTGGGCTATTTTAAGTATGAAGAATTAATTGTAGCTGACCTCAGAATTAGTCTGCAGGTTGGACACTCTTTTATAATGCATGACAGGCTTGCCAAGTACTCAGAACAGGCATGTGAATACATCAGTCTAGCAAAGCTGGGCTTCAGATCTAGTTTCTTTTTCTTGTATGCTGGCACCTTATTTGCCTGACTCTTTTAGAGGATGTGAAAGTGAGCAGCAGGAGTAGAGAAAGCTTTCACTTGCTCTTTTTTGTTTCCATGGAAAAGTAGAAAGGTCTGAAAGGTCTCCATTTCATCCCAATATGGAATGGAAAATTGTTTCTCAAATTGAACATATTCCTGGAATAGGAATAAACAGTTTCCTGCTCATTTCTAGTCATGGTTCATCATTCTTTCCATGGATTTCAGATTATGAAGTCCAAACACCTTTGAATACTGGTCCTTGCAGGAGATGCTTAGAATGGTTGCTCATGTGTGAGTGAAGATGGAGGGCAGTGGCCGTATAAAAGCATCCCACACTTTCCTTGCTTTGTTTTCATAGTATTCCTTTGGCTTTCAACTAACACCAGCCATTTAGGAGAAGAAAAATATGATGAAAGCCTGTAATAAATAATTATATAGTCCTGCATTTCTCTCAGCAATGTTCAGCACTTATTTTTAAAGCATGCCACCGCTAATACACAATTGTTAAAATGCTTCAAGTTATTTGCTTTTCTTGTAGTGATGATTTTTTTCCACTGATGTTTTTTATTTGATGAAAACAATGCAACTGACTGGGAACCAAGAAGATCCTGTGTTCTAACCCATGCAAGACAAGGATTTGACTGAGAGCTTGTCATCCTAAGCGTGACTGACCAGGTCAAAAGGAAAGAAAAAAAAAGAAACAAAGTTAGGAGGCAGTGGGAAAAAATGCACAACTGTCCACTGATTGAGTATTTGACACCTCTTGTGAATGAACTTGGGCAAGATGATTCAGAGTATGATGATTTTATTAGATTAGGGATATTGCTAATTAAGTAAGCAGCTATTGAAGCCAAGTGCTTAATCTTCTGACTATTTTTCTCTTTGCTGTTCTCTGGAATCCCGTGTCTCTTATTATATTGTTGTATGCAGAACTTGCAATAATTTTCCATGCCTTTTATGCCTGAAATTAATCTAGCATAATGTTGCATGGGAACCTTCTCCCAAGATGTTCTGGTAAATGTTCTAGTGCAGCATATAGCTGACCTCTTACAGAGCAGCAGATAGCTTTACCCCAGTGCTCTATCGACACCATCTCTTCTTCATTTCCATGTCATGTTTAAAGTGTTGCTTTTAACTAGTGAACAGGAAATGGGCCTCCTTTACCTTGCTAGTGTAAGAATCTGTTGTGCAATGTTATCTTTAGAACAGATGGAAGCTAAAATACCTTATTATTTTATAACTACCATCAAAATGTGATATCTGGTCACATTTTGAGTTCAGTGATCTCAGTAAATTTTAATATCAAGATATGGAAATTGCAAGAAATAGTAAACTGAAAAAAGAGAAGGAAGATAATATCTTTACGATAGTGCATTAATTTTACACAGATAAAATTTTTAATACTACGGTAGTCCAACAGTGCTGTTGAAGACATTTTGCCAGTTTATCTGACCAAAAAGTACTGAGAGGTTCTTATCAGTCTTTTACTACAGTTCCTTGCAAGACCAAGAAAAACTGCATATAATTTTCTTTCCCATCACCTGGCTGAGAATTACTTCATTGGTGGAATGTTACCTCTGCAAGAAAATGAAACGCTGCAATTAAACTAACAGATTGCTCAGCTCAAGCCTTAAAAGCCTTGAACTTCCTCACAAAAGAAGCTTTCACTTCAGATGATTTCAGCACTGGTATAATGAGTCAGAGGACAGGAAAAACATTCCTGTAAATCTTGAGAAGTACTCTGGGTAGGCAAATATCATATAACGTCTGCATAAACTGCAGTTCAGTTCTGGCTTGGGCCGTGCAAATAATGTGATCATATGAATGGATCTAGATAGTTGCACCTTCACTCCATTCCCAAAGCCTAGAATGCAGTGAACACTTTAATCTTAGCAGGACAAAACAGTTTGTACTATACAATAGTCAGTCAGATTGGAGTTCAAGCAGAATGGGTCTGAACCTATCTGTCCTACATGTGTTTACTTGCAAGCTCTGAGGCAAGTGAAATCTAGGCAGCATTCATTTCAAAGATTAGGTAGGTACAGAAAGTGCCATTTTGAGGGAAAGAAGGATCAGATACAAAGGACACATAACTATTAAACAAACTTCCCTGACCATTCACACTCCCAATGCCAGACACTGCTGGGACCAAAGTCCCTTCACAGGGGGCAGCTCCAGTGAACCCACAGCTGTCCTGCTTGGCTCCCTGCACACCCCATTCCACAGTCAGACCAGATCCTGACCAGTTTGCCCCCTGATTCTCTATAGAAGAGTCTGAGTTCTGGTTCCTTGAAGCCATTTATTCACAGTGCAGAGAAACAGAAAGAACTCGAGGTGGTGCCTCCAAAGAGGGACCCCCAGCAAGGGAACCCCTGGGCTTTTATATCCCCGGTCCCAGTGCGCAAAAGTTTCGCTCTTCTTCTTCTTCAGTCCTCATCTCGCTCTTCCTCTTCTTCATCCCTCAGCTCTGGAGTGCCTCTGAGTGTCTGGTCCCCTCGCTCACAAGTCCCCAGGCCCTTTCTTATGCAAGGGCTCGACAGTTCACAGCGCCTTGCCTCAGGCTCCAGGCACCCAGAACCCAACCTGCAGCTGGCACTGAACCTGCACACTGAGCTACCTGCTCCGAATGTATCCCTTAACACGGGGATTTATAAAACAATTACAAATTTTTAAAGGCAACCTGCCAAAAGTTACTTGCTGTAAATCATGAGCATATTCAAACAGACAGAACAGAAATAATGTTACCTATCATACAGTTTGTACACAGAACTAGGAATAAACAGGAAGCTAAATTTCATGGGTGAAGTTCTAGTTAAAGATATTGTAAATAGAAAGAACAGATTGTTAAGGATGATATGTTGCAATCAGGGCAGGTATAGGAGAGGGTATTAAAGAGTGGAAGATATCAGAGCTCTTACTGAGAGCATCCTAAGGATAGAAATTAGCAAGTAGTCAGGGTGCTTCTCTCAGGTGTTTTAAACATTGTAAATAATTTCTATTTTATTTTATTTTATTTTATTTTATTTTATTTTATTTTATTTTATTTTATTTTATTTTATGAGATTGTGTTAGAATTTTGGCTGGAGCTTATCTTTTTTTGGTCCCAAATGATTTCTGATCATTACATATGAGCAATAAAAAATGTGACTGTGTGGGCTGCCTATAATGAAGCTGAGATTTTGTATTCATTCATCACAAGATGTAACTCCTAAGTGCATCTGTTATCTACTTCAAGATCTTATTTCTTATGGGTAGCTTTATGGATAATTGGGTTAGTGAGGATCTTGGTAGGAAATCATCTGGAAAGAAAGTACACGAGATTTCAACATGGTTTCTCTGTGGTGGACTCAGTCATGACAGAAGAATTATAAAAAAACGTTTATACAGATTTAGTCACATAAGCTTTAGCTTAGCATTTCATACAGATGTGAAGACCCTCTCTATCAATGTTGCGTGGAAGTTCATCTGCTGTCTTATACACCTGTCCTATGATGTGGAGAACTGGCTTGTGGAACTGCTTATCCCTCAGTAATTAATATACAGATCCTGAACGGTAGCTTAGGTGAGACACTTCCAGTGGCTGATAACAGAAAACTCACTTTTGGAATACAACAAAAACCTCTCTGCTCAGGTTGAACCCTCTGAGAAGCCTTCCAAAGAGAAAGAAACATTCGGGTCTTACAAGGTTCTAGTGCAAGCTGGGTACAGATATCAGCAGGTACATGTAAAACTCTAGTCTCAGGCATTAGGATGCCCCTCTTGCCTAGAAAAGGAGGCACATGGCAACAAAAGCCTACATGCAAAAATCCTGATCTCATTTAAAGCTCTCTAGTCATGTGTTGCTTGTATATATAATTACAGTGAACTTCAGAAGCAGCAGAAGCAGTGAGTTGCTGACACAAGGGAAGGAGATGGAGGTAGGCATAAGCTCGAACACGGTCACATGCATGAGTCAGTGGAGAGTGTAGAGACTTGTATTCATATTCTCTGTGCAAACAGCAGAAGCTGTTTAAAGAAATACCTTCTCAGCTGTTTGCTTACTGGAGGCTACTGTTCCTGCAACTGTGCTGGTAGAAAGGAATGTGTATGAATCAGAGGCTCCCACTCACAGACGTGCATCTTCATACAAGACCACTTTTATTACCAGCATTAACAAAGACACTGGACCTGATGGTCCCATCAGGGAGATACAGGCACAAATCAAATTATTCTGATTCTGTGATGAGGAGAGAGAAGAAAATGATGAGCAACAGAAGGCTGTAAATTAATAGGCAGATATCCGCCAGAAATGGTTTCTCAAGAACCTAAATTGGTAAAGAAATTTATTGTCCACTACCTCCAAAAATCTCCATCATTGGTGTGTTCTGCAATCAGAGATATGTTTATGGTAGGGGATATGCTTAGTGCTAGAGGAGGTCTAAAAGTATTAGCAAAGACTAAATACCTGACTCCTTGATTTTCAGCATAACCTATGTTATGTCAAAAGTCAAAGGGCTTGGCATAACAAAGTGTTGCATTCTGTACCTTTCAAGTGTTTCACAGTGGACCTCAATGCAGTTTTTCAATATATTTCTGAGAAGCATTTAGTTTTCGCCTAGAAATTGCTGTGCTATTTTTGCATATTCAGATCTCTGTATCATTCCAGTTTGGAGAGGCCAACTGTTCCCTCTGTTTCCGTATGAAGATAGAATGAATCAGTGTTACTTCCATCCGTACTGCCATTCCCCCAAATGCTTTCACAGATGTACTAGGAACATGGAGTTCTGTGGTCTGTAACTGTAATACCCCAGACTGGGCTGCTTTCAAAAACCACCTTTCAGAAACCATACAATTATATGTAAGTCAGGGCTGGTAGGAGTTACCACATGTTGCATGAGGAAAGATCCCATGATGGTGCTCAGGTGATAGCAAAGCTTTAACAGGAAAAAAATTCACAGAAGCAAAATTTCCCTGAAGGTTTCCAGCAATCTGATTTGCATCCTTAGGAGAAGAAAGTTCCCATGTCTCTAAGACTGTACAAGCCCAGTACTTGCTAGGTGACTATAAGGAAGCTCTACTGGCTGTCATATCACTTCTTTTCAATTTGTTGTGTACATTTTAGCTTGCTGCCAGGAAGCTTGGTACTGGTGTTCCACATATTCCACTCTCTTCTCCTCAGAAATATGCTAGACATCCAGCATAAGTATAAGAAGAAAGCTGATTTTATATCTAGCCTGCTGTGAGAATGAGTTCACTTCACAGCATCACAGCACATCACTTGTAATAGCTCAGCACAGGTATCAGTGTGAGCTCAGAATGGAACAACTAATTAAATCTACATTCCTGATGAGGGAATCAGGGAAGGTAACAAAGTACAGTGGCAAGACAATAACAACAGGAGGGAGAGGAAAGTCTTCAGCTCATAGGCCTTCCAACTCAGCAAGCCTGGGCATTTTTTCCTGACAATCCGATAGAAATAACATCAATAACACTTAGGAATAAAGTGCAAAATAAGAGTTAAGAATAAAATGAAGGCCACATAATCTTTCCCTATCTGTGAGACACTTAGGCTCCACCAGCTGTGCTGGCTGGCTTCCTACATCTGGGCTCCAAAATGGGTAACAAGAAAACTCTGAGAGTACTATTTTAAGAACTCTGGCACCAAGCAGAGTGGAGAAAGGGAAAAAAAAAAAGGCAAAAGGAAAAAAAAAAATCCCAACTCTCCACTTCTTTACTGAAATCATTCTGTTGAAAGCTTTTCTGTTTGGCTGCCACAGCTCACCAAGCAGCCTAATGTGCCAGCTATTAGTACCCAGCAGAGAGCATGTTTGCAGCTATTCAGCAAAACTATCACATGTCCTTACCGAAGGAAAGAGGGATCAGCTGCCGAACACTGGAGCTGATGAAGAGCAGAGCTATTAAAGCAAGCAATAAAAAAACCCACAACCCAGAATGCAGACTGATTCTTCTTATTTTTTTCACCTAATGGATGACATTTGTAACTGGAAAGTATGAGTCAGTATGTTGTGCCAGCATGGGGTCTTTATGATGTTTTCATCTTGCTTGTTCTTCCTCCTTGGCTAGGACCATTCTGTCTTGCTGATTTGTAAGTTTTAGGTTCCTTGCACTACTTTGGACATGGGCATTCATTTGTGTTTGTGTGTGCATGTAAGAACTGACCACAGCTCATTGAACTGGAAGTAAAGAGCTAAACTACTCAACTCAGAAAAAATTTAGGTAGTAGTGAGACTACTTCACAGTACTGGGACCTCTTAGATAAATTATTGCTGCCAAAGTGTCACTGCTACCAAATGTGGCAGTGACGTGAGCGTGGGAGGCAAACACCCACTTGCTAGCAAGGACAAAATGGACACAGCTCCCTCTCCGCAACCACTAATCTAAGCCAAAATGCTTTAAAAACAGAGCACTGTTTGTCCTTTGGTAGAACATGAGCAAACAGAATGCATTTGACACAGAGTTTCTCTGTAATATCACATCTCTAGCATGTAACCAAGAAACAAAATTATACTACTTATTGCGATTATATTAGAGTCTGGTTACCTCAGAAACAACACACTAAATTCTAGATTCTGACTCCAGAAAGTTCTCTTTAGAGAAGAGATCAGGCCTGAAGCATTTCCCAGGGCGAATTAATCAAGGAACGCCTGCCATTGGAAAGTCCTTTTCTGACACAGAACCAGCATTCTCTTACTCTACAAGTCCCTGACGCCAAATTCACATTTTGACAAGCAAACTCGTGCTAGGAGAGTAATTTCCAAGACCCATGCCAGGCAATGTCACCTAGTCGTGGTTGTCTGGGCTGGTGCAGCAGCAGGGTCACCCCAGAGCTTCCTGAGAGCGCAGGGAGGTGTGAGGGGCCCGCGGAGCCTTTGCCTTCCTTTTCCCACAGCTGATATGGGTCATGCTCAGCGCAGCTGAAAATTGAGCCCTCAGGCAGGGAGCTGTAATGAATTCACTAGATTAGGCAGTGAAAGCCAGTGTGAACAAAACAACCAGCTGGCTCAAGAATATTTCGCACTAGCATAAAAATGCTATAGTAGGGGAGGAAAAGAGCTTCAGAACATCCCCTTTCATCTCTCTGAAAATCATGCCCATCTTTTCTTAAATATATATTTTTATAGTCTCTATATACACCTGTGAAAGTGAAAAGAAATAAAGGTATTTTCATCCTCTGTGTAATGTGACAGTCATTAAAAATAGTAAATTCATGTAAGAATGTGATGCACCTTAATAAAAAATTGTTCATGAGAGAATTTTACCCGAAGCTCTGGAATTTTTTTCTTTTCTTTCATAATGAGTATTGAAATCTACATCTTTCAAGTCTTTGTAGCTCTTTTTTTAATTCTGGAAAACTAAAAGTTTTAGAAGTATATATAAACATTATTTCTAAAAAATCTAAACTACTAAGATTATACATATAGGGTAGTATAAATCCAGAATCAGAAACTGAAAAAGTTCTCTACCTTTGTTGCTGGAGGTGGAACAATTATTTGAGCATAGACTAGAACAACAGATGAGACTTGACTCCAGTTTATTTCTTTGCTTTTGTCCTCTGACTAGGGCTGTGTTGAAACCCTGTGTTTCCAAACATTGTTGTTTTTCCTTTATCTGAGAGGTGACTTTTCAAATGTGAGCCAATCCACCCACACTCTTCCTGTGATTATTCTCAAGAAAGAAGAAGAAAATTCCACACAATGTCCATACCCAATAGCATTGCAAGGCTAGTTTCACTTGATTAATGGTTTTCTTTCCTTTCTAGTTCACAAGAAATGTGTGTTCCCATGAGGTGTTTTTGAAAAATGTGTTATTCTACTGGAGGAATCTCTACTATGGATGCCACTCTTACCAGAAAAAACAGATGTCAGTAAAAAACAGCCTCACATTTGGTATTTGAAGGAGTGAAAGGCAACACTTAGGAATTCCCGCATGGCGCTGCCCTTACAATCTCCTAAGGAAATCCACCGTAAAATACAGTATGTGCTGAGAACAGGCTGGGGCACCTAAATATGGATTGCTTTTGGCTTCAGCTATTCAGAAATCCCCAGAACAGGTGCCAAATTAAGTTACCCTACTAGCTGCTTTCCATGGCTGAAGGTCAGTAATAGTTAACATGGGAAGGAATTTGGATAGCACATCTCACAATCCAAGAGCGCTGTGATTGCTCAAACATACCAATGCATTCTTACCTCAGAAAACCTCAAGTGCAGAGCAGTTTCTCTTTCCTTTGACATGGAAGCAGTCTACAGTTTATAAGGAAAACACATTAGTCTTTGGTATCAATGTTAATTTATGCCACATTTCCCATCTATTTATAACTCAAGCATTCTAAATTAGGCTATTAGATGCAAATATATTATAATCTGACAGAAGGCAAAATATTCCATAAATCTGATTTGGAAAAGGGAAATATTCATTCATGTATAGCTGACTAATGGTTCTGAAATTTGCAATTTCAGAAACATGATTTTTTCAAAGAACTGCTGACAATCCATGTTAAACTTTGAAGATTAGTGTGTTTAGCCATAATTTTGCTCCCATTTGAATTTTATTTTGTTGTCAGCTTGTTTCTTTTTGCATTCTTTGTTTCTGAGAACTTGTATAAATAGAGATTTTTTTTGTTTCTTGAAAGCCTTTTGATCTCCTTTTCATTTCCCACCTGCAATTACAACTCTTTCTGGGTGATATCACCCATTAGTTGCAGTGAAAAGAATTCTGATAAATAGCTGAATAAAGAATTATTGACATCAAGAGGAAAATAGCCATCTGGAACTGATGAACTCTCAAAAAGCCTGTTTGCATGCAAGAATCACGAATAAGAATCATTACAATCAGGCAAATATAGAAGATACTCTGCACAAGGTATTCAATGCAAACTTAAGGCCCAGAACTGGAAAACTCATGAAAGTGGTTCTTAATGCAAAGTTAAATATTTAACCTGGTTAGCTAGAGAATACTCACCAGCACCAATACACCAGCAGTGATACATTACAATATTTTATTTCAGTAAACAGTGAATTAGCACAGCCCTTGCAATTTCTTTTTCTTCCACATCTTACTAAATTCAGACAGGGTGCACTTTTAAGAATGTCCTTCTGTATAGATTAATTTAATTCTCCAGAGAAACACACAGTAAGTGCATGGTAAGTCCACATTCCTATTGGTTTGCTATTTTACCCTGGCTCTTAGTCTTCGAACTATTAGTAGCTACATCTATGTCCAAACTCTGAGCAAGCATAAGACAGTATAATTCTCTGAATGTGACTAGAGTTACCCTTAAACTGTTCCAGTCAAGAATCTAGTATTTTTCTGAAGCAAGCACAGGTATATACTACTGTTGTGGTTTTGGAGATTTTTTTGTCTATATGTGTGTATAAACTAGAGTTATACTCATATTAAGCACAGACCGTATTAATATTTACTACATGGACATAGAGATATGGACTGCAACCCACTTCCTTCTTTTAGGAATGAAATTATCTTTGAGGAGACATAACAAGCAGATATTCCTGGGCTCTGTCTGGTCTCTTGCAGTTTCTTCTTAACATTCACAGTATAAAATTGAAGACAGGCAGTGTATAGCATGTACCAATAATCCTAAATTTTGGCTCTTCTTTTGAAGGAGTAGAAGAAGTTGTAGAGAGAGGAGTTTCTGTCACTTTATCTTTTTTTCCAGAAAAGACAGAAACGTTATCTCAGATTTGGTACTCTTGGTTTACTGTCTAGAAGGATGTGATAGATAATTCTAGAGAATTTTCAGGCTTATGCTGACTAGAGTTTAACTCACAGTTATAGATTATTATCATTATAGTGACTTTTTAGAAAAATTTGCTGATCTCCTTTCTTCACTGAATAATAAGATATAAAAAGTTACTGGACTTCAGAGTATATTGAAAGACTATGACGCATAGAGATTCAGTAATAGCCTCTAACAGAATAACAACAGACATACAGAGTCTTACAGTCACAATAGGTCTGTGTCCACAATCACAAAGGTATTTCCTATAGCATTTATACCAGCACTGTTTACTAATAGTCATGGATAATGTCAGGGCTTTCCATTGTACTTTGAACTTACACAACTTATCACTTCATAGTAGAGATGATCCAAATGCATTCTCTGGTTCAAAAGTAGTTCCCCTCTGGAACAACTTAATAAGTGTTCCTACTTCAAACTTTATTATTTCTAGTTACCTCTAAACCTAGTTATATCTAGAATTTTTTTTTTTCATACATGGGATTATGTCTGCTCTAAATCCATCAAAGCTACTGTGGATTTATACTAAAAGCAAAAAAAACCCCAGGCACTGCATATCCTCTCATTCCCAGGAGCCGCTGACTCTCCGCGTTTGGAATGGCACTTATGGGAAACCCATGAGATCTGCAGAAATTATTAGTGGTTCCACATATTAGTGGCTAGCTTATTTTTTCTTCTGCCTTCACTCAGAGTCAGGATTGAATGCATGAGAGATGGATTTTCTTGTTTGGACTCAGTTGTTAATTAATTCTTATCTATAGTACAGAGAGTTCCACAGCACTTCTAGCTAAAACAAGCTAAAAGCGAGAAAAATGTAGGTGTATCTAGCTAGTGACAAGGTCTTTTAAAGGCAAACTATCCAATTAAGAACTAACATCTATCCTATTTATACTTTTGGCCCAATGACCAAACACCTGTGACCTGCACAGCACTTTCTAAGGAACCAAAAACTGCTTCCTGAAACCATGAAGAAGGAACAGAAGGAAGAAGAGCCACTGCCCAAGAACCTCCATCTTGTCCCATACCTATTACTCTATTCTAAAACCCCAGATTACAAACCCTTCACCATGTGATATTGCACACTTCTATTCAAGTTACACATCAGTGATTCCAACTCTATCACTCAAATTGGGAAGTCTTCTCCAAGGCCTCAGGTCAAAAGCAGTGTTCTCCTGGGGGTCAGTGTCAGAAAGCACAGAAAGTTCAAAACTCCCAGGCTTCAGGGTTCCAACAGAAACGATCAACCAGATTTGATTTAAAGCAGATATTTTGAGAATTCAGGTAGATGGTATATGTAAGTGAGGTGACAAAAGCTTCTGCTAAGCCATCCCTAGTCTTCTGGTAGTCTTAAACACAAAGAGAGATGGAAATCAGAAAATGGTTTTAGAAACTTTGATTCTGAGAGAGATGTGTTTTGCATATGACCCTTTCAAAAATGTCAACAACGGTGTATTTGCCTTTCTTGATCTTCAAATCAATACCTTCTGGCTACATAAGACACTAGCAAGTACATTTTGACTCCAAACAAATTATTTCAAAACTGTCACAAGTGACTTCTTATATGGATCATAATTTATGTGACATTTGCCATTCCTGGCAAAAGCTGGCACAGACATGCCCAAGGAGCCATTATTTTCCTCTGAGAAAGAGGAACCTCAGAATGATTCTTTTACCAATGAAGACAAGCAGTTTGTTGCATGGCAGACTTTTACATCATACATTTTATTTAAAATCATATAGGTAATAGGTAGTCATTAAAGGGAACACTGTGACCTCTGACTGCAATCGGTGATGTCACATCGCTGCACTGTGCTGCATACTGTCCAGATGACACAGTTCCTCATTTTTCTTCATGCTGGGTTGAGATCATTGCTTGGGTGAGAGGCAATTACCTGAAGCATGTCTGAGAGTTGCTGGCAGACTGTCTGAGAGAGGTACTGTCTGAGTCTAAAGGAGCAATTTCCTTCCTTTTAGCCAAACTTGTGGACTTGAAAGAACTTTTTAGGATGTTTAGGTGCATCTTGATGCTTTGGCAACAACAGTAGCCAGGGAATTGTTCTGTTTTATTTTCTTATTTACAAGCATATGTCCAAATTAAGATTTTCCAGTGTTTTGTCTATCCAGAACAAGGAATTATGCACTCCAGATTTTAAAAGTACTGCAAACCTTATCAGGAGCAAAATATACTTTGTTTTCTACTCCAGGTCTTTTGTGCATTGTTGTTTAATAGCTATGCTGACTTCCACTACCATTTTCATTCTGGACATACACTAATTATTGGCTTTTTAGGTCATTGTATCTGAAGAGGACAGTCACTTACAAAGCAGCAGACAGGATCACAAGCAGAGTATGTGCTCATGGCCCTTACATCTGGAGTTCTGGATGGATGAACTTCTACCTCAGTGTTATCTATATTTTTTGGTCTACTGTGCTGATTTTCATTGAATATTACTGATATAAGAACTTAGTATAATAACGAAATATAATATAATATAATATAATATAATATAATATAATATAATATAAGTTATAATGACGTAAGATTTTATTAAGAAGAAACTTGTATAGGTTTTGAAGGTTGGAAGGTATTTATTTTAAATTGTGTAATCTTGATTTAATCAATAAAGAGAAGTTTTGTATATGTATGGGAATGTATACATTCATCCAGAATATTTGGGATAGATGCATCATATAAATTGATAAGATAATTGCATTAATTGCATAACTGTTGCAGATATTAAAATCAAGAGTTTGCTAGAAAATGCCATATAATTTCTAATACAGAAACTGAGGCATGATTGTGGTTTATCAGACATAGTCATCTGAAGGTTTCACTTTAATAATTTGTGTTATTGGAGAAGATAATATTACTTCATTTCCCAGAGCTGAAGAATGAAGCTGTTTCTCAGGTTGATGCAAATAGAAGCAGTTAGCTGTAATAGTTTATTGGGTTCAATTCCTCACTATCACTGCATCATACATAGCTGCTTTAACAGGTCAGAGAGTGTTTTTATTTTTAGTTCACTGTTAAGGATGCATTATAATCTCTTTATTAGCTTTCCTGAACATAGCACATGCCATCATAAATGTTTTAGTAATGCATTCAGAAAATAGGTAGCACAGTTTGTCTGTTTTTACATACTATTACCACCTGGTGCTGCTAGGGCAGGATGAGGACAGAAAGTTCCACTGAGAAACTGTCTAAGATCTCATTTCTTGTAACAATTTCAGTTAAAGTACATCTTAAGAGGTGAACAGAGTGGATGGCAGGATGAATGAAGACAGGTTTTACAGAGGATGTCTGTCCAAAAATGAGCCAATTCAATAGTGGACTCCTCTGTGGTTTCAGTGTTTTCTGGGATTTTACACCAGATCTTCAGAGTAAAATTTTTTCTCACTGTAACTTAAGAGAGTAAGGAGGCAAGATAGACTTTTAAAGTGTGTTTCTTTTGTTTGGAAAGCCTTGTATGTAGTATCTTTATTTTAAGCATCTGTTAGTTAGGTATTGTCTTTCACTATTGTATTAACCTGTAGGACTTTCATTAAACTTCCGTTGCTTTGGTTTCTTTGGACAGAGTGAAGTTTTCTATTAAAACAACAAATGTGAGCTTCAGTAAAAATAATGAAAACTGTTCTGCTAACTCACTTGAGTGTCAGTCTGCAAAGATAGACAGATAACAAAAATTTTACCGTCTGAGTTGTGTTTGGACAAATATCTATGAAAGCAAGATTTCTTATCAGATTCCAGCATTTCCACTTGGCGTCTTAGCTGGAAATACCAGAAGAAAAGCCTTTCTGTTAGACCATGGTCATTTCCAGTTCTAGTCCCTGGTGGAAATCAGAGGTGCCAAGTTAATTTTGCTCATGAAGGGTTCAGTGTAAGTTCATTTCCAAGCATGCATTAAGGTTTCTTTTTTATTTCTTCCTTAAAGCCTGTGTGGAGGTTTGTTTTGTAAGTGCCAGGAGTTTTTGTGGTTATGTTTGTTTGTTTGGGTTTTCTTTGGTCTTGGGCTATTTGTTTTGGTTTTGTTTTTCTTGGTCTGGTTTGGCTTGGGTTTGGTTTTTGTTTTGTTCAGTTTTTTTTTCTTTTGTTTTGTTTTGTTTGTTTGTTTGTTTTATTGTGTTTTGTTCTGTTTTATAAATCACTAATTCTCAGCCAGGAGTGCCTTCACTTCTAATTGCTGTCACAGGATGTGACTCCAGCCAATAGTTCTACAGAAGACCGTTGATTTCACATATGTTAATTGTCTGCTTTTCTGTAAAAGAGAAATGAAATGGTTAAGGGATTGGAGGGAACTTTCCTTAGTTAATTATTAAGTCTAACACTTTTGCACAGAGTATTTTTCTCCTGCCCAAGGAGACTTGAGCAGCAATCCTTTAGATTCCCTAAGACTATCCTAATCACTGCACTTCAGCATAGTCTGGGAGTGGGAAGGAGGAGAGTCTTCTTGGCCACTTTAGCTGAAGCTATTTACCTTTTAATAAAAAAATACAAATTAGATGAAGAAGTTTAATACACGTCTCTTAATATTCTGACAAGTGATTAAGCTAAAAGATGGTTTTATTCTCTGTGTTTACCTCAATATTTAATTGACTGCATATGAATAGATCTGTTTCTGCTGGAGAGGTAGACCATATCCTCTGTTCCAAAATGTGTTAAAACTAAGGCCATATCGCAGAAAGTGAGTTCAAGACCTCTGAGGGAGATGAAGAATGAGAGATGAAGACTTTCAAAACCTTTCTGAGTGCTCTAATGGCAAGGGCGAAGATGGCATAAGCACCTCTTCCAGCAATTTTTCTTTGTGTATGATGACAGGTCCAGTGGAAGTGTCCTGAGAACTCCCAGACCCTGAGGGAGCATTTAGCTGGATTTTTAGTTCAGTGGATATTTAATTCATACAGGTATAGTCTGAGGGGTCTTTCACACGCACATAAGTAGAAATTTGAGGTCAAACTGGGTCTGATCCTGATGAATTCTTGCCTTTAGGCAATGAAGGCACTGTCAGAGGGTCATTCATCCCACATACCTTAGGCTCACATGTTATAATAGGCTGAGTGGTTGTTGAAAATTTCTATTTCTCTTCACAGTAGAAACCTAGACATACAGCTTTGATTATATTAACTTTTAAGGGCAACTGGATGCAATTCTGCTATTAAAAACTGGAAGTATAACTTCCAGTAGAAGAGTATACATTTGCAAAATTCAGACATCTATTCTGTTTGTGGAGTCTTTGAAAGTTACAATTTTGAATGTCAGTAAAAAAAAGAAGCAGATAGTGCAACCTTTTTGGTGATGTACCTGTAGAGTAACTACTCTCCCTAGAACTGAAGTCAGGCCTTTAAGTGCTTGTATAAGATAAATCCATATATTTCTTTATAAAGTGGTTCAGCATAAAAATGCCATGTAACTGTCAAAAATATTCAATATAGTGCCTTTAAAACTTTTGATAAAGTTCATACTTTTTTTTCTGTTCTCATATATAAGTGGCAGACTGTAGCTCTCCCTTGTAGCCATGATCTGTGGAAAGTGTATGCCTGTTGCCAGATTCTTAATCAAAACACTGTATTATCAATATACTGTTGTATATAATCATAGGCAATCATGTGCCAGCACAAGGCAGGGACAGAAATATCCATCTGACAGCTAGCAACTTGAGCTATAAAGCTGCCCTTATCTTAAATCCATTCTGGTTTAATTCTGATATTTGTGCTTGATAAAAAGGCTTCTCTCATTGTATGGAGAAGTACTACAGTCTTGAGTATAGTGAACCAAGTTTTCTGCTGCTTGAAACAAGAGAGGTGATGATGAGAGTTACTGGAAGTTCACCTAAGGTAACAGAGCTACTTTAGTTCAATGTAACATCTTTGCCTAGGAAGCAGGTGTCCAGGCTCACCTCCTGTCTGAAATTACTTATTTTGCTCTGTGTATTTTCTTGAATTCAGAAAACTGCATGGATTGTACCTGTGAGTTGTGTGTATTGTGGAACAGAGTGGAAATCCAGCAACCAAAGTTACTAACCCAGTTATCAGGCCATTTCTCATTTCTTCCTTCAGATTTCAGCTTCTTGGCTAAGGAAACTAACAGTTTTGAATATCAACATCACCTAGAACTGAATTCAATATAAGTTCTGCACTGTTGTGCTTATAATCCTTGACCCAAACTGAGCTGGGAAAGGGACAGAGTCTTTCCACTTCCCAATAATTCATTTGGCCAATTAATTTTAACAGTGGTTACTCACCTGTTTGGAATAAATGAGCTTCAGAGAAGGCCTAGGGAGCAGAGCTGCGACACACATCTGTTCAGATCACAGTGCCAGTGGAGTTTGTGAAGTGATGCATTTTTCATGTAGAAAATATGGATTCCTTCCTTCTGCATGAAGTTTATTTTTTTTTTCTCCAGAAGTTAATTAATTTATGCTTCATAATGTTTCTTCTATTACGAACATTGCAGCCTGCTGCACAATATGCACGAGGTGTTTCTTCTTTTTTTAGGCTTTCAAACTACTGTAGCACGACACTGGCTGTTTAGCAAGACAGAGCACATATTACCCATTGCTAATTCTTCTTCAAAGCAGCAGTTGAATTAACATAAACTTTAAGTGGGCGTTATGTATTCATTTGCACATTTTCTGCTGCTGCTTATGACTGGTTTAGCTGCAATCTGCTACACATAAAGGATTATTGCACAGATACAGAGCTTTATAGAAATGACACATCCTTCAGGTATCTCTGCATAAACTCATGCAGCACACTATGGGTCATTAATTTTAAATGTCTGGAGGCAGAAAGATACAAATCTCTTTCTCTCTCTTTCTCTACCCTGTCTTACCCACCACCAGCTCTGTGTACTGTCTGTACACAGTAAATTGGCACTCCCTAAAACCTACCTTATCATCATGAGTCATGTTTCAGCTTATTGTCCTTTTTCTCTGTTGTCTATTATGCAGGTGAGTTATTTGTTTAAAATATACCCACAATACTCTGGTCACAAATGAGTTCAGGGTTTTTGGTTTGGATTCTTTTGGTTTATTGTTTTTGATTTTTGTTTGTTTTTTTGTTTGTTTTTTTGTTTGTTTGTTTGTTTGTTTTTGTTTGAGTTGTGGTTTGGTGGGGTTTTTTTTGTTTTTTTTTTTTGTTTTTTTTAAATTTAGATCAGAAGACTTAACCTGGTTAAAAGGAAGTGATTACAGTGCTTCCTTCTTCATACACTGCTGCTGTAGTATCCCCAGCCTGAAAGACTACATGCATAGCCTTTCTACTGGGTGGCTGGGTGTATTGAAATAACTTCATTAAACTATGTCCTTAGAAAGAATAAGATAAAAATGACAGTATAATTCTATACAAGATCCCAATTCTCAGCTCGCAACTACCACTTTTCTTCTTCTTCTTTTTTTTTTTTTTTTCTGGATAAGCACCATTTACAGAAAAAAATGGTATTGTTTCTCTCTGAATTTGTATAAATCAGGCCATATCATATTTCTAGTTTTGGAATATATGATCTTTTTCTTCTCCCTTCTGCTCAGAAATTATTTTGCATGGCTTTTTTTTTTCCCCCAGAGTATGTTAGTATACTGTGTTTTGTTGATGTATACAGTGGTAATTTCCAAGACCACTTAAGTAAAAAAGGAAAGTGTGTGCTGTTTGTTTGGATGGTTTAGCCAATCATTGTATAGTGAAGGCAGAACTCAGTCATGAATTGTTCATTTAGTATCAGTTACCACTGTGACCATTCTGTGCAAGTTGCTTTGCAAACAGAACTATAGAGATATGTTTAATCTGTTACCTCACTGAGAGCATTTCATAAGAATGCATGTAGGGGATTACATGAAAAAATGTATGGCCTTTTTTGTTGTTTACTTTTTTTTTTTTTTTTTTTTTTTCCCTGACCTACATTTTGTGTGGCATATGTCAGGACAGCTTAAGCATTTTATAGTACTACTTCTGTATGCACTTTCCAGCACCTTTTCCTACTGCCTCTATGTATGAAAACCTGTGCACTGTATCACTGAAGATATGCCAGATATCTTGCAATGTCATGCAAGGTAGCAGAGCTATTCCGAGGGCAGATGGCTAAATGTTAGACTGTGACTAAAGTATATTAAGCCCTAGTGTAAAGTTGTGTATCTTTCTAATATGTCCAAATAATGTAGCACAAACTTCCTTATTCCTCTGTTTTCTTTGGTATCACTGATTTACTGAGTCAGGCTGTAATTGTGAGAGGTGAAAGGAATGGTGGCTGGCAAATTGCAGAAACCACTGCAAGAACTGAGATGAGAGGGTTGACGTCCATGTTTCAAAGACAGAAATATTCTATATGAAACCTTGACATTCTCATTCACTTCAAATCATTCCTGATAAATCGTTCCTTTTGCTTCTGGGGTAGTGTAGTGTGCAGTATACAGTTTCCAACCACTAACAGTTTGCTAATTAGGAACACTACTTGATAAAGAAAACCATTAACATTTGAACTCACTTTGAAATGCTAAACATACATTCTTTAAGCAACTTCTTTTTTTTTCTTGTATTGGCTTAGTTAAATAATATATTTATCCCCGAATATTATTTTAAAAAATATCAGTGGAAATAGCCTAGATGCAGTAACTGAATGATAAGTTGACAAGTTTCTTTTCAGCTATGGGTGAAATGTCCCTGTTGTCATGTATGCTGTTTAACATTTTAAAAACTGTCTTTTGAAACAGGAGTTTTCCAACAGGGGAAGATAAAAAATATTATCATACCCTAAACCTTTCATTTGAACCAGAACAAAGGAATGCCACACTAAAATCATAATTAAGAGTTTTTTTCTTGCTTGCATTCATTACTTTTTTCCACATTCAATTGTACAGTTTTTGAATTCTTAATATATACCACATTGCATATGGATGGAATCTTTTTCTTTCTCATAAAGGAAAAACTCAAGACTTTGGCATGGGGTAGTATTCAACTCCCCAGTTTTTACCCATGCATGCATTTAATCTAAACTAATCAAGCAGGCTCCATTTGAAACACCTCCATACCATCTTAATACAAGTGTCTTGGCCTGGTGGGATGAGTGGCCCTCTTAAGATGCTGCCTCTCAATTAAACACAGATGGTGCCTAGATGACCATGCTAGATTTAATGTCACATCTAACTTTTAGATGATTACAGCTTAATGAGGTGAATTGCATATAAAATCACATAAAAATTGATACGACGCACCATGGACTTAAGAACTTTTTATTTAGAAGAAATTCCAACATTGATTATAATATAGAAGAAATACAAAATAAATTAGATATCAAAATCTTTTGCTATTAGATTGCTCTGCAATATGACTTCATGTGAAATAAGTCAACAGTGAAAGAGGGCTGAATGATCAGAGAAATTATTCTCCTCAAGAGAAGAAAACAACTTTCGTTCTTTGCTCTGTTCCCTAGCTAGACTAATGATTCACACTATCCTCCATCCTCCTTTCTAAGGATATGGGCAACAGAAGCAATAAAAGAGAAAAGTTGTCTGTAAGGAACAAAGGACAGTTCAGGACAACAGGGCAAATTAGGAGGACAATAAAGGTGATAAATTATGGGAAAATGAGTTCAATAAAGAAAAAAACAAATACACCTACTATTATTTTAAAATGTCTCTCAACTCGTTCATCCCTATCTTCCTAATTTTGTTAAAATGGTGCTTCCTAATGAAAATTATTTCAGCATTAATTTGCTGTGTATTTTTTCGCAGTGTATTTGGTAAACTCAGTTACAAAAGCATTCTTGTTATTCTTGAACACCACCACATATAAATACAAGCACTCATTTTATAAAGTAAAAAGAAAACAGGAAAATAAAACTCTATGGTGTTCTAACCCACCCCAACTCCCCATATTTAAATAGTTTCATTCCATGCACTTACTTTCACAATAGTTTCAGCCATGTGACTCCTGTGTTTAGCAATTATTTCCATGGAAATGCTATGTATCCTTAAGCAGCTGTAATAACTTGAGAGAATGGCATTTTATTAATGGACAGTGATCATCCAGTTGCATATAGGAAAGAGGAGTTGGTAATAATTTTTCTTCAGATATAAATATCAGACGAAATTATTGCACTTTGGGGACTTTGTGTAACTTATTGTCACCAGAAATCTAAGAAAATGCCTTTGAAAAACTCTCAGCTAGCTGTGGGATGCACATCAGTGCATGCATGATTCTGCTGATGGAAGCTACTGGGGAAACACTACTATTGTAATGAGTTATCTGCATTCACTAATGACCAGAAGAGTATTTTATCAGAAATCACTTTTTGATGTTGGAACCTTAGACCTTAATGCTTGGATCAAACAATAGAACTTAATCATATAAAACTGCATTTTGTTACTTTTGTGCCAGATCTTGGCTGTTATTGTGTACTCAGAACATCCAATGGCTTCTGGAAGAGCCATTTTATGCCTCAGCACCTCCAAAAATGAGATTGTGAAAAACTGATTTGAAAATCTTATGTAAGTAATACTGATTGAAGAGCAACACCATTTCAAAACCAAATGTTTTGTTTAAGATATCAGTCATTGTAAATGATGCAATCTTCTATATTTAGTTTTGGAGGCATTTGTACTTTCCATGAAACAAGTGCCATTACTAAATTATCTAGCTTGAGCAATCATCCTTTTTAAATAATTAACCCTGTGAACACTTGGAAAGCCAGCCTGGAGCTTTTCCAGCACATTCCTTGTGTTCAATGAGCTATGGCTACACAGGGACTTACTGCCATTTGGTTATGTGGTGCCACCATAATCAGTGAGCAACCCAGAGAATCACTATTCATCAATGTGGACGTGGCTGTACTGTTTGTTTCTAAACAAAGATGGTTCATAAATATGAGGGGGAGAAAAAGACTCTGTAAATATGAAAAGAAATAGTGCATTCATTAAAACCAAAAGTTTTCTAATTAGAAGAAATTCTATTGAATTCAGTAGAATTACCTCAGAATGTCATTATCCAAAGCTGCGTGGGAATTTTGTCTGTAGAATTCCCATTAATTTTGATATGAACTTTCTGATGATGATTATTACTGTTTCCCTTTTGTTCAATGGTCACTTAATTATTTTAACAGAAGCCTTACTTATGGTTGAATATACTTCTCTGGCAAGATTGTAACATTAACCCTCATTCAGCAAAAGTTTAAGATAATTACAAGACAGCACAGATCATAAGTAGCCATGATAGGTGTAGGACAATAGCCTCTCTGCTCTAGCTGATTAGATATTTGAGAGGTCTGAAAGCGTGTTGGTGATGCTGTAAGGCAATGCCAAGACAACAGGTTTCACTCAAGGGTATAGTTCAGACTATGGCATAAGTAGAAGCTGTTACACCAACTTGCTTAAAGTCTCATTTTGTCATTCTTGTACCTGCAGAGGTCCATTGATTACAGCTCCACAATTCTAAGAAATTGACATAGGAAAGAATTGTCAGAGTTAGAAAACGGAAGAACTATAGACTACCTTTGCAGTTAAGATCCAAATTAAAGTCCTTTTATTTTACTGTTAACTGGGGAAAAAATCAAACCAAACCAAACCAAAAAAAACCACAACAAAAAATGTATGGTCAAATAATATTTTAAAATGCTAAGTCTATCTTGCTATTTAGAAGCAGGCATGTACTCTCACACATATATATGCATGTGTATGGATATATGCTCTTTTAAAAGGAAAGAAATTCAGTCACATGTCTGTGCAGCTCCTATATTATTCAATTAGCCCCCGAGTATTAGGGTCATCTTGTCCTTTGTGAATCTGAAAGGTTAAAAGCCCACTCTAAGTTAGGCCTTCCAGCTGGGTTTCTACTTATCCTTCATTTATTTTGAGATCAGACTCATAATGGTCACTGGCATTCCTGGAGGACAGATGATACCTTCTGCTTTCATCTCTCTCCAAGACTAGAAGAATCTCTCAGCAGGTACCCAAAATTTTATATAAAATACAGATGCAAGTACAAGACTAATTTTGACTGGACTCACATTTTAGATTACTAAAATTAATGAGGTGAATCCTGCTCATCTAGGTTCATTATCTCTATGTAGACACTTAGTGTTGTGCAGTAAATGCAGACCACAACAAATATTATCCTCATAAGATGCCAGAACTTCAAAACAAAGCATTGTGAAGTTCTTTTCCTGAATTATTTATCTAAACTGGGCATGAAGATTAAATATTTGACTGAAATTTGAATAATGTCTTCAGCATTTGGCTGGCATTTTCAATAGGTGTACACAAGCAATTTTTTTATAACTTCAGAAGCTCGCCTCTTCTGCAAAAAATATTGATTTGGTCTTCAGCACCTTCTTGTAAAGCAAAGGAAATTATTGTAAAAAATACATCCATCTGAGAGCAAAGGCAATAATAGATAATTGTCTTGACTCAGAGTTTGAACCCTTGATTTTAAATTGGTAATTAGCTTTCTTTGATCTTGAGAATGTTATATTTCTGAAACAGAAATGATTATGAAACAGCATAACTTTATTTAAAAGTTTCAGTCTATGTTTGATATGATTATAGTAAAGCAGTCTATACCAATATTGCCACCTGTGCAGAAAAGACATATTATGAAAAGAATGTGAAAAAAATAGCTATATATTGCTATTAATTTTATATTGTCTTCAACAGTGCTTCTTGGATATGAGGGTGTAAAAAAAGTTAAGTATCATCATTCACTTCATATGTTCACACTTTTGTGAATAGATGAGAAATTTAAAAGCTCAGTACTGTCTCTTCAGCAACTGATGTCAAGACCTTTATAAATTAAAGACTTCTATTGATGTGCTATCTTTTTTCCTTATTTTATTTCTCCACAAGAAAAGAACCTTGCAGTGATTGATTTTTTGCACATGACTAAAAAAATCTCAGCTTGAAAACTTGGGGATATAACGAATGACATTTATGTAAAATCTGCCTCTATTCCAAAACAGTAAAAGCTTTTCTGGCTTTTCACCTGCAATCTGGATCAAAGGAAAAGTAGAGACAAATTTGACTAAATGGCATCTCCCATACTTTTTCTTCCCTAGAACAAGCTGACCATCTCCATCTGGCAACCCTTAGGAACAACAGTCCTGGCAGAGCAGATATATAGGACATGGTCCTGCAGTAAGTCTTCTGAACATGACAACTTGCACTTCTTAAGAAAGATTAGTACTTGGTCTTTTCTATGGTAAATCATGGCAGGACAGCCATGTGATTTTCATTCACTTTCCGTTTAGCAAATTTCTTAGTGCTTCTTTTTGTTTTTATGTCTATTTTATTTATTTTCCTCTGGATAAGATAGCACCATTCCTACTCAGGTATTGTGTATAAGAATTATGTAAAATGAACTTCTCTTGAGGTCCAGAAGGCTTTTTTCTCCTGCTGTACCACACCTGACAAGCAACTGCTCTCTGGCTTCTAATATTAAGCATTTATTAGAAATGCTTTTACATCAGCTGGCAAGGTGACAATAGAGCAGTCTTATCTACAATAGAAGGAAAAGTTCTCTTCAAAAGTATTACGCAAAAACACAAGGGAAATAAGCATTAAAATAAAGTGCTTAAAAATATGCTACAAAGTCATTGATGTGTCTTTCCATCATTTCAAGATGATATAATTATCAAAAAACAAAAAATAATATATTCCTAGGCCAATCACTACAACTTTTTAGTATTTGTCTGGTGTATCTACATATGTTTCATAATAATTTTCCTGTCTGTTGAATGAGTTCATCTGCATTGGTTTTCACACTGATTCTGAAAATATCTGCCTTGGTTATTCCCATTACACTTCCCTGCCTAAACTGGTGGGCACCAATGCATAAACCAAATACGTGAGCACAGGACAATTCTCTCTTTTGAATCTTATATTGCTTTTTATAAAAGAATAAAATTGACTTTTAGAGACAGCATGCTATTAGAGTAAAGCTTTATCTAACAGCATAAGGTATAAGGTCGAAGGTGCAACCAGTCATTCTTTGGGAGCTCCCTTATGATAGGGAGTAATGCTATGGTTTCCCAACTCCAGACAGTCAGAAATTATGGGCAAAGTCCATTCTCAGTACATATAAGATAATAACCAAAAAATGCCAACAGCACACTTTTTTTTGTTTTTCCTCTTGGGGTTTAAAGCTTCAGGTGTGCTCATAGCATACTTTCAAAGTATTTTTTTCGGTCAGGAATGCTTTTAAAAATTTTTTTATAAAACTGGAATTATGTTTTTGCTCCTCCTTTCTAAGAGCAGACATCTTAGAAAATGCCTTAAAGAAATGAAGGCCTCAGAAACAGTACAGGACGTGGGAGAACATATATTAGAAAATCATGGAAGATGTAATGAGTTATTTCTATACTACAAAATAAAATTGTGGCACCAAGAAAATTGTGCAAAATTTAAATAATGAAAATTAGATATTGCTAGCTGATCTTTATAAGGAATTGTACAAACATTCAAAGTGCCAATGTCTGACTTTTCAATTTAATAAAAGCAGTAAGAAATATGTTTTTCATTTCACTGCCTCTCACTATTCGTACAGGCTAATTCTCACTCTACCTGTGGCTCATTTCTTCAATTACAGGATGTACCTTCATTACACTTGATATATTATATTAAACAGTAAGTGTCTTATGCTAATATACAGAAACTTGTGGTTGCCAGGCATCATCTTTACAGGAGAAAAATCCACTTTTAATTAAGCAGTTGTCTTCAATATGAATAGTTGTCCTAAGCTACTGCCATTACCCAAGGGGTAACGTTTCCAAAGCTTATTATGGAATTATTCAATAAGAAATCCCACACCAGCATTTACTGAGTAGTACATGGAATACATAAATACAGTCAAAACGCCAAGTAGACAATTCTCTAGTGTGGCCCCAGAGACATGAATTGTATAACAGAACCAAAGAAACTATGGGCAGTTTCTACAGTTTCCCATTGTATTCTGTGCAGAAATGAGACAACTACATTTTTCATTTGTATAATTTGCTCTTATCACTGTAATATTAATCTTTTGCTCTCTAATACTTATCTTAGTATTAAATTTTCCTCAAAATTCCAACTACTTTAAGTTATGACTAATGTTAATTTTTTTTTCCGATTACAGTGGCAAGAAGGATAATTATTTGATATTGATAATGAAAATTTACTTATTCACTTTGCTCTGGAATTTTGATAAAGGCATAGATGTTCTTCTCTTTTAAATTTTTGTTTCTTTAAGAAGAATTTCCTATTTGTTCTATGCCATCATAGCAAGTTTGTCAGCCACGTGTGTTCCTGAACTTCTAATAACTTTTGAGTCTGTTAACTGATTTCAGACTAATTTGATGAAGAGGTGGAACTTTCATAAAGAATTCATGAGTACATCATTCAAATCTGGTTGGGTAGAGAAATATGTGTCTCAATGAAAGTAAAATTGCCATATGAACTTATATCTGATTAGGTACCAAAGAATTAAACCAGGAAAGTGCCCTAAGAAGTCTCATGATGCATGGAAGATTTAGCCAAATTTGTCTCCTTCCTGATATCAGATTCAATTAAGGATGACAATAATGAGTGCTTTTGGCAGCCTTTAACTGAAGCTCGGGTGGTGAACTATCTTACCACATACTCCTAGATGATAAAACACAGGTAGGAAGCTGTATTACAGTTGTAAGAGCAGCTGTCTGTTTCCTTCTCAGGCTATACCATTTCTGCAGGGGAAACTATGTTGTCCATCTTGTATTAACCTTTGGTGGAGCCAAGTAAACTCCAAAGACTCGCTTTGGGTTAGTTGAAACAGTTTGTAGCGGTTTGTAAGCAACTTGCAGAAAAAAGCTTGGATGAAGCACCTGAAGGAAGGCTCCAGGTGCTCAGAGATCCACTAGCAGTAGTTAGAACATCCTTGTAAATAAGGAATAGAAAGTCTGTTTTTTTAGAAGCACGTAGGCCTTCTGTGTCACTACCCAGCATATATGAAACATGGTGACAAAGAGGAAAGTTAGTGAAAATGGCAACAAGAGAAACGAGTGTGTTTAGCAGAAAAACAAATCTGCACTTCAGAGTCTAAGTAGGTGAGTCATATGATGGGAAATGAGATAATTAACAGAAATAGAACCCAAACCGGGGACAGTGGAAAAACTGTTTGAATTCTGTCACCTCAAAATGAAAGGGTGTTTGTGGTGAATGTTTTTCAGAAAGCAAAGAGCAATATATGCGAGAGTGTTGAAAAACTTGTTGTTATTATATGTAATTTTGCAAGCATTAAAAACTTCCTAATTTTTGGCAAGACTATGTAATGGAATTTGTGCCTCCAGGGGGATCTTGGTCAGAGAAACAAATTTAAAACTTGATTATTATCTACAAATAACTATTGTGAGTAAAACATTCAGAGAAAATGACAGAATAAAAGTGGATGCCCACATTTCTCCATTGAAAAGAAAGACGAAAAGAGCAAAAAAGCTTTAAATAATTATTTGTTGAAGAATGCATTGAAAGAATAAGGGATGAAAGGTAAAAAAGTGGGTTTGAATGAACAACAGTTTTGAAAGAACTAGTCATACTATATCAAACTTTAAAAAAAAATCAAGAAGCACAGATATATCTGAAGGTTTGAAAGATAGGTTTGGGAATTAATTACCTGAAAAAACAACTTTTGGTAGTTTGATAAAATTCAAGTACAAAAGGAATTATAAGAGGAACAAAAAGTAGGTTGAGATACCAGGTAATTCACAGATATCACTAGACTACAAATTCATTAGCAGTAGTGCTTATGTCTCACCAAGCATGGTCTTTTGTGCTTAAGAGTTTGAAATTATAGTAATATAGTAGGTTTTTAAAGTGTTTGTGTTTTCAATAGAATTTTTTACCTGATCAGAACAACTGAAGTGATAGTTTAATGACTGAAAGATTTTGGTTTTTTCTCTAGATACAGAGAAATGCTCCTTACTAAATAGCAGAACTGAAACTTCAACTGAAAAGTAATGTAGCAAAGTCAGCAACAGAGATGAAAACAAGTTCCTGGCTTGGAATCACACTTCTTGTTAAACGTATTATTTTGTGACTCATTCATACGTAGATAAATATTTTAAGAGCTTGATTAGCTTTATGTTTTCAAACACTAACTGAAAAAGTTACTTGACTTTCTTACTTTTAGAGGATGATGTTGTAAGGTAGCCTTTGCATTAGGTTTTTTTTTCCCGAAGTAGAAGGATCTTGAAACTTCCACAGTTGTGCAGTTTATGGGTTTGTAAAATGGCAGTTGCTACCAGGTTTTTCATCTCACTTTATTCACCCAGTAATACATTTTTTTTCTCCACAAATTAAATTAGAATTCACAATTCTATATCTGAATTAGTTTCCCACAGAGAGCCTTATTATAACAAATGCAGTTGTAATAACTCATTTCAACAATTTAATCTATAAATTGATGGAAAGTGCTTTATGTGTTTCTGAAGGCAAACAACTTATTTTTAAAGGAAATTTAAAAGAATTATATGTACAGTATGATGACTGATTGATACATTTTTGCATATCTGCCATTACAGTATATTAAGCATATAATAACATAGGAAATAAGAATGTTAGCAGAAGATCTGAATATGAATTTCAAAGAAATAAGATTGAAGAGAAAGAAGTAATTCTTTTGTGAAAAGAGCAGGATTGTGCTGATATGTTAGTGTATGTGGAAATGTATTCTAATGAATACTGAGATTTCAAATAAAAACTGCTGCCAGAAGTGTTGAATGACTTTCTTATTGTGGCATACTGTGCTTACCCTGCAGGCAATTCTGAGCGATGTGGCAGATATTAGGCTTTATTTATAGATAGACAGACAGACTAATGCATCTGCATTTTAAGCCATTCTTTAAGAATAGCAGTTGTTAAAATAGTTACTTTCCCCCCCCACCCTCTCCTAGCACATTCCTGGCTGTCAGGGAACAGCTGGGCAGAAGGAGGCAGTTCTAGGGCTGGGGGCTGGCAGGGCAGGCAATGCCACCCTGCCACCAGCAAGGGTGCAGCCCTACAGCACCTGCACAAGGTGAGCAGGGCAGGAATGGGGCAGTGGTGGGAACAGCCACAGCCCAGCTGAGATCCCTGTGTGTGCAGGGCTGCTTGGAGGCACCACCGCAGGGCACGGGCAGCCAACCTCCTTGGCACTGGAGGAGACTTCAGAGCCTGTTGAGGTGTGTAAAATCCTGACACAGGCAATCTCTTTCTCTTGTCTTTTCTCATTTCTCGCTCTTTGAGTTTTCACAATGCAGTTTTCTTTCTCTCTTATCTTGATGAGTCTGTGTTTTTGGCTTAAAGAAAAATGTGTATTATAGGAATGGTCTTTTTACTTGTCAATACTATGTTCCTCAGGGATTTCCATCTTCTACACTGGCAATTTTGGTTTTAAAATATTGCTTTGGAATATTCGTCTTTTAGAACATAAAATGCCTTGTAAGCATGAGCATCAGGTTCATTTATTTCATTATACTATTGTGAACAAACAAAAGCTCGTGACTGTGCCTGAGACCTGAGTTATTCAAAGTCAGAGGAACTACCAGTCTTAATAATTCCTTTTTTGCATTCTCTGATTTTTTTGCACATGTAATTGCTTGAAATAGGATTGATAAACATGGAACAAATTTATGGCTTTCAGGTATTGATATGTCCATATATATTGCTCTGTTAAGAACAGAAACCTAGATATTACTTTGTAGATTTTAACCCCAGCTATTACAATTCACAAATCTGTCAATGCTAAGTGGTTACATTTAAAGCAGGGATTACACAATGCCACTTCGATCATATCAAGTTTTTGTTTTTCTCAACAAAATTTTCATCAGACTTTATCATCTGAAAGCCTGTATATTTGTCTTTACCTAAAATTGTTCATGCCATTTGGACAGGAATATTCCAAACAACTAAAAATTAATTGAGTGAGATCCTTCATCACTATTGAAAAATAGGTATTTTTGTAACGTGTAATTTTCACTCTTATCCCACCACAGACCATTGAAGGTCAATTTATTAATGTCTGAGTGATTTTATCAAATGTTTATTTAACATAGCACAAGCAGTTTAGATTAATGTCTTTGGTGTATGATGGTAACAAATTATTCAAGGCTTTCTAAAATACAATATGTAACAAATCCGAAGAGAGCAGCTTAAAAATGTGTCTATGAAAACACGTACAAATCCCATAAAAATATAATTCTTTTCAGGTAAATAAGTCACTGAGTTCACCCAGTTTGAACTTTTCTTTATTTTTTAAGCTATAGCAATAAAAACTAGGAAATGGCAAATTTTTCAGGAACTTGACATCATCATTCATCTCAACCAACACCTGAGAGTCCACTGGACGGAGGTTGGGTGTGGAACATTAAATGGCAACTGTATCGCCACTTGTGATATTAAAAGTTCTTTTAAAGCCATTAAAGTCTTTTCCTGATGACAGTTTGATACGCTTCCCCTCTGCTCTCTAGGAATAGTTGGTTTTCATTTTAGACTATTTTGTTCAATTATGCTGCGTAAAAAGTAGGACAGCAGACAATAGAAACATTTTCCTTTTAGGACCATACTCTCAGTACATTTTGAAGACATCACTGGCTAAGGGACCTGAAGTTACTTCTGTTACACAATCTGAACCTCAATTTCCTAATTCCTGCATCCAGTGTTTTTTATTTGCTCTTTATTAAATACTCAGAAGTAGTATAAGTAACATGTGTCTGTGCAAAAGGTTTGTACTCTTAGTTAAATTGACTTCTTAAAGTACAATAATCGTGAAATCACATCATTCTACCTCCAAATAGTTAAAAGAGCCACAAGCTAAGCAGAGAAAGAGATGTTATTTTAGACTAGATATAAATGTTAACTAAGAACTTTTACATGCTGAAGTTGAGAGGAGATATCTTCACGTCCTATCTCTCTGAACAGGAGTAATTACCCTGACAGATTTTTGAAAACTTTACCCTGAAACAACATTGTACTAGCTAGAAAAATGTTAATATCTGTCTCCATTTCCTGCCCAGGTATTAAGAGTTATTATATAGAGACTTCAATGGCATATTGCCAAGAGGTACTGAAAATCCAATCTCAATATGTACAAAATTACAAACACAAAGCCTGCCAAATTAGTTATGCAAGTAGTTGTCTGGCTAAATTTCTTGTAACCTAAACTGATTCTGTCCCAAGTTGCTTTCCAAATGGATATGATCTAGGGTGCAAACTTGATCTTCTGCTCATGATAGATGGCAGTAATTTACCTATTACTTTTATTAGTATTAATTAAATCTTTGAAGTTTATGGCTTAAAATGTCCTTGTTCTTGCTTTTAGATCTATATTACTTCAACTCAAGGTTAAAAGGAAATGGTGAATCTTCTATTCCACTCTAATTCTAGCAATAATTTTCCAGATTGATGGAGATATTGATTTTCCCATAGCCATTTGAAGGTAGCATATATATATATAAATATATATGTATACACACACACACACATTCATACATACATGCATGCATCCACACACTAGAATACATGCATTTGCATATAGACATATAAATACAGAGATGGGAAGATTTCTCAAAGTAAAGAGCTTGTCTTCTCACTTTCTACTAAGATCAATAAAAACTTCTGAAATCTAATTTGTATCTTTGAAAAGTCTTCTCTATACAGAATATTCAACAGATTAACCCTGTAGCCTCATCAATAGAAAGAAAAAGGGCTTAACTTCTACTTTGGCACTTACGTTAGAAAACTCCTTCACCTTATTGGAAACCAAACATATTGCATTCCATTTGCTGTATTCTATCTTTTCCAGAGGTAACAATAGTGTTTATATTACCGAGGTTCATGTTATTTAGCTTCCGATAAGTTTTCCCTAATTGCAGTAGCACATCTTAAAACATTTAATAAAAGATAATTGAGGGAAAAATATCACTGTTATGTCACAGTTATCTTACAATTTTTTAGCAGAAGAGAGGAAAGGAAGGGAAATATTGTTAATTAATTAATACTGTACTGTAAGAATAATGAGTAAAAATTATAGGATCAGAAAAGAGTGTTTGTTTTGACAACCATCTCTTTATTATTGTTTTTCAATAGTAAATCACTCTGAATTGCATTTTATAATCAAAACATGATATCATTTGCAGTTATTTTGTGACGACTGTGGAAGTCTTGAACAACAAAATATCTTTGCTACAACACCTTCGTTTTCAGCTGAAAAATAAGCAATTTTGTTTTTCTGAAAAGGCTGGCAGCTCTTTTCTGATGGCTTTAACTACGAGTCTCCTCTTGATACTGAAACATGGACATCTTTTTTTTCCCTAAGATGATGTTTCTCAGTTACCCAAGGTCCAAATGGCTTCTGTCTATCCCACAGACTTTTCTCATAGTATTTTTCAGTCCCTCTGTATGTGCATGGCATTGTCCATCTATACAAAGCCTCTAATCACTGCATGCCACTTGATAATTTCTGGTATTAATCCTCCCTTAGGTTTCATTTTCCCAAGCTTTTACAATTCTTCCGTAGTTCCTCACTACTGCTTTCTTATCTCTCTTCCTTACTTCTTCTACCATCCTTTCTGTCCCTTCTCTAAAACTAAACCAGGTCTTGATTCCCTTGTAGACAAACTCCTGTCCCTATCCTGTTTCTCATTTTTGCACAGAAACCTGTTACTGCCTCCAACCTGCCACTGATTTAGCCAATGTTGATACCTCAACTTTTCTTACTGTATCCTTCATTTCACACATGTACAAACTGCCTTGCTCTTGCCACTTCTTGGCTCTTGATTTTTGACCTGAATTTTCTCATCTAGCACAGAATCTACTCTTTTCTCCTATGGAAAGTAGCATTTTTATTATACTGTTTTGTTTATCACGTTTGCTTCGTATAACCTCCAATTTCTCTCCCTAGTTATTATTTCTCCTGTTGAAGGACACTAGAGGCTTTTAATTTCCTTTGTTCCAAGTTGTTCTTAACTAGGCCAGAGTAATCTTACATAATTTTAGCTGTCTAGAAGCTAGGATTCAGCCTGAGCTATTCATCCTACTTTTTTCCTTCTGAAGTTAAGAAAGAAAGGCAGTCTGAGAGACTAAATCATGTCTTAGGATGGGAAGACATAGTCTGTAGAGGTGATTATTTTTCTCTCTTGATTATCAGAGGGGTTTACACAAATAGATTTTATTACACAGGAATTTTTTGATGGTTAAAATTAATCTTTTCAATACATATTCTATTGTAATTTAAATCCCTAACATTTCCCCCCATGATTTTTCAGACATATTCCACAGAGGTCTGCATAAACTAATATTTTCAATTTCTAAATTACTTAATTAATGTGTAATTTAAATAAATTAATGTCTCATTTCTCAAGAGTAAAACTCTGCTTCTGACAATATAGTTGATTATTTTTTTTTTTAAAATTACATTATTGAAAATGCCTTCTTGTTGTATTATCTTTGGCTTTTCACCTTTGCTATTGGACTGATGACTAGGATAGTTAAAATGTGTGTCTGTCTCATAATAAGGGTGGTTTTAATTCAGGTTTTAATGCATAGTTGCCAACTGGGAATGAAATATGTCCATTATGAATGTAAGAGGAGGTTTATAAAAGCCTACCATGTTTCTTGAGAAAAAAAAGAATGGCGCCTACTTGTTCCAGACACGGCAAAAACTAAATAACTGAAACCACCAAACAATAGAAAAATCAGTTTGCTGATTATTTTAGATGTCTAAAGACAAGAAATGTGGTGTACAAAGAGATAGATCTGTAAGCCTTACTATTTGATCAACAATATGACTTATTTGGTATAATGCACATTTCATGATATAATACAAATATATAGTTCATGATACACAAGTCGTGATATTAGTACTAGCAAATTTAATACAATAATAAATGTTAAATATGTATTATTCTACGTCTTCTTTAATAGATAATATGAATATAAAATATTGAACGATAGAAGCTTAAAACAATAAAATCAATATTTATATTAATGTGAGACGTCAGAAACTTAAAAACGGAAGGAGTGCTGACATACCTATTCTAAATTCCAGAATGCTGTTGAACCCAAAGACGTCTGAGGCATGAGAGCAAAAGATGGAAGTATATCAGACTAAGGGTTATAGTGAGCCATTGAGTCACCCCAGGACAGCCAAGTGAGTCAAGGGGGATATAACTTCTGATAAAGAAGAAACAAAATTCTCTGAACTGGGGAACTGAGTGGTTTTACAAGGGCGCTAAATGAACTTTTGCTGAGAGGAATTTTGAAGCTATTCAGTAGATTCATGGAATGTGTTGTGGATTTGATAAAGCATGCAACAGAAGAGATTTATTTTCCACACTACAGAGTAACTGATAATGACTGAATTCAACTTGGGAAATGGTGATCCAAAGTCACAGTGGTAGAAAGAAAAATAAGAAAAAAGGTGTAACAAACCCAGAAGATTTGAGATAGTTTTCAATAAACTATCATTCTCCTCAGAGAAATAACATTCTCCTCAGAGAAAGTCCAAGAAAAAACCATAGAGAGGAATGCTGACAATCTCTTAAGGAGATAATATTAAGCATAATTCCAAGTTATATTTTAGGAACTGGACTTTAATTCCAGGGTTGAAGATGGGTATTTTTAAGATCTTGAGAAGGCATGACTGAGAGTTCAAAAGATAGAGAAAACAGATCCATCTTTTTCTTTTTAAGGATGAGCTGGGAAAAATTATACAGTCAGCCAAACTGTAATTAATGGAAAATGTTGCAGCAATTATTAAGTAAACGGTATATAAACTAATAGAATATGTAAGCAGACAGAATCTAAAAGGAAGATGGGTAACTTATAAAATAGTAAAATATATAATATATATATTTATATATATATATATATATATATATATATTTATTATCCTATATTATTATACATTATATATTATATATTATATATTATATATTATATATTATATATTATATATTATATAGATTATATATATTTATATATATTTATATATTTTTTTATATAATATATAAAATAACATATAAAATATGCGTTTGTCAAAAAATGTTACTCTCACTGTTTTATTAAGGAGAGGTACTAGTTTTGACTTACTGCAATCTGTTACTTCACAGATATTATATACAGCATCCAGAAACACACTATATATGTCCTGTGTCTATATTGATGGACAATATATACATTGGACATACTATCTAATATAAATATTGGACAAGACGGCATATTAACATGAAACACACTTAGTGACAATGTATTTATATATGTGAATTAGTGGTTTCTTCATTTTCTAATATTTACTGATCTACTTCCCTCTCCTATTAGCAAACCTGACACTATGGAGCATCTTTTTGATTATCTAAATCCATTGCCCATCCATAGAAGAGAGGAAATAGGACTTATTTTTCCCCAATAATATATGGTCCCAAATACATTGAAAAAATCAAAGAGAGAAAGCTTATGGAACTAATTTATTTGAGAAAAAATAACTGTTCTCATGGCTATGTTTCTCACATTTTATGAGTAAAAGCACTTGGAGTAGATAAATCTGTAGACCTTTGAATGCCAGACAAGTATGTGCATGGAAATTCCCTGCCTGTTAATGCCAGAAGCTAAGCATTTTGACTTACTCCACTGAAAGAAAACTGGAAGGGACACATTTATATAGTAAACCAGAACAATTGAAATGAAATAATATATATAGTGTAATAAAATCCTGTATTACTGCCAAGAAGTAAGTGTTCATGCCAAAAATGTTCTGAAACACAGCTGCCAAAAAAGAGCTGAGAGCATTATGAAACACACTAAATCTATACATAGAGGGGGCTTGGAGGAAAAAAAAAAAAGTATATTTATTCTTAGGATTCAAGTATATCGAATCATTATGGTTATTTCATGCACAATAAGCAAGGCCCTGAGCATGCTGGCAAGCATTCAAGAAAGTATCATGTTGCTTAAAAAGCATTTTAGTCTTAAAATTCAGGAGAAAGGCTCAAAGAAGGATATTTGAGTGTTTGAGCCTAGCTAAAATCTAAAATATCACAAAAGATTCCATGTGCTGTTTGAAATGGCTTAATAACAGTCCTGGCAATGCTAAGCTAGCTCAGGTCCTCATGAAAGTGATTTGAAATGCACAGAGCAGGTGTCCTGGGATTGTCTTGAGAAAAATAAAAAGTGAATTGCCATTGCTTCTATGTGGCTTTCAAATGAGAACTTCCATGAAGAAGTCAGAGGCTCCTAGGAGCTACTCCTAGTCTGCTATTTCCAAACCAGTACCACAGCCAGGAAGTTATGGGGACTTTCCTCTTGAAGGTACTCCTTTGAGGGGTCAAAAAAATCAAGACTGAGAGGTCCAGGAGATGACCTGGAAACCAAAGGCCAGCGACAAGGCATGATGATAGGAGATGGAACTGCCAACTTCTGAGAAGAGACTAAAGGGATGGGATCTCCTTCTGAGTGGAGAAGTCTGAGGGATGACAGACTGAGGTTTAAAATTCCTGGAGGCAGTGGGCAAGGTGGGCAGTGGGCAGAATTGTTATTTCCCAAATCTCGCACTACTGGAACCAGAGAGTATTCAATGGCACCAGTACAAGGTGAGCTTAAAATAGGTAGAAGAATGCTTCTTTACACAGCAGGAATCAAACTTTTAGAACTTGCTGCCACATGAAATACTTTTTTTTCATCAATGGAAAAGAATTTCAGACACGTTCTCTTCATTAATTCCTTCTTGTGCTCTGGTGAAAACATCTCAGGGCTTAGACTATTTGTGATATGTGATGCAGGAGCCTAACCTCTGTCTGATTGTTACACAACATCTTCAGCTCCTAGCCTGGCATTATGAATTCAGTAACTAGGAGCGTGCTCTTAAATTTGGAGCACTACAACATTACCTGCCACAGTGTCTCAGGTTTTTTCAGTATCTGCCCTTTTGCCTATGAAGATAGATAAGCAAGACCATTAATTTCTCTTCCAAGTTTAATTTATGTAGCATTTTCCAGCTTCCCTTTGAAGCAGGATGGATTAAATACCGTCACAACACATGAGAAAGAGCAGTAAATCATAAACATGCGTGATAGGTTACTTAATACAGGTGTCAGGAGAAAAAAGTAACTAGAAAATGTGATTTGCAAGCTTATAATTTTAGAAATGGTACAATCAGATTATAGCAAGACTGAATGGGGACTCCTACCATTAAGAAAGAATGATCTTCTAAGTTTAATGCCTGCTGCTTTTGATGGCATGTGAAGTTTCTGATTAACTTTCTTAAATGCTTCTCCCTTTATCACAATATACATTGAAGAGGGAATATAGGTTTTTTTGGGGTTTTTTTGGGTTTTTTTTTGTTTCTGTTTTCTTGTTGTTGTTGTTTTTGGGGGTTTTTTTGGGGTTTGTTTTTTTTTTGTTGTTGTTGTTTTTTTGTTTGTTTGTTTTTGGTTTTTTTTGGCTTGGGTTTTTTTTTTTTTTTTGTTTTTGTTTGTTTGGGTTTTTTTTTGTTTTTGTGGGGTTTTTTTCTGCCCGCAAGCAGGAAAGGACAAGTGACATCTGAATTGATTTTTGCTTCTTCGTTATTGCTGTTCCTAAACATACAAATCTGTGACACAGACCCTAGTTGAAGACATTTGTTTTAAAAGGACCATTTTCCTTACACTTTTCCTCACACTTTTCCTCAATTAATTATTGTTTCAAAATTTCAATTATGATTTTGAACTGTTGTTATGATCAAGCCTTTTGAAATCAAAGTCAATAATACATGTCACAATAAAAATAATTATGGTGGTGTAACCATATCTTAAATTTCAATTTCAATTTTAGCCAGTCCTTTGACAAAATATACATTGATAGAGAAAGGGAAGAGAGAGGACTCAGGTATTTTGTAGAGTAAAGAAATCATTAAGTAATTATGAAAATAATATTATTAAAACCAGTAGTTCTTTCTTCTGCATAGCTCTGGCTAGTAACATGGTGCTGGCTCACTTCATTTCCAGCTGCTAGATTTCACTAAAAGAAGCTAAAAATAAATTCAATCCTTTCCTAAAATGACTTTCCAAAGTAAGCAAGTGCTGCAGTTGCCATAGGGATGTTATAACATCACAAATGGGAAGCAGTTCACATAGTGGTAAATAAGCACACTGGTAAGTTGTCCATTTGAGCATGTCTCACAGAAGAAATTACTCAGAGAGTAGTTTTTGAGCAGGAAGGTTTTAAAAAAATCAACCAAACAGAAAGATCACTACTGATTCAGTCTGTGGCAGTGCAAATCCATGAATGTTGGAATTCACAGGTTGTAGGGATCAATGAAGATGCAAGACACTGCCCGTGCTAAGTGCTGTAGCACCTAAGCTTCAGGACCTACATCTTCCCTTGAAAAGAGAAAAGGTCTTTATATTCTGTGAAAGCAAAAACACCATCAAGTTCTTGCATTTACCATTTGTTCAGTGAGCCTGGAGCTGTCCAGCTTGTCCTTATTTTGCCTTCTCTTTTGTAATGCATTATGTGACTGAATTCTGGCAGTGCATTTACTGCCTTATTCTATCCATTTATTCTGAAAGTCAATACAAACAAACACAAAGGTAACAAACAAATGGACTTCTTTTCCAAGATTTCTTCATAATGTTCTACATCACAAAATTTCAAAGGTCAGATGATATAAATAAGCAATGACTTCATTGAAGTTAATACTACTGTCCTGATTTACAGCAAGGAGTAATCTAGCCCCAGCAACTCAAGCTTTTCATTCTGTGTTCAACCCAGAATAGAAAGCAAATGGCTGGATAATAAATACCATGGAAACAAGAGAAAACCCACACAAATCCTATAAAGAATCAATTTAGGAAAAAAGAAGAAAACCCAGATTGTCTGTAGATAAAACAAAATTCACTGGGAATCTGCAACAAGATCATTTAAATACAAAATATTGTGATAGTTTCTACCTTTTATAAAAAGGTACATCTGAGGTCTTTTTCTATTAAGATTGACATCTTTACCAGTCTTACTTAGCCATTACCAACTTGCTCTTTGGAACCCAGATTCAAAGAGGTCCCTTTTCCAGTCAGCTCCTTCTCATTCTCTGGATTGGCCTCTCACAACATTTCTGTGCCTCACTCTGCTCTCAACCCAAACTCACTTGTTTTCTCAGGTAAATCACTGAAGTGTGGGTGTTACCCTGAGGTGTGCCTCATTCACTTTGCCGAATATGCATAGCTACAGGGTGAGTAGTAGAGCCAGGGTCAGAGTTATGTACAGGTAAACATTTACCCATCCCTGTCTGGGCTTTTACCTACACTACACTACATTTATGACATTTTGCAATATTAGGCTCATAGTAGAGAGTGAGTGCTTGAATACAACATCTACATCCTGAAAAAAGTGTTTTATGAGCAGATCATATCAGCTTTCATGTTGACATCAGTGTCAGGGGAGAATTAAGTTTGAAAAATCATCCACCATCTTCCCTGATCTAGCTCTATAAAACCATTATTTTTAGGGACTACATGGTTGGTTAAGTACAGCAGATGGAAACAAGCCCTCCAGAATTTGAATCACACTGTAAAAGGTAACCATGCTAGCACAAAAATCTGAGACTTTGTTCTCAGCCTTTCAGTGTCCACTCTTCAGAGCCTATGGTTAGGAGAGAGAAAGTCTCAGTGAGTGGTCTTTAAATAGTAGTTGGTCGTTATTATCAGTGCTGCTAGAACCTCATAGACTAGTCTGAATTTGGAGTAAAATAAAAGCCATCTCTCCAGCTTTTTATAAAGAAGATTTATGTACTACACTAGGCACTTGAATTCCCTTTATAGTCAACAGGAGAAGTAACTTTAGATAGACTGAATTAATCTCATTATTTTATACACGCTCAAGCATGAAATAAATAAGGTGAACTGTGCTCTATGTATGCCTATTTATATCTTTTGGTTATAATGGAAACCTAGAATGAATGGCTCAGATAGATATATTTGAATCACAGGTGTTCAGATTTGGGCAGACAAAATCACCTTGGCTGCTCATACTGTCCTTGTAGGCAGTTAGGATTCACTGCTGGCCTGCAGATACCATGCTCCTTTCTGGAAGAGAATGCCAGGAGCTGCCCTAGAAGGATCTCAGAAATTTTGCAGACAACCACTGGCACCAAAGGCATATGTGGAAGGTGGCACAATAGTATTGTATCACCTACTTAAACAGCATGTATACTGGATAAACAGAAAAAGCTGGTGATCAGCTCTGGGACTACCACCAGAACTGCCTCTTGCCCCCCTCCAAGCCCCACTCCAAGGAAAGAGGCAGACCCACAGGTGTGGGTATCCCTTCATCAAGGTCCAGTACCCTGTGTGTTGCCTCTTGCTTTCTTTCTTGTGCCTCTGTCTCACCCACCAAGAGACATCACATCTCTTGCTCACACAATGACTCCTGAGAGGTGCCAGTATGGTTCTCCATGAATGCTTTAGCATTTTATCCACATTGGAATAGCATGAATAGAAGAACTCGAGCACATTTTCCTCTGAAACAACCCATGACATAGTCCTATCAGGCGTTGCAAGGTGGGATTTGAAGAAAAAAGTGAATTGAATACTTGTCCCCCACCCCCTCTATTCTAAACAGTGAGTTATTGCTCAAAAGCATTAGTCCTCCTTTCTTCCCATAATTAATTTTCTGCTTTTTGTGTTTCATTTCATCACAAGTAGCTGAAAATGAAATGTTCTGGAAATGGCAGGAACAGTTGGCTTCAATGTTTCCAAACTATTTCTTTCAACCCAATACGAAATCTATTAAAAAAAAGATTCTGTAAGTTTTCCTTTTGGTTAAAATGATATGAAGATACTGACCTAAATGTACAGTGACTATTGGTTGTCCCAGAAGTGAGGTCTTCAATGTAAAATGTACTAGAACAAAATCCAGCTGCCTTGTCCCCCTGACAGTGTGGTAAGATGGACAAAAGAGAAATATACTCCAATGTTTAAATTGAAGGTAAAACTGATTTTTGGGGCACTGAAAAAGAGCCCAGAGTGGAAAAAAACAAAACAGAACAGACCCTTGTATAGACCTTAATGTTTAGAAAATCCAGAAAGTATACTGCAGTGAGTGGTCCAAAAAGTCTCATGAAAGTATGTCAAGCTCTGAGGCTTGATCCATTGACCAACATTTGTAAATAACAGTAACACGAAAGACAAAGCTGCAAGATTTCATTACATTTTTGTGTATATATACATAGAGATCTTATATATTCATAACTATACATATAGTTAGTTATATGGGTGGTTTTGTACTAATAATGACCAGTAAATTTTGTATTTTGTCATATATGTATATAAATTAGTGCACAAAAACATTTAAAGTGAATATCTATATCCATCTATATCCAGAACAAAACTCTGGTTTCCAGTTTAGACCAAATACACATGAAAGCACATGAAAGCACATGCAAGCAGTACAGACTGACTGTATCTATGTTGCTGATTGTATCTTATAGTGGACATTGTATTACTTCAGAGAATCAGCCATCAAAACTTTCCCAATCTGAAAAAATATTGGTAGGATTCCAAAATTTCATAAATGTGTCCTCTGTCCTCTTGGAGTTTTTTCTTCTCTCTCTCTGACTCTTGTGCATAATTCTTCAAATGAATTAAATATTAAATCCTTGCCATAGTACATATGGAAGCTGACAGATACACTGAGCCAGCAGTACTTGTCAGATATACTTAATGGTGGCTTTCCTACATAGGATACTCTGTGCTGGCAGGCACACCATGCCAGCTTCTGCAGCTTCTCACTGGGCCAGCTCTGGAGCTATAGAAAGTAAGGCCAGACATTGCAAGTCAAAAACAAAGACAAGAGCAGCCATTTCTGAACCACTCCTGAAAGATTACCATCTTACTGCTTCCTGAAACCTGAGAGTCATAGTAATTTCATTGTCCCAGAGCAAACTATTCCAGTAAATAACCACTAGACAGTTACACATCTCTTTTATAATGTCTAGTATAGATCTTCTTTGCTATAGTTTTTGATTATTTCCCCTAGTTCTTCTCTCAGAGAACAAACAGTGCAGTTTGTTCTTTTTCTCTGACAGTTACATTTAAAATATATGAAGACCATTGGCCCATCTTTCCTCCCACAACTCAGTCATTTCTATTATAAGCAAAAATAACGTAATTCTGATCCTTCTGTATAGTTTTATTCTTTAGCTTGAAGTTCATTCCAATTGCACACCTCTGGACTTTTCAAATGAGAGTTAAAGTTAAGACAACTTTTAAACAATATAAACTAATGACTTCTAAAATCACAGAATCTAAAATGTAAATGTGAAGATGAATTGCTATTTCTTTTCAGAGACGTAAAATAGTATTTTCTTTCCTATTTTTCTATTACATCTTTTACCTCTGCTAACCTGAGACAATTGTTGAGGTGCTTTGAAGGTAGCAATACCTTAGGTTCTATTTTGCTTGTAATTGTCATACATGCAATTGTAGAAATGCATCTAAAAATAGATATCTACCAAACTGTCTGCAATGAAAGTATGATCTCATTAAGCTGGGAAGGAAAGAAAACACATGGTCCCTTAATCCAGCCACAGACACAAACATCTCATTGATACTATTTTACACAGAGGAAATGCATTTCTTTGTGTTTGAAAGGATCAATGTGAAAAGCATTTGTATAATTCAGAGGTTGTTTGAGAACCCTTATTTGCCTGATCTGATGTTTAAAGTCTGTGGCAAGTTATTGGTCTCACACTTCCTTAAGTTGGAATTCTTTGAGCCAATTTTAGTTGACTGACTGGTGGCAATTGGAGCAGTGACTGAAAAGGCACAAAACACCACAAGTTCTTCAGCTGAAGGACCACACGTGGCTGCAGTGCACACTGGAAGTGGCAGACAGGAGATAGTGTTTGGATTCACAGTGCCAAGACAAGCCAGAAGGCATTTCTCAGCCGTGGATTGCCACACCCATGTGTCCTAACAGGACAGCCGTGATGAGAAGCAACTGCAGTATTTACCCGTTTTTCCCTAAATAAGATAAAAATATGTTTTTCACATGCTGAATATGAAATTTGTTTAGTTATGATTACTCTTCTCTTTACCAAAGCCAAATAATTTGTTGAATGACATAAACAGGTGCAATCTTGATATCTCTGCTACATGAAACAAAGCCAAATGCCATAAAAGCTCCAAATAATCCTTATTACATAAAATATAATGTGCCAAAGCACTGTAATGAAAGATTGAGCTGTACATACGGACACTTTGCATCTTTAATCCCGGTTGGACGGAAGCTAAAGATCGTTTCTTTCCTCATTTTTTTCCCAAATTAAAATGACTTTTGAGAGGTTTCTGTACTTTATAAACTTGCCCGACCTTGAGAGCAAAATCTTAAAAACAGTGAAGGAAACAACACAAAATAAATAAACAAACAAATAAATAAATAAAAAGACCCTTAATCAAAGGAACTAGATTTTGGTTTTTAGTTTTTAGTTTTATTTTTCCAAATAATTTCCCTTTCCAGTTCCCCACTGGCCAACACTGTTGAGTGAAATGATTTTTCAGCAAATACAGTTCAATTCTGAATTATCAATATCTCTTGCCTTTACATAACGGTAAGGAAGGCAGCTTCTTATTGACTTATTCCTTGCAGACATTCCCTGCCACAGTTCACTCTCTAGTTCTGGATGTGCTGAATCTTTCCTCCTCTTTGGCTTGTGTGAATAGTGCCATTATTTGGATGTTTGGCACTTGTTTCCTCTCCTTTCTACATGTGCTGTCATGTAAGTGATGATTTGAGTGCATCCATGAGAGCTCTATTCCCATCTTCTCATTTAAGTCACAACTGCTGGTATTATACTCGACTGGTTGCTCTTCTGACTTGTACAGAGACTTAGACAAACAAGTCCTAAATGCTTTTTTGTAGGACACATTTTAGCACTCCTATGAAAGAAATTGAAGAAATAATCTGCATATTTGTCTCTGGCACAAATAACAAAGTGTGTCCCTATAGAACTTTCCTTCCACATTGCTAAAATGAATTTGCTTGTTTATGCCATATTTAAATAATTTGCCAAGGCCAACCACTATAAGCCACAATGATTGACACAAATCACAGTATTTTTTAAATAATGAAATATAAGCCAATCAGAAGGGTAGTAGCTAATATTGAATGATGCTTTGTAGTGCTTCACTCTCCATGCATAGACTCATTAGCAAACACAGAGGTTTACACTATACAGTCAGGCTGTGAAAAATTCATAGAGAACAAGTTTTTTCAAATTGTTGGTACAATTAAAAATTTGATAAACATTTTTCAGACTTCCACTGTCTATTGTATTTTCATGCAACTATCCGAAAATTATTTACAAGTTTGAACATGCGACATATTAGTGATGGTGTTAACATTGCTTGTCTTATCCTTGAGTTACATAGAGCTACAGAAACAATTCCTAAATCCTAAATTCCAGCAAAAAACATTTCTGAGAAGACTACCCCATGCATAGGTCAAAGAAAACTGAAGTCCTGACACACAGAAGAAAACGCTGGCCACAGATTCCTTTCTTTGGGGGCATCTCTAACCTTCTCTGGGAAGCAACCAAATGCCCATACCCAGCCAAAGCTCTTATTGTCATGTAAACCATATTAGAAACACCAAACCATGTGTTTCTTAAGAACATCATGTCTTGTTCAAAGGAAATAGCAATGACAGGATTTTACCTCCTTACCATAAAGGACTTCAGAGCTCTCCTTGGAAAATGCAGTTTGCTATCACTCTCTGCATGATGGTTTGGACAGATAGGTACAGTCCAATTTGACTACAGTGTAAAGGATTGTCCATAAAGTAGAAAGAGGAAGAAGGATCTTTGGGGAACAGAAAACACAGCATACAAAGTATGCTACATTCTCCCCACCTGTCGACACTTCCTCTCCTCAAAAACAATAGAGATTTTTTTCTCAGCAGCAGTATGGACTTTAAGGCATTTTCCTTTTAAGTGCCCTTGACTTTATTATGCTGGGAATTTCTACATATCCATCTTTTACCTATATTTTTACTCCTTTGAGGTCTAAAACGAGCTTCAGAGAAGTTAATTGCGATTTCGTTTACACCTTTTTTATACTTCTTTCCATCCCAGTGGCACAATTTCCTTCAGAAACTGTGAATCCACAGGAATTCCCTGATATGTTTGAATTAATTTATTTTCCTATAGCTTGGAGGGATTCAATAAATCCCTAAATAATTTCCAGACATTATGACATTTATGATTAAGCGTATGTGGCCAGCTCCATCCATTTCATAGCCACATACAATAGAAGTGTGACTTCTTTCCTCTCCCTCAAAAGATGTGCATCTTCAAGACATCAAGGCAAGACACTATCAGTACAGTTCTGTCAATGCCCAGCCTTCTGTGCAGCCTGTTTGACCTTTAGTGGCATCTAGTGGCAAATGAGTTTGTAGGGAAAAATCTTCACAATTAAATGGCAATTAAACCAGTGAAAATTGATTTCATCTTCATATGTGAGAGTGGGAAGAATGGAGCTTGCAGTGCCTCAGCATAGTGAGGACACATTGCTGGCTGCCAACCTACCTTACCAGTCTAAACTAGTCACTAGGCATTATAAGCCATGTGACCAAATTAGTTTCAGTGCTAATTTACAGAGCTTCTGATAAGACTTTCTAATTATGGTTTGGAACAAGAACCGCAGGTAGTTAAGAAGTTAGCATTACCCGCCTTTTGAAAACCAATGTGCTTTTTTTGCTACTTTGTTGATCATAATTTATTTCTTCCATTAAGCCATGTGAAACATTCCTTTCTTTCACCATGCAGGTGCTCTGACTATTATCCTTAGAAATAGCACAACAGATTTTGATATTGCCTTGGCAGAAGCACGGAGCCTCTCTTCCTAAGTGAGATTCACTAGTGTTTTGATTTTACCAAATGTCACAATACTTTCTTCTCCTGTCTAATATTAAAATATATATGGAGCAATATGCTGGATAGCAGCAACCCACAGTTCAGAGTCAAAAGATGTTTGTCTCATAAATATATTATTCCATATTCAGGCAACATACTGAGAGAAGCTGATAGAGACTTCTAGCTCTCCTAGAATAACAGCCTGCAATATTTAAATTGATGTGTTTTTAGTGCATTTGTTTTCCAGAAAAGTCTGCTGTATGCAAACAAAATGAATTCAATAAGCATTGTAGGTGAAACAGTCTGCCTTTATGTTTTTTTCTTTTTAAATAAACCCAAATGTTAAAAATTCAAGACAAAATAGATATACTAAAATTTCTGTAGAAAGTGTCTCCACAGGTGCAAAATGTCATGCATGAATGAATGTATGCTGTTGTTATTGTTCGTTGTTGTTAATGTAACTTGTTGTTATTTTGTAGATCCACAAGGGGTGAGAAAACAGCTGTGAGTATAGCATTTAAAATCCTTAATAATTTCTAAAGAAAATCAGTATTTACATTATGTACCTCCTTATATTTATGAAGCAAAAAAGAATTTTGGATGAAAAGTTTAGTATTGCACATCATTTGGGCTGATGGAAAAAGTGTTGTTTGAGAATGCTTTTCAGTGAAATCTTTTCAACTAAATTCTTCCCTTTACTGAGATACTGTCATATTGGATCAACTTTACAAGGAAGACTGGTGGGAAATGCAGAAGGAGTTATTTGGTCATTGTACAGCTGCAAGAAAATATGTAGTCAGATCTCTTAGCACAACTAAGATTACAAGAATACTGTAATATGCCATTCTGGGAGTTTTTGATAAAGTCCTTGCCTCTGTGTTCCAGAAATGCCTCTTGTTTCCTGGACCCACCACTTCCTAAAGATGCTATAGAGCAGTATGTCACAATCTCTTAGATCAGCTTTTTGAAACAAGAAATGGGTGTTATATTAGGACACTGACCATGTCAATGAGTCACAATTCACTTTTTAAGAAAGAAACAAGCAAACTTTCCCCAGCGGATTAATCAATAAGATAGATTAATACAAAAAGTCCTTCTTACTTCCTTTGCTGTGGGTTATACTGACATTTTGGCAGCTAATAAAACACAGGGGCCAGAAAATATATTTGGGACAGTTGAGTGTGTTTGTCTGCCAAATTAAATAATAGACCAGAGACATTGGAACAGGACTAGAGAATGTACAAGATAAGTGAAAGCTGTGCCAGCTGAGAGGTCTAATGGTCTTACTGGAAAGTGGCTTGAACAGCTTGCAGCTGAGATGAGACAAAAAGTCCGTGTGGATAGAGAATTCCATCTGTCCCTGAATATATTTTTCCATTTAGAGTTTGAGAAGGATGTAGAAATCATTTGGGTTCCTTGATTTGTATTGTAAAACGAAAATGGGAAAAGATGCTTATGTTCTCCTGACACTACACTGACTTAAGCTTTATCTTTGATCAAGGGAAAACCTTATGCTTGAAGAAACATTAAAGCACAGTGTTATAAGTCAGAGTCCAAACAGCTCCCTGTTAATAAAATGGAATTAATGGTCAGTGGATAGCTGATTCTAGCAGCAAAGAAACTGCATCTAGATTAAACTGATTTGCCATATAAAAGAAATGTTTTCTACAGTTCAAGACTGTCTAGCTATGAAGTCCCAGGAAAATGTCTCCTGTGAAGGAGGTGAGTTTAGAGGAAGAAAACCCTGCTGGAGCTACCCAGCTTTCTGAAGGCTTGAAACTGCCTTAAACTAGATATAGAGTTTCTAGTTATCTTCTAGCATGCAATGAGCTGGCAGCTGGCATCTGACAGCTGATCAGAGAGTTTATAATTTTCAGTGCCATGGTGGTCTTTAGAAAGCTAATAGCTTCTGGCTAAAAGAAGACTGGTTGAACAATTTGGTTTTGATTCAAGTAAACAGTTGGCAGGTTTAGGAATGCTGCTTAAACTGAGGTGGATTTTGTTCTTAAAAGCTTATGTTTGTCAAGCATGGCACCCCAGCAGCCTAAGTGTACAGCACGCTTCTCTTCCTTCAAATCCAGGAATAGATGAGATTGAAGAACAAGTCCTATTAAAGCTGAAATAATTTTTAAAATTTTTCAGAGTGTCAAAAGTGTGAGCCGCATTTGATTAAAACATAACAATACAATGTATTTCCCAAAATACTTAAAATCTGAAACAATTCCATTTCTATCAAACATGATGGACTAAATAACTGTTAAGGAAAACATAAAAGTGATGGTCAGATTTATCTGAACATATTTTATGAGAGATGATATAGGAACATGAGTATAGTGAAAAGTTTTCCTATAGTGAAAAAGTATTAGTTGACAATGGCATATGCTTCAGTGAGAATAGCTGACAAAGAAGGAGTAATCTAAGGGTTATTTCTGTCCTGACCTCTTCTGTGCTAATTCTGAGTTACAAATAGAAAAAAAAAAAAAGTGCATTGATTTCAAAATAGCTCCTCCTCTGAAGAATGTAACTACATAATGAGAAGGGAAAAAAAACAACCAAGCAAAAAAACAGGGATTAAATTAATATGCACTCAAAGAAAACAGAAGCCTAAAAAAATACTGAACATTCTTTTTTGTTGTTAACTGATAGGAATATCAAGAAGAAAAGGTATGCCTTCGGGATAGTGAAGAGCATTTTAAGACAAAGGGAGAAAATAAAAGGTAGGTATGGATAGTGAAGTGTGAGTAAGGGTGAGTGTTAGCAGCTTGAATGTGATCTCAATAGACAAACGGAGCTGATCAAGTGTTGGGGGTTGAATGCTTTGCTTTTCTTTCTGTGGAATTTCTCCCATTGTTATGCTAATTAATTGTGGCTACACCTTAAAATGACAGATAATGTTCTCTCGTAGGGGGGTGGCTGGAGGGGGAGGGGGGGGGAACCGGAAAAGGAGAGGTGGGACGGGGGGTCTGGAGCGGGGGACGCCCTCTCGCTTGGCTCCTGGAGTGGGAAGACCACCTGGGCTCTGCTCTGGCATCTTCCCCTGTCATCCCAGCGCTGAGATCCACGCTCCCTGCCTTTGGACATCGCTCCGCGGCTCTCCCAGCTCACCCTACTACCTCCGGACACTCTGCTGAGCACCACGACCGACACCGTGAGGGGGGAGTCACTTTCCCCATCCCCTCTCTCCCCTGGGCCGCGGCCGCCATCACCCAGCCCTCTTCAACTGCGCGGGACCTGCCCTGCCCCCACAGCACCGGTAACAGCACAGGGAGACGGCCTGCGGCCAGAAGGGACTGGAGCGAAGCTAGACTGTTTCTGTTGCCAATTTTTATAGCTGTTGTTGTTTTTTTTCTGCTTTGTTAAATACCAGTAAAGAACTGTTATTCTCATCCCCATATCTCCTGCCTGAAGGTGTCTGAATTGGACCTAAAATAATTAAAAGGGAGGGGGATTGCACTCTGCATTGCAGAAAAGGGGCTCCTGCCTTTCCTTAGACCATACCTGTCTTTCAAACCGAGACATCAAGGATTCAAATTGGAAATGATACTGTATTGCTTGCAAAATGTCAATTAAGAAGGAGAAGGTACAAAAAGCAGACAAAGAAAGGGTACAATTACTAACAGATTCAAAGAAACACACAGGGAGACAAGATATTTTTTATTTTTCAAAATTCAGTTTGATAGCATCTACAGGCTGTACTCAGTGTGCTGAGCACTCTTACCAGAAACAGCCAAGAACATTAGGAAACAGTTGCTGCTACTCTTTCACTTGCAGAGAAATCAGCCCTTATCAACCACTTAATTGGTGAGACTTAGTCATGCTTCAGAGTCTCTGAAAAATACTTAAATATTATATTTATTTGCTATTAGGTTATTAAAGTCTTCAGAAAAATAAGTCACAGCTTAATCACAGAAGGGCTATCACCACAACTAGATCAGATCAGCCTTCACTTTGCCTAGCTGAACCTTGAAAGTCCCCAAAAGTTTTCAACAAACTTCCAGGGATGGTGATCCTACAACCTCTGTGATTGGTACCTTATGCTCCTAGGACAGGTGTTTTCTAATGTCCAGTTCGAGTCCCAGTTGTTCTCCTTCAGAAATGCCTATCAATTCTCATAATTCAAAGCAGAAGTTAAAAGGCCCTTTATAAAAGACATTTTCAATGCCACAAGATAAGCTCCGTTAATTCAGCTGCATTTCCCATAGACTCTTTTTGCTGTTATAGAAACAGCCAGAGCACTAAACCAGTCAACAACTTAAAGGGAGAATCACACAAACATGCCTAAGTATTTACACTGTTTTACATTCAGTGTGCTTCCTTTTTATCATTGTCTATGGTATGACAAAAAAGCACGTGGTTCCTGCAATCACTCTTTCCCCCATGACGCCGAGCTAAGCAGAGCTTCAACCTGAGAATAGAGAGGAGAAAACTCCTCACTGCGTGCAGAAGCAGAGGTCTGAGGTTACACCTTGCCCCAGATTCATGCCTCAGGCTGCCTCTGTTATGAATGAGATTTTGCTCGTTTGAGCTGGGGAGTTGAAAGCAGCTGGATATATTGCTCGTCTTACATGCTGTTGGCTACAGATGCTGGCATTCCTTAGCCATGCAAGTTTCCTCTGCCCTTTGAAGAGTGCTTTTGAATGCTGTAACGCTGGTAGTGTATCTTCCTACTGTCACATTCCAAGTTGTTCTTCAACCCAGTTTGCTCCCTTCCCAACTAAACAGATTTGCCACTTCGGACAAAATGTGTAAAGGCATGTGTTGGATGCTTGTGCTGCTTCTCACTTGCAATAGAAGCAAATTTGTCAATGATAATATTTTGTTTCTCTATGCTGGATGAAACAGGAATGTAATTTTCCCCATATAGCTGAGTGAGGAATAGGTACTGAATAGGCTGTTAGTCATTTAGTATGGGACTTAGAGCTTTCAGGTTTAGAGTGCCAATCCCTTAATTACTAATCTTCATGAGTTTGGTTTTGCCTTTAAGGAAATGAGCATTTTATCATGGAAGCATTCAAGCAAGTCTGAATAAGCCCTTATAGCTCCCTTCTGAACTGGACGACCATAGCATTGGAACTACATTTGTGGTTTATTTCTAATTTGTATTCTCTCGTTAATGTATATTTTAAAGTATAGAAGTAACTTTAAAAAAGAGTAATTCTGCCCTAGCATAACCATCTGCAGCAAAAGAGTAAGTGCTTGGCAACACTAACTAGTTCATAGTTCTTACTAGATATAAATAATCCCATGTTCTGGCAAAGAAAGTCCTCACAGTGTGATCTTTAGTTGGAGGAAAGAAAACTTATGTTACTTGGCACATCTAGCAGCATAATGTAGTTATTATTAAAAAAGTGACCAAGTAAAAGTGGCACCTTGTTAAATAATGTAACAACTCTCTGTGCATGTTCTAGGGCAGATTGGCTTACACTGTTTAAAACAAAAATAAACTTTTATTGCCTTCTACTCCTGTTAACACTGCTGAGCCAACACATCCACATGCAGCAGCAAGATTTGGCCAGAGCCAAATACAGAAGTTTTTTAATAGGACCAAGGTGGACTTTAAGTATGTAAGTCATTTATACACATTTAAAAAATGGGATTACTGTAGACCTAAATTTCCAACAGAATCCTCTTTCTAACATAAATCCTGATCACAGGGATTTTGCAGAACATGTCTGGTATTTCAAGACTTCTTGTGATACGGTCAGCATGGGTGCTTCCCACTGTCAGCTGCATGACCAGAGGTGTCAGTCATGCTCTGCTCTTGTGGGTACAGGTGAAATTTATGGACGTGCAGCCATCTGGTCAGAAATGCTCTGCACTTCTTTCTTCACAGTGCTCCCCTTGCTTCAGAGACACTTCAGGTAGGTTAGTGGCAAATACTGCACAGTGGCTGCTTCTAGACCAGTGTAATAGTTGTGCTCAGGGCTGCTGTCTAGCACAGAAGTCACAGAGAGCACTGTGCCTTATCCTTGCTCTTAAGTCTATCCCCCGCCCCTCCTCAGAGTACCTATATGTTTCTGTGAGAAAGTTCAAACCCCAAGCCATAGAAATGCATGTGGTATGTGAAAATGTCTTTCATAGACAGAAGCCTCCCATTCTTCATTTCAGGGTTGTGTATGCATTTCACTTTAATAGTCCCTCTAGGAGTAAAGAATAAGGCTCTATCCATAATCTGGGGCTGGTTCAGAAATCTTTTTACTACAGCTAAACCCACAGGTTATTGAGCAGATTTTTCTGCTTTTCAGGCAAGTGATGTGACGAAAGCTTCCAATGCTGTTGCTGAGCAGAGCCTACGACTGTAGATGGGCTTGGAAACAACCCCTGCGTGAGGGACTGATGGAGAAGGATGGTACACATTTATCTGCTTAGGTGGTCAGCTGTGTAATGATCGTGATGTTCCTGTTGATGCCAACAGTCAAGGGCTTAATCATCTGGGGAGCACTGACTTTGAATTCTGTGACTATATCTATGGGTAACCTGTGCATTGGGTGAGAGGAAGGGGAACTGAAGGTGCAACTTGTGAAGACAGATGTCTGATTGCCTTCGAGTTTAATGGATCTGGGTTTTATCCATATTTCTTTTAGTTAATCCATGCTCAAAACTATTTCCTTCTCAAAATCAATTGTTCACTTTTGTCATGGAAGACATTTAAACTTACAATGAGAACTTTGCTAGAGCTAGGCTTGACCATCTGCATAGAGATTAGCAAAGTATTCTTTTCTCTTAAATTTGCATTTGAATGAAAATGTACCTGATCTACAGCTACTGACAGCCTGTTGTCTCCAAGACATAGAATTTGTTTGCCTTCAGTAGAAAAGCAATGCAGCCAAATTTATTGTTTAATTTCCCTACCATTTTACCATTTTCCACTGTATTGAATCACAAATATTTCACAGAATTTTTAGTACGTGATGTCTTTCAAACTTTTAGTCTTGTTTTACTAGAAATTTGAAATTTCTGGATTTTTCAATTATTATTTGTCCCAGCCATGAATGACTTTAATGATTGATATTAACAAATAAATAGAACGAAAAGTAAATAGGATATTTTGATTTTTTTTCATAATTGCAGTGTTTTTGTGCTCTTACTTGTTTGCATCTTTTCTACTAATAAATTATATTCTTAATTTTATTTATATGCCATGTGAAATCAGTGTTTAAATGGAGATAGCAAAACTTAATATTATTTAACATTGGAACCAAAAATGTAAGGACAAAATTGCAAAATTTTGTCTTTGTCTAATCAAAAAAAGGACAAATTGCTACTGTAGCAATAATCAATGGTACCCACCTTCTAAGGGACTTACTGTAAACTTCCTATGATATGCTTTTAGGAGGTCTCCAAACATTGTCAAAGGAGCCTTTCCAATAGATTTTTGGCCATTTAAGTTCTGATACCTGTTTCCAGCTTCAAAAAGCTTTGGCTGTTTTTATTTAGCAGGAAGAAACCTGCTATGATTTGATTCATTGAAATCAACCTTGCGGGTTATTTTGGTTATAAAAATTGTACAGTATGTAATTTATTTTTAAGTAATTTTCAAGGTCTACTGCGGTGACTCAGAGATAATGGTCAGTTGTATGAAATGACATTTAAAGCAGCTTTTAGAGGACTGGTATATAAACCTTAAATATAACTGTTACAAGTTATATTCTGGAAGTTTTCTTCTTACTTACATGGTTAGAATTAGACAACTATTCTGAGACAGCTAGAGTTAGGTATGAAAAATCCTGGCCTTGATGTCCAGGGAAGTATCTACCAGTGTAAACTAGAAGTCTACTGCAGACACCTACATGAAAGCTCATGTGTGGAAATATATGTGTTTTCCTCTAAATGTGTGAGAATGAACAAAGGAATGAAAAGGTAAAGTAGTGCCAGTTGATAAATAATCTACAAGGGGACTGAAGGAGTTTTCTTCTGTTATGAAGAATGCTGGTCCTACTGAGTCAAAATTGACACTTGTTGGCTTAACTGGAACCAGATTTTATCAGAGTAACCGAAATGATGACTCTGAACTGGATAAGTGTCTGGTTCTTGGTAGTGTCCAACTTCCATTGATAGATGTGGAAGTTCAGCATTTCTAAAAGTCAGCCCTGAGTGATAACCCCATTTAAGTCTGCAAAGCTCAAATTGAGTGTCTGCAATAACTGAAAGTAGTAAAAATGAGATTTTTTTTTTTTTTCCAAACAAGTATTTCAAACAATTTTTGTCTAGTTTTCCAATGCAATAGTGCTTTTGCAGCCGTGGGTGGAATTTTCTGCTGCAGCATTTCCAGGGCTCAGAGGAGCTGTGGGAATTATTTCTGACTGACTGGTAAAGACAGCAGCTGTAGACATACTGTCTGCCTTCCCAGTTCATGTCATTCATTAGTGGAGATGCAGTGCAGGTGCATTAGCAGGTGCATTAGCGCCTAGCATTGCCAATAGCATTTAGGTCAGTACTCAGATGCTGTATGAAGAGACGGCATTTTTTACTGTTACCATTAAGTATCTATAGTTATCATTCCTGAATCACTGCCTTTGCTTGTATCTTGGTCTTGTTGCACAGTGGAGTTTTTTTTTTTTTACTCCCTGCATGATTTTTTGACTATGGTATAAAACCTCTCAGATAAGGTGACGTAAAATTCTCCAAATCTTCAAAGATAGTACCTTATTCTTTTTATATTTTATATTGATGTGTTGCAAGATAAATCTGCAAAATTCCTAGCAATGTTTTTTTTTTACAAACCTAATTCTGTCTTCAGGACTCCTACTTCTTGATAGTGAGAGTTTTGAAATGTGGATTAATGGCTAGAGCTGACCCTATCCCTTGACAGTGAAAACCTCCTTACAATAGCAGAGTTTTTCTTTTCAACAAATCCTTGAATTCAACACAGTTACTTAAAAAATAAGATTAGAAAGAACTATACATAGTGTTACTTTCTAAAGGAATTTCTGAAGTTAAAGAAATTGCCAATAAAACCAGACTTGAACTTAAGTTAGCTTTTGGCAATACCCTTTGAAAGGCTGACAGCTTTCTGCAGCGTTAGTATTTGTATATCTATTCTGTAGTCCAGTAGTCATAAAGTGAGACCTGTGGCACTGGGAATACTGCCAGATGCTCTTGACTCCTAATATGGTGGTTTTATTCCTATTAACCATTGTTAGGGAGAATTTATAGGTCTGGATGAACCTTGAATGCAGCATGGATTGCAAGGGAAAACTCAACCAGATTTCTTTCACCATGCTTATAACAAGTCTGGGAGATTGCTCCTGTTCTTATGCATGACCTGAGGGTGCTGACAGCTTCAGAAGAGCCAGCATAGAGAAATTAACCCACTGTCCCTTCTCTGTAAAAATGAACAAAGTGGCTATTTTAGAAAAGAGGATAAGGCAGGAAAATTCAATAGGATATTTTCTTCATGGTACAGACTGTCTCAGGAGTTTTTCAGAGGCTGCCTATTCATCAGAGTATTTATTACCCATCTGTGAACCTTTCTTATATATGTTTTTATTTTGAAATAAAAAAAATACTTCCACTCTTTGTTTTTAACTTGATGCCTCAGGATTTCATTTAGTTCACTCCAGTTCCAGTATTATGAGAAACAATGACAAATTATTCAATGTTAACCTTCTTTTCCATGTTTCTGTCATGTGTTTCTTTGGGGTTTTTGGTTAAATTCTAGTAGCTTAAGCTCTGCTTGTGTAGAAAGAAGCCTCTCAAATTTCTTTGACCTTTCCTGAAGCCTTTTGTAGCATTTCTTGTCTTATTGTAATGTATTTTTTTGAGGTGGAATGACCTGAACAAGGCATGATAATTAAAGGTGTTTGCATCATGAATTTGTACATCAATATAGCAGTGTTCTGTTTCATTTTCTATTCTCTTTCTACAAATTCCTGGCACTCAATTTTCCTTTTGATTAAACATTGCTATGAAAATTTCAAAACCTGTGACATACAGATGTCTTCCTTTGGTGGTAGAAGTTCATTCGGTTCATCATTTGTATGTATAGTTGAAGATGTTTTTACTGGCAATGAATCTTATTTTCCATTTTATTAATCTGCTGTTCAACATTCGGTTCTTTTTTTTTTTTATTCAGAACACTATGGAAAATTTTAATTTTGCTTTTGTGTCATTTGCATATTTTTGTGTAATATTTCAGTCTCTTTTGTGAACTGTTTAAGAGAATGTTTGGTCCCTAAGACAGTTCCGTATGGGACTCCCCTAAGAATCATCTCTCTTTTTCTTTTTGGAAAATGAGCCTTTATTGCTGCAATTTGTTACTTACATTTCCATCAAGCACTGATCCACAAGACAACTTATTACTTTTCCACATGTGAGTTGAGTTTCTTTGAAAAACCTTGTAACAGTTTTTGAAAATCCAAGATGGGTTATTTGGGAAACCTTCTTTTCACATGATTGCAGACTCTTTGGACGATCTTACACCTTTCAAATCTGAGAGGCATAAATTTGCTCTCAGAGGTTAAATCTCCTCAATTATATTATGTTTATTTTTTAATTATTAATATAATTTACACTAATAGACTTGTACTGAAAGTCATATTCCTTGCCATCCTATTTATTTGAAGTCGTCTTATTATTTTCATTTTAAAATTGTGTTGTCATTGTTCCCTTCACTTTGACAGTAGATGGCATAAGAGTGAGAAAGCAATTGTAACACGTGTAATTCAACAATTTTATATCTGGGCTTCTTTGGACTCCTTAGGTGAGTGTCATCTGGTCTTACTGATTTGTTTTAATAGATATTGCAAACCAATTCTAAAATTCTTAATCAGTGCCAATCTTTCAGAGCAGGTGAGGTAAACCAGGTGTGCTGACTCAAGATGGGTCCCTTTATGACTATATTTGTGCCCCAGGAAAGATTTGTCTCCCATCTAAATCCCCATGGGATAATAAACCTCGTGTTTCTGCCTTTAGAATCTGAGAAAAGCAGCAGAGCCTATGGTTGTGAAAATCAGGTTAGGGTTTCACACACACCAGTAAAACAGCATCCACACCACATGTCTGAAAGAAAGGATAGGTGAAAAAGATCAATTCCATTTTATTTAGAATTATTAAGAAAGTAAAACACTGTGATAACATACTGTAATATTAGAGTGTAATAACTTTTATCTAATGAACATTTTTACTGGCAGGCTACAAATGGACTGAAAGGAAGGAGTCTGAGATTTTTTGCTTTCTTTGTAGTACATAGAAGAAATCTGAAAAATTATATGGGGAAAAAGAAGACTAATTATTTTCTTACATGTTAATAAAACAGATTTAGGGAAGGTGGGAACAGCAAAAAGTGCTTGGCTTTTCTATAACAAAAATTCATATTTGTTTCTGCATACTTCTTTTCCCAGAGTTTCCAAAAATAGTCAGTTTGTCTAGGACAGACAAATGTGTGATTTTCCTTTGCATTGATGAAAACAAGTTTGAATATTTGCTTTTAGCACCCACATACATATACATACTTGGGGAAAAAAGGTTGTGTGAATATTTCTATTGATATCCCTTGTTCTCTCTCTTTTAGTTTTAATCAGCAGAGATGTGAATTTCACTGAAAAGGTTGTTAATGAATCTTTCTGGCATGACATTGCTGATATTGTTATGGTTTAACAATAGCAGAGAATAAAGCCTTTAGAGACTTTCACAGTGACTTTAGTAGAAAGAAACAAAGATTACCTGTTAGAAGGAAAGAAAATTGGGTTGTGTGCTCTTTAATTATAAATATATGACAAGTTCAAACAGCCATTTGAAAATAATCTTCAAACAAATTTCCTGGTAGTATGCATTAACTTTTTTTTCCTAGCTTAACAAAGCCTCTCAAATATGAATTTGTAGAAAATTTTAAGAGAGCTACAAACAATTAACTACTCTTAAAAATAACCATTATCTTCAGAAAATTCTTTGCTTCTTTAGGTAAAAGAGGGGATTTGCCTTTCCTTCAGGAACATAAGAAGTAGTATTCTCTTAGAAACAAATCAAACCCACTCCTAACTGTGTTTATGCAGGTCTAGTATCTCCATTATACAAGATAAATTACATTGTTCTCTCTTTATTTTTCTATTCATGTTTTACATTTTTTTTTTGTGTTCAGGATTAGGATTATGGCCATGATTGAGAAAAAAATCGTGGAGACTTTAGACATCTTTTGTGTTTCCCTGCCTAGATTCTGTTGTTGAAAACATGCATAGTTACAGAGAAATTCCAGTGTTTTGAAGGGAAAGTTGCTATAATTTGAAATGCAAATAAGTACAGGGGTAGTCAGACAAGCATAATGTCTTATTATTGAAACTGCATAGCCACAGGTTCTTCTAGAAGGTAAGCAGAATTAAAAAATATATCAAAATCAGGCATTTAAAGGGAATGCAGTTATGACCTTTAGTTAATGACTTTTGCAGTAAGTAGTGTCTCTTGGCTGCCGTAAAATCTTACCAATATTTTCCCTTCAGAATTAGTTCATCCTATGCAGAAGAAGTATTTCTAAGAAATCAGTAGCTGGTAAAACTATGAATGTGGTCACAGATAGCACCATCTTTTCACTTCCATAAGTAATACCAGTATTAAATACATGATTGTAGTTTAAGGTCAGAGCATAGCTACATTTATAATCCACTAATCCTAGTAGCTCTGTCTCTCCAACATCTCTTTAACAATGCTTTAAAAAGGCTTTGCATTAGTTTACAGCCTTCATTCAAGAGCAGAGGTCATGACTTGGGTGGTTCTCATTCTTTAGGTACTGTGGTTTTTTATATGTTTATTAGTGTATAAACAAACGCTTTAAGATAAGTATTAATCAAATGGGACATTTTAACTCCCTCTCATCTTCTCCCTTGTCTTGAATTTGTTGCCCTTTATCTTTTCTCACACCTTCTTTGCCAAACAATGGATAAATTTGAGCCTCTGCCTGTTGCTATGTCAATACTGAGTCGAGCTGATCAACAAGAAGTGCTTACAGCCAATGTGAAATGTATCACAAATGCACTTTCAGGTTGATCCCAGAAAATGTGATCTTTTGGCTAATCTTTTCATTTCCAGCCCTTCCCTTCACATTGATAAATTTTTATGGTTGCATTCATCACAGTCAACAAGACTTTTGGGACAATGTCGATTCCTAAAAGCCTAGTAATACGAATGCCTTTGTGGTTTTTCTCAAGTTTTTCTGTCACATACACATGTCTACATTTCAGCTGGGCCCATTCGTCCTGTCTGGGGCTCATGCATCCCTGTACAGGGACCTTTGTAGTCTTATTGTAGTTTCTATTTCTTGATCCTCTGTCATAGACTTGCCAAGATAAGAATATGTCATGCGAGTTTAAGGCTTTGCTTTTTGAGTGCATTATAGAGGAAATCACTGCTTAACAGTCATTATTTTCTGAAGTGCTGTGGTCCCTTGAGTCCATGGCACAGGTTAGCCTCATGGCCACATGGTTAGATGCTCATCTAATCAGAGATGAGCAGCTGCACATCCAGCACAATCTCTGTGCTCAAGGTACATGTGCAATGCTTGAGGCCATTCTGAGAAAGAATATTTTCTCAGGGCCAAAATAAGAAGGAAAAATGTTAATGTGAAATCCAGGGTCAGGTGGATCCTACAATTTCAGGAATGCATTATTTCTGTTGCCTCTCCTTAGGTAACTGGTGGTTCAAACGTGTTCTACAGCCCAGTTAAGGGATTCACCCACCTTTCCTCCTTGCTCTTGTAATCAGACTCTCTCAAAATAGCTTCACAAGTGTTTTTCTTCTTACTTGATACAAATGGTGCTCTTTTGAAGAGGCCAGGGACACATTCTTAGATCCCTGAGCATTGCTGGATGAATACACTTGAAGGGTGGAAAGTTTCTACCAAATTTCTAAATAAATAGGTTGCTCATGGCAGGTAGATGCCTCTATAAGCCGAGCAATGCTGTCAAAGTAAGTGAAGACACTTGATATGGTACAATGTGTCTGCGTGGCAATATTCTGTTCTTGAGACAGAAATAATAAAAAAACCACCAGAGACTGTAGTTAAGAGTCGTCTTTCTAAAATGTTGGTGTAGGATACACTCTTTTCTACCTGCATAGGGAAGGAAGTGTTCTGCTGCTACTGAGATATGCCTGGGTGGGCTGCACCCCCCTGAGGCTGCAGGTTGGTGGGGCTGATGGAGGAGAGGCTGGGAGAGCCTTTACCTGTCACCAACACACAGAGCAGCACCCTGCAGCACGGCTTGGGGGTAGGGGCAAGCCAGGGTGCTGGGCTTTGGTTGTAGTGGCAGATGAAAGGATGTTGTCACCAAAGGCCTCAGTTTGTGTCCCACGGATCATTCCCATCAGAAGAAAATCCGGTGGTGCTTCCTGGGTTTATCATGTGGCACACTCCATGACATTCATTCCATGGTTAGACAACACAGGGTCTTCACAAAGTTGGCTTTGAGGGGACAGATTAAAGCATTTGTGTAGGACTGTGTGAATATGGCTACTGAGCCTTTTACATTTATTCAGTATATCCACTGATTTCCAACAGTTGTATAATTGTGCATAGCTCAAAGTGGCTATGGCACCCATTAATTTTTTACAGTGCAATAACTCATATCCCACAGTCAGTGACCTACCTGTCTCAGCTTCCAGTACAGCTGAATGTGTGCTCATTCTGGGTGAATGACCTCTTAGAGAGAGAGAGAAAAAATAAATTCACAAATTAGTTTTCTCCCTTTGTTTTAGAGTTGCCTTGGTGTTTCCTTTTCTTATGTCTGCTGATCTTCCTCAAATTTACTAGACAATCTTGCATTCTTAAGCAGGGCTTGTTTTTTTATGATGACAACAACATTTCTTCAACCAGGAGTATTTATTATTTATTTGAAAATGGAATGTGCGCCTTCTGCATAGAAAGATTCCTGGACTGAAATATCAGCTTTGTTGCACCAGTAAATCAGAAGTATCTTCACTGAAATTGAGGCAGTTGCAACAATATAAAAAAAGCACAAATGAAATGCCTTCAAGACCTAGTACTGTGATTCCTTGAGTCATTACTTTCTCAGTTTAAGCTTGTACCAATCAACTCAATCAGTAGTGGGAGGAAGAGAGAATGAGTAATTAAATAGAATCATTATAGACACCTCAGTTTAGTAAGCATGTATTACTGTAAACCTTACCAAATTTTATTACACTGGGATTTTTTATTTTTCTTGTGTTTCTCTGGACAAAGAAATTACTAGCTTCTGTCAGATAAATGCTAAGCACATGTCTGAATATTAACAAGGAAAAAGAAAATGCTTCCTTTTATTTTCAGTTCCGCCAAATATTATAATTCATGTTCCTCCTTTTCTTCGCAACCCACAGCTATACACATTTCATATCATCATCTTATAAATCTTCTATCTTTTGTTTTCATTATATTGTGTTAGATTTTGTAGTCAAATCTGAATCCTAAAAAAATTTGATTTAAGAGGAATTTAGCAAGCTTGTGGTATGGAAAGGTTAACTGGAAACTGTCAGTTGAATAATATTTATTTTTGTGCTTGAAAGAGTGAAAATTGTTAGTTCTCTATCATCTAATCTGCCTACCTATTCTCTGTCTGGATAAAGGTTTAGATGTATAGATAAATACTTAATGTATCTAAAAAAAGAGAAGCGACACAACAACAGTAATCCTTAAATCAGCTTTACATGCTGCCTTAAAACAGTGGAATACTTTGCATCATTTAAATAGTAAACTTCAAAATCTAAGTTCATTGCTCTACTCTCAGGGAAGACCCACTGAATTATACTCCAGGTGGTGGGCTAGTGCAGCCATGTGTTGCTCTGGACAAGCAAAACCAATCAGGAAGACCAGTCTGAGAGTGTGACTAACCCACTTTCCACGTCAGTGACACCAAAGCAGTTTATCTGTTTTCTTGGAAACATGCCTGTGCTTCTGTCCCCTTCCTTCTTGAAATGTACTGCACACAGAGCAGCTGCCAAGCCAGATGAATCGCACACTAGGGGGAATTGCTGAAAATAAGCAGCATGCAGATTGAAAATAGGACTTGGGAATAATTGCAGGAGAGGAACACAAGCATGATTTTCTCCATTCTGGCTTCCTCAGCCAGTTTCCAAATGCTTCATGTTCTGTGGAATGCTTCTAGAAAAGCATTGCAGTGGCTTGAGTTGTATCAAAAACTCATTGCTGTCAATGTCTTTCAACCACCAAAGATTTGGATCAGACCCTCAGTCCCCAGCAGTCTACATCCAAGGCCTCACGTTAGTGAAAAACCTGAAAGAGTGCACTGCAGTAAAACATGACGTTTGGTGCCTCTGTCCAAAGCTGAAATCAAGTCCTGCCCAGCTCGGATTTCACCAGAGAGTTGGGCCATGCCCCTGACTGCCCGGACATGTTCCACCTCCTGTGTCCCTGGGTAACTCAGTGGCTATTTCACAAGACACCATAGACTGTATCCAGCACACCACAGACTTCTGAAAAAAATTATAAAGTTGACTTTCCTGAGTTGACAGCTAGATAAACAATTTCCCCTGAGAATACAACCTGAGCTCTCACCTAGAAGCAGGAAAAATCTTGTTTCAGGCTCTTGTCTGCCCAACAGGATACACACCTGGATATTTTCTATTGTTTCTCAACCATTATAGACACTTTAATGCTCTATGGGAGAAAGAGGGAACATTTTCAGCTCTTTCTGTTGAAGCACTCTTACTTGTGAAAAAGAATGCAAGATTTATTGTTGTACAACAAAAGCAAGATGCAACATAAAGCAGGACTGCTTTTTCTGTGTTTTACCATAGAGGCAATTATATAGATTTCTTGTCCTGATCAGAGGTTTTATAAAGTTTTAAGGAAAAATCACTGTGTAAAGACTGGAAAAGGATTAGGATTCAGCTATCTTATTGCCAGTGTCTTAGCCATTAAGCTATGAACCAAAGACAAATTTTTCTGTTTAATTTTTTTTCTGATGTTTCAATCTGATTAATCCTCATTTTGTTGTTACTCTACAACTTGTTTTCATCATAAAATTCTCCAGAATTTTTCTATTTCTCCCCAAATGTCTTTCCAGATAAACCCAGACACTCTTATAGGAGGCTACATAGATCATTAAAATATTTTCTTAGTGTGCTTTAGTCCTCCAAAAACCAAGTTTCTCATTTTGGTATGGGTATTCCAGCAATTACATAGTGATAAAAGATGAGACAGCAGCAAAAATTAAACTTGTGTTTTTGCTGTCTTTATTGAGGAGTGTTTAAAGGTGCTAGGAGAAAACTTGCCAAGCCATTTCCTTCTAGAAATACAGAGGGAGAAGTACCAGGGCCTGCCGTGCCTTATGCATCAAGATTTTTATGTTAGTCAGTACTGAGGAAGAGATACAAATCTGTCAGGTGGGCAACTCTGGGATTAGAGAGCAACTAAACTCATGGATATAGAGTCATTGTTTGGGACTGCAGAAAAATTTAGGAGTTTTATCTTGGTGAATTTGGTCTTCAGTACTTCCAGACAGGCTGCTAGAGCCTCTTTGGTTAGTCAGAGATTCCTGAAAACCGGAACAACCAAAAAAACTTTCCTCCTTGTCACCATTGAAGTTACTTTATTTTTTGGCATTAGCACAACTACTATAGGAGCTGGCCAGTTCTCTTCCAAGACTGTTTATATTACAAAGGAAGTTAGGTCTGATCCTCCAGTTACAATCTGTACTCCAAACTCTCAAGAATTTTGGTTGTTCAAACATATGCATAGCATGTATATTTGGCTTTAACACTTATTCAAGCAAAACCACCTACTATGTTCAAAAATAGTAGTGCAATTTGGCATCCAGTTACAATCTATGCTCAAGTGGTATTGTTCTCTTACCACCACTGTTGCTTCTTGCTTGAATAATTATTGTTCTTCTCTCAGATTTCTCCAGCTTTAATAATTTATTAAATCTACTAATTATTTTTCATTCTTCTTCTATCTAAGAGAAAACAAAACTTCAAAATGAGATGACAGAATTCATACAATGCTATTATCATATTTCTTACATATGCAAAGAAGACTGCAATGAATTCCATATTTCCTCTCTTTCCTCTTCTTAATACAGTCTTAACAAGTTAAATGCTTTTTGTAATCCATGGTAGATATTGAGCAGATATTCTATTGTGGTATTTGAAAAAAACCCTGCATTTAGGTATAATTTTTTTTTCTTCTACAGATAAATATACCCTTATTTTCAAGGAAGATTACTTTTTTACATGGAAAGACAGTAAAAACAAAGTAAAATATTAGAAATAGATTTTGTTTCCCTTCTGCTGGAGATCTTCCAATGTGACCATGCTTCTAAAATATTGCATAGAGAGATTTTGTGTTTCAAATATTTTTTGAGAAAAAATAACATCAGTCTTAGATCCTAGACTTTCCTAAGGCTTCATTATTTGGAAAGAAATATGTTTTTTGATTGTGTATGTATACATATATGCAGTCATACATGTACATGCCAACAGTTTTATAGTGCCATCTGCTGTCATATGAGACTAAATTTTATTGTTTCTGCTAAGTTTTCAGGATGAAAAAAGTTGTTGTGCCCTTGAAAGGTTTTCTGATTAAGTTGCACTACCACACAAAGCACAAGTTTTTAAATTGCTGGAGGTACAAAAGTGTTTCTTTCCAACCTTTGGATGTACAAAATCATGGAGGCATAGAACATTTTGGGTTGGATGAGACCTTGATGATCATCTTGTTATAACCCCTCCCTGCCATGGGTAGGGACACATTTCACTAGACCAGGTTGCTCAAATCCCCATCCAGTCTGACCTCCTCAGCTTGGAGGAGGAGGTTCTTGAATATTAAACAGCCTCCTTGGGCCCCTCTTCCCTACAGGGTTTTATTACATGGCATTCTCTCCAGCCATGGGAACCACTCCACCCCAACTCTGTGATAATAAGATTATAGCCCTGATGGTTTGTGTAATCTCTGATTCTTCTTGTTTATTGCACATTTCATATGTGTTTGATAGGGGCAATTAAGTTGAACTCTCATGAAGTCAATTTGCTGTCTGGAGTGGCAGGAATTTATTTGTGCTTCTCTTTAAGTGCTCTCCTGATGACCTGCAATCCCTTTCCAGGTTCTGGGCATCTCTTGCTGTCACTGGCATCAAACTGGCAAGGGTGAGATGGATTAAGGTTCCCTTCCCTCAGCAACTTTAGTTTAAAGCTCTCTTCACCAGCTTGGCAAGCCTATGACCAAAGATGATCTTCCCCTCCTCTGACAGATGGACCCACACATGGACCCCTCTATGCTGCATTATGCTGAATTCATGTCATTGCTGAATCCTCCTGATTCACCTATCTGTGCAATCTCTTTATTCTTTCGGCAATAAATGAAAAATTACTTTTGTGGAAGGCGTGTGTAAAATATTGATGATTTCCTCAAAATGTTAGCCTATCGAGACCAAGAGGTTATTTTATTGTTGATCTAGAAATATGTTGCACGGAGTCCAGGAAATGTGAACAGCAGCAGAGGTGTTCACAAGCAACATTTAATCTCCTTCTTGGGATTGGAAATCTAAAATTCTTCAGGAGAAAAGTCTGCTTTAAGAATTGAAGCCATAGAAAGATTAAGGCAAAAAATAAACGTTGTCACTTGTCACAGCTTCCTCAGAGATGCAAATCCAACCCCCCAGCCATATGGCATTTCATTCAAGAATGAAAACTTGCTCAAATGCTGTGTCTCTTAAGAGTGTTCAGTACTTCCCTCTGGTGGTCTGTCCCATAAAATACTTCTCAGAAAAGAAATTGCTTGAACCATTCTCTTTAAATTTAGGACAGTTTGTGAAGATGTAGATGCACAGAAGTTTGTATCAGTTTTCAGATGGGGTCTGAAGTAGCTTCGACTAGGAGACGGTCAAAAACATTTTAAAATTATAGAATGTTTCCTAACATGATCTGAGCTTCCAGTTTGGATTTCGTATGTTGTATTTGTGAATGTTAAGTAAACTTCAAAGTTCAGGAAAATAGCCTGATGATATCTAGCTCACGTTTAAGAACGTGAGAATGAAAGCCAGCTGTGTACTGTTTCGGGCAAGCTGACTTCTTAATCTCCTTAGGAAAGACAGCCAGAGAATCAGCATATTTTCTTTTCTTCTGACACCATTGTACAGCTACACCTCTACCATAATGTCTTTATGTGCTGACATGATTATTTTGTGTTCCCCATGAAATGTATCCTAGAAATTATGACACTCTAATAGAATGATGTTGTGTAATTTTGCTACCTGTGCATTTTCTAAAGCAATCAATTTTCACTTGAAAAATTCCTTATTTTAGAATTCCTTCTTTTAGCATTCAAATATAGATACATCCAACCTCAATTTAGGGTTAGTGTCATCAGTATTTTCAGGTTTTTTTTATAAGGAGCACCCAGAATAGGCTTTTAATATAGGCATCCACAGGAAAAAAATAGATGAGTTAAAAAGAGTCAATAATTATGGTTAGCATTTGAAAAGTGGTGTCATATTCAAATTCATTCTCCTTTTCTGAACCTATCTGCTTTTAAATGTAGGTTAACTACCATTTGTATTGCTGTGAGTGACATTTTTCTGTGAAATATTTATCTTTCTGCTCTTTTCTCATACATTTGTTTGCACAGTCTTCCTTATACAGTCTTATTTACTACTGTTATTACATAAATACTTAGTCTGTAAAAGATGTCCATTTCTTTAGAAGTTATCCTCTCCACTTTTTCACTTTCTTGTGCAAGATCATATTTTAAAATCCACTTTTTAGTTAATTACTGTTGCAGTGATTTAAACAGCATTCCAGCTAAAGTATAGGAACAACTGAACCTAAATTGGAAAACTCATTCTGTTAGCTTTAATGCTGATTTATTGCTGGCTTTCAAAGTTCTGAGGTGTTTTCAAATTTTGGAGGATGCAGGAAAAGCAAGGACATCTAAGCCATAGATCTATTTTGCATGTATGGGAACTTAAAAGGAGTTAAATATGGACCTGTCTTGAAAAATGTGATTTCCACTAGAAGAATAGTTTGGAAAATAGTATGAATTCATCCTGCACAATCAGGATCTGAGAAAGATAAAAAATACAGTATTACCCATAGCCCACCAGAAATCTGATGCATTTCATTTTAAGTAATAATATCCCTGAATGGAAATAAAAGGTTTAAAGTTTCTGTTCTGGGTGAAAGAGGAATCACGATTTTTAAAAATCCATTTAAGAAGAAAAACAACAACAAACAGAAAACCATCTCATTTTCATCTTTTTCATTAGCTAGACATCCCATCTTCCTAAATCCCTGAGAAGCCAGCAACATGACTCCACAGGCAGGTGGAAATTCAGTAGCTGACTCACCATTCAGACAGGTGAGAAAACAAGCAGAGCAGCAGACAATTTGTCTTAAATACTTAATTCCTTAGATAAGGTTGAGAGAATCAATATAGAATCATGGAGCATTTTAGTTTGATATAACTGGCTTTCTAGTCTATCTTAAGAGTGATTTACGTGGTCAGAATAGCTTCCACTGGGGAACTCAAAGCATTTCCCAAATACTCTTGAATGAAATCTTGTAATGCATCATTTACATTGAAACAAACATGAGAATTGATGGAGACTTTTTCTTTTACTGGTGATGATCCAAGCTAGCATTGCTGAGCACTCCAAGTGGAAATATAAATTTTACACATATTCTCTGAGAGAGAGAACCTGTTCTTAGTCTTGTTCTTTCAAAACTATAGATATGTTCTGTCAAGAAAGATAGAATCAAAGGAGAAAAGGTAGATTCTGGTATTATAAATAACTCTTATACTTAAAAATTGCTTAAACAAGAGCCAGATTCAGTTTCCACAATAATTAAACAGAATAAATATCTTTTCAGAGTTGTGCTTTACCCATGTTTGCAAATTTGGCAAGAGCTTTACACGTCCGGTTTTATTCATAACATTTTAAAAACATATGAGTGACTATTATGAGTGAATAATACACACTTTAAAAAAAAGTATTTTTGTGCTACTGTAAATAAAAAAGTTGAGGACAGAAGCAACTCATATCCCAAATTACCACTGAAAAGGGGAAAGTTTAAAAATAAAAGGAATTTAAAGCCTTCAAATGCTGTTCAGGTTTCAAGTATTATTCTGTGAATATATGCAATGACTTAATATATATTCAAAATGTTGCTGTTTTTCTTGACCTTAAACAATATAAATCAATATGTGTCCTTCTTTTATATGTAATATTTTCTTTTTTACTGTATGTGTCTTCATCCACTATACACCTTTATCAAGAAGTTTGGATCAAGGAATTCCAGTTTTTCTTGTAATTTAAACTCAAGCACCTAATGTAATTTTTAAGATCTCCAAGGTGACAGTGAGGTGTCAAACTGAAACTAGCGTCTGTGCAAGACCTTTCTGTAATTTTCTTAAAGTGTCAAATATCAAGGTCAGATCTGATGACATCAATAACACAATGAGAGGTAAAACAACCCTTGGGGGCTCTTTACTCAGCTCCATGGGACCAGGCCTTTCACTAGAGTTCATAAATCAGAAGAAAAATCACAGTGTTTCCCACTCCAGTGTGAAAGCATTTATTTATTTACCCCTTCTAGCCTTTATTATTATACTATTATTACAGACCTTATCATCATACAGTTACTGTGATCCATTACTTCCCTCAAAACAAAGAGATTCACTTTTGAATTAAGCAGATCACTATGTCTTCTGTAACTACCAGAGTTTAGAGGAAAGCTGGCCATAGCACTCCCAAATTTTTTGGAAAGTATTGGTTTAGCTCTTGAAGATCAATGATGTCCTCTAACATTTTACTGCTCTTCTGTCATTATGACTGAAAATGCTCCCAACAATAAATTGTCATTGACACCAGAGTAGAATTACTTATGATAATATTCCCAGCCATAATATTCAAAATGTAAACATTATGCTACTTAGAATAATGTGGCCTTGCAATAATAAATATCCTAATGGAGTTTGGATTTTTATTTAAAGAAAAAAAAAACTCTTATTCAGCTGTTCCAGTGATGGAGAATAGTGATGGAGTTACATTATCAAACACATAAGCCATACAAAGGGAAAGAGAAATCTAAGTTAAGAAATTTAATGTATTTCTAAAACTAGTAGGTATGGAAGATAAAAATACAGGAATACAGTTCCTTTACCATTTTAGAAGGTTTAAGACCAGAGTTTTGGGGGAATACATAGATTTTTTTGAGCAGTCACTTTAATCTTAGGCCTTTGGTGTCCTATTTCAAACGAGGGAAAGAGATGGAAATTATCAGAGCATGGCAATTCACTCAGATTCCTACAGCAGGGTAGGAAGAATTGCTGTGTGGAGAAGCCTGTCTTTCTCCTCTGACTACAGGTTGCCTTGAGCAATCAGCTTATACTTGATTCCTGACATTTAGAGAGCTAAAATTAGGCAAGATAAATTCTACCTTATGTTAAATACTTCTCCATGAGGACAGAAACACAAAAAAGACTGTGAGGTAGAAGATAATGGGATTATCTGCATTGCTTGTGCCAGGGGTGCACTAAAGAACCTTTGGTCCTCAGCTGAGTTTCGGGAATGCAGTGCAGAATGCAAACACAGAGCAAGAGAGCACAGCCTGCCCTAGAGAGCTTATTCATTCCTCACTGTCAAAGATACTGACAGCTCTACCAGAGCAGGAGAACCTTCCCATGCTGGTCTGATACAAATCTATGATCTCAGTCATAATTCAGTAATGAAATCTATAAGACAAGTACATAATACATTAGTAATGAAAAAGTGTTAATACATTTTATTGATATCTTCTCTGATTCTTAAGGGTGAGTTACTTATTAAGCTTCCCAGAATAAAAAGTCTAGTTTCCATCACAAGCTGAAAATACTTAACAGATGGAATGTTTTGAGAATTCAAAAGCGTTTTTAAGCATCTAGATTCCTATTCTATGTGTGTCAGGTGGAGAGATAAAGGTTTTTCTATAGCTGCAGGTTGGCTTTAGTATCACACTTCTTCATTAAAGTATATGGAAGCATAATTTTCTAAGAGATTTAGTTTAAAGATCCAAGGCTAAAATCAGATAAAATCGTAGGAATTTCAGGGTACATATTCCAGACCCACTATCCATCCATTGTTTTCTTTATCCTTCAGGTTGTAGTCATATAATCTCAGTGCAGACTATGACAGAGGATACAGGTCATAATAGTGGGCAAAATCTCTGTAATGGGTGTTTTTTCTTATAGGACAGGCCATATAATTAGTCTTTGGCCAACTTGGTTTTGTCTTTTCTGTGTGACACACACAAAATATAGATATATCAAATCCTGTTTAGTATCCCATACAAAATGGTGGCCCTGCTAGATGCACAGTCAATTTATGATTGGCATGCCAAACTTTTCCAAGAAGATATTGTAAATTCTTCTGTACTGGGGACTGAGCTGGAACTGCACCATATTAACTAGTCTTTTAAATTCCAATGACCTCTAAGGAACTAAAAACATTCAAGCTGCAGCATTAAGAAACAAGCAGCAGGTATTCCAAAATACATAATAGGTTGCAATGCAAAATCTATTTATTAGTGGTTTGCTTTTTAACAAACTTTATCACAGCATCAAATTTTTAAATATCCCTGAGTGTTGGAGTTGATAACAATTAATTATTTACTTTCACCGAAAAAAAAGTTGTAATCTACTTGTTTGTGAGGCGTACGTTGTGAAGTCCAGTAGAAGAAAAATAGCTGGATGTATGGTAAAATCTAAGACAAAAATTTAGGGAGTAATATATAACAATAACTGTAATAATTAAGAGATAATTGAATTTGAAAGCAGTTAACCTGTTGCTATTTTTCAGCTGATACGAGTCATAACTAAAATTTGAGAACTTCCATCAGACTTTTCTAGACACCTCAAGAGATAGATAAACCCCTTATTAAAAGGGTTTAGATAGTTATAGCAGAAAATTAAAAGCTGATGATTCATTTTGCTATTACAGAAGAAATAACATTACATTGAATTTATAAATTATTCTTTTTGTCATAGAATGCATAATGAATCACAATTTTGTTCATCACTTGCCTATAATTAATTTAACAAGAATAGAGATGGTGTAATATATTTTCTCCATTCTAATTTTTATTAATAGAATTCTTCCTTTTCAGGTTTAGCATAGTGATCAGGAGGAATGTAATGTTGGGGTTACAAAGGAGCAAATGAAATAAATCTCCTCGAATATCTGTTCTGTTTTACATAGAAGTCTGTTTAACAGATAAAATTATTCTGTTTCTCACAATAGAACATGCACATTATGGAAGAGTGTTGTAAACTGTTTTAATGAAGCCACAGACTACAACACAGGGATTGTGAAAGGATTTTTTGGGTATAGATTCTTACCCAATTGCAGAAACATGCAGATAATGTGTACATTTTGTCTTTCCTCCAGCAAATATGCAAACAGTTGTAAGGGTAATGAAATTAATTGTATTGCATCAGTGATTCCACAGAAAATATTTATTTAAATGTGTTTATATATAAAATGTCAGCTCTCTTTCCATCAAACAACTGTCCTTACTCCTGGAGCAACTTTCAACATTTACCTTTCTCTGGAGAAAACAGTACAAAAGTTAATGAAAGCAGAAGTTAATTTTCTAAAATTTCAAGTTTGAAGATATCAGAGATATATATTAATATATATTAATTATATATATTAATATATATTATATATTATAATATAATTATTAATATAATTATTAATATATATTATATATATTAATATATATTAATATATATTAATTAGATATATATTAATATATATTAATATATATTAATATATATTAAGGCTCCTTGAAATATATTAAAGACAAGGCCTCTAATATTTATGTGGCATTTCTCAAAATGAAAGCAGTTCAAGTCTCAGGAGTTTCAGAGGAATTCTGCAAGGCACAGAACAGCAGATATAGTGAGTCTGTGTTGAGTGGGTGTTTAGATATATCAGCAAAAGAGGAGATTCTGGCTCTGTCCATGTTGCACAGCTGTAGTACCCCCAAAGCTTTTCTTCGGCATTCAGAGTGAATCCTTGGAGTGGCTACAGTGTCTGACTCCAGAAGTGCTCTCCAGGACATCCTGAGCACAGTGTGGCTGGAGGAGGCTGGCAGAGAGCAGCTGCTCTCTCAGGAGCATCAGAATATCCTCAGGCAGCCTGTGAGTGGCTCTGATATGGAGCATGCCAAGTGCACAGTAATCCCCAGCTCAGGTCTCACCTGGGAAAGAGAAAAGGGAGGTCCTGCAGCTACAGCATCCAATAGATGGCTCTCCTTAAGGAATACCTGTGATCCATTCAGCAAATCCATATATTTTTGGTCTCGTCTCACCACAAATGAATCTGTAGTGTCAGCTGATGGTCTCATATTGCAGAATGGTTTGGGTTGGAAGGGACCTTAAAGATCATCTAGTTCCAACCCTCTGCCATGGTCAGGGGCACCTTCCACTAGACCAGACTCAGAGCCCCATTGAACATGCTCTTCAACACTACTTGAGCTGGGCATCCAGCTGCTCTAGACAACCTGTTCCAGTGTCTCACCAACCTCATAGAATTTCTTCCTAATATCTAATCTAAATCTACCCTCTTTCAGTTTAAAGGACAGACATGCATGTGATGTAGCCCAGGTCAGCTGATTATTAAGAGTGAAAAATGCATGGGATCACCATCCTGCTGTGAAAAAGGCAGTGCAAATATCATCACTCTGTACAGTGCAAGCACAAGCTTCTCCAGTACCTAGGCCTCCCCCAACCATTCACCTGTCTCCAGAGCTGAAAACCAGCCACTTCTCAGCTTGGGAACAGCAAATCTACATCTGGGCCCAGACATAATTAGCATAACCAGTAAAGCAAAGACAAATGGCCCTTTTGAGGCAAACTCTTTCTGGAGTAGGTCCTAGAATCTTTGGATTCATCTATTGCTCTTGACACACAAGCAGGTCACATATGTCCCGTGGCTTGTCCAGCAATGAGGTCCTTCACATATTATGCCTTGTTCTTTTCTTGCATGCTCTCTAGGACCTTTATTTTCCCACTATTTTCCAACCTCATCTATGATATTTTGTGACACATACTAACTAATGCAGTGAGTGCATTATAGGGTGTGATGACAGCACATTTTGGAGTAATAAGGTATTTCATGTCATAGACAATACAGAGTAGATGAATACTAAGAGTGTCTTTCTAGACATGCTATGAGGACCTCTGGTATTTCTTGATGAGAAAACCTTATACAGCCGGGTTATGTCTGAGCTACCCCAAAAATGCCCAGGGAATTTGGTACACTGACATTAAATATGAGCATGAAATGCCCTTACTGACATGGTCCTTTTGAAAAGAGTAGTGGCCTCCCAGCCTTTCCTCAGTTGCCACAGGACTCCTGTCCCTTATCTTTTCACTCTCAGAGCTGCTCTAAGACCTTCTAGCCTCCCCTTTTCCATTCATCACTGAACTCTTCCCACCTCAAAGCCTTCCTTGTCTCTGTCTGTCCTGGCCCAGGCTCATTCTCCCTGACACTTCTGACCACAGGCACAGCATTTGGCATTGAGGTCCCTGCACCCCTCTTCTGCATTTTCTGCACCCTGTGGTGTTAGCTGCTGCCACACCAAGCCACACTGTTGCAGGCATCTGCTGGGACCTTTCAGCTCAGTTTCACTCGTCTCTCCAGCAGAAGTTGTGCACCTCATTCTGACAGGGATTTAAAAATACCACTAAGAGACATTTATAAAAGATCACTCTAGATGCATTTCAGAGGAAATGTTCAATAAAAAGGGGGAAAAGAAAGCCCTCCCTGAAAGAGCATTCTCTCCTCCACCAGCCACAGAAATTTTCTGGGATGATCTTTGAGGGTTTATTTAGTTTTCTCTCTTAAAAGGATTGGCAAATGTTTTTAGGAGCCTTTGGCTTTGTCTCAAAACCTTAATAAAGCATTAAGGAGAATTACATAATTTAAAGGCAGCAAAGGCCAAGTAGGTCATCCAGTGCAACTTCTCAGCAGTGCAATCTGGCGTTGTTCAATGTATTTAGTGGTGCCTTTGTCCAGTCTAGATCTGATTTACAAGGGATAAGGCTTCTGACAGTTTACAACTTTTAATCTTTAGAAGTTTACAACATACAAACTGTCATACCAGTGACTTTCTTTAAGATAAAGGAACTTCGCTTTTACACCATACTAATTTCATTTATACCAAAAATCTCAAAAGCCAAAACATGCTTTCATAGCTCAGCAGCAACTTAAATAGAAGTGTAAAAGGGCCATTCAGTGATTCTCTCTTTGCTGCCCATCCACAGGAAAAAGAGCTCTGACTAAGCAAGACCTCGCTATAATTTTCAGTACACCTCACCTGTTTTCAACCCTTCAGCTCTTCTGGATGTGTGTCTTTCTTTTTCTCCTTTCTCTCATTTCTCTTTCCACTTTTGACCTTTTTAGTTATTTCCCAATACCTTTTCTCAGAGGCTTTGGAGGATTTTATTAAATACTTCAGAGTGTTCAGTAAAGCTGTAGGATGCCTGAAATTCACGGTAAGTCTTTTTGATTTACTTTATCAGTAAATCAGAAAACCGCTGTTCCACTGAAACGAACAAGGATTTTTCTGTGGTTCAAATGCCACCTAGTTTCTGCTGTTTTTCAGCTTCACCTTTCACTTCCCACAAAATTTTGAAATCACTAATTTGATCCCAAATTTTAGAGCAGCAAAGACGATGTGCCAGCTTGATTTTTAACACTTGTGTCAAGCAGGATTTTGTTCTAGCAGGCAACAGTACTGCAAATCCACATGCTTAGTTGGGCAGGTAAGAAATATCACATTGATTTGAGCAGGACTGCAAATCAATGGAGGCACAAATTCATAATGGATGATTTTGTGATGGTGTAGTTACTACATGACAGACTGGGACAACTTGGCTTGTGTTAGTGTTGAATAAATAACTTCACAGGATTTCAATTTTGTGCAAAACCTGTATTAAAAGCATTCATAGACTTGTAGAATCATAGAATATTCTGAGTTAACAAGGATCATCAAAGTTCGACTCCTGGTCCTGCACAGGGCAGCCCAAGAGTCACACCATGTGTCTGAGAGCAATGTTCAAAGGCTTCTTGAATTCTGCCATGATGGTGCTGTGACCACTTCCCTGGGGAGCCTGTGCCAGTGCCCATACACCCTCTGGGTGAAGAACCTTTCTCTAGTACATAAACTAATCTCCTCTGACTCAGTTTCATGCTGTTTCCTCGAATTCTGTAACTGGCAACCTGCCAGCTGCCCTTCTGCTTCCTCTTTGAGAATGTTGCAGACTGCAACGAGGTACTTCAGCCTCTTCCTCTCCAGGCTGAACAGATGAGGTGACCTCAGCTATTCCTTGTATGGCTTCCCCTCAAGATCCTTCATCATATTTGTAGCCCTCCTTTGGATGCTTCTAATAGCTCTATTTCTTATACTGTGGCACCCCAAACTGCCCCCAGCACTGGAGGTGAGGCTGCCCCAGCTCAGAGCAGAGGGGACAATCCCCTCCCTTGCCTGGCTGCTGATGCTGTGCCTGATGCCCCAGGACAGCCCAGGTTGTCTGGTGCCTCCTGGCTGCCAGGGCACTGCTGGCTCATGTTCAACTTGCCAGTGACCAGGAGCCCCAGGTCCCTTTCCACAGCTCTCCTCTCCAGCTTCTCATTCCCCATCTGTCCATACATCCAGGAATGCCCCATCCCAGGAGCAGAATCTGTCACCAGCATTATTTGAGTGCAAAGAAGAAAGGTAAGAACTGTACTAAAACTGGAATTGAAATAAGGAGATATTATAAATATTTCTGCTTTCAAGTGCTTGGGGTTCCATTTGAGTTGTCAAGTCTTTTTATATGGAATATATTATCCACAAATTTCACCTGTTGTTGAAAGACATTTCTTTGCCAATATATTTTTAGTGCAACACATTCCTTGTTATGATAATAAATTATGAGATTTACAATTAAATTCTCTGTAAATACTTCACCAAAATATTAAAGTTAAAATGAACAAGATATGGCCTCTGCTTGAATGTGAAAGTGCAGTGGATATGGTATTATCTGTCATACAACAGGCTGGGATCTCTCTTCAGAATTCTATGTGCCCTAGATATATTTGAAATAAATCTGGGTAAAATGTTCCCTATTATATAATGAGCCTTCTGTCCAGTCTACCCAGACAAAACACATACAACTTTTGCCTCATTGTAATTTTATGTGCTCAATTTTTATGACGCACTGCTTTTTACCCATTGGGCTGAAATATTCATAAGTAAAAAAAACCCAAATTTGCAAAACCTGCATTTTTCCATGAATCAAATAAAGTGGAAGCCTAGTAAAAGTTTCAAGTTATAACTTATGAGTCAAGGTGAAAATGGGACATTATATTGCTATGAAAATAATGATTTTGAGTCACCTTCATTGACTTAATCCTCCTGGAATAAAATACTGAATCTCCAAGCTATAATATTCTTTCTAGTAATCTGAATACTAAACAAGATCATTGTGATTAATGGCTATTATAATCAATGTAGAATGAATTAATAATGACTTTTGATTTTTTAGTAAAATGATAACAGGTATCTTCTGTGGTATATTTTATGTCTAAAAGAGATTAAGGTTTATTACAGACCATTAAATTACGTGAAACCGCTATTCTTCATTTGTTTTGAAAAGAAATATATTGTAGCTTACTGTTTATCAGGTAATAAAAGCTCATTAAATTAGGTATATTTCTGCAGGAAGTGTGTAGTTATGTCCTTAAAGAGAAATTAAATTTCTGGACATGGAACATTTATAATGAGATGTAACCAGACTCAGTCTGAATTGCAACAACAAACCTTGTTAAATGAATAATAATTACTTCAATACCTTTTTTCTTAAAACAGGACTTTCAAAATCTAGAGAATTTTATACTCAACAGTATCAACAGATACATATGGATTTTGATAGTCAAATGGTCTTTTTGGAATAATATATGAATGTATATACCGAAGGACATTTATCTTTACTTCTGAGAATATAAATGTTTTAGACAGAGTAAGGATGACAGAAAATAAATAATGGGAACTTGAGAATTTATAGTATAAACATCTCTCCTATTTTTTATTTTGTTTTGTTGTGATATAGAAAATTAAATATTACAAATTCTTTTGTATTTCTGAAAAGTCTGATGAAGCAGAATGCTGGAGCTCTACTCAGACATGGGGCACAAGGTTAGTTTCCTCCTTCTGGAGTTAGCGTAGAAAAGTTGAACTTTTTTTTTTTTTTTTTCACAAGTCCTTCTTGCTACAAAGGGAAAAGCCATCAACTCTTGGGCAAACATTTGACCTTTCCCTCAGTTACCTACAAAAAGCTGCTGTGCATTAATTTCAAAAAAATAGATGTAATTTATCCACTTCAGCAGCTCTTGGATTTTGCACCAACTAAACAGAGCAGTTTACTTTATCCTAATTCAATCAATTTTTTTTTCTACTGGGAGCAAAAATAATAAAAAACAACCTTATTTAAAGACCACTGCAGTGAGCTTAGGACAGTTATCCAATAGTTTCAGTGTTGTAGTAGTCTTTGTTTGATAGTCATGCAGGTTCCCCCTAGGTCTGAACACATTAAAAATCTGAGGAAAGCCATTTTCCTTCTTAATAGGAGAATCAATTTTGCTGAACACCTAGTTCAGGCTGATAAAATTAAATTATATGTACTGAGGAGATGGAATTCTTGCATTTATTTTAGCCTCCGAAGAAACAAATGCTAAAGAGCACTGATATTCAAGCCAGACCAGATAAGAGCATAAAGGTAGACAAGGTGATTTCTCTTTTTTGTCTTTTTGTTGGTGGTGAGGTTTTTTCCTTTTTTAATTTTTTAAATTATTTTATTATTTCAATTTTTTTGTGGTGTGCATATTACAAGCTGCTTTCTTTGATTTATTGCCTTCTGAGATGAAAGAAATCTGAAACCTTATAGTAGGCTTCAAGGATTAGAACTCAGGGTGAAAAGGAACATTTCTTTGTTTTATACTCCTACAAGGTCCATTGGCACATGGAACTAATTTCAAGGTTCTTCATTTCCCCAGACACGGGATCAAAAAATGCTGCATGTAGCGCAAGATGCAAGGGACTAAATTGAGCTCAGAAGTGTAATCTCCAAAGTCCAGCTCCTTGTGATAAAATTATCCCCTTTGGCTGGTCCCCTTTCCACTACTCACAACAATTTGGTGATTTTATGTGTATTGAGATTTGGAGGCATTTAAGTACTAATTTTGCTAATAATGCTAAAATAAACTGTCTTTTTTCACCATTAAATACTTAGAAATCCTATAAACAACACATGAAGGGTATTTCAGTATTTTTTACTCAATTTCTCATCTGTAAATATATAGAATAGTGAACACAGTTTCACTACTTTGTTCCACACCACATCCATGTCAGAATGTTTGTCCTTCCACTAAAAGGCATAAATATCTTCAAAGTTTAATTTTAGATAACAGTGTCAATAACAATGCAGCCTTTGTTTGCACATTTTTTTCCTTTAATGGTAAAAAAATGTGGGTTATCCCACTTTGTTTTTTGCAGTGACCATGTGTTTTATATAACTTGTATCACTTTACAGAAAGAGGAATTTCTTTTCCAGGAATCCTGCTCTTTATTCTTTGAAGACAGTGACTATAGTGCTAGTGAATTTCCTGAAATTAGAATGCAAATGTTCAACCTCCATGTAATCTCTTTTAAATAGATTTGTTTTGTTTGTATTCTATTCGGTTGCCTTTGGTTTGTAATGATTGGTTTCTGGACATTGAAGATCAGTCTTTCAATAAACTATTTAGTAGACCACTGGATTTTCTTAATCTTCCAGATTATTTTTAATGGTCTTTTTTTTTTTTCCTCCTGTGGAAGGAACTTTTCAGCAGTATTCTATAGAAAAAATGCTTAGGTGACATAATAATAATTGTAGAAGTAAAGATTCAGCTAATGCAGAATATGTTCCAACCCAGTTAGAAAGAAGAAGAGATTGGACTTTGTTATTCTGAGCTGTTCTCACATAAACCCAAATTGATGTTTGCTATACAGATCACATGCAAGGTTTTTTAGATATCTGAAGGAAATCAGATTATATGCCCTCTTAAATGTAGAATACTGACACATTAATTTATCCATCTTCTCCTCAGAAAAAGAATAGCTGTATTCAGTTAGATTTTCCTCATTTCATTATTTTGGATGTGAAAGTCATTTATTCATCAATAAAACAAAAAATTATCATGATTTCATCATTGCTAATTGATTATCAGTGTAAAATCGCATAATCACTGAAACAAAACAACGAGGCTCCTAGGTGCAAAATATCCCTGAATCATCTTTGCTTATTTTGGGAATTCTATAGAAACAGGTCCACAGATCTGAGTAATGTCTCCTGAATTTTGTGGCACTTCTCAACCTGTGCTGTGTGTGCTATTGAAACTGCCCACACAAGCATGCAGAGAACTTTCCAGCACCTTCAGCTCAAAGCTAATCCATTTCTCTGTGGTATTACAAAAAGTTGTTTTTCTCTGAGGGGAAGTAAATTTTCAATGAATCTGAGAATAAGGGGCCATCATTTATAGCAGTGGCAGAAAAAGCAGCTTACAAGACTTGGTACATATATTAAGGACTGCAGTGATTATGTAGTTTGACTTTTAAGATTTTAAGGACCACAGCCCCGAGTAAGGAAGGATTTTCTCACTGTGCAACAACATATTTTAGGTACAATGTGACATGACCAAGTCTGCCTAAAAAAAAACAAATATACTTTTTAAACTTATTTTTAAGAAGTATTAAAATAAGTAAATATTATTTATTTAATACCACAACAAAATGTGGTATTAACGAGAATGAATTTATCCCTCAAAAATCAAACGGCAACAACATGGCAAATAGCAAATAACAATCTTATTAATCCCAAATTACACTGCAACCAATTATTTTCTTTAGATTTGCTGGGATTTATATCTTTGTTTCTATGGTAAACTGTCAGAGTAAATGGAATAAAGTTACTAAGCAATGCTTTGCATGATGATCATCTCTAACTCCCCCACAACATGCATATAACTCACTAACTTTGGTGTGTGTGCAGAGAATAGGAGCACAATGTTCTTGCACTTCATCACAGACTACAGACTGGCCTCTAAATCCCAGGATGCCTTCTGCATCCCCTTCCACTGACAGGACTTATGTTTACCATCCAACCCCAACCTAGGTGCTTCTTGCAAATAAATTTGTCAGCATTAATATTGTCAAGTATCAGAGATAAGCAAGTTTGCCTGTTTTATTATCTTGCAGCCTGAGAGATAAAAGATACAATCTTTTTTTAAAAAAGATGTCAAAGGCTTGTTTATAGGCAATGAGATTAACTTGATTAAACATAATTTCTTCAGTTAATACAAATTATTAGCATTTGCTAATCGTAGTTTATTGTATTTGATAAACTCTTAAAAGAAAATGGGTGCTCTTGGGACTCAGTAATTTAAAAGAAGTTGCTGCAAGTCCTAGAAATAATGTCAAGACAAAGGAAATAACGAATTCTGTATTATCTGTTCATGATTTTGCAACAGATTAGAGAATAAAACTAGCTTTAGAAGCAGTAATATTAACAGCAATAATAATAATGACTAAAATGGCAATATGATTATTGGAGATTATAGGTAAGAGCTTTTGGAATATTTTAGCACCTTTAGAATGGAAAAGAACTCTTCTAATATATCCACCTACATTTACAATACAATACAGATACAATAGACGTTATCAGTACCTGCTAGTGGTTAGTAGTTTGTTGTGAAAGACTTTAGTGGGAAAGCATTGTAGTCAATAATTGCTGTCAATTCACCTCATTTCATTGATGTCAGCAGAGTTGCAATTTGATTGACCATATTCGAACCTGTCCCTTACTACTTACAAATGATATATAGAAAACATTTGATCGACTGTAATTATTCATAGATGACTGCAGGATTATGTGTGAGAATTCTGCTGAGTCTGAATTTTTCATACAAAGGTGAATAAAGCTAGGAATCAGTATGCTCATCCTATGCAGATACTGGATTTTTTTTTTTTTTTTTTTTTTTTAGGGAAAAAAACCCAATGAAACACAAAAGTGGAAATGTGTAACATAGCATGGATTTCTTTGAAACAAATTTCAAGCTAGTAAGTAATTTAGGCCATTCTGGCAAAACAGAGAACCCAAGAAGCATTTATTGCAGTTATTCAGCCACTGTAAACCAATGGGAAACAGCTGAATGTATTTAAAACCAAAGCACAAAGCAGCTCAAAATAGTAGCTGTGATTGAATCACTACACAAAATAATCAGCAAAAAGGTATTCTTAAAGAGTGCTAGCAGCTGACTACACAGTACAGGGCTATGGTAAGAACATAACTACTTACTATTATTCTTGTCATGAAATATCATTTGCAGGGAGACAATTTGGGTTTTGTTTTAAAAACATGATGAACAAGCCAAAATATATGTTGGAACTACTTGTCTGTTTCTGAGGAAATTACTCCTAAGAGTTATCTAATATTTTGTCCCAGATGTTTTTGCTGTTATTTCCTGCAGGTCTTATCTGGTCTGCATGTTGTTATCAGAAGCTTCAGAATGCATTCAAAACATATATATAAAAAATAGACTTGAGGATATTTACAGATAATTTCCGGGTTTTTTTTGTTTCCTTCCCTTTCAGCTAAAGGCTGAAGAATACTAATAAACCAAATTCTTTAGCTGTAGAAAAATTAAAATTAGACTAAATCAGTCTAGAAATACTGCTTTTCAGTTCATTTCACTCTCATTCAATAAACATCAGTAGCAAGCAGCACAGGGCTGTCAATTACCTTTAACTTGCTTTAGAAACTTAGAATAAAAGTAATTTTATTCCCCCTGGGTATAAATAAATTAAGGAAAGCAAAGAGCAAATTAATTTGACTGGTCACAGAAAATTAGTTAGATTTATTCATCAGTTTCTAGTGAATAATTATTCAACTCAGAAATTTGGAGGATTCAAAGCAGCCAAGAACAACGAAAAGTGCAGGGAAAAGTGGTCTTCTGGCTCAGAGCTGGGAAGCAGGTTGTCTTTATTCTGCTGCTGGCTTTCATCATGACTGAAAAAAGCCATTAAAAGTTTCTGGTCCTCATATGAGAAATGCTTTAGCAGATCTAGAAAGCGATGCAGAACAATGGAAAGCAAATATTTTACATAACTTTTGGGAATATTGACTAAAAAGGATGATTAAGAGAAAGAGTATTAAAAGAAATAAAACTGTAAAGAAGATATTTAAAAATATGCTATCTATTGTGATGCATGCCACAGCCTTGAGAGATAAATGATACAAATCTTCTTTACAAAACAGGATGATAAATAGTAGTACGGTAAATAACCAAGCATTTGTAAACATTGCAAAAATGCAGTAAAAGCAGCTCAGTGTAAATTAAGGACAAGTCCTGAGCTGTCAGCAGTTATATAAGTGTAAAATCAGCACAAGTGAGGTCAGAGCAGGGTATGGGAATGTTAATGTGTTTGAACTGGAATGTTAATGCATCTGAACAGGAGTGCCAGGTACAACTTTACAATGCAGTGTCTGGAATTAATATTCAGTACTCTTCCCCTCTAATAGACTTTGGTGCTGTGGAAAATACAAGAAGCACAAAAGAGGAAATCTCATTTGTCTGCCAAAACCACAATCAGCAAAGCAAACTAAGAGCTGATAAACAGCTGGTTTTCATTCTGGTGTAATAGGAACAGAAAGAGAAATATGGAGATAAGAAAGCTGCAAATGAGGTTGTTTCCCTTCCTGTTCAATGCTCTAATGTCCCAAGGAACAAACAGCACCTGAGTTTTGGGTGTCCTCCTCTGGCATTGACTTGCTTTTGCTGTTTCAAAGGCCTCCAGCACTCACTTGTATCTCACAAATGAATGCTGTCATGAGTCATCGATATAGAAAGAAATTAGTATTTTTTTTAAAAAAAAGATTGCTGCTGAAGTCACACAGCCAGTAGGAAAACAAAACTAACTAAGCCTCCCCCACCCCCAAGACAACAGCCAAACATCAGACGATGAAAAGTTTTGATTTGAGAGGATCAGAAAAAATAGGGAATGAGAAAGAAAGGATTAGCCTGCATCATTTAGGATAGGGATGATTCAGTGTGGGGGGGTTAAGGCCATCATAAGCTGAAGTAAGATCACAGTGGACTTGTCTGGTTATCTGCTTTGACCTACTTTTTTGGGCCTGAAGTATTTTTCAGGGAATATTATGAATTATAATTGCAGATGTTTGTTTCACAGCATTTTAGCTTTTGACACGTCACAGTTCTGTGCCAAGATACGATTCTATATGAACCACATTGTATTGTGCCACCAACTTAGCAAACATGAAGATTATTAAGTCAAAAGCACACACACATACACACACACAAAAAGTGTCACTCTTTTCCATTCCTTTAAAAGATGCTGCTGAAATGGTTGTGAATAGTTGTTTAGTCGTCCTTTTAAGCTACATACATTTCTCATAAAGCAACAAGAAATGCCAGATTAAAAAAAAGCAAACACTGAAGGGATGCTCTGGATTCAAACCTACCTTTGACCTTGCCTTTTGCTAATATGAGACAAACCATTCCTCTAGCCAGCAGGACCGTGGAGGCCTTGAAATTAATCAGGTCCCTGCCCCAAGGTATTTAACTCAAGGAGCCCTCTTGGGCGATGGGAGTCACATTCCTGTTTGACCGTGCTGGGGAGGGAGGACTGTCTCTTCTGGCACAGCTCCTGGCATGCAGTTGCAAAGCTTCAAGCACAGAGAAGAGGCAAAGATGTAAAATGCTCATCCTCAAGCCATCATCATCATATTCTTATCTGCTCCTTAATGATATCCAGCTGAAGGGCTAATGATAATAATAATAATAATGTTTTGGGCTGAGGAAGCTTGACCTCCCTTGTTGCAGAGAAGGACATTTATCTGCTTCCACAGCTGGCTAGCTGTGAAGTGTACAGTTGTTCTTCCTACACACTGCTGTGTGCTTCCCCAGCTGGGAGCAACAGCAGCCATGCTCACATGTTTTCTGGAGGTGGAATCAGAGAATCACTGGGCTCCATCCCGAAAATGGACAAAAAACCATTGCCTGTCTCTACCTTTATAAATCCTGCTCTGGGCTGTGGCATGGCATTTTCCAGCTGGGGATGCCTCTGCTACTCATGGGGGTTGTCTTAGACAACAGATATGTACTTTTCTGAAAGATTTATTCTTCCCATACCTAAAAGCCCCTCTTTTGTGTTTTTATTTGGGGATTTTTTGTGTGTTTTTGTTTGGTTTTTTTTCTGAGTACTGTACACTTGCATCCTTCATGAGAGGGTAATCCTGGTTATGCTCTTGCAGCTGTGAAGGAGTTTTCAGAGCAGCTGATGAACTGCTTTTTTTCCTCAGTGGGACAATGCCCATATTTAGGTAATAAACCATATTAACTTCTGAAATTTCGGAACTACAGACAAGGAAATGCAACACAGTACATTATCACCTGAAAAAGGCAAAATGAGGCCTAAAGATATCAATGGAGAGAGTTGTAATCTCCACCATTTAAGAAATCAGTGTCTTTGTGGAAAATAAGTAGAAACAGGCAAAGAAGAATACAGTACAGTATGGAAATTATCAGCAGATTTTTGGTTTTCCTGAATAAGGTGCTTTGGAGAAGTCAGGGCTAAGAAAATCTCTTCAGAAGATACAGAGGAAGTGGGTAGATCATGGAGAGGACTTGGCATCATACGTAGGTTATTTTAAATTATCTTAAAATTTAAAAAGCCAAATTGGAGCACCTTTTCTGGTTCTGCATGCTAGATGAATGTCCTTTTGGAGGGGAATAGGTGCACACATCCTCTGAGAGGTGGAGAGAGTTAATTTATCCTGATATGACAGCCTTTACAGTGGGGCTGGACCTCATGAAAACATAAGCAAAGGTTTGTTTTCTGTCTAAAAGGAGGACATTAAATAGTCTTAAGTCATTTAATATGATTTGCTCATTTCATCTGTGTATGGCTTTATCCATCCCGTGTTAATTTACTTAAGTGTTTGCAAGGAGGGGCCAAGGGGAAAATCTTCCATTAGAGCTACAGAACTGCTGAGTTATCTGACAGTAATTCTATTTCAAATTCATTTATTTAAGTACGGAGAAGGTGGGGTTGAGGAGTGACTTTTTCTTTCCCTGATATGGATAGGATAAATAGTTGAATGGAAATATGTGCACTGATGACTGGAATTGCTGAAAGCTCATCCCTTAATGGAGTTGACCCAGTGTACTGCTCCATGGGTTACTGGTTGGGCCTTCTTTTTGTACCTGGCACACATTCCTGCTGCAGACCAGACAAACCACACAAAACAGACAAATTCTCATGTCTACATACAAGCACAAAATCAGAAAAAGCCACAGTGAAAGCTTCACCTGCACTTTTATTTCACTGTGTCTGAGGGCTCCCAAGGGGACGATTTATTTGAGAGAGTATTTCATTCCCCAGGATTATTTTCTATCCTTCTTGCAGAGGCTGCAGAGATGACAGCTGTGGTGCTGGTTACAAAGATGCGCTTACACAGTGCACTGACATTGTACCAAAATTATCAACAGGCTTTTCACTTGAGTACCAGTCTCCTGGGGACAGATTTCAGTCACTATTAACCTTAGCTGTGTTCAAATCATTCACATGGAGATAAAAATCTTCATATCTTGTTACCAATTCTTCGAGTCACCTGCTCCTCCCTTTTATTGGATAAAATAAAACTGACTGGGTATGAGTTGTGGCTTTTGGGATTTTGTGTTTCAGTGGGGTTTTTTGGCTTTCTTTCTCCTCCCTCTCTTTAAAGGGAAAAAAAGAACAGTATTAAATGCTAAAAGTTTAATGTCAACAGCCTCTCTGAGAAGAATGGTTGTGAAGTGTGTCTGCACCTCTCCACATTACTCCTTGTAACCAGAAATATTGTGTAGTTAGTTCTGACTGGGGTTGCTCTACTTCATAAAAGAAACAGAGATAAGGGGCCCTAAATATGACACCTGAAGCAAAATACACTTTTGTTTAAGGTATACAGTTTTATTAGGACATGGTGAATATCCTACTACATGCCAGGATTTTAAATCAAATAATAGCTGAAAAGTGCTAAAGAATTCATAATAAGAAATTCTACTAACTTTAATTTTGCTATCAGGATGCAATATAAAATAAGTTATATTTTTTCCCCCAAATATACTGCTTTTTAAGTGATAGCCTGGCTTGAAAAAAAAAAAAACTTCATTCGCATTCGTTGCTAAAAGTTGAACAATTTTTTTAATTTTAAATTTTAACTCAATTTAGATTTTAAATGAAATTGTTTTATTGTTGGTTACTACACCAGTAAATTAACATACATTAACTTTAAATAGTGGAAATTCTGTAAATATTTAACTTAAAATTTTAAAAACACTTAGTTTTAATTCGTTTACTTTGATAAAACTTAAATACACAATGACCTGAGTAAAAGATAAAACCAGTGTTAAAGGGTTGCTAAATTAAATAAATGAAAACACTAATTGAAGAGGCAATAGCCTCTCTTTAAGCATTTATTCAGCTATAGATACGAAATCTAATCTCATCTGGATTACTTAGAAAGTATCAGTTTATATACATATACACATATATGCCTTGTTTTTATGGATTCCAAAGTTATAAGGCCCTTTATGTCCTTCAGGAACAGCACCCATTAATCTTGTATGCCATTAGGTTTGTCTTGAAGACTTTGAAGTATATTTTCCACATCTGGCTGTGTGGAAGGTCAGGATGTTCCCAGCTTTACTTAACTACAACCAGATTCAGATGACTCTTTTCCAGACCATCTCATTTTTATGTTGTTTGTCATTTTGCATAGCTCCCAACACAATATTAAAACTAAAATCACAATGCTGTTGGTAATTTGAATTACATATTAAATTAAAATACAACAATAAAATAGTTCATTTCCATATCATTCCTCACAATAGCCTTAGACTATATTATAATTCAATCCATATTGTTATTTGTAATAAGTGGAAATTACTTCAAATTTTAATATAGAAAAATGCAGTGCTTTAAGAAATTTACATAGTGAACATCCAATAACTTTGACTCAAATAGCTTTCAATGATAGATAAATAAATCAAATATGAGGTAATTTAAGATGGGTACTTGGCCAGAGTACCCAGCACAGTTTGAAGATAGGATACAGGAGTGGTAGATCCGTGTCAGCCCTTGCCAATGAGTATGCAGTACAGACCTCAGCCCTTATCCGTGCCATCCCATTTTAAATGGGGAAAGTCTCTCTAACAAAAATCATGATATCACTGTATAGTGGAAGAAATTCCAACATTTAATCTGCAATGGCTTTTCACCTCTGTTCTTGTATAATACTCTGTAACAAGAGTGTTGTATATTTGGCTATATTAAAATTGATATATGGTGTACTAATGAAATCTAAATGTCAGATTGTGAAAAGTGGCTCATGTTGCTCCTTTGGTCCAGATTTCCTTTTTGTCTCCATGTCTCCCCAGCTCCTTTCTTTCTTTCCCTCTTTCTAAATAAAGTACACAGACACTATCTGTAATTTAGGGAAAATACTTTTTTAGAAATTCCTCACTTCCCATAAAAAATTATTACAGGCACTTCAGCTCTTTCAAGGAGGTTAAGTGGACATTTACAATCAGCCATTTATTTGCTCTGGGTCTTTTGCATTGTTCTTTTAGAAGGTGCTCACAGCATGCTTCTCTAACTGTTTAGAATTGAATTGCTAAAAGAAGTTTTCTCTCTCCAGCATCTCCAATATCTGCAGCAGTTACCCCTAGTGACTTTAAATAACTTATACTTTCTCTGAAATTTCTTTTTCCATGGTCTAATAAATCTTTCCTCACAACTCAGGACTTGTGCCATCTATTCCAAATGAAATATTTTATCCTGAAATTTTGTTCTATTTTTTACTTTATCTCTTTATATAAAATTTTATTTACAAATTTATTTCATATGAATTGTCATTATAAATATCCAAAGCCTTTACATGCTATCTTTGCATCTCAGTGTCTCACAAATATATTTTAGTTTACCCAACCCATGTACGAATTATTTGCAGGAGTTATTCATTCACTGTATAAAAGTAGGGTGAAATAAAGAAGCACCTCTCAGCATTATGCAATGATTTAAGACAAAAAATGGGGAATGTCATATCAACTGACTCTGGAGGAATGTGGAAAGGCAAAATGCTGTTAACCTAGTTATGGTTTGGGAGAGAGACTTACAGGCATTATGGAGTTTTCTCATAGGGATGTAAAATAGCAGTGACTCATAACTCTCCCAAAGCTACATAAGACTTTTTCCTTCCAGACTTACTGCACCAACAGCATGCTACTGAGGAAAATTTCTACATAAGATATTGTGCATGAAGATAATGAAATTTAGTCAATTCAAAGTACTGTAAACTCTGTGTGTTAAAATGTTCTGTCATGCAGAAAACAATATTTGTAATAAATTCTTCACAAATCTCTAGGATCAAGGAAAGTAGCTTTAGCAGAAACATCTTTAGCCAGAAAGCACCTTTTATCAGAAAGTGAGGAAGTTGAATCTCTGAAAAAAAGCATGCATCAGAAATTGATCTGTGCCTTCTGGAAAACTTTGGCTTAGAGAGAAGTGGAGTTCAACGCACAGAGAGTTCCCAGAGAAAGTTAGAAACAGCTCTGGGACAAGTCACGGCTGTTGGGTGCAGTGACTGAGCAGCAGGTCTCACAGGAAAGCAGGAGAATAAATGAAAGACAGGGCAGGAGGACGTATCCATAAACTCATGCTAACAAATCCTTGTTCATGGGAAGTGGACACTGACTGGCATGACACCCAGGGTTTCCTTCTGCCTGTTCCATGGCATAGCTCCTTCAGTTAGTCATGTCCAAATACATACCTGAAACCCAACCTCTCTAATCCACCTTATGACTTGCCTTTAAATCATCTTAAAACTCTACCTACCAGAGTCCTTCCATCAGCCTCGCACATGCAGCCTGTCTGTGAGCACAGTCTGAAGTGAAGCTTCACGGAATGACAAATAAAGCAGCCCATGTGTGCTCAGGAAAAGATTCACTTTGGAGCACGAGAATGGAAGTCCTCAGTCTCCCATCTATAACAGCTCCACCATCTGTGACAGATCATTCACACACGGGCTCACAGCAACACCGTGGCAGGAGACAATGCATTTCATGCATTAATTCTTTATGAATCATCTACCGAGCTGTACAAAATGTTGCACTCAAACCTGCTGGAATCAGATTTGGATATTTTTATGATCATTAAACTCTGATCATGTTATCAAAGCTTCTACATTCTTATCTGAACTGGAAAGCCAGTCTCCTTCATCTGGAGACAAAGAGGGAGGTAGCAGACAGCTACTATGTTCCAGTGCAGCCTCCCTAGAGGCTACAAGGAGGTTTGTTCTTCAGTATTTAAGACATATTAAACTACAGAGGAAAAAGATCATCACTCCAAATATAGGAGTTCTCAAAATTTCAGGTGTCTACAAGTACATTTTGCACAGGCTTTCGCTTTTTTCACCCCCCCCATATCTGCCTCTCTTAGGTGCCCAGTAACCTCTCTCCCTCAAAATGTAATGTACAATTCTTCCCTCAGCACTTCCACACAGCTGCCATTCCTTTAAATCAACCTGTCAGAGAAGCATTTCCTCATTGCCTCTCCAAGTACAGGCTCCTCTCTCCCTTCTCACTTAATCATCCTGGCTTAATGCCCAGAACGGGCAATGTTCAGTTCTGGACAAATGACAATTTTTCTTTACAGATGAAAATGTGTCTGTGTTTAGCATTTTTTTTGCCAACCACACAAAATTAGGAACAAGAGTTTTATGCATTTGTAGAAGTTGTTTCTGCTTCCTAATACTGACAAGTCCTAAAGGGTTTCTGGTCAACAGATTTCGAAGTTTTATCATTTTTCTGAACAAATGAGTAAATTATTTTGTAAGTTGTTTTGTATTTATTCAATTTAATTTGTCTTTCATTCTGAGACGTGTTGTCAAAGAGAGGAAACAAGAATGAAAAAGAGTGGAGTAAGAGGAGAATAGGAGCCATCTGAAAAAAATTTTAGTAAAATGGCAAAAAAGGCGTGGGAAATGTTGCATGGAAAAGAGCAAAGGCATAGACAGCTAGAAAACAGTGCTGTGGCTGCTGGAAGGAAGCTGTATCTACTCGACATAAGGAGAGAAAATAAGGCTCAAAGTACATATGGCAGTAAAAAAAAAAAAGGAAAAATCCCTGGAATATTAAGGTTCTAGGATCTACCATTATGATCTTTGTGACTATGAGTCTTTTCTGAGTTTGAAAATGAAAAAAAAAAAACAGTTTAGATTTTCTTAGTCACTTCTTGACAATCCATTCTTAAAATCATATGTCGATATGAAGGACTTATCCCTGTAGTGGAATTACCACCTGATACCTTTAAGAAACTCCTAGATTTTACTCCAGTCTTGATACTTCTAATTATGTGCTTTTTGGATGCTGTATCAAGCATATTATCTTAATTTCCCTGCAAGTCTGTCTATAAAGGGACTTTTTCTCAGTGTTGTCACTGAACTAGACTAGCACCTCCAACTCCAGTGAGACATGGAGTCTGCTGTATTTATCAGTTTCTGGCCAGAGTGTGTCAGAAAAAGCCCTTATCATTGTCTCCATGTCCATAAAGAACACACAGTGACACATTTGACGACGTCTCCCTCTTATGACTCCTCCTGGCGTGGTTTCAGAACTGGTCTTCACCCAGAAGAGTGTTTGGGTAACTGTCCGGAAGAACCACCTTGTGCCCAGGGAATCTGTCGATAAAACATCATCCAAAAAGACTCCTAGGCATGGCTGCTTCCTTCTCTGTTCACACAGACAGCAAACAGCCACAGCCTGCCAAATGCTCATGGGCTCACTCATGTGACCAGTGAATTCTCTCTTGTGCCAGTTGAGAACTCCTTCTACTGGCTGCAACACATGCTGACAGCAACCAAGACATTCACTGCAAATAACAACATTGGCAAACAGTTGTATTTACTTCCACTTGCTTCTGGGTGCTCTTCATGGTTACCAGCATACAAATAGCATGCACAGCCCTCACTTTCCTCTAGGTCTTAAATTTATGTTAAAGACTACACTAAAACATTACATAAAGCAGTATAAAAGCTTAATGCTAAGATGCAGCACTGCCTGCTGGTGACAGTGCTGTCTCTTTGGGCATGATGATGCATCTGTATGGATACTTACTGAACTACATTAAATCGACTAAAGATTGCCAAAAGAAACTCTAAAGGAATAACATCGCAATGCACTATTGCGAGCTAGGCTTATTAAAGTTAATCAATTTTTTATGCATGCAGCAAAAAGTTTAGAAGATCTATACTGTAATTCTGTCAGCAGCAAAATCTTGGACTTCTGATATTCAATGAGAAAAGTCACATAAAGAGTGCAAAGTCAGTTTCTAAAGTGCAGAAGTGAATGCATTACAAGCAAATTTGATTTTAAAGTCTTGTAATATCCTCTCATAATTTATATCTGTTATTTAACAAATCACAGCAAAATTGTTTATGTGACCACCCTAGGGATCATTCTGGCAATTAAGATGAGAGAGAGAGCCAGCACTGGGGGATTTTCCATATCTTTTGCTTTAAAATTAAAATCTTAATTCTGCACCTCCCAAGCAGATAATAATTTTTCATCAAAAATAAGGCACTTCATTTTTCACTCTTGAATTTCTTTGCTGCTTCTACCTATTAAGCACATCAAGTCCCAGGTCATGTAATATTCAAAAAAGAAAACAGCATTAATGAAAGTTATCAAGGACATGGAATAAGCAGGCACTATGGGCTTTCAGTTAGGAAGAGAATAAGAAAGATGAGTTCTCAAACACTCTGTAGTCTTGGCAGCATCAGGCTTCCAAAATTAACTCTTAAGGGTTCAGCCAAAAACATGAATGTATTTAACAAAGCTGGACTGCAAAGAGTAGATGAATATTATCATCTTACTGTTAAAGTCTGTATTTTACAGGTATTGTATTCACACAAACATGTACTTCACACATTTTTAATACAAGCTAAATAATAAATTTTGGTCTAGACTTTATCCCAACATATTATTCTAAAATATGAGGTTTTTCAATCAAGGAACATTCTATTGCAGGTCAAGGAAAAACATAATGGAAGTCAATAGCTTCGTGGAAGTCAATAGTAAATTTGAATTAATTTTCAAGCCGTTGCGTTTCACTTTTGTGACTTTGCTAAAAAGCACAGAAGAAGAGAGAGGTAGTGGTCATTTTATGAACAGAAGAAAAAGAAGAAAAGGAAGAAAAGGGAAAAGAGAAGAAAAGAGAAGAAAAGAGAAGAAAAGAGAAGAGAAGAGAAGAGAAGAGAAGAGAAGAGAAGAGAAGAGAAGAGAAGAGAAGAGAAGAGAAGAGAAGAGAAGAGAAGAGAAGAAAAGAAAGAAAAAAGAAAAGAAAAGAAAAGAAAAGAAAAGAAAAGAAAAGAAAAGAAAAGAAAAGAAAAGAAAAGAAAAGAAAAGAAAAGAAAAGAAAAGAAAAGAAAAGAAAAGAAAAGAAAAGAAAAGAAAAGAAAAGAAAAAGAAAAGATTTAAAAAATCTTTTCTATTTTAGAGGCAGAAGGGTCAGGGAAACAATAAAGAGGAAATACATTTGTCTTCCACCTCCCAGCAAAATTTTTCTTTGAACAGACATTATTAAGGAGAAATAAGAGATTAGAGGAAGAAATTGAATTTAGATCAGAGGGAATTGTGTACATTTGGTGTTCACTGAAATGGTCACTGAGGAGCAACTGGGGCACAGCACCTTCAAGAGCAGGACAGTCAAAGCAGCAGCAGGGAAGCAAGCTCATCCAAAGGGTCTCTTTTGGCCAGGAAGGATAAGAACTTCTCCCCTCTTTATTAGACTATGGCTGCTGCAAAATTGACTGTGTTGAGAGTTTACCCAAAAAAATCACATAAAGCATTATGCTTTGGAGACAATAATGTTACAGAGTCTGCCTTTTCATCTGTGAATGAGTTAATGTATAAAGAACACCATTTCCCAGGAAAGTTTTAAGGCCAACACTAGACTATATGTACAAGCTTTTAGTCTCAGAAAACTTTAAAGGAATTATGTAATACTGTACTGAAGGGAAGCCACAGTATGATTTTGTGTTTCTTGATGTTTAGGCTGAATTCATCATTAACAAATGGATTTGTAGTTCCAATAGTCAAACACTTTTAACATTTCTGCTTGTTTTTCAGACCTTGTTTTCTGTAGCATGATTAAAACTAGATTTGCAGTCACTTAACCCTAAATTGTTTACTAGAAAACAGTTAAGGGATGTTTTATACAAGCCTTATGAGCAAAATATAAATGATGGTACAATTCTATTGCAATGAGGCAGTGAGGTGGAATAAGAAACTAAAAATTTCCACCATGTTTTTCTTGAATCAACATTAAACGAAGGTACTATTATTGTTATGTTGTTATGTAATTAATTCATTACAAGATATTAAAAAAAAAATCCACAATATCAGAAAATAATATTAATTAAAATATAGTGCTTTGGGTGCATCTACTACTCAGCCACAAAAAATTAAATATAGACATAGAAATACACCACAAACGCCAAAGCAAAGTAGTATGCCTCATTATAAGTAATGTTTCTGTGCTTGAATATTTAATGTAAATGTTACTTGAGTTGGAAACTGATATTTCCTCATGCACCCATTATCATGCATTTCCCACTTATCAGGGAAACACATGCAGAAAAAGGTAGCTTTTAAAAAATTTTTAGGAAAGAGGTGGTCCTGCAGTCCATTCCCTCTTTCCTGCCTTTACACTGTGTTAGATAAATGCTAGGGCAGAAGCATCTCACAAGGAAAGAAATGCATTAAATTTCCATAGATGTTTGCTCTCGTGAGGCTGCAGACACAGTCTGGTTGTCCAGAAGGTCTGACAGCAGAAGGAAGGACCTCTGAGATGACAGAAGTGTAGTGTAATTGCATGGTGAGGGTGGCCTCCATCAAGGGAGCAAACTGCTCCAGAGATGATAAAGTGGCAATCTCATAAAAATTATTTTCAGTCTCTAACAGCTGCATGCCATCATGAGCCTTAAGTATACATTATCAAGAAAGATCAGAATATGCATGTGCCCTCTCATCATGCACGTTTAATCCTGACTGATTCCAAATACACGTCTGGCGTTGAAGGTTTGAAAATTAAGGCAGCGAAAGACCAAAGTCATAGATACAAATTGACACCTTGTGGCAAGAGCAAGCGAGACAGCAGCCCTCATAATTGCTTTTTTGCCACTTCCACATTAACTTTATCAGGACAAGTTACACCTTTTATATGTTCAGGTTTTTCAGCCTGAGCAGTTCACCATGTTCCCGGGCTCCTTGCATTGCTTTCAACTGAAAAGGGAAGTTGATTATGTGTCAAGCAGCTTAGCTGGAATCATATCTACTCACTAAGAGTGAACAAATGTCCTGATTTTCTGAATGCAACAGGAATCAAGCAATAGCACAGAGCTTCTTTGCTTTAAGTCCCTTTCATTCCAATGTTCTTTATTTTTCCTTAGTAAGTGACTGCTTCAGTTTTTGATCAGCCATGTGCTACATTTCTACTCCTTTGTGATTTATTCTGTGGTGTTTCATACACGTGCAGACTCCTAACTAAAATTTTATTCAATCAAGCCCTGCTCACCAGATAGTTTCAACTCCAGTACTATCTCACATCTTTTTTTAATTGGAACAGTGATATATGCTTGCACTTTGTTTTTTAGGAGGCAGCTCTCACTTCAAAAACCAATTTATCTTTTATGGACTACTTAGATGGAGGAAAGGATTTACTCCTTAGTCTTAGTGTACCCATCAGTCCGTCTCCAAACTGCATGTTTTTGTAGCAACTGGCACAGACTGTGAGTCTAACAGGGGCCATGAGGGTCTAACATTATTAAATCATGAGGAGTACAAATGGCATCTATCCGAGTTTGCATCAATACAGGTTATGATCTCGGCAGAAACTTAGAGATATTTCATGTTCACCAGGTGTCAGAGACTGAAATGGTTCATGCCTTAGACACTGTTATGAAGGAGTTTTGCCCACTATAGCAAAAACTGCACAAAGAAGCTACAGCCACCAAAGCCCACCCCTCTTTGAAGAAGTCTGACTGGAACTTTGGACTGTGAGTTAAGCTGCCCAAGGGAATTCGACATAAGACACCATTGTTCAATCAACTCAGGTCTAGAGAAAAGTAAACAAGGCTGAAGGAAAAGAATACATCCACAAGAAAGCTAAATCCAGCAGAAAATCATCCCTGGCTGGGTTTGGGATGGGGGAGACCACAGCCCACAGAGGCCAGGTTTACACAGACTCACCTCCCCAAAATGAAGTGGGGAGAAGAGTTTTTTGGCATGGGACAACCTCAGATCAGAAGTGGTGAACACCCATCCTCCCTTACATAAACTGGCTCAGCTACAGAGCCTCCAACCCCAGGAAGGCTGCATCCATGGGGCACTCATGTGCAAGGCAGCTGAGGAGGTGTCACAATCCATCAAAGACCCCTGAAGTGCTACCCAGACACATTCCTGTGACCTTGCACCACAGGACTGCGCAAGATACAGAGGGATGCAACAGACAGAGTCTGCTGCAGGAGATTGTGTCAAACTTGCTCCCCCTCAGGAACAATCTGGGCATTCCCACCTGGCCTGAACATATATATTAACCCATAGGATTCTATGTTTTTTGGGGGAACCCTTACCACCAAGGAGAACAGATGGAGAGAATCAATAGAACATTTTGGGATCTATGGCTAGTGATATTCGTTTTAATCTATCTCTGCCTTCCTGTCTTCTACCCCACCTCTTTTCTATTTCTTTCTCTTACTTTTTATCTCTCTCTCTATCTCTCTCTCTCATATTCACTATTAAATAAAATCTATACTATTGACTTTGGAATATGGTCTCATTTGCACCTTAATTCAGGCAGAAGCATTTCTAATAACTTTAAAAACTGGACTGTAATGCAGGAAAGGTGCAGCCTGTGTGATACCAACTGTGTTTTAGCTCAAGCTCTGAAGCCCCAGACCTGCATCCATATGGAGCCAGCAGGAATCTTCCCTTCATCCCACCTATTTGCTTGGGTTCAGCATCCTCAGCATGGCTTCAGAGCTTCTTCACCAGTATTTGGCCAGGCTTGCAGCACTGGTTCATCCAAATATGTAATCACTCGCACCTGCTGAGTGCAACCCAGTGAAGACCTCACAGTGATCCACTGGTGGCTTTTCGTGTGACAGAGCTGCAGTGTATGGGCCAGTCTCGGAAATAGCAGAACACAAAATCTGTTTTTATATGAGCAAAGAAGATGATGATAAAGCTCCAATGCCTTCCGAAAAGCCAGTCTAATTGTTTGCTGTTTGGAGAAGAAGATTTTGTTTTGTGGAATCTATCGGGAAGAAGAGGGAACAAGTCGAGTTCCTTCAGACTCAATGAGAAGTGATTGGCTTTGGTTTGCTGACAGCTGCTGTCTGCTGGCAGACATGGGCTTACACAGGTTTGGTTTCTATGCTTCAGTTTTCTGCAAAGCAAATAAAACAATTTGGAGAGATTGACATGAGTGAACCAAATGTGTTTTCTCCTGTTGGAATACTGAATTTTCTTTGGCGTTGGAATGAGGGAAGAAAGAACTGGACACAATAGATGAGGAACAGTGAGAAGACACAAAGCTGTCTGCTTGAAGAATTAGGGAAGGATAAAATCCTAAAAAAATTTCCATCTGCCTGTCACACATGAGGATTACTGGTGACAAATTGGAGTAGAAGGAAGCAGACTAATTATAGCATGAAGCTTTGCATTACATTTACTTTTTTGGTCAGTGACAAAACCAGAAAGATGGGTAGAATAATGAAACATAATAAAGAGAACTACACTATGTTATTACTACTTCTAGAAAATACTGTTAACTTTTCCAGTTCTCTGAGTTCAGTTTGCTAGCTTTTAGCACATATTCATTTATTATGTATTGTATTTTGAGTATAGAACAGCTGGATGTTGTTCCACAGGAGTTCTTTTTTAGATGAAGCTCTGCTGTTGTACAGCACCCTACAGCCAATGTTTCCTGTGCTGGACCTGCATTGCCTGGTTTAAGTTCAGCTTTGGGGTTAAAACACACGGAGGTGAGGATGAGCATGTGGGATCCAGGCTTTTCTGTGAGCAAGTTCCCAGGGGAATTCTGTTGTTGAGGGAATTTGGAGAGGCGGGAACCAGCACTGATCATCTGCATCTGTAGCCAGATAGTGGATGTCACAGGAGCAAAGTGAAACACATGCTTGGAAAATTCTTTGGAAACCAGCCATATTCAGGAAATAAAGAGTCATTTATATCTGAGATTTCATTGTGGAAAATAAATCCACTAGTTAACTCTCAGAAAACTTTCCAGAAAAACAGGAGTTTTTTCTGACTAAAGTAAAGATGTCTCATGGAAAAGGAACACTGTACTTTCTGTTTTAGGTGTTGTTCATCTATCTTATCCATGTCCTTGAAATTGCTAATAAAACTGGAAACCCTAGACCAGTGTGGATTACAGTACTCTCGTGCCTTATGAGCACTTACATTCCCTTACCAAAGCAGTATAAGAATTGTGCTTTCTAATCCAGTGTAAATGGAGTTGCTATTCCACACTTAAAGGGTCATTTGCACATATTCTCTTTTAGTCATCATCTTTCCCTGCCTCTTCATACCTGTTTTTCTTCCAGCTTAAGTTGGAAATTTTCAAGCTTTTAGGCATGCTTTTCTTTTTTTTTTCTTTAATTCCTCATTTGATTTCCTGAAATATACTTTTCCTATTACAATATTTCTCTGAAGTATAGTTATTTACTATTTTAAAAAGACCCATAGAAGCATGCCAATGATAATAATAAAAAAAGGATTTATATTACTGAATGAAACTCACACCTTAGGTATATTGTAGGTTTGAGTTCCCAAAGAAAACACAGGGTATATTAAGTTATTTATAAGTGCTGCCAACTCTGAACTTGTAAAGTCAATAGATTTGATACTGTAGCAGACAAAGATTATCTTAAAAATTTCTGTCCCTCCAGATGAAGATAGTGGAAGACTCTTGTTTCTTCGTGAAGGTATATCTAATTGCTTAATTTCTTTAGCTTTGTTTGTGTGCAGTCTGAATCACAGTGACTGTTCATTAGTTGCATTTAAACACAAAGATCTTGATTACCACACCTCACCAGGAGGAAGAAAGCTCTCTGTGTGAGGGAAAAATTCATCCCAGTCTTTCAACTCTTTTTCAACCTCTTGCCACTATGAAAAGATAATCTCTGCTTACTTTTTCAGCGAATATCAACCATGTCATGTCTGTTTATGGATGAATGGATTTCAGTCTTGAAATGTTTATTCTAAGCCTCTGTCAGTGGATTATTTTATCCTATGGTAGTGTGTTGCAAGGAGGAGGTGCTCCCTTTACAAATCTGAATGAAGCGATGAAGAAAAAATTGTAAAGGACTGAGACTGGATTGTAGCTTTGAGTGCTGAGCTGAGTTTTGTGGATTTGTAAAACTGCATTATATCCCATTGTGGGAAAGGTGAGGTGCATAGAGTAAAGTATAAATGTAACTTCTAACTAAACAGTTAAGAGAAGTGAAGAGTGAAACTGGAGAGTTGAACAGTGTGACAAAAATACATTTGGTGAATTATTTTCCAAAAAATGTACCTAGTGACAAATTTCTAAACATTGCTAAAAGTGCAAATTAATAAAAATTGTTTAATATAGGCAAGTATAAATACATGTCTCTACAGAAAACGTGTTCAGTTGAAGAGCTAAGGAAAATTAACAGAATGTGAGTGCGAAAATAACAAGTTCAAGTCAGATTAATGACGATCACTTCAATATGTCCACACACAAAGAAATATAATACAAAAAAGATGAATAATATCACAATAAAGAGAAAATGGTACCTAACCCTAAAGGACAGGGTCCCACTCAATTCTTTCATTTTAGTCTTTATTCTCTCTATTAACTGTTGTGGATCAAAGGACAGACTCCTTTAATTCCTCCCTACATCAGTTTTCAAAATCAATATAAAACAGTAAAAAGAGTGAGGGCTCGTTCACCTGTGTTCTTGCTCACTGCTCTACCCAAACTCAGATGGAAACATGTCTTTGCATGTGTGCAACCTGACAGGTAAAATTTTATCTCCATTCGAGATCACTACCTAAACTTTTACTGATTTTTTGATCAATTCTGTCTTTTACCATCCACAAACAGAATGTCAGCTAGCACCACCATCTGCATCTCTTAGTTTTGCCTGCCCTCCTCCTAGAGCGCCTTGAGCAGGCTTTGCCTCTGGCTGTTGTTGTGTGCCCAGAGTCACTGGAGCTCAGACAGCAGTTACCTTTCAGTTCAAAGCCTCCTGAACTGAATAAAAACGAAAACTTTTCCTAAATTGATGTTTTAATGTGTTATGCTGAGTCTGTGACATCAATATGTTCAATCTTCTATTATTAAAGACTAAACTGCAAAATCATAGATTATAAAAAAATTACATGGGTTAGTAATTTTGTCATTGAGAATTTGTGTCACAGTTGCTAGCACTTGCAAATTACTAAAAATTTCAAGACACTTTGTGTCCTTCCTCAAGAAGATGTGTAGTTGCATAACTAAACTCAACACAAATTTGAACATACAGATATAGAGATTTTCATAAGATCTCTTTAACAATTAAATTTAATTCACCATACAACTTGAACAAATGCATTTTCCTCATTTTTAAGACATAATTAGTAACATTCAAATAATTTTTCTTTGAATTAATCTATTTCAAAATAAATGCTGATTTGAAGAAAGTGAAGCCTTTCATAACACAGGTTTAGTTCTGAGCATATCTTTCTTTTTGATGTACTATTAAGAATTTTCCATCTTAAAATTTAAGACACTTTTGAGCAGAAGTAACACATAGACATTGAGACCAGAGCAAAAGTGATGCCAGAGAGATTCTGGGCACTTCTTTCAAGGTTAGAGAGTATCTCAGGGTCCGAGGGAAGGAGTTGTGTCTTTAAGGCAGAAGTTAAAGTTCACCCTGGAGAGGAAAACATCTGGAAGGATGGACTGTATGGGATATTCCCTGGGCACTGGTATGCTTGAAGCACATCCCTTGGTCCTTATAAAAAAAAAGAATATTTAAATCAGAATATTTCAAAACAATGGAAACATTATGGAAAGACAATTAACAGAAACAGTCCAGTAAAAATAGATAAAAATTATAAGAAGTATGTAATTGGGAGTTAGATAAATTATTACAATATGTTGTCTGGGGCCAGTGATTCTGTCCTTACACATAAGTCAAGACATGTCAAAGATTGAAGTCAGAGGGCAGAGCTTTGATGTTTATTTAATGTTAACACTTTTAAAATTAACTAACACATGCGAAACTGCTCTTATGACAGTTTTGATTCCCTTTATTTGTACAAAAAGTGACTTTTCTAACCTAGTCCCGAGAATATTACTTGATAATTTAACATAGACAATTTACTAGCCTCAGCCATGGTATGTACTGCCTATGTGTCTTGTAGCAGGAGTGATTAGACTGAAGCAATTTTTCGTGTTGAAACTTGTTTTGTTTTGTGTTAAAAGATCATTCTCCAAATAAATAACAAGCTTGAATTTTCAGCTAAAAAAAAAAAAAAGTTGTATTTCAATGCTTAATTTAGGGGAAATGAAAAAAACCCAAAAAATACATAGAGTGATTTGATTGACCCAAAATGGGAGTTGACTTAGGATTCTTATGAAAAAGTGGAGAAAAATTCACTTTGTTTCATATCGAAATAGTTGTCAAAGTTCATTTGATCTTAAGGTGCACTATTTAAATCATTGTTTTGTTCAGTGCTAGACAAAACTCATCACAGGGCCTTTTTACCCCAAACACAAAAACATCTTAAATGTGGAAGAGCTTATGGATCATTATGACCATTTTCTCTAACCTGCCTCCTTGAATGTTATTAGTCAGAACTAGGTTCAGAAATGCCTGTCACTGCTGCCTGGGATGGAGTCTGGGTCACTGCTGCAGAGTTGCCATTGTGGCACAGAAGACTGGCCTTCAAATGAACACAATTTAATGCTTGTTTCTCTGTTTCAAGCCCAAAGAATAATAATTTCTATATTTATCTTATCCATAATTGTTGGTTTAATAAAACAGATTTCTTCTCCCGCAAAAATATTTTTGCTAATTTTGCCATCACAGTTAAAACAGCCCAAACACTAAGAGTCAGGCCTGTCTGATATATATATGTGCTGTCCCAGATGGGCAGGTCCACTAAAACATAGGCCTGTAGACCTGTGTCTCTGCTTTACATCTCAACTCTTGAAATCTGTTTTACCTGCAACTCAAGTTTCTGCTAGACTAGCCCTCAAGGGACAAAAACATCTTGCTCTGTCTCTCTTATGAAGTGTACCAACATGTCCCCGTTCTCAGCATCAGGAGGGTATTGGAGAGGCTGTCAGGCACCATACATAATCTGGATGCAATGGCATTTTAATGCAAGCAGAGCTGATCTGTTTGCCTACCTGTGACAAGACCTAGAGCAAACAAGTGAGTTATGTGACTCATTTTGAGCAGTCACTCTAATGGAAATGTGAGAAGCAATCAACCAAATATCAAGCATTTCTACTCAAGAGCTCTACAGGTTTTTTTCCAATCAATCAAAAATAAACGTATTAAATTAACATTGTGTATTCTGCCTTGAAATGTTTCAGTAAAAACACACCCCACATACAAAATACCTGAGTCTGTATTGAAATAAACCAAGGATCTGGAGTAAAAAGACAAAAAATATAGAGAAAAGTCACTGCACTAGTGTAAAGGAGAAAACCAGCCCGTTTGAGACTGAGAGAACCCAAATCTACCTGCTTGAGCTCTGCCTGCTCCTGCTTGTGCACCCTGAGTGCTCCTTTCTATCTCCCTCCATACAACTGATCTCATGTGTGTCTTGTCACTTTCTGCAGTAAAACCATTTAACCTTGCAGTTCCTCTCGTGGCTGGATCACTCCCCAGGGAAGGGGCTGGACTGATGATGGATCTACTCCAGTGTGTTTTCTGGTGGCCACACAGGGACTTTTCCCCATGACCTCTCAGTCTTCCCAGAACCAGTGCATACATGTGGATTCAGGCTTTACATGAGAAAAAGCTAAGAAAATGGCACACTAACTTGCTTTGCTTGCAGATGCCTCTGTTCACCATTGACTCACAGCTGCCTGAAAAAAGTCACAACTGTTAATACTAATAAATGTTTGGTGCATGCAGGGAAATCACACAGTTTATTGCAAATAAAAATTGTAAAAGCTTTATTTCCCTTTGGAAGCAGACACACAAGGTCAAGGAATATTTATAACTAAGGAGCAAATAATCTTCTTGTCACCCTTCACATCTGCCATTTAAGAGGAATGATTGCCCAGGAGATTTCAGTCAATGGCAATAAAATCACCTTGTACATTATAATTTTCTCTAGGCATCACATATATGAAGAATAGTGAGACCAGGTACAATTCAAGAAAAGCACAAGATAATAGAAACTAAAAGCTGCCATATGAAATTAATGTTATTAACAATATTTTTAATTAATCTAAAGACACACAATTCTGGATACATTACAGAGTTTTAAAAATCAGATTACATTTGAGTTCATACGCAATTTTTAATGTTTTTATTAATTAGTGTCTCTCACGACACCTTCTGCTTTTTACTTTTATATTTATTTATATATTTATATTTATTTATATATTTAAACATGTAAAGACAGAGAAATGGTTTTCCCTATTCTATAGTTCTATGCAACTTAAGCTGATAGAGATTCTGAGGTAGCTTTCCAAAATATCTCTATTAACTGGCCTATTGATCCCTACAGTTGTAAATACCCACAACACATTAATTTAGCAGGAATGCAATTTAGTTAGAAAAATTAAAATTGTTAAATGATCCATCTGGAAATGACTGTCTTCTTGCCAAAACACCATTTGGGATGCATTTTATCCAGTCTGGCCCAAGTCACTGACACTATAAAAACAGTCTAGGGGCTGTATTCATTTTAAAATGTTATATATTATGCCATCAAATTAGTCACAGTATCATTCATTTCCAAATATAATTGGGGACTATGAAATGTAACTGTATCATGGAGCAGCTGGGTAGCTGAGGAATCTTTACACAGAGTGAGAACAGCTCTAATCCAGCATTCGAGGCTGATTCCTATTGAGGACCAACACCTGGATTTTCTGAACCTCAAGTGTGCCAGCTGCCCTTGATAATCTCTGCTTGTTCTTGTGTTTGTACATGTTTAATATGAATAAAACATTTGCAGGATCCTACAGTAGCGTGTAGAAAATCTGGTGTTGCTATATTAAATATTGCTGTTACAAATATCTGTGAAGTCTAATTTTGTTAGTCCTTAAGTCAGCTTTTGATTTCGTTGCAATGTGTCATGAGTACATTAAAATTTAGATCCAACCACAGTGTATCTCATTGAAGTCAACTTTTAAAAGTTTAATTAATGAAAGCTGAATGATTAGCCCAGTGAGAGTCGCAGTGCAAATCTAAGCCAGTTTGTCAGACCACTTTACATGGGCTTGATGGCCAGCTAGAAATCTGGGAATTCACAGTCAGTCATTTATGAAGTCTCTTAAACAATTACTCAGAATTGCTCAGAAGCTGCCTGGAATTACAGTTTATTTAGTAAAACTCTGTGTTGCTGGTACTTTTGGAATAATGCTGGCCCTGCCTCCAAACTTCACTCTGGGAGCACAACTGGCTGGAGGCAATCTTTCTTATGCATGGGATGAGAAATTTTAGGTGGGACAGCAATTTTAAAGGGTGTATTCCTCCCAAGTGACATTAGAGATTCCTTAGAAATGACACAGGGGAAAATCTTGGGTGTCTGGGGGAAAAAAAATCAGGGACAGATTCAAGGAACCAAGGTCACATGCAGAAGCCCCAAAGCTGGAGCTGTAACCTTGATTCCTGCTTGCCACTGACCACCAGGCAGCTCCTCTCGTGGCTCACATATCAAGGTTGCAAACAGCTTTCTATGAGAGCTGGCAAAAGGAATCATTTTACCCCAGTGAGCTCTTGCTTCAACAGCCATGATTATACAATGGGAAGTGAATTAAAGCAAGAGATGTCTCTTGTACATAAAGGTGGAATAAATGCCGTAGCCAGAAATTGTACAAAGCACTGGAGTTAGAAAGAGAGCTGGAGTGGCTTCTTAAGGTTGCTGAGACACGACAATTTTCACTTCATTTTGTGATTAGACACAGGTTTTGGGCTATCTCGTGAGCTGTAATAATATTTTGCAGTGCAATCAGGCAGAGGAAAAAAAGCAGTGCACTCCCAATTACCTGCAGGAACTCTTTATGCTCATTCTATTTTAACGCAGCAGGCTGCTGTTTCAGTCTTTCATTCATGTTCTAAGCTGCTGACAAAACAAAAAAAACTGAGATGTGTTTGAGAAGGAAAGTTTATGTACTGAAAATTTTGTTTATTTAAAAGTTAAAATAGGAACCAGGCTTAGGAACAATCTGTGAGTTGCAGGTAGTACTGCAAATGATTCTGCAGAAATACCATAATTTCCCTACCTAGGTGCTCATTTTTACTGTAGGATGCATAGCTATAAGGCACCTATAACTGTAAAAGACAAAACTCTTTGGTATATTCTGAAGAGATCAAACTTATAGAGAATGTTCAGTACTTTTGAAACACTTTATACCCATGAAACTAAACCATTTTAAAGCAATTTCTCTGCAAAAAACATGTGCACAGTTAATCTCAGTTCAGGACAGTTCACAGTCTATGGAAATAGCAAGATAGACACCTTAATCTGACAAAAGATAAATTCTTTTGAACAAGCTCAGGAAAAGTAAGCTAGCTAGTAGGCTAGAGAGTTTTGGGGAAGACTTGGGTTAATAAGAAAGAGATTTCCTCTCTTTCTTGAAAGCAGAGAAAGAAAGGATCAAAAGACTGGCAGGCAGTAGGCCAGTATTTGGGCTGTGATTGGTAATGCTATTATTACAAAATACCTTTACCTTTTTTTTAAAGAAGGAAACCTCTCTTTTCCCATGCAATTACCTACTACAATTCATTGGGTTGGGAATATGACCTTGCCCAACAGAGCACTGTTTTATGTCACTGAAGTGAATGGTAAAACTGCAGAAATTACTTGAAAGGACCAAGAAAAAACACGGAAAATGAAAAAAATAAAGTAAAATTTACTTCCAATAAGATATTTCTATAGCATTTAAGCATGATTTTAATTAATAATTCTGTTTCTTTATTTTAATGCACATTCATTCAATATACCTATATCATCACATTATGATGATAATAAACCTCAAGCAGCTGACAAAAGTTTACACTTTTCATTCATGTATATAACTGATAATTATGAATTATTATCAGTTATATACATGAATGGCAAGTGTAAACTTTTGTCAGCTGCTTGGGGTTTATTTCAACTTTCCTGAACACAAGGGTATTCACAATAATTTCTTTTAATAAAATATGGAGAAAAAAAGTACATGAGTGAGAGAAAAAAGTTAATGCCTGCTATGCATTAAGGAACACAGTACCATAGAATTTTTGGGAAAAGACCTTTAAGAACATTGAGTCTGACCACTAAACAAGCAGTGACAAGTCCACCACTGAACCATGCCTGTAAGTACATCTCTACATCTTTCAAATGCCTCCAGGGAGGTGACTCAAGCACTTCCCTGCAGTGATATTGTCTGGCCATTCATCATGCTTCTATTTTCTTTTCAGATCACTTCCTCTTCATAACCCTGCTTGTAGAAATTAACATCAGTGTGCGTAAATTAACCAGCAGTGATTTTTGCTGGGCCAATAAATTGGTCAGGTTAGAATATTTCAGTGAAAAAGGGGGAAATACGCATCTATGTTTGGGTAAGGAAATTGTACAAAATACCACATCTGATTAGAGCCATTATAGCCAGTAATTAGCAAGATAACACAAAATCTTAGTGTGTTAGACTCTCTTCAAAAACCTATTTATCTTTTATGGACCACCTAGATGGATGACAGAGTTTATTCCTCAGTCTTAATGTATCTATCAGTCCATCTCCAAATTGCATGTTTTTCTAGCACCTTGCACAGAACTATGAATCTATTCACAGCATTTTCCCCTGCTATTTGATTTGATTCTACTGATGAAATTCATTTAATGTATAAAAAAAATCAAAAAAGTTTTGTCCCAATCCTTTACCACTGGTATCTCTGCAGCAGCATGCTGTATCTTTCTAATTTTAATGAATTTGGCTTTTAGGTACCAGTACAAATTAACAAAAATAATCATTTAAAAAATTTATATACACAAAAATATGTCTGTACCCATAATGTTCTTAGAAGAAAAGAAAAATATCAGATACAGTTTTGCTTAAGCTTTCCCAAATGAAAAAAAATCAAAAACAAACAAACAAACAAATCACAAAAAAATCAAAATATTAATTTTAGGAAGTATCCATCAATGTTAGTGTACTTAGAGTCAAAGTTGATATCTTAGCCAGGAAAGGTTTCCACCATAGTTTAGCTACAGGTTTTGTGCAAGAACACAATAGACATTTGAAATTTTGCTTTGAATGGTGTTCGTACAATGATGAGTATAAATTGAACTAATATTAAAACATAAAGTGAAAATTTGTTCATATGAACTGGAAAGTTTGTATTTCCTCTGTTTTCTTGTTGTGTGATATAATTTCTGCTGATTTATTTCAGTTTATACTAGGGCTTTAACTAGTGGTTACAAAATGACTCAAAATGGATAAACACTATTGTTACAATTGCCAATTGAGCTGGTTTATTTCTTTTTTTTTTTTTCAATGTATTTATGAAACACACAGAGGCGATTTCCTCATTGCCAGATAAGCAGGATTGCTGGGAAATAGTGGATTTTGATTAAGTACATGTGTAGGTTTCTATGTACTACCCTTCCAACCCTTTCTATACTAACCAGTGGAGTTGAAGTGTTCTATTACTAGAATGATTTGGAATGTCTTTGATAACATTTAGCATTTCTGAATATTGCAGTTGAATTTACTGTCTCCATTAAGAAGGGAAAACTGTCACATTTTAATAATCAAAGCTTAAATTTAAATTCTTTTTTGTGCTACTTGCTCTCCAGTAATGCAGAGCTAGGATAGACTTTTTAATCATGTTTGGATACAATTAATCCCCAGTTTTTTGGCTTGGGATGGGTTTTTTGGCTGTTTGGCTCTCGGATTGTGCCATCTGCAGGGATGTGGACACCTGGGACCGAATGCAGCTGCCAATGCCTCAAGCAGACAGTAAGGTAAAAACAGCTGCTGTGGAGAGAAGAGACAGGAACAGCAGAAGCCACAGAGACATTTCAGACAACCAGCAGCACATCCAGGTCGACTCCTTCCTGGCTCCTGCAGCCTCCTCTAAAGGACTGCTCTGCTAAAACCAACACACAGCGGTTCCCCCAGCGCACCTCCTGCTGCTCAGCCAAATCTGAAATCAAACACAAGCTGACTCAAAATGTCTTTAGCTAGTCCTAAACAATGTATTTATTGAGCAGCTGCTCAGCTTGAGGATGGTGAAGGTCAAAGAGGGGTACAGCTCCCTTTACAGGACAGTTTCTCTACCTTTTATCTTTAGCAGTTTTCAGGAGCACTTTTTGTTTTGTTTTCAATGAGCATCTGCGCATTTCAATGGGTAAATACAGAACAGTTCATTTTCCAAAACAGAGTCCTTAATGTCCAACATAGGGGTCAGTTTATCTCGAAATGCATGAATGTAATCTGTGTAATGTTTATTTTAACCTGTCTCACAAATAATCAATTTTTTACTCTTTTGAAAGAATCAACAGGGTCTGAGGTCTTCTCTTTTTTCGTTGGTTTTGTGTTTCTGGGACTGAAGTGTTTCATTATCCTTAATTATATGATGAGCTGCTTAGAAAATAAAAGGCACACAGAAAAATAGCTTGAAAAGAACAAAAATAACCCAACAGTTAATTATGTTAAAAATACTAAACACTCATCAGCATTCCATTAACATCTTAATGAGGGGGGAAATAACCCTCATCTGTCTCAAAAAAAAAAAAAAAAAAAAAAAAAAAAAAAAAAAAAAAAAAAAAAGCTGCTTTAAAAAACAAAAATCCCAACCTAGTTTGTAAATTTTCCACCCTGAAAGACACGGATAATTTCTCCTCATTAAAATCCTACTAACTGGGTACCTAAGAGTTACAAAGTGTGAAGAGAACAGTGAGGCTTCTTCTCTGGTTGTTATTCAGTTAGTGTCCTGGAGGAAGATTAATTAGACCGCAAGACCTTGTATTAATAGGACTCATTAGAGCAATAGATCTGTAAGGGAAGGGAATGGAGGCTGGACAGCTATGATTTGTAGGGTGATTTCTCCCACATGGCATAGAAATTGCTCTCAGTCTGCATTCATTTTCTCAGCTTAGCTTCTTCTTATTTCTGTGGTGAGGTTATGTCCTGGGCTGGGCAGGTTAGAAGGATAAACCACAGACCTGATCCCTCTTTTGGTTGTGGAGGGTTGGTAAGCCATGCTCTTGGCAGCAGTGATGGGAAAATGGTTCTCCAGGGCTCTCGCCAGGAGTGACAGAACAGTGAGGAAAACAGTGTGGCTGCACTGCTCTAGCAAACAGCAATACCTGCACTAAGGATGTAACAAAATTATAATTAAAATTATAATAATTAAAATCAAAATAAATTTAAAAATAAAAATAAATTAAAATAATAAAATTATTCAGATATTGCAGTGCTGACATATTAGTCCACAGTTCTTCGAAAGGTTCTTAAAATAACTCTTATTTAACTCTTAACTCTTATAATAGTATTTAAAAGCTACAGCCATTTCACTATACTGTCAATGGTATTTAGCTAAGAAACAAATGCTGGAAATTCATATGGGAAAAAGTAGAAAAAACTTAATTTTGAAAAGTTTAATGATTCACATCTGTTCTCTACATGGAAAAATAAATTTTGTACACCAAAAATAACTTCCATTATATATGTGTCTGTATATATATGTATATATATGTGTGGGTTTACTGACAATAGCTAATTAATAGTTCTAAATATTCTTATATCTCATGAAGAAAAGTTTCTAGTTACTTCTGTCTTTGTAATTATCTGTCACAGTAACAGATTTGCCTGTTTTAATCTGTAGCTGTCCTTCCCATGTTTTGAATAAAAATTAGAACAAATCTTACATCCAGAGCATATTGATTTATGAATACCTAAGAGCAAAAAACCAAACACAAAAACTAGGAAAAAAATTAAAACCACCAGCCTGTGATCTTTATTCCTTTAGGTAGTTAAATGATCTCTTGGCAGTCTAAGCATTTCTCTGAGCAAGACTGTTAGAAGGAAAGAACTTCCTCATGGGCCTTCTCTATGCCTTCACATACAAGTAGACTTTCTTAGGGATTTAAAGGTGCAACTCCAAAAATTCATCTGAATACCCCTTCCTCAACACTCTTCTATTTCACTTCTTGAAAAGTATGCTATCCTGCTGTAAACATGTGGCCTGTTAGGTCGTATTTGTCTGAAGTATTACAAGTTCAACATTGCAGTAGCTGCTCTGCTATGTTCTGATGGATGGAGCAGAGGTGTGCTCTACTGCCTGGTTGCCATGCCTATTGATTACCAAATGAAAATAGGCTTCAGACCTGTTTGTAGAAGGTCTCTGCAGCCCAGAAGAACATCTGCTGATGATCCATATTTTTATCATGTTTTGAACACCAAAGAAACCAGTAACATTTTTAAAAGATTTGGTGTCTGTGATAAACTAAGTTTATACCCCACAGAATTGCCTTTCTCAGAGAGATTTCTGAGTCTCACATACAAAACAATGCATCTTACAGATGATGGAGACAGCAGTGACTGTATGCTACAGCCACTCAGCAGTTAATGCATCACTCTGTGCAAGATGTTACAATTACTCTCTATACTACATAATTATAAATGACATCTACTTGCTTTTTATTTTTGACCACTGTAGCAGTAGAAAGACAATTCTTTTCATAAAAAAGCATTCTAAAAGTACATTATGAATAATACTCATCCATTAATATCCAATAATCAACACTTTTCTCTGTCTGCACATCTTTACAAGGACATTTTTGTCCCCCCAGTTTTTGAAGCACCCTACTGAGACAATCATAGCTACCATTTAGATGAGAAACAAACTAGGGCTTTATTACATTACTTTTCCAAACAGATCACATGATGGTAAGTTGCAGCACATGGAAATACTTTTTGAAAGATACAAAGAGAGGCAGACTTCATATTTTGATGAAATGTACTAGCTAGATTTCCAAATGAAAGGCTTGTTTTATGCTGCAGCCTATTGCTTGTTTAACTGCTTATATATGTTTCCAGCATTTGAAATTATACAACATACAGCTATAGCCAAACCATAAGATGCACAAATTAAACTAGTAAATATGCTGAATTCAGAATGATAGTCATAGACATTCATAATCTCCAGCAGCAAGTTTCTCAGGCTGCCAAATGTTTTTACTTTAAAATGAATGTCAAGGATTTATCTATATTTGTTCTCGAACACACTGCAGGAGTGCAATGCAGTCTCTATTTGCAAACTGTAGGAAATTTTCCCAAGTAAATATATAAATTGGCACAGTCTATATTAATGGAAAACCTATTATTTTAATTACTAATGGGTTGTGTACCCTTCTGCTTTGGATTTTTTTTAAATTAGTAATTAATGACTTCACCACAAACAAATCCCCATTTATTTCTTTAATTTCAGGGAATTAAAATGAAAATAACTCATTTTAGAGAATTTTCCATATTACCCCAGGTTTACCAGAAGGGCAAAGAGTACCATAGGGGAGGAAGGAGGCAGGATGCAGGTTTAGGAGAAACTGAAGCCAGAGAAAAGTTAAATGTGAAATAACATACACAAACATTTCTGATTATTGGTATTAATGACTGTTTATCTTGAAAACTCTGTTGTCAAGAAGTAGAGGTCATCTTCACCAATAAACTAGATATAAAACTTGATCACTGGAGGAAAAAAGAAGAAAAAAATTCCTCAGCACAAGGGTAAAAGAAATCTGGCTAGGAGACATGTCAAGCCCTGGACATTGTCATAAAGAAATTGTCCAGTTTTTCTTTACAGATACCAAAACTTCTTCATCAGGCTTAGTTTTAGAGGCCTCTTTTTGCCATTGCTTGCCCCTACTCCAAGTCACATCAGAGCATACTCCAACAGGAAACCTTTTCCCTCTATTTGATGTTGGTATAACCAGTCTTTGGATAGACTCAAATCATCACAGCTCTTTGGACTCAAAATTATTTTGTGTAGTTGACACTTATTTGAGTTTGCTTCCTCTAGAGAGATGGAAAAGACAATTCCAGTTTACTAAATCCATTGTATTTCCATTAAATACTACCCAAGCTTTAAACGTAAACAGAAAATTTAATCAAGCAAACAGATACATTTTGGCTTGTAAACCAGAAAGCACATATATAAAAGAGCAGCATTTACATAAAAGACAAAGTATAACAAAAAAAAGAGCAGAAAGAAAAAAAATCTAGAAATTTACCTGAAATCAGCCTATTCCTCCAGCTGCTGCTCAAGGTCTTGAAGAGGTCTTTCTCAAGCAAGTACTTAAGGAAACAATTCAAAAATATCTTGCCTTTGCAGCAGTTGGTGTTAACATTTTATGATGTATGGACCACCATGAATTTTTCAGCAGATAAGCAGCTCTTTTGAAGCAAATAGAAGAGGGCTATGTTTTCAGTTATTTTTGTAGTCCCGTTAGGAATAGTTCATGCAAATTATTCAGTAAAGTGTTGTCTTTTAAAGTGGACTCCTGCCTTGGGCTTTCAGGTCCTTATTTGAACCTAAGGATTTGCTTGTAGCAACTAAAGTGAAGTAATTTCTTAGTGTTTTGAAGCTTTTCTATCATAGGTGAATTTAGGTTTTTCTTTTGTTTAGTTTTGTACTTTTATACACACATATACACACGTGTATTTATAACACCATCTTGTGCTTCACTGCTGCTTTGTTTGGGTATTATATTTTTAATAATAACCAGACAATCTTTGAAAAACTTACCTCTTTGCATGTTTTAACCTTTTTCATCTTCAAAAGTCAGTTGAGTTTCAGCTCTTTATTTAACACTTTAATTTTTTTTTCAAAACACTGTTCTTTATTTCTTTTAAGTTTGGGGGGATGTTTTTAATTTTTTGTCTTTTCTTTCTAGCATTCTCTTTTAGAAGACTACATAGAAATTATTCCTATGTCCTGCTTGTTTTAGGAAGTTCCAAGTGACATTACATCAGGTGTAAACAAAGGTTTTTTTCTTATCCCTTGTAGTGATGGTGTCAATGTTCTACCAGCAGAATGCAATTCTAGACATCCATTTTAGGCATTTTCTCCATTTTCTTGATTCATACAATGATATGAAACTTTGTTCTGCTACTTCTCCTTACAGCGATGTTGGAATATAAGCCCAAACAACAACTTGTTTGATTTTTTAATTTCTGAGATGATAGAGAATACTACATATGTTGAACTCTTTCAATTCAAAGAGAAGAAATAACACCCTGATATTTTAAGCAGAAATCACCACGTATAAAGATACGCCTGAAAGTAGGAATAGAATTTAGAAAATTAGACAAACATTTTTGCAGACTGAACATGAGACTTCTTTCTGTTCCTGAGAGCCTAGTTTTCAAGTTAGTGTAGTACAAGCTATGACTATATTTATGTATCTTGTCTTGTCTATGTCCTTAATTTGTCATGACTCCAGCACTAAATTATGGAAGATGAGTATCTTCCATAAAGGCAAGAAATGTAGACAGGGTAGAGAAAAGAAAGGATTTAACAAATGGCTGTGATAGAGGAAAAAGTCACTGAGCTTACTTATTACTGTTATAATAGAAAGCAAGAATTTGTGCTACCCTAACTAGTATTTGATCTTATTTTATAAGACTGTCTGTGAAGTATTTTACTTTCGCTGCTGATATATCTCAGGTACAGTGTCCAAACAAGTGCTTTTTGCTACATAGATCCCAAAACCTGAGCTTCGTGATTCTGCACTCTGAGTTTTGTGGCAAAATTATGCTTTAGTAAAACCAACCAAAATCAATCAGCCAGCCAGTTAGGCTGTAAAGGCTGTCTTTGCACACTACTTTGGTACTGCAATGATTTTTGCCTAGTTCGGGGACTGATTTTTCTCTAACAGGTTTTTGGAAGACATGTCCTACACATTGCATCAATTCACGTCTCTTGCAGTGCTGCATTAATTCCCAAAATCATTTGTAAGGACAGATAGTATTGAATGCATTGTTTGTTCATGATCTGTCTGCATTTTTCTTGCCTTGCCTCCAAACTCAGATGCTCCAAATTTGCAGGCAGTCAATCTGCATGGACAGCCTGGTTTGAGTCATCGAGGAGCATGGGGTGAGATGAACTACAATTCTGAATGCTTCAATAATATGATACACCCTACCAGCTATATTTGCATCAATTTTGAAGAAAAAAAAATATTATTAGATCAACTGCAATATCCTCTAATTATCAACAGTGCAAGTTTGATGAGGATCTGCTGTGATTTAAGTACTCATGCCTGCTGGTCAGGGAATATGATCATTTGTTATTTTCACAGGAAACTTTCCTGATATTATAATTTTGTGTTTTTAAAAATATATTTTATTAAGAATATGCAAGAAAAAATGTATTAGGGTTACAAGACAATGAAGTTATATATTTTATGTGGTTGAAAATATCTAGATAAGGAAACGGTGTATGAATTTTTTCCATGTGCATATTCATGGGATTTTTTTAATTGAGTACCTACTTAATCAAAGACAAATTAGACCCTGTATGATCCTAATTACAGGGCTACTACAGCTACCAGAGTGTCTAAATTCAAACATCTTGAATTAATCAATCTTTTCACACTGCATATTTGAACAGATTTCCTTAACATGACTCTATTTTTGAATGAAAGGAATCAGCTGCTGCAATGAACTGCTCAGGTTCAGTCTAGAGAACAAAAGGGTAGAATGACACCTCCCAGACACTGAGTCATGCTAGTTCTTGAGTGGTTTGCTATGTGGTGTTTCCAAATGAATCCTGAGGACATTATGACTACCCCCAAGTACTCCTGTGTATGATTGAAAAAGACACCTGGATTTTACACAATTACAAGCATATTCAGCAAGGCAGCTCCTGGCCTCAGGATACAAGGGTGGCTTGCAACCCATCACATTAGGTGCAGCTGCTTTTTCTAATGTTCTCATGGATGATTTTGCATTTAGGAACCAAGAAGGAAGACTAGGTGTGATTTTTTTCTTTTTCCCCAAAGTACAAAATAATTTAGATATTAGTCTTGCAAAAGGGACACACTTAGAAATTAATCTAGATCCAGAATCTTTCTTAAAGTAAATGAACAATTCTTTAAGTAAATGAAAAATTAAGACAATGAAAAGACATCCAATTAGCATCAAATGGAGATGAAACCATTTTAGTGATCAGAAGTGTCATCAAATATGCACCACTGTACCTCCAACTGATAACAAGACACCTTTCCTAAATTATGCTCTTCTAGTTGATGTGCCTTGAATAGTCATGTATTATGCATATAGTATTTGTAATAAAAAAATAATTCTGTGTATCTGAAATTGAAATGCATGTCTATACAGCATGATTATTTTGATTAAACTGAAACAGAGAGGCAAATTTTCAGGACTCTTTAGTTTATAGACCTTAAAAATGGGTAAAAAAGGTACCTGTTCCCACCCAGCAACTCAATGACAGTGATGTCACATCTCACTGTGAAGTGGGAGGCACGCCAGGGGCTCATGCCTTCCATGGCAGCTGCCCACGCTGGAAATGCCTGCCCAGACTCAGGTATCATCAGTTGCAACTACTGGACTTAGATGTGGGAAAGATCAGAAGTCTGTCTGTCTGTCCATTTAAGCCTATGAAAATATCATAGTTGTCTCAAATGGAAAGAAGGTTTCTCCTTCTTCATCCCATTGACATGATGAGGAAGACTGGGATCATTGCTAATATTTCAGTTTTAGAATTCATCTCATTTAAAACAAATTAATATCTCCAAGTAGATAACCAAGCTGCAAGGATCCCTTAGGAAGGAATGTGTTTTCATTTTTTTGGCTTGCCCAAAAGCATGTTTTTCAGCCTCTGTTTCTTCTCAAATACTATAAACCAGATTTTGGAATGGAAGTTGTCAGCCCCTTCCATGCATGTGGATGGGCTCCTTAAGGATACCACATATTGATTCTGCAAAAGAAATTCGTATAAGAAAGAAAAAAACATATTAGTTCTCTTTTTGCTCGTAATTCTTCATTCTTCTGAGAGGAGATGCACACAAGCTCTGCCTCTATCTGTTTTTAGTTGCCAACCTAGTAGCCAAAATGTGGGTTGATGGCAGTGTACTGGCATACTTGGATCACTGATATAGATTGAAGGTGCTTCTTATTTTCTCAAGTTTAAATACTTTGTTGCAATCAATCCTTGTTTTCACAGATGCTAATAACACATTGCTTCTTCATTTTTGGGAGTAAAATCAACAGGGCCAGGCAACTGTTTAGAGTAGATGGAGACGGGCCAATGAGCAAAATCAGAAAGTCAAGATATGGACTGAAAGTCTGCATAACAGCATAACCTACAGTGCATGGATTAATTACCTGACAGATATATTTATTTTTCTTTTTGAAAAAAATCTTAGACCATTTCTTAATGACACAGAATACCTTCACTCTACTTTACTCTAGTCCATTAACAGGACTGAAAGACCAAAAATGAACAATTTGTTTTTATTCTTTTTCCATGGTGAAGTTCAGTCACACTCTCTTAACAATTTGAGAAGCTAGGTTAAATTCGGGATCTGACATTATTCACAAAATTGTGGTCATAAAAGGGACAGCCTGATCAAAGAATATATCAGGTAATGAAAAACCCATTGTAGAGGATAATCTGAAAAGGTTTGCTACTATGAAGAAATTCCATTTGTTTTCTTCTAATTCTGCTTATTCAGAACTTTTATCAATTGTTAATTCAGACTGCCAGACATTTCATTTTGTTTTGCATTTCTTTGGAGCTTTAAAACATACAAAAGACCACAAATTTTTCTAGGTTGCTTTCAAAGCCTCAACTAATCCTCTTGCAATTCTTTGAGTATATGACAAGGAAAAATATTTGTGCATATCTGGTTTATATTCTGACTTAATAACAAATGATATGATTAATGATAATCGATGACATTTAGCAGTTCTGATCCTCTAGATGCCAAATCCTTTGATAGCTAGTAACCATTGAGATATACATGTCAAGAAAGCCCCATATTTCACTTTATAGAATAAAAATATCACAGAAGACAGTCCCTAGGCTATGTATAGAACAGATATTTCACAGTAAGATTGATATTAGTGACTTTTTTTCCTGTGAGAATTATCAAGAAAAGCTGAGAGAAAATACTCTGTGTCAGTAAAGAGGTGCTGGGGAGAAAAAAAGGGAAATTGGAGGGATGCACAGTGCAGACACAAATGTTAGGCAAGGCAGAGCACTGGCATAGCTGCTCGTGGCTCAGGTATATCAATGTTTATGTGCCTAGGAAAATACCTTAGCTTTGATTACCAAAATGTATCAAAAATGAAATCAGCATCAACTATTTTTGTGTAGATAAAGAGTAGAGAGAAGAATGTGCTACTCCAGAGGTTTTAATTTCCATCTAATTACAAGTCTGAGAGATAGCAGAACAACTAAAAGGCAGGCAAAATGTGAGAAGGCTGGCATAAACTGCTTTAAATTACCCTTCTCCACTGGCTGGATAGTGACTGCTTTCCTGAGTGAGCTGCTTTCAGCCCAAAGCCAGGTTTAACCCCCACCAGAGCACCACTGGAAGTCTGCTGAAAAGAATACCTCGAAGAAGCCAGTGAAGGGTCTACAGAACAAGTGTTATGAGGAGCAGCTGAGTGAGATGGGGTTATTTAACCTGGAGAAAAGGAGGGTCAAGGGGGACCTTATCACTGTCTACAACTGCCTGAAAGGCGATTGTAGCCAGGTGGGCGTTGGTCTTCTCTCCCGGGTAACAAGTGATAGGATGAATGGAACAACAGGATCCAAGGGAGGTTTAGGTATATATATTAAGGAAAAATTTTTCACAAAAGAAGGTTGTTAAGTGCTGGAACAGGCTGCCCAGAGAAGTGGTGGAGTCACCATACCTGGAGGTATTTAGAAGATGTTTGATTTGATGCATAGGAACATGGTTTAGTGATGGGCTTGGCAGTACTTGGCTAATGGCTGGACTTAATGACCTTCAGGGTCTTTCCCAACATAAACAATTCTAAGAGACTTTGAATATGCATTTTCCTGCTCTGCTTTTTTCTCCTGTAACTTTTGAAGGCTTGGGTTTTTTTTTCCCTGAGTTTGTACTGGTCACCAGTGTGCACAGCTCTCTGCACAGGCAGGTTTAGGCTGTGCTGTGAAGCTGCAAGTGCCTTTTTCTGGTAGACTATCAGTGGCCAGGGACTCCTGCCAGCACTGTGCTGGCATTACACCTGGATCAATCTTTTCTCACTACTGTAGGGGTGTGAAAGGCAACACAAAAACTGGTGGATGTACCTGTAGTTTTCTCTAGACAAATGGGGAAATTAAAGACAACGCATAACCCTGAGTGGCAGACCTTAATATGTGCAGCAGAAGTTGAATTGCTTATGACAAGTGAATTTTCAAAGGATCTGATTGTGTATGACAACAGCAAGGGGAAGGACAAACAAGTCTGCTCATCTGTGTCCAAATTCATGGCAAGGCATATATGGGCTGCTGAAAACTCAGCTAGATGAGACTGTCAAAAGAGCATATCGGTGTTATTTCTGGTGTTCTCAGATCAGAAGCTGATGCAAACTGACAAGTACTGAGTTTGCCTGTGAGGATTCAAATCTCCAGTGATTTTAGTCAGCTTAAGTGAGCTCTTCTTCCTATATTTGCATCACTGCCTTCTGTTTTACTGAGAGAGCATTGGGACACAAATTAAAGAGGTGGGTTTATTACCACTAACGCTTCTGTAGGAAACTTATAGTAGCAGAATGTGAAAAGTGACACGTTGCTCTCAGAATATCAGATGATGCAGCCATTAATTGGCCTCTTGACGAAGGTAATTAATGTGTTTATAATGATGGGAACCAGAATAGGTGCCTCTAGCAGTAACACTGTGGTGTAGTTGTGCTGTACAATGGTCTTCATAGCCCTGACCCGGCACACATTCCAGCTGGTATCATGAAGTAAAATCAGTGTTCACTATCCACTGGCACACATACTGTTTATCCTCTGGAAAAAAAAAAAAAAAAAGGCAGAGGGTGGAGGAAATAAAGCAGTAGTGCTATCTGAACTGAAGAGACATCTGGACTATGGGGGAAAGCACATCTACTCCAGCTTGGAGCCAGAGCTGGAGGTTAGCAGTCCATAAGGTGTGAAGCACATCTCAGTCACTTCAGCAGGAAAACAGGGAAGGCAGTAAGTTGCAGTGACTGCAGAAAGAAAACTGAATTAGAGCTGCTGAGAAAACTCAATCATCAATCAGTAAAGTTGATGAAGACAAAGGCAAATTAATATATTCTTTTTAATTCAAATTAATAATATTCAATATTAATATATTTTTCTGGGAACAGCTTCTTCTTCCACTGTATTATCAGACCTTCCACTGAAATACGTTATAGCAATGAACCAAGAACTCTAAATAACAAATCCCGTCCTTACCCAGGTAAAACAATTTTAAGAAGTCATTCGCTGTTCTGTGGATCTAGAGATCACCACATCATTCAATATCTCTGAAGATAAAAAAGGCAGGGGGTGCATACATGGTGAATATAGATCAGATGAAGACTTACCAGGCTGGCCTACTACCACAAAGCAGTTTCTAAAGAGGTCTTTGGGATAGTATGATGTCTTGTCTGTGATCCACATTTGTGTGCTGTTTCTTCATGGTTCACAGAGAAGGACACACTATTTCACAGTTACCATCCTCAATTCAGTCAGTGCTGCTTCCAGGGAAGAGATTTGTGTGACTGAACAGTGGCTGCTCAGAGCCTGTAGATCAGGTGGCTCAAAAAGGAATCAATTATAACCCATTAAAATACAAGACTGAAATCTGCATTTATGTCGGATAAGATGGGAAGAGAGCTGCCCAAAACTCCTGTAAAGAACTTGGCAGAATAAAATGTGGTTAGCTGTCAAGTAGGTACAAAATTCAGCTTCATTAATTTGAAGGGAAATTTTCATTTGTCTCCTTTTCTCTTTTTACTTTTATAGCAAAATATATGTGAAGAAAGCGTGAATTCAGCTCCTTACATAGGAAAATAATATATTTTAAACAGTGATGTCCTAAAAGGTAATGAGCATAGATGGGACAACCAAATTCAAAGATATCTCTCAGCCCCATATGAGAGTATGTTTCAAGCTTTGTTGACCATGATCAAATGCAGCCTTATAAGTTATCACAGCTTTTATTTACTGGCTGAATTCCACAGCAATTAACATTGGAAATTTTTATGTGGAAAAGCAGACATCTTAACCAGACAGGTTAAGATGTAATTACTTACTTGCACATACTTATCTGGGGTTTGGTATGTACAAACAAATGCCCTCACTCACAGATTTCACAGTACAGTGAAAGGCTGGAACAGCCTTCTCAAACTTCTGTCCTGCTCTTGGTTGTTGTGAAAAATTAGAGAAAATAACAGTAAAGACCCCCTAAAAGTGAGAGGGGAAAAATTAAATGTTTGCTTAACCACTAGGTGACCAATCTTTTACATGATCGACCCTAATAAAGGTAGCGAGGCTGCAGCAGTCTAATTCATCAGGCTAAGGAAAGTGGTCACAATGAGAACCAATAGTAAAATTCCAGTTCATCTCCCACCCTTTGAGGAGAAAACTGGTTCCAGTCACCTGACAAATTGTTCATGGCTTGTTTTCACTGCCATTTTTTTCTCTAACTGTTGGATATTTCTAAAGTCATTATCTGACATCAAATAGCGTTGAAGATTCAGCTCTAGATCCATCTGGCAGACTCCAGGTAGAATTATCCCAGGCTCCAATTTATCTGAAATCTAAAGTAAATATTTTACCATTCATCCCCAAATTGAAATAGTTTTTATAAAAATTGTCTTTTGTGATTGACTTATTTGTCGCTTATTTGTTGAAATTTTTGCTTTTTGAAATGGTTATCTATTCTCTTCAATCCTGTGTAATTCAATATGTATACTGAGACTGCATCTAAAGACGTTATTCCAATAATATTTTGATGACCACAACATTTAAAATTTGTTTTTTCCTTGTCTTGTAACAGATGTCTTTAGTGTGCACACAGAAAAGTAGGCATATATTTCACATTAAAATTTTAAAAATCCTTTTTATTTAATGTGAACTGTTGTAGAACAAAGATAGAGAGTCATATATGAGATAAAATTATGTATGTAAATACCAATAGAAAGACTTATCAGAAAAGTTGAGCTATTCATTAAAAGTCAGAAAAAAATTAACATAATCATTGTTTTCCCTTATTACAGAAACACAAGTAGCTCACCACAGGAATGAAATAAGATATCCTTTCCTGGGGATTTCACACTAATTTCCATGGACATGACCAATTGAAACAAGGTACTGCGCAGTTCCTAAAATAGGTTCAGGTTTTTATAAGTCCTTCTAGCAATATTATCTAAAAACACAACAAACTATTAAGACAATTAATAAGTGTACATTTTTTTTAATCTACTGCAAATAAGCGAAATAAACATTTTAACTGAAGAGAGGAAAATAGTGAAATTAATAATTCATAACATGCCAAAAACCCCAAATATTGCAGGAACTATTCTTGCAGCAAAGTTGGCTTCCAGTACTTGTAGGTATTATTGGTAATAATAAGTACTTTTTTCACATGGATGTAAGAGCTGACATTTTTACTTTAAGCACTCCTTAAAATTGCTTCCTTATTCAATTTTATTTTTAGTGTAGGCAAATGAACAACATTAGGAGACAATAATTTACTATCAGCTCCTGCAGCCACAGGATATCATGGGTTTCTTCAAATCATCCAAGATCATCTGCACCACTTCTGCCCACTTTGGACTCTCCCCAGTTCTGGAATGATTATTGCATCTCAAGGATGATTTTTCTGTGTCACTGGGGAATCCTTTACTGAATTCTCTTAAAATGTTTTCCTTTAAGACTGCAGTGTTACTCTGCCCATATGTCTTTTTTCTCTGTTGTCCTCTTTCATATGACCTGTTCTTTCCTAATTCTGGTACCTCCTTATATTTACCTCATTGACCATCTGTTTTCTTTTTCACATCCAGGATAAACCGAGCATTCTGCAGTGCTGCTGTGTCTGCTGAGATTCAGGTTCTAAGCATGGGCTTCCCACTGCCCCAGCTGCTCGATTCAAGTCTTTTCAAGAGGTGAAATTTCAGGCATGGACACCTTGTTCACTAATTCCTCCCGATTTTAAAGGGACTAAGGGTCCCCATAGTCTGTGGGAACAAAGCATCAGGCACCTACAACAATCGTGAACCACAAAAGTAATGGAAGCATTTAACTTTCCTCCTTTGACTTTTCCTTGTGTGCCAGTGGCAGGGTCAGCTGGAAGTACGGTATTTACAGTACTGAACAAAAGGTGTGTGTTAGGAATGGATAGGTATGAATGGATAGTTATGAATGGATAGGTGCTCTGCCCGAATAGGAGCCTATGTCCAGCATGTGTCTGGCAAGGACTGAGAGCAGTTCCCAGTGCTGTCCTTCCTCCCACTATGTGATCTGGACTTGCAGGGAAGCAAATTTCTCTCAGTAACCAAGAACTAATTCTAGACTTAACAAAGAGAGAAATCACACTTAAGATTTATTTAGAGATGGTGAGTAAGACAATGTTTTGCAGACCATTTATTGGCTTTTCACACAACCACAAACTTCACAGGGCCATGAACGTCACCCTGAAGTGATGGCTTGGCAATGTGTTAAGTCTGACTTTAGAATGTCTTGCGCCAGATCAAAAAATCTGAGCTAAAATATTGATCTGTCATCTTACTGTAACAGTCCAAATGCAATAAAAAAATGTTAGTGTTTGGTCAGGCTTCCTGTAAGATCAGGCACATCTGTCCCTAACATTGTAACTTGAGCATTTTTTTGTGTAAAGAATTTCTCTAAACTTGAAAGCTAACATAATTTTATGTTCTGTCACTCTGCAGAGCCTTCATCTGTACTTTTTTAAGCTGATCTGTTGAAGTTTCCTTGCAGATAATGCAATCCTCAGATTTAAACCCAAGTTTTGCTATGGTTCATTCATGGCCAAGTTCTACATTAAAACCTTCCTCTTGTCTCTAGCATTTGTACACATTTCTTTAATGGTACTATTTGCAAAAGAAAAAGCATTCTGCAATGGATCAAGTTATTTTATTGACCTAAGTGGAATAGCAAAATCCTCTAAAACTGACAAAGAAGAATTTGTGAAAATGTCAAACCTTGATAGCACTCTGCTTTTTACACTTCATATCATCAGCTTAATGGATATGACTTAAGCAAGTAAGTTTTCCCAAGGAAATAATTAGCACCTTTTGTTCAAAAGTTTGCTTTTTTAAAGGTGGTCACCACATTTATCCTCAAATAATGCAGAGGTTTCTCATTATCTATCCACTTGCTTATTTTTCTTTTATGAAAAGTCAATATATGTATATATTGTATAGAAATTCGGCTTTCTGTAGGAGAGAAGAAATATTTGTTTAAAAGTATTTTCTTCAATAGAGTGTTTGCCTTTCAAAATTCAGCATAAAGTCAATGTAAAAAGACAGAAGTTAAAAAGTATATCAGATCCTTGATCAGCATCCCATTAGAAACAGGAAAAAGCTTCCTTGAGGCTCTGATCTGCTCTCCTACCAACTCCCACTAATATTAGAAATTAAACCAAATAGCTATTCTGAGGATTACTCAGGAGCAAATAATGATTTATTGTATTAGAAATCAAGCCCAGTAAGCAGAGGAGAGCAAAGTTAGACAATTACTTTGCTGCCTAATTTTTATTTTGTAAATGCAGGTGTTTGATATCTATGTTTGCAGAAGTACCCTTTCTACATTCAGGATAGGTCATAGAGGTGTTTAACTCATTAGGACGTCACAGATTAAATGAAATTGATCACCTTATTCCAGAGCATACTGCACATTTGTTTTCATTTGATGACTGTCCACTATTCCATTTGGTATGACTGACTGGCATTTCATCAGGAAAGATTAAAGACTTCATTGGATTTAGTATGCACGGGCTTGCATTTCATTGCCAAAACCATGGATAGCTGCACAAACATTAACATGATTCATGGTTGCTGAAATGTAATTTATACAGATCTTTCATTTACTCTTACTCAGCAGCACCACTCATGTTCAAGAAACTGTCATCACATAAATGTTGAGGAGTGAAGGTTTTCCAAAACTACTGCTCAAGCATCCAGCTCATGATCAAAGAGCAAAGATGAGGAGAAAATATCATGGTAAAAGAGGAAAAAAATTTCTCAAATCAAAAATATAAGACATTAATTTCAGGTCAAAGTAAAATAACTGCTTTAGTAATTTCAAATATTGTGTTTTGATTCAATCTTTTAACTCTTTAGCACAAAGTTATATTTCTTTAAAATGTTATTTAAAAAAATGAACTCTGTTTTGAGAGATCAAAATATGCTACTCTGAACTTTCCTCAAATCTTTTTTTTTTTTTTTTCAGTTTTTAGAACTGACGAAAATTGGTCCTTTTCTTAAAAAATCTTTTGGTTGTTTTATGAAGTAAGCTTTTTCTCCTGTGGGTAAAAATTGAGATTCTTTGCTGATAGGAACAATAAGTCCTGGGTTAATAAGCAGCCCATGCATTGTGAATTTAAATGATAAGCAAGTGAATTGCAAGGACCTTCTGTTTAAAACTTTAGGTCTTTCAGGACAGAGCAACAGAGGAGTACTGATGGAGAATGGAGATATTTATGACATACTTCTGTTACACAAATACACTTGGAACAAAGCTCTTCCCCCCCTACCCCCAACCCACTTCTCCCTCTCCTGTAGAGTTTCTTCATCACTGTAATATAAATGATGACACTTTAAATGTCTTGTCATTCTTGACTGAGACACCCTTTGGCGTTACACCTCTGTTATCTTCCCACAGTAATTCTGAGGCTGCAATGATGGATAGCCATTAGTGATGGATGACTTGGTGATTCATGATTTTCACTGTTACATTTGATACTCGGAAAAGACTCTATAACTTGTGAGAAATGAGAGTTATAAAGTAGGTATGCATTTATTTAGCACTGAGGTGCAGGGAGGATAGCTCTTCTCAAAGCATGCACCCTGAAACTTTAAACTACTGCTCTATTTATTCCCTAAAAGCCTAGGATTACACAATATGCTTAATACATATTCATGTCCTAGCCTCGCCTAGTCCTGCCTACTCTCGCTTTGTATTAAAATGAACTAAAAGTCCTTTTGTGTTTGCATCTCCCCAATTTGGGGGTCGTTGGAGGCTTTTAAACTTTTCTTTGTACTTGAACTTTTTAACTTTGTCTTCGGAGTATGCATCTTAGCCTTTTGGTCACATTTGAGATTACTTCTCGTTGGTTTAAGGTTTTGGATTTATTACTTATTACTGGTAGCCTTGCACCCCTCATCCTGTTTGTAAGTTTTGGCTCCATTTATCGCAAACCAGTCTGCCTCTCCTCCTGATTTTGTAAGCATAGTAAATTTTAGGCATTTCTCATTGTCTTGGTTAGTTAATTTTGATGAATTATTTCTTACTTCTCAATTTCTCATCTCACATTAAAGAGGATCACTCTAGGTGGATTTACCATTGATCAGCTTATACACACAGGCTAATGGAGCTGAAGCAATATAGAACCTATAATTGGCATTGCAGCAGAATTCTTAGCTGCATTTCACACCAATTCCTGGCCTGGAGAGGTTCCAGCACTTTTTTTATTGGGCTTGCTCCAGAGCAGGTACATGCAAATACAGGTGATCTGCTGTCTCAAGATTTGCTCATTGTAAGTCAAAATGGTGTGATCTATAAGTTCACAGAAACCACAATTTATAACATAAATGTCCCCTGAACCCTAATCAGTCACGTGAGAAAATGCCATAGGAGTCTTTTTTCTTCTCCAATAATGATGAATCATGTTAAATTTAGTTGTCATGATTATGAAAGACTTTCAGTATTGCACTAAATCAATTTGCTCTTTTTGTCACCAAATCTCAGACAAATGACATTTGACACTGATTAATTCCTACTTTAATAACCATGAAATGAATTGATAGAAACCAAAAATATCACATCTGCCAGTGAAAGCAAAAGTAGCAGGACATTTCTAATTTTCCAGTGTTGAACTTTGAGCCAAGAAATTATCCATCTCTGTGAAACAGTTTACTGTATATATGACAGAAGTAATGCATCTCCCTTTCTAACTGGAGTTGCAAAAACTTGGGAGTATTACTGTATTTATAGAATTAATTGACAGGAGATGAATTGCTACCATTAACAACATGACTGACTAAGACTGACTGTCTGACAAAAATCATTCTAATTCTTTCTTTTCAATCTAAATTTTTTTTTCTCTTGAGTGGAGCTGAATTCACCCTATTTGACTGAATATTAAATAGGTGACAGAAATTAAGCTGTATATAATCTTTAGGGCTTTTATTAACTCAAAGTGAATATTGAAAGTGTATATCCTTTACAGTGAAGACAGAAGAATTCTTTCACTTCTAGGCTTTCACAGAAAAAAGCCCTAAACACCAGAAAAGGGCATCTAAAAACATTAGAGTATTCTGAATATGACATTTACCAACTTTAGTGTACTTGTAATTACGTGCTTTATGCATGTCTGAAGTATATAAAACACTTTTAATGCATACTTGTAGAAAAAGACATAACCAACTTATATATGAGTTTCAAAACTTAATTTGTAAAAGTATTTTTTTCTTTCAGAAGGCAAAAGTAACTTATTTAGTACTCTTCTAATGAAGAGTAACATTAAAAATATAATTATGAACAGTGATACACCTTAATTTAAAAAAGAATACAAAATATTCTGCTGTCAATTATTATCCAAAAATTAGCATCTGAAAGTTCAAAAAACAAGGCATAAGTTGCCTACCCTAAGTCTCCAGACTTTCCTCAGGACACATTGGATGTCACTAAATTAATGAAAATGTTAATACAATTTAGAGCTGCAGTACTTTCTGACTGCTATTCGTTATTAATGATCTCAGAGCACTTTCACAGTTAATGAAATGCTTGGTTTTGAATCAGACTTTATGTTGTCGGCTCTATTTCATTCATCCTATTTTCCTGTGTGTGTTAACTGCCTATGATATTCTTTATATTTTTGTTTGGTATTTTTTCCCCCTTTAACCACATCAGATATAGTTTAAACAGTCTAAGGTATGCCTCTTTTTATTCCAGAAGTAGAGCCTTATTGTAATGGATAGGGCTGTCACCTCAGTGCTTGTTTAATGCATACCACAGCCCTGCAGGCTCCTCCTTGGAACTGTAAGTAAGTAGTTTAAAACAGTTGAATCTGCTTTTGTGTTGCCTTTAATCTACTTTACTCTAGTTCCTTCCAAAATGGACAATATAAATAAATTGAAGAAGATGCAGCAGACTTTGAGGGTAGTACAAGAGCCTCAGGTTCAGAAGGAGAACTGAAGTATGCCTGGGTAGCCTTCCAGCTCCTTACAGTGCATTTCAGTCGTGCCTCAAAACAGCTGCAGGGCTAGACACATTGATGCAAAACTTGTAAATTTGAAGTATGGTTATAAAATGTTTACAGACTTTCCAGATCGCATTCTCATGAAAATATCCACGATACAGGCAATGTCAGCTCTCCTTCTACATAGCACAGCTCAGCAGAGACAGCAGATTTTGAAACGGTATTCTTGGTCATTACTGATTATTACTCTGACTGTTTTCCATAGATCCGAATCCACAGAAGTTCTTTCCATTGGTCAGAGGCAGCTTAGAGCAGATTTGATCCCTTATTCTCCTTTCAAGTTCTGCTAGAGTAAATACCATCATTTTACCCTAGACTTACTGCAACTCACTCCTAACCTTTCTACTCAAGTGGCACACCTCTAATAGCAAAATAATGTTCCCTAACTCTGAAACTGAGTGATGGAACATAGTTCAATTCAGGCTGGTTAGGCTTCCTTCTTTCAGCAAATAGGTGGGCTTCATCCATACCCTTTGCTGGCCCCCACATTTTCTCTCTGATCATGTCCCTAAACCTGCAAATTTGCAGGTAACCTGCAAATATTTAAACGCTGAAGTTCATCATAAAGTAATGCTTGAGGCTGAGCCTGAGCTCAATGAGTTTCTTTGTGAAGCTAGAGCCAGTAATTGCACAAGCACCAAATTCAATTTGTTAGTTAAAAGAGAAATCAGAACGACTGAATTCCCCTTGCAAACACCCACTAAACCTTATTCATGGGAAAAAAGATTAGCCACTGCACTGATTGTTTTTTGAGAGTCACAGTTTTAGAATTCAGGAGGAACTGCAGGGTTTCTATCACTGATGCATTAAATAAAGCAGAAATACACAAAAACAAAGAATCCTTCTTTCTAAATGGAACACAGGTATCGAACCATGAAGAAATTGTACATGAAGTAATTCTAGTGAGCACATTCAAGTGAGAGAGATAGCAAAAACCTGCAAATATTTACTCATTTAATAATCTAAATATCACCAACATTGGAAAAAATTGGTTGATTTAAAAGACAGCTCTCGCTGAGGAAAATTACTTTCTAAAATTTTTTGCCACATCTGTTTCTAATATAATAAACCTGATTTGTTTTATAAAGAAAATGCTCTAAGTGTCTAGCTCTCTAATGAATAAGGTCCATACTAACAGGGCTTCTAATATAACATGATTTTGGTGGTGCCAAATATATCAACCATTCCATTAGAGCACAATAAACTTTCACTATCAGGACTAAGGTTTGTAAATATATGCTGTTTGGAATTGGTCATCAGTTGCTAATTAATGAATAGGAAAGACAAGATGTTTGTTTTGACTATAGAAAGTCATATATTTTTATTCTGGGTGAATATTTAGTAATAAAGTTACCTCTTATTGTTTGGCCAACCTCTGTTTCATCCTACAGCATGGTGAATATTTGGTTCTGAACCTATAGCTCTAAACACATAATTAAGGTTAGCTATGACAGTTCAAACTTGTACTACAAGAAGGACAATGAGTTTTCAAGGCACCTGTTCAGCCAGCCTTAGTGCCATAAGAGCTTGCATGAAGTATTTCAGGACTCCCTTCACTAAAGGAGATTTATGGATTATACATAAAAATGTATTAGAATTTCCAGTACAGATAATTAATGATCTTTATGGCTGCGTAATTTCTACTCTAGGTCAAAATAAAATTGCCTTGAAATTTACTCTCAGCTTGTGATGAGAAGAAAAATACTTGTCTGTCATTCTCCTGCCCATCTGAATATCACAGCCTTCAAGATCTTCATGAAGACAACTCAATTTTACCTATTAGCTAAATCTACTTGCAATATGACTTTATGGATACTGAATTAAAACCCTTGATCAAAACTTACTTGAAGCCTCTAGTTATGTGCTTTTGGAGATATGTGTATATATGATACAAAAATCTCCATAAACAACATAGGTTCTCTTCTATCATTGCCAATATTTTAAGGTAAAGGACATGGTTAAGGTAGAAGACATGGTTTCCCTCATCCAAAGAAAAAGGAAAACCCCACAAAATCTTTCCAAGAGTTTATAATATAGCCTGCCACTTCCCTTCATATCTCCTTACAAAAACAAGGAGACAGCATAAGTTTTGGGAAATCAAATAGAGACATTGGTCTTATATCATATTATGATTTTGTCTAAATAGATAAATTTAGCCACTTTCTGTAATTTGGGTTCATCTCCTGTCTTTTCTGTGTAGATTGCTCTGTCAGCCAACTGGAATTCCCCAGCTCCCAATCTTTTCTCGGTAGAATAATGCAAGACATATTGCACTTCATTCTAGCATATCAAGAATGTTTACACATTGTGAACTAGCTCACTATCTGTATTTTTTATTGCTCTTCAAAAGGCATACATAATTGGATTTTGTCTCCTGTCTCCTGCAGTCCTGAGCATAAATTGGCACTCCTGTAAAATGAATAATTGGTGAGAAACAAAGATCCTCCAAATGTCATACATTCAATTATTTCAGTATTATGTGGTATTATCTAGCAGATGCAGTATGATCTTCAGCCACCCTGGAAACTGATTTTATCTCAATTTTCCACTACATTATTTAAAGAGACTTCTGTGGTGTTCATTGTTCAAGTACTAAACATTCCTAAATACTATTAGAAATGTCTGATTAGGTCTTATTTTCCCTTCAACTGGAGGATATGTTGCTTGTGTTTTGGTGAATTACAGGTTATGCAACATTTCTGAATTGCAGATCTTTTTCAAAGCTCTTAGTGAGCAGAATATTCTCTATAGTATGCAAGAAGTTATCTTGAGAAGCATGTATTGAGGTGAAATATATTTTATCTCATACTTTCACAAGTGAATTATTACCCCACGTCACTTCAGTCAAACTGTATATTTACTAACTTCATAGAAATTAAATTAATAATTTGGACAAAAAAAGTGTTTAGATAAATATTTCAATTAAATACTAAGAATGGTTCACAGATTTTCTGATTTATCTTAATCATTAAAACATATAATTAATCAAGACTTGAATATAGCAAATTTCTCCTTATCAACATGAAGGAAGTTTATCACAAGCACAAACATCTTTATCTGTGGACTCTGTAGGCTTGAATTGGCTTCAATGCTTATGAATAATGTTTAAATTATCATACCAAAGAAATAAAAGTGTAAAAATAAAACCAAATTAATTTCTCTTAATATAGCACAAGATTTTTCCTATAGTAGACTAATATTAGTGTGGAACTGGGAAGTAGATATTTGCTTTAATTATTGTAGTGAGTTGGTCTTGGCTGCATGCCAGGTGCCCACCAAGCTGCTCTATCACTTTCTTGTCAGGATGGGGAGAGGGAGAAGGAAAAAAACCCTTGAGGGTCAAGGAAAAGGGTAATTTAATAAAACAAAAAGCAAAGGCCAGACAGAGAAGCGAAAGAAAAAAAAATATTTATTCTCTACTTTCCATCAACAGGTGATGTCAAGCCACTTCCTGAGAAGCAGAGTTTCAGTATGTGTAGCAATCAGTCCAGAAAACAAATGTCCTAATAACTAATGCCACCTCCATCCCACCCCCTGTCCCATTTCCCTTAGTTTTATTGCTGAGCAGATGCTGTAAAGTGTGGAATATCCCTTTGGTCAGCTTGGGTCAGCTGTCCTGGCTGTGTCCCCTCCCAAGAAGTGGCCACCCTCAGCGTGCTGGTGATGGGACAATGCTGGAGAGACACCTTGGTGCTGTGCCAGTGCTGCTCAGCAATAGCCAAGCACGGGTGTGTTACCAACACCTTTCCAGCACCAACAGGCCAAAGCTATTAATGAAAATGAGTAAAAGTTGAAGATTGGGCATGTCTTAACTGATTTACAGATTTGAAACTCCAGATTTCTGAGCAAAAAATTAAGTCTGCCATAAGAAAATTAATAACATTCATTGTTACACTGAAGAATATCTGTACTTACTCATTTTGTAGTTCAGTTAAATGTTTAGGTGGCTAGCCCAGTATAAATGTAGCCTTAATTAATGTAACTGCATAAACAAAAATAAAAGGTACATTAATACTTAATGGATTAGCAAACTAAATACAATTTTAACCTCACTAGTGGTTTCCTGACAAGTGCAGGAAAAATACAGTAATTAAAGCACAGTATTGTCCTAGACCCAGCCAAGTGCTCTTACCACTGGGCTACAGAGCCAGACCTCATCTAGTTAAATTTTTTCCCCAAAATGTTGAATTTTGCTGGGTTAATAAGCAGAAATGAAAGTTTAAGTATTGAAGGATGTCCTAAACTACAGTCTCCTTTGAACTGATCCTCCCTTTTAGTCATGTGCCTATGTAACTAGTACATGCATCCCAAAGGGGTGAGTTTTAGATTTAAATTTCCACATTTAGTGAAGTGTATGGATTCAGGTTTAGCACTTTGATATGAAAATATTGTAGTGTTAATACATGCTACTATCCACTTCCTCCTTGAAGCTAGGTCTTTGAATGAAAGAGACTGGATTGTCCATTTCTGTGTAGAAATGAGGTGGGTGAGACGTATTTTAAACCTAATTTGAAATCTAAATCAAGGGTTGCTGCTAATATAAGAAATGTTTTGTTGAAAATCTGCATATAATTGATCTTCAATAGAATTTAGGTGGGAAATGGGTCAATAACCTCTCAAATGGATTGTTTATTTAGATTTAGACTTCTATATTTTTGTAATTAGAAAATATCATGATCCAAAATGTTGATGCCAGCAGTGTGCAAAGGTCTCAGATATCTGGCAGCCTTATAAAAGACTTTTCAGGATCATAGTGGATTCTTTCATTGCATAAAATATTTTTAGTATTTACTGCAGATTCTTTGAATATATGTTTTCTCTGCATTATGTTGAATTCAAGGTAAAGTTTTCTGCCTTCAAAGAGCTGTTTTGAGATTGAATGCACTGCTATGAAGCTTCACAGAAAATATTTTCTTCTGCCTGTTAAGTAGGACCAGTAGCAAAAAATGTTTACATCCAAGAGCTTTAATGCAAATATTTTTTTTATATTTGCCAAAAAAATTGGCAACACTTTGGTTTGTAAATAAAAAAATTAAGTATTCCATAAAAAAGATGACTTTAAAAATTATTTCTAACTTTTAAAAATATTTTTTAAAATCATCAGACGGAAGTAATTAAACTGGATTATTACAGTCACAAATATGAATGAGAATGTAGTTAAACCATCATCTTACCATATGCAATAGGGATGAATTCTGCAAGGAAATATTTTGTGGCATATTTAAATCATGGAAGGGATTGGTGTATGTTTCAATTATTTGTGATTAAGCAAAAGCTTAAGACTTCAATAATGCTGAAACTAAATTATTTAAATTGATCTTCTTATTTTCCATGAGCATGATTTCCCTTTTACTGCACTCAATACAATAGAGATGAGCTGAATATACTTTGTAGAGCCAAAACCTCAAGTATTAATAAGTGAAGTGCAGTGGTCAAAGGCAGTCAAACCATGCATTCTAAACAGGTAATTTATGAAAGTGGTATGGTATATACCATACACAGTACACAGTATGCCCTTTGTATTATTGAAATTAAGATACTGTGTATGTCCTGTATACTTGAAGGGTATTATTACCATTCACAGATGATGTTTTCTTGTTAAAAATATAATATTATATAAAAATATAATATTCACAAGGCATGCATCATATAAGTATCTTTAGTAGCATTTTTTTTGTTATTATTATTAATTAGAAATTTCTAACATCTTGATAATCATTATTGTATACTGAATTTAAAAAAATGCTAGTGATTAATTTTTACATATGGTAGGATTTATTAATTTTCTAAATAATTAATCTAATGAAATTATAAAAATTTTCCTTGCATTTTGTTCAGTATCTACTTATTGTATATGGAAAAACATGTCTGGTCTTCAAAATGTGTCCTTTGGCTATTTAAATAGCTCAGCCCTAACCCACAGCTAGTAATTGTGGTCATTACCTTTTATCCAGCTGGAAGGATTGATGATAATTAATTGAAGCAGGAATACTGTAGAGTACATGGGAGGAACTGGAGGTCAGATGTGGCTCTAGGCACAGCTGTTAAAGATAGTGAAATAGCCCTCTGCTCACTTCTTAGCTCCCCTATGGTGATATTGCACAAATGCCAAATAAATGCTATTGATAAAGCAGGACCAATTTAAAGAGTGAAATCAGCTCCTGGTTGTAGACCTTTCTTTTGATTGCAACAAAAGTAAGAAATGTGAGTATCTAGGACTGTGTGTGTCTATCTTTTTTTTTCCTTTGGTGGTTTTGTTTGTTTGTTTGTTTGTCTGTTTTGGTGTTTTGATTATAGTTTTTTGTTTTGATTTTGGTGTTTTCTTTGTTTTAGTTTTTTTTCAGCTTCATAATTTTCGTTTTCTTCTTTCCATCCCATTTTTGGAGTGTGTGAAGAGCCCACCTAAAGAACAATTAAATCTGTTCCGGGCTACTCTGCTGGAAAGATTTGGACTAATTCAGCTGTGGGGTATGGCGCTGTGGAGGACTGAAAAGGAGGAAAAGGATCTAAATGTACTGAAAGTATTAGGAGACACGAATAGAACCTCAAAAATTATATATGCAGGATACTGGGGAAGTGGTAATCTTTACACTCCAATGGAATTCTTCAGGAATAAATCAGAGACACAACTTGCAATAGTTAAAGGAGAAGAGCAGAAGAAGACATTATTATTGCTCTTGTCTTATTGACCACCATGAAAACTTGATAGCCTCCATTCCCAGATGACAAGGAACCATTACTTTCAATGTTCTGTGCAGGATAAAAACTTTGAAACTTTAGCCTACTAAAGCTATATTAAGATTTATTATAAGAAAGTAATTTCAAAAATGTTCCAGGGGTTTAGATTAACAACCATTTAATAACTTACTACTTTCTTAGAACTAGGGTTTAACATATTGGTCCATGGCAGCACCAAGTGAGGTTGAGACTCGGTCATTATTTGTTTTTGAAAGTCTGTTCTTGCTGAGGCATGAATGGTTTTTCTTTTGCATCACAAGAATTCATCTCTTAAACATACTTTTGGCATTCCAATTAGCATTTAGTCAATGCTCAGTTGACTGATATTTGCTCCATAATTAGAAAAGACTTTGCTTAAAAATAATCATCCTGGCACATTTTACTGGTAACAAGGGGGAACAATGTATATAAATTGTGTAACTGAGGAACAATATACAAATTCAAATTAATTTAGATTATTTTTCCCAATGAAGATGATAAAATTTAGTGTCTTTTCAGTATCCATTGGGATTTGATTTTTGATTGGGAAAGGTTTAATTTGTAGAGTAAATAATTTCAGAAATGTCTGTGTAAACATGCAAAGGTGTTGCATAGTGAGTCAAATTTATTAAAGACACCATCAGTAAAGATATAGTGAGTATCTCCATCTTTATTTTACTTTCCAGAGGCATAAAGAAATTCTTATTCTCACATATCCTTTTTGAATTGCTAGTAATTTTTCTGTATTAGCAATTTAAAGTAAGTAAAATTCAGGATTTTTTTTCAGTGATAAAAAAGCCCATTAATATTTACTTTATCTAAATGGCCATTTTGCATATTTTAATTTAATCCACTCTCCTCAGCTATATACAATCCATCTACTTCATCTTTTAAATCAAGTATCAGAATGCATGATTAACTGAAGTCAATCCTTGACCTCCTACGTGAATCTCCCAAAATGAAAATCTAAGCCTGTATATTGCCTTTAAAATTTTATGATGCCACCTAGTTTATTTAGGATTGAAATTACAGGTATTAATGTATTCAAAGCTAATTATAAAGTCATTCTGAGACAGAACAGAGACAACCAAACCAGATGGAATTTATTCCAGTGCTACTTCTACTATTAAAATGTATAATATTTCCATGTAACAGTGTCTGTTGTAATCAGTTTCTGTCTAGGTACCAACATTAGAGCCACTTCTACAAGCTCTTTGTAGAGGTTATCTCTTCTCATTGCAGAAATAGGTCTTGTCATACTTGACTCTTTCATTTGAATTAAATGGACAGTCCAAAATGAATTTGAAGATAGTAGGATGCTTAAAGAGTAACAAAACTGCAGAAAAAATAGTTCTGGATTTGTTGAAATAAAAAGAAATAGGGAAAATATCTTTAACAGATGATAGATAAGACAATAGTACTTTGGATGAATAGAGAAAGAAAATGTTTTCCATTTGGAAGCCCCAAGCAAAAATTTGGAATAAAAAAACCATTTCTTATTAAGATACCTGCTTCCCCTCCCACTGTTTCTTTCATCTTATGGAAGAGAAAGAGTAGGGAAAGAGGACAATAAATGCCACATATATTTTGAGCTTCTCATAAGCATTCAAAATTCATTTGGGAAGACTAAAAGGTATGTCACCATTACTTATTCAGACAGAAGTGTTCTTAAAACATCTGCACTCCAAACTAGTGCAAAGACATTATCAGGTTAAGAGTACAGCCTAATATATCTAACCTCCCATCAAGGCTGGCTAGCTGAATGTTACCCAAACCACTGCTACATCACTTCCAGAGATGCACTTCCAGCAGAGCTGGCTTGGGTCCACAGGGCTCATGGAGACATCTGCTGACTTGCAAAACTCTGCATTAACACAATAGCACAGGAATAGGACTAGATACCTGTAAGAAAGAGAAATTTCATCAGTATGAAATAACTTCAATTAGTTTGAAAAATTATCCACGTCAGATACGAAACTAGGCATAACATTTTACGTTTAATTATCTTAGTAGGAAACACAGCCAACATGTTTACAGGGATAGTGATTATTCTCATTTATTGTTTTAAGTTCATAGCTGAAGAACAGGTTCACAGGACTGAAGATATGGAAAACGAGATTTATCATTTATAAATTAAGATAATGGTGTCTTAAATTTCGTGTCTCAACATGATGCCACTCCCCACTGTACATCACTCACACTTGAACAATTCTCCTGGTTCCTGCTGTTAGCTCATTGGAGAAAGTAAGAAGAGCTTCAAGTTGCTTATTTTGATATATAGTCCATTTTATATAAAATTCATACTGTATATACTTTCTAATTAGATCATTAGTTAAAGATATTGAGAAACAATTTATCAAATACTGTAAAATAACAAAGTAAATTTTTAGTGAGCACCTGCTAAAATATCACATAAAAGCACATAAATGGCAGTAGATTTTGATCCCATTTAAAGAGAGAGCTGGAGGTTAGTCCCTTTTCTTGAAGAATAGGTAGAGTGGACTCAAGATTCCTGAGGCTCATATTGGATTCAACTGTGAAGTCTTTATTTCTAGGCAAGTCTCACCATGTGGACCCAGTATAGAAAAATCTGCCTTCTGCTCTGGTGTGTCAGTGCCTGCCCTCAGGAAAGGATTTAGAGCTCTGAACAAGTGGGTGGAGATGCTCACTGTGATTTCTGAGCTGAAGCTTTCTATTTAGATGCCATCTGATATTTCCTGCAAGCCAGCCTGAAGCAACACCCTCTCCAGCTGCTGAGTTGCAATGCAATATCTTCTAGCTTTTGTGAGGGAAGAAAATGTGCTTCATTTAGAAGCTGTAATCCAAGGTGCAAGTTCAAACCAGGCTGACTTCATGTGTGATCACTTCTGCACAAAAACCCCTCACACCTGGAAGCAAGGGAAAAACAATCCCAACCCTAAAATTTGTCTTCAAAGAGGAAGTTTTCTAATAGGGTAGTATCTTTTCCAAATTACGTGTAAGAAAGTATGTTATAAAGACTACAACAGCACCCAGATTGAATTGGTTTGCGTTATCACCTCTCCGAAGATTTAGCTCTTCATTCATCTAAGATGGGGATGTGTAATACTACCCAAAAATCACATACTCCTGGGTTTCAGGCTACTTTAAAGTTCTCTCATTGAGACAGAATCACCAGCTCAAGTGCTTCTCCACCCACTGACCATAGCAGGGATCTAGATGAACGAGTTCAATCTAGAAGCCTCACTCTTACACAGCAAACTTAGGAGTGATGAATCCCAACTTTACTGCACGGAGGCATATCTAGAAATTTCTCCTAGATCTAATGCTGAATGTGCTAACAGAGAGAGTGAAGGAAAAATATATTTTAGCAGTAGGTATGAATCAAGCTGTGCTCCATAAATTCTAAAATTATTCTTAAAAATAAGAAAGCTTTCTGTGTTTTAGCAATACAAAAATAATTATTCAGCTATAATGGAATGAAAACCAGCTGGTTTCTCTAGCTGCACATTATTGGATTTCTCATTTATGAACTTTTAAATGAATGTGTGCAATAAAGCAGACCAACTGAGCAGAGGTCAATATGAGGGCTATGACAAACAGATCCCTTGCCCTCCTTATCAAGCAGATGGAAGATAGGTAGCACTAAAAAAATACTAATAGGGGAAACTAACAGATTAATGTGGTAAAAATTCCTGCACTTGCAGCACTAATGTGTTTATTGGCAGAGATGCAAAAATGCATGTAGCCTACTTTCAATTTCCCAGAGCACAACTGATTTAATGCTGTCATGTTGCTCAGGGTAACAGACTCCCACCTAAGAGTTCTCCCACGTCACAAGATCAATGGGACCCTGGAAGTCACAGCAGAAAGAAATTATAATGTGCACCAAATTGTTGGAGCTGATAAAGAAAACACATTTGCCCTTCATGTATTTTTAAAGAGGTTCTTTTTCATTATGACTTGTAAATGGTTCCTCTGTGAACTGCACAGATAAAATTAAAATAGGCCTTTTCCCCCCCAGCTTTTGGAAATCTGCATGTCTCCTGTCCCAAAGACACTAATATTTCAGGCTTGTACATTAAACTAGTTCCATTTCCCTGCTTTGAGTCAAGGTCAGGTATAACCGAGCTGACAGATGTTTTTCTTCTGTGTTAATCATAAAACCATTCAGCACATACAGAGATTCAATATCTTCCCAAACTAGCTTGATCCCAATTTGACAATCCATACAGTTAGAAATATTTTCTAATATTTTATCTTATTAACTATTGGAGCAAATTTAAACTGATTTTGCCTTTTTTTTTTTCCCCTTTCCTTTATTTCCCTAGTCCTGTGTTCTAAAACTGTGGAATGTTACTAATTATTGTTTTCTTGCTGTTTTCTTGGTTAACATTTCACATATTTGAACTTTTTTATGGTCCTTACTCTGATTTCCTTCTTAATGCTTTTAGCCTACCTTTCCTTCTGCAGCCTTAAGAATCTCATTCCTTGATTCAGATAATTTACAAATTTCCTTTCTAATTGACTTTCCCTGAGTTTGCATTAAGTAATTGAAAAATATTTGAAACTGTTCTTATAGATGAGAAAGAATTTAGAATAGAATAATTACTGCCTTAACAATAACCCAATGACATCTGGCTTTAATGAAAAAAGCAACTAAGTTGGAAAGATATTTCCAGACTTTGTAGTTCTCCATTTTAGGATTCTGTAACATTCTGTTCAGCTAGTTAATTCTCAATTTGAGGTTATGCATCTGATTTTCTTTTCCGGATGTGATATCTCCATTTGATACTAAGAAAAATCATCTTATTAGTATCACCATTTCTCCAGTTTATCCACATCATTTGAATTCAAATCTGATCCTTCAGAGATTTTTAAGCCTTTTATAGCTAAATATTACACAGAGATTTTAAAAGTCTGGGCCCTATTTTAGCATCCAAACATCCACCAGATCTGTCCTTCTGATTTGACAACTGCACTGAAAATGTTGTTTTCCAACTATTTGTGCATGGGATTATCAGCACTTTGTTTTTTTCTGTTTTCCCTGACTTGCCCACTGCAACACTGGATAGAACTATGTTCAGAGGGCTGTTGGGATCAAGATGCTGCAATCATCCCTCTGGAATTCACAGACCAGTAATCTCATCAAAGATTGCACTGCTCTGACATTAGTTGCTCTTGACAAATTCATATTGGTAGGTTGTAATTACTTCTTTGGTGAATAACCATGTTTCTGCATGGTTTCAGGAGCCAAAGTTAAGTGAACTGTTCTGTAAATCCATCACTCTTGTTTTCTCCATCACAGCAAATTTTATCTAAGTTGAGCATAAGTCCTATCTCTACATCAGAGATGTACAGATGTACTAAGTACCAGAGGTACCTGATGTACTGCTATTAACAATAATAACAGTGTCAGGTCAAAACAGAGCTTTTTAATCTGAAGTATTAAAGCAGAAAAAAAATTGATTAAATTCTTTGTGCCACTTATAATATTTCCAGGCTTAGTCAAATAAATATTGTTTTTTAAAAGAATATTGAAATTATTTATAATTTTTTTTTTATTATGTTGTCAGCTGAAACCCTTTCTGCATGTTATGCATGTTAGGCTTTAGGATTATTTTTTTGTTTTCTGTTTTCTACGTTAATTAATTTTCTATGGTTCTCTTTTAATGATGTTCAGGTCATTAAGTAAATATAATATCTTAACATCCTACTGAAGAAATGTAGGAAATTGGTATATTAGGCAGTTTATGCAATCAATTTCAAAATTGTTTCTTTTCCTTTTAAAAAAATTATCCAAATTAGTGTGAAAGTAACCTACCACTACAAGGCTTATAGGCAAAGACAGAGGGAGGAGGACCAATTAATTTGAAATTAAATTCAAGACAAAAAATGCAGCAATTTAATCATGTGAGTAATATATTCTGACTAAATATATTTTAAAATGTTTCTTATGTTAGAAATCAGTAGAGTTAATCTCAAAATTATTGAAATTTCTGAAAGACTTAAGCCTACAACAACATAGTGTTGGCACAACAATCCCAAGATGGAAACTAATTATTTTTCTTATTCTCTGAGCTTGGTTTGAAACCCTAACAAATAAGAGACCATATATTAACAAATTGTGATAAAGAGCAGATTTCTGTAAACTGTTTACAGAAACAGTGCTCTAAGGTATCTACTGTGAAGCAGTTTAAATTAGTGTCACTTTCTTGAAACTCCTAATGTTTGTTCTCGTAATAGTAATAATTAAGCATGAATTTGTTTATACATACATGAGTAACTGTGTATGCACTGACAGTGCATGTAAAACTAGGCTCTTGCTACAGCTAAAATGTGATGCCTCACAGCATAAAATTCTATTTCTAGTTCCTTAAGAAATTAAGATACATGTATATATCTTAATTATTAATAATTTATATATTTTATATTAAATATAATTAATTTCCAACAAATTTTAAAGTTTAAGTTTCTAGGCTGAAATTTTCCAAGACTGCAATTGAGCTTGGGAACAAGCTCAGTTTTGTTAGAAATTTTCCTCTAGAGCAGGAAATATTAGAAACAAAACAGGAAACAGGAAACTATTATCAGATAATATGTACCACTCTAACAAAAAATGTCATTTTACACTAAGGTACCTATGTACTTTGAAAGATAGAAATGAGACACCATTAGAGTTACAGATACACTTAGTTGATAGTATGAAACTGCATCCAAATACATAATTTAGTCTTAACAAAAAGATCTCTGTTCACAGTCAGCTGTGTACCAAGGAGCCATCTCTATGTATCAGCTTCCATTCACTGTGTTGAATCGTTATTGATGCAGGTCTTTAATGAATGGAAAGATTAAATTTGACATTTTCTTCAGTCACTTCCTTCAGCTGTCTTTAGACCATGACTCTACTTGTAAATATAGTGTGATTCATAAGAGCGTTGTCTTGCCTCTGTTCTGCTAATCTTTTCTATGACCATTATTTGATTAACCATTTCTGCCTGCTTTCTCTTGGAAGATTAACCTTAATAAAATTTATCACAAGGCCAACCTACCTTGCATGTGGCTCCTGGCAGATGCACCTATCAGAATAAGGTTATTCTGTGCTTTACATTTCTACAAGTTTTAAAAAACTTTTTGCTGAATATCATTTTCCCAAATTTAAAGAAATCTCCCAGTACAAGGTGTATTTCTTTCTATATATTACTCATTAATATTCCAATTTGATTTTTTCCAACAAAAATATTTAAAGGACACATCAGGTTTTCTTCTCCTTATTTCTTAATTATTGTTTTTATATATTTTGTCCTTATTCTGGATGTTTTATTCTAGAATCCAGACAGCTAGAGTAGGGAAATAAAAGAGATTCTTTAGGCTGCTTTATTTGTGAGAAAACCTTAGCTGGTAACTGGGTGCCAGAAGCCTGTAGTTCAAGCAACTTTATAAAAGTTAATATAGTTGTGATCTCTCTCACACACACATATGGGCATGCACAATTTCTGATTTTGCTCTGATATGTCAGATTAGATAATGTTTCCAGACTTTTGGATCCTAGTAATGGAAGTTTATGATGTCCTTTGTGCCTCCCTATCAGGTTCATACTAGTGAAAACATACTTTTCTTTTGATAAACATGTATAATGTTTTCTCACATCATAGGCTTTATCTTTGAGACTGTGAGTGATAATTATATTATAAACTTTTAATTTAATGTTAGGTTATAAGACATTCTGAATTGGCATAGTATCATCTGCTTCTGAAATTCTAGAATTTTTTTGCTGGTTTTGGTGGGGCTTTTTGTTTTTACTTTTGTTTTTATAAACACCTCTTTAGAAGGGCACTTTATTACTAAAGGTTAGGTCTAGTTTCTATTTTGTGACCTATGGATGTATATAAAAGTAAAGAGCATAGCATTAAGTTCCCCAAGATGGATGACAGATGATGCAGGATTCATAGTGTGAGGCAGAACACATTACACAATCAGACTGCCAACTTTACTCCTTTGTGCTCAGCTTTATTTTTTAAAGAGGAGGAGATGGAATTTGGGTATGGGAATTTTGCTGTGTGATTGTTTGATAACCACAGACAAATATCACATAATTGCTGTTCATGCACATACAAATATCCCATGATGAGACAATGGGATGAATAATACAGGACAGGGAAAGTGATTGAGGAAGTCCTCCAAGAACTTAGAGAATCACAGGTAAGTCAATATTAGAAAATCATACACTCTCATTTGTACATTCTCAAAGGAAAATACTTCAGCACTTTTAGTTTATCCTGATCTGTGCCACATTTGTTTGCCATGTTCATTTGGCTAACAGCTTCTTAGACAACACGACAAGCAAATAAATTATATTTGCTTAACCCTTGCATTCTGGCACAGAAGGGATTAATCAACAATCTTTGCTCTATTTAATAATAAGAGAAGTATAGCATGTAGTAAAAAATATCAGAGCTCATGACAATTGTATGTATTTGGGTATAAGTAGTTTTAGGGTTTTTTTACTAACATCAATTGTAGTAACCAAAAGAGAAACAGACATATAATGTTACAATTAAACTGATGCATCCAAATTTTAGAGGAAGACTTATAAGAGTGAATGTCCCAAAGAAGAGTACCATGTTGGCCTCTAAATATGAACACGAGCTATGTCTTAAACATAAATCTTTATTTTCTGCAGGAAATTCAGTTAATTGAATTTTTCGTCTTCGTATAAGGTGAATCTTGGTCCTTGTTAACTGTTCTGCATATATTTTCTGCATTAATTCAATTCAAAAAGTACATAACAAGGGATTACTTTAATTCCTCACCTCCATGTATGTATATATCTAAACTTTGTATGTGTACAAAGACATGTTCCTCTGTACATGTGCACATATATATACCTACATGAGTTGAGAGCATATGTGTCTTTAAAACATTATTTTTATTTATTTTGAAAGTCTACAGAGCGAATTTGAAAATTTAGCTTCAGTTCTCATCTCAGCTATTTTGTTTACTACCATGGAGTGTTTCAAAGTGCATCCATCTACAACTCTTCATTCAGACATAATTGTAATGTTTCATGAGTTCCTGTGGCCATTTCTATATTCTGCTCAGCTATCCCGAATAATGAAAAGAATAAGACAAATTGGCACTTAGCAACAGCCAAGGGAGGAAAGGTTTGGAAAAAAAAATTCTCGCTAGAGATTTGAGCAGATTTCACATAAAACCAAACCTAGTAGGAGAAACAGAAAATGAAAAACTGCTTCTGCAGAAGTAACCTGGCCACAAGGGAAGACAGTGGTCCAGTTGCCTGTTCTTGCTATAACCAAAGAGAATTGTAAATTGTTTGGGCTTTCAGATGCGCTCAGGTAAAGGCCATTATTGATTCTGTGATAATTTCTTCTCAGTTTTTATGGTCTACTGTGACATGCAGTGCTAATTATTTCTTGAAGTGTGGAGTTTTCCTGAGAATAAGGTTTATGCAGACCAGAAAAATAGGCACCTGCTGCTCCCATCAAATCCTGCAGTTATTTGTCAACTGTTTCTGCAAATCCATTATATATGCAACAGAAAGCACAATTGACAGAACAAAATAGCAGTCTAAAAAGAGAAACAAAGGTACCATTCTGGCAGTCCAACAGCATTCATTTATTTCCCATTTATCATCATGTAGCTTGACTCCAAATGTTTGGCTATAAAAGCAAACCCAAACTGAGTCATAATATAAAATCTTATTCCTATACACATTAAAGAGCACATACAGCATTCCTCCTCTCCTCCATCATCATCAACAGCAACAGCAGCTTTTGCTCTTTATGACTTAATTATGACATCACATAACTTGCATTAAACCTATTTTTATGAATTCTCTCACCATTGTCAAAAGTTTACTTTATTTCCAAACTGCTTTGACAATGCCTTGAATGGACACGTTAAGTCTGCAGTAGTTTTATGCTACAGACAAAAGTCCCCTAATTCAGAAAGATGAGATTATCAACATTAGGAAGCAAATGTGACTAAGTGAGTTTGTATATATTTCCTTAGAATACTAATTTCAGCAAGACTGGCCTACAGTGAAAGAGAGATTGCTATTTACTTATATAATTTTCATATGTTTCTAGTTCTAGAAATGATAGATTTTTTAGAATGATACTTCAAATAAGAGATGAAAATCTGGAATATCTACTGGAGATTTTACAACCTGATATTGTGTGTACACTTAGTTACTTGAATTCAAGCTGTACAACATTTTGTGAATTCATAATTAGGCTACATAGGAAGGCATTTAATTCAAAATATTTTTGAATCTTAGTTAAGGTTTACCATGCTTGCATCTTATAGTACCATCCTTTTTTGTCCTTCCATTCCATGTGCTATCTGGAGATCACTGCCATTCAACATTATACCTTTGTGTGTCATATCTCTTGTTTGCCATGAACACAGAGAGTTTTCTGAACTCTGGTCTTGCCTTTTCTTTTAGTTTTCTCCTTTTTATTTTAGGGAACTTTTAAAAGATCTTTTTCACTTCTGTTGTATTTTCTGCAGCTGTTTCATGGGCCACAGTCCTTGAACCAATTCTTGTCTGACATCATTTCATGCTAATATCTCCAAATGTGAACTATCTACGAGATCAACTAGTAGCTGAATTGTGTCCAAAACCATCTTGGTCGCCTTCTGGAAGTATTTTGTATAAATCTGCTGTCAGCTGAAGCTCTACTTGGCTAAAATCTCTTTTAATCTCTCCCACACGAATCTTTCCTCCCTAACTTTCTCAACTGTGATGTCATCCTTCTGCTGGCATTTAAAACTGTCTCTGTCTCAGAGAGCTTTCTGGATTTTCATGACTGGGGTATGTTACATTTTATCTTCTGTAAAACCTCTCACTACTTTCTAGCCAGATTGCTTTTGCTCTAAGTCTCTGATGGTACAGTTATTCCTTTCTCTGGACCTAGCAATGCCTTATTCCCCTCCTTACCTCGTGCTCAGAATCATGTTTTCATGTTTACCCACTCAAACCTGGAATAAATATTTTAGTAGAACTAGGAGAGATCCTTCTAGTTAATAATTTAAATGTTTCTTTTGAGAATCATGAGTGAAATAAAATAACGATAGAATGGATTTTATGAAATGGTTTTGTATGTTTTCTATCATATTTCAGTCAACGTCCTCTGTGACTGACATTGCTCATGTGATTCCTTCAGTCCGCCTCACCAATACACACCAGTCTTCTTCATTTGCAATTTCATCTGGACTCAAAGAAATTGGCGAAGGTCTTCCTTTCTTTAGAGCCATTAAACTGTCTTTAATTAGTATCTGCCAAGGTCATTAATGATTTTTCAACATACAGTGACTCATATTAAAAAACAAACTAAAAAAAGACTAAAATAGACCAAGGTAAAACAAACCTAGTAAGCAAACACCCTGAAGTGCATGAGAGATGTTGAAAGCTTCCTGTCACAGAGAAACATAAGAGAAATTTTAACCCAAGTCATTTAATAAAGTTAGCAATAAAAAAAAAGCAGAACAGAAGCAAGAAATTTACTTCAAATACTGCTTCAAGGTCTAGCTATCTCTTGAATATTGTAGAGCATATGTTTTTGTTGTGATTTACCCCCAGCTGGCAGCTAAGTACCACGAAAGAGTCCACTCACTGCCCCCTCACCCCTGATGGGATGGAGAGAAGAAGTGGGAAGAGGTAAAACTTGCAGGTTGAAATGCAGACAGTGATGAACCATACACTTGTTCAGCACCCACTGACTGCAGCCAGCAGCCAAGCAGTGATCACCAGTTCCCCCCAGTCTGCATACTGAACACAGCACTGCAGGCTATGGAATATCCCTCTGGCTAGCTCAGGCCAGCTGCCCTGGCCATGCTCCCTCCCTGCTGCTTGTGCACCTTCTCCCTGGCAGAGCATGGGAAACTGAAAAATGCTTGGACGTGGGACAAGCACTGCTTAGCAATAATTAAAATATCGGTGTGTTATCAAAAGAAAATTTTGAAGGTAGTGCTCCTGCTTTACCTAACAGGTAACAGCAGAAACAAAAAATGGAAATGTTCCATCTTTCAGTCAGGATCTTCCTAGTCTGTTCCAGTCAAAATCAGGAAATGACAAGAGAGTATGTGTTTTCTGATGTAATGCTACGAGCCAGAAAAGAACATTTAAGTAAGTGACTAACATCTTTTAGTCCAATTATTTGTCACATTACTGAGAGGATGACTGGCTCAGTCATTCCATCAATACTTTCTGGATGAACACCAATCAACGTAATTGTTGAATGAACTTTGTTTTCAGCACAAAGTTCACCTTGAAGAAACTTTATTCTTATCACAAAACAAATTGCAAGGTTCTCTTTTTGCTCCATCTTAAGAATATACTAAGCAGCATGCTGGAAACAAAAGGTGAGTTATAGCTTTCTGTTTGATATTCTGTTTGCTGAAGTTGGATATCCCCTCAGGCCTCTTTATAACCCAAATGAGGAAGTGATATCCCTAAGGGAAAAAGAACTGCTGAACTTCAACTGTAGCTACACACAGTTTAAATATTACTAGATATGACTTCTGGTTTCCCCACTAAAGTTCAGTGATTCTTTCCTGCTTAGAAAGGGTTCAAAATATGTTTTAAAGCAGCTTAGGCTAAGAGGCCAGGGATAGCCATGACAAGCTTCTAGCATTTATTATCTAGGCTCCACAGCCCATTATGGAAACACACTTACAGGGCTTCACTGAATGCATTTCTTAGTTTCTCATCACATTTCAGAGCCCTGTGGGAGACACTGAAACCAACTTTGAAGCCCAAACAAGGAATGGATTCCTCAATTCTGATTTGAGGAAGGAATCATCAGTTAACTGAGACTATTTTATGTGTGAAGACTGATAATATAATCTGCTAAGAGAGGCTTTCTTGTGATGTCCCTCACCATAACCTGACATGAAAGTCCTGTAGCACTTCTTGCACCCTGGTGTCTGAGAACAAATCACTTGCTCCATCATTGTTTCAGTAGAGTTCAGAAAATCTTCAAACCTTACACTTGATAACCTACCGTTTTAAAATGAAATATACCTTTATGTGTTTCATATTTATGTGTTTAAAATTATATAAAATTTCATATTTAATTTCAATATTTAAATCTATACCTATCTAGAATCTCTCCTTCCAATGAGAAGACAACATAAGAAAAGTAGAAGGAAGTTAGCAATGTTTTTATTAGCATTTCTTTCACTTCAAGGAAAGGGTGCAGAAGTAAACTCTTCTATAATAATTTAGATAATCTGTCTTTCTCAATAAAATATTGACATGTCTTAAAAATTTTGATACAAGCCTATGTTATTTCACTGTCCCATCATTAACTAATAGACAAATCATCCAGGGCACTTTCCAGTGACATTTTCTTTGTTTTGATTTATGTTTTTACTAACAGTATGGAAGCTTAATCTAACAGGATTTAGTACATCACCTGAGAAAAGGATTTTAAAGCAATCGTTTTCCTGTGAAATCTGATCAGATATTTACAGTCTGTCACTGACAATTATGGCAATTACCAGTTTATGACAAGGCTGATAAATTATTGTACAAAGTCATGAGAAAAGCCTCCATGATCTGACTTGAGGCCACGTAATTGGAGAGATCTGCCTCAAAGTCTTATTTTAGGATGACCAATAAAAAGAAACTTAAAAATGCAGCTCAACAATCTGGACCATTTTGAAAGTAAGGTCAAAAAGGAAACATTTTCTTCAAGGTTATTAAAAATAAATAAATGCTGCAGATGGTCATTAAGATTTATTTAAAATTAGCAGAGAATTTAATGGGACACACAGGAGAAGTATTAAATAAATAAGCTTATTTTTAGCATCTTGGCATTCAGAAGCATTTAAAATGATTCCCTGTGACTTTTCCCAGGTATGCAATTTCAGAAAACTTGAGCCCTTCAGGAAACCTTTCACATTTTCATTTATTATTAAATAAATACATAATAATTTTTTCCTTTCTCTCTGTGCCCAGAAGACTGCATCATTCAGTAGTTTATTTTAGCCACTTATGACATATAGTCATCTGGAAGCTTAAAATTTGAAACTGCATTGTGAAGATAAGGCATAAAAATGACAGTTCAACCTGAATGAAGATACAAAGCCTAGACCATAGGGCCACTCTCATCATAGATGTCTTACAGAGAAATTCTCTGAATATTCCACATTGTTCATCTGTGGTTCCTAGCTAAAAGTGCCATTAATGGATGCACAGTAAGGCAAATTATTGCCTTTCAGGTAAAGAAACCAAACAGCTGTCAGAGATATTTAAAAGTGGTTTTAAAACAGATTTCACTGTAAGAACAGACAATATTTTGTTTTCTTATACTCATTTTACTTTTTTGCTAATGTTAAGTAAGGAAGATTAAAAATGCTCTATTTTTTTTTTCCAAAATGGAAAGCATATTTTTTATTTCTTTGTGCTTTCTTTTTGCTTCTGGTTTTGGTTGTTTTTTTGGTTGTTTTGTTGTATACTTTTGGAGTTTTGTTTTTTTTTTTTTTTAATGATGCTTATATACCACTGTACTTGTGGGATGGGAAATAACACCTTTTTGCAATGAAACACATAAAAGAATATAGATATAGATTGTTTCCAGTATGCCAAGAAGAACATGTTGTGGGGATAGAGATGTTTTCCTCACCATCAGCACTCAAAGGACTTAAGATCAAATTGTCTATCTTTCCAGTTGCAGATTTTATGGAATAGGGACATAAAGACACCTAAATTCAATGGTTTATTTTTAAATTCAGTTCACTACAGCCACAAGATTTGAAAATGTAATATTATCTGCCTATTTATCTGCAGCTTTTTTTGTGGACATCAAGTTTTTAGATATATGTCTAGAAAAATTGCAATGCTGGGTTTTGTACTGTTTTCGTTTTCCCAAAAGTTTGGTAGATCAGAGCTTGTGTAAAATTGTATATGCTGGTAGAAGCACACGATTTAGTGAAATCTCTCCCATTCACACAGGTATAAGTTCAGTCTGGCTTGTGAAAAACAGAACTATGATTTAAAACTATGGTAGAAAATACAGTAGGGATGATACCACTGCACATTTTACTTCAGAAGTTTCAGGGAAGCATTGGGACTTAAGTCCTATGCAGATATTAGAAAAAGTAAAATTGTCTAAGATGAACATTTAAGTTGTAGGAAATGCTTTAGGGTTGAGAAGAGAAAAAAAAAGCACCTTAATTGTGGAGGTCTTGTTATACAGCAAGTTCTTACACCAGCAGTAATTTTTCTAGTCTTCAACAGGAAATAAAATTAAATCAGATAAAAAAACCCTGGGCTCTTCAAAGAAAGAATAAAACAACACCCCTTCTTCCCCCAGCATCCTGAAGCCAACTGTGTTGAATGAAAATTAAGTTATTAAAAATTAATAGCGTTTGGTTGGTTTGGTTTTTTGCTATTTTCCATGTGCATAAATTGTCTTTCCTGACTAAATTAAATTCAGGTTACCAGAAGAACCATCTTGGGTCACAGTTACGTCTTCTGCCTGTGTGCAAATGAGATGAACTATTTATAAAATGTCCTTATGTTTGTTTCTATTCTTTTTCTTCTCCCTGTTACAGCTTTTTCATCCTGTCAGCCCCTTTTTGTGTTTAAAACGCCAGCAAGGTGAAGATTTCAGCCTGTGAAATCCAAAGCTCCTTCAGTCTTCCTTGCTATAAGCCTAGGCTTAGTCTGTGCACCTCAGAGGCTGAATGTTAGCATTTGACACATAAAAAGACAGAGCTTCCATATTTCTGATGGGTACACGAGATGCTTGTGTGCATTGCATGAAACCAACAAATAAGCAACCACTTTGGACTAGTGAGTCCAATGTGTATGGGGTCTGTCACATCTGAATCTCTGCTCTAGAGCTCATGATGTTGAACTAGCCTGATCTCTGACTAAATTAGACATGGTACCCAGTACATCCAGCCCAGTTTGCAAAACAAGCATGTCCATCACTTCATCCTCCACACAGTAGAGTTGGTAAGGTCTGTGGTTCCCAGGTATCACTATAGTGACCTATTAGACAACTGCCATTATACATGCTGAGCTGCCTGGACTCTGCAAATCCCATACTGGTGGTCAAAGAAGCCTTATAGTGGTAAATGATACATTAGAAAATGTGCAGGTAGGGAGGCTGCCTTGGAAACCTGTTCATGGCAACCTTTCTCTCTGGTTGGTAAGCATTTTCAGCTATGAATTTACCATGCGTTTTTGATCTACAGCCAATTTTCTTCAGCTCTTTATTCATATCCTGTGGAGTACACTGCTGAATATATATTTTTCAAAGCCATGTCTTGACTAAAGTTACTGCCATTACACAGTAGAAGTCTTTCCACAGACAAAACTACAAGCACCCCTGAGGAATAGGCGGTTGTGTCTCAAGGGAAATTAAAAAATTTCCCACTCTTTTACTGCCTCTATTTAACCTACTTTATATGGGGATTTTATACCATTAAGCACAAGGGAAATAGTACTGCCAATATTTCAGACCCTTAGGCTTCCATCAGAAACGAGCTGCCACAAAAGGTGCAGTTAAAAAGTATTTAGATCATAATATCAGAATGCCAAAATTGGCTCTCAGTGGAAGTCTGAGATTTTTTCTCCTGAAGAGGGAACCCCTCCATAATTCATTAGCTTCTTTTCTGTATTGCATTGCACAGATAAAAAAAATAGTAAAAAGGCTATTAAGTAATTTTAAGTTTCATGAAATGGATTGCATAATATTAGGCTACTGGTACACAAAAGTTGTAAAATATATACATTTAATAGATATTGAAAAGAAATTCTAAGTATTTTGCTTAGAAAGAAGAAAGTCTTATATTTCAGAAGAGTTTTTCACCTGAGGACAGCCTAGTTTATGAAGTGAGAAAAAAACATTTCCAAGAATTATCTGACCTTTTTGAATCCCATGTTGGCAAAAAAAATTACTGGAGCCTTGTGTACTCATTGACCCAAAAGGCATACCCACCATAGCTGATACCAGTAGAAAGCAGCTGGCAATTTGAAATTCTTCCTGTTCTTTTCTGCCACTCCTGAAAACATACCCTCTTCAAAAGGCATCATGCTGGGAGGTGTGCAGAAGAGTTTCCATGGCTGATTATCTACCTGCAAAGCCTTCTCTGTTTGTGAACTCACAAAGGAATGGGAGCACAGCGAAAATGTCCATGTCCATTGCCTTGTGCTTGCTTTGCTGCCCCCTTAGTGAGGCAAGGAGAGATGTAAGTAACAGCACACAGATGATAAAATTTGTGTGCTGACTTCACTTTTGTAGCACTTTGTAAAACATGGGGCTGTTTTCTGCTAGCAATGATAATTTGGGGCCAATTAGGATAATTAGATAATTTTTGAATCCCTTAATAAAAGCATTCAGTATTGTATGTTAAGCTCCCACATGGACAACGTCATTAATACTTTGACTTTTTCCTCCTGAGGAAGCAGTAGGATGGGTAGCAAAATAATTATGTTGCTAGGAAGTAAGAGTTTTATAAATGCAGCATAATCTGTTCTGAATATGGCTTCAGTGTTTAATTGCAAGGTTTGCAAAAAAGAAAAATTCTGAATGAAAAGTAAAAATATTTTTCTAGAAAAACAATATTCTAGACTTTGTTTAAAATGTCTAGATTATTTAATTGACAAAGAAGGTTTTCTATTTGCCAGACTTGATATAACACTATTGATATTAGAAACTAATTTTACATAAAATTACATTATATTACATGCCACTAATTTTTTTTTACAAACATGAACTTTTTTTCTCTCTTAATCATAATTTTCACAAGTAAATTGTAAGAGAAGAATAAGTCCCTATCATTTAGACAAATAGCAATGAATTGACTAAAGAACTATCACCCGAATGCCATTGTAGATATATTATTTTACAAATCTCCTATAAATAGACATGAATATAAATCTTGGATCTGAACTTTGAATTCAGGACGTACACATCATCCTCCTTTAAGCAGGTGGAACACAAATATTCTGTTCTAAACTTTTATACATGTAGGTTTGGAGACTGAACTCATTGCAGTGTACATCCCAGAAATATTTTAAAATCAGTTGAGTTTGCAAACTGGGACCCTGATCAGGGCTGGTTTTACTTGGTTATCTTTTCCACTGCTTTCAGACTGTTAGTGCCATTTGCTGGGTGTGGCTGCAAGATGGAGCAAGCTGGGTTGAGGTGGGAGATCAGACTCCCTGGCCATCTCTGCCCTCTGGAGAAACAGCACCGTGTAACAAAGGAAGAAAAGACTTGCTCAAGTCATAGGTCCTCATCCAGGAGAGGAATCAAGCACTAAGCAATTTGAAAAGAGATTCTTCATTAAATCCTTATTGATTATAGAACATAGTTGCACATACAGACCAAATTCACCTGAATATCCTAAAACCCCATGGCACTTCTTCTGGGCCTCTAGCTTACAGTAATTTTTTGGCCAATTTATTCCTTTGCAGCTCCTAATAAATTCCATCTGAATTGTTCCGCAGGTGTAAAATTTCCCTATGCCTGCTGTAAAGTGTGTGATTCACTCCTAGTTGTATCCCCACCTCCATAGACAATACTCTAATTTACAATTTTCAGTTTTAAGAATCACATCTTTGTTTTAATGCATAATTGATGTTTGAGGGCACTGTAAGCTTCAAGGCTTTGTGGCATCTAGATAAAAAAAATATTTCATATGGGCAGGAAGCAAGCTGACTTCTCTTTTTTGTTGTTTTTTTATCACTTGTATTGATATCAAATAGGCAGGGATGTAAAGGCAGCCTCTAATTTGTCTCTCTGTACTAAACATAAAAAGAAGAAGAAAGCTTTTAAAATTCACAGCAGTTCTGTCAAAAAATTGCTATACGCAGGTACTTTTTCTACTTCTCATTTACATATGAAATCTTGTCTGACAGGTCTCTGAATGTAGAGTAAATTAGAAAAGTTAACCCTCTTTATCCATTATTTTTGTGCTGCATAGTCTAAAATTACTAAGTTTCCTTCATATACACTGTGCTAAGGTATAAAATTAATATCAAAACTAGATATAGAATAGTTTTGGTTTGTTTTTTTGTTTGTTTGGGGTTTTTTAGTTTTTTATTATTTTGCCAGAAATAAGAGCATAAAAGCATTAGCAATGGTTTTCTTTATAATTAACAACAGGCATTTTAAAGTGTCAAGATATAAGCTGCAAAGGAGAGCTTTAGAACCTACCTTGAAGAGGGAAGAGAAATTATTTTCTAAGTTAATGAACTCAGTTTTGTAATGCACTGGCTAGACGTAAATGATGTGAAGTAATAAGAAAATCTGGCAAAAAGCTGAAAGGGGAAACTACCAGAGAGAATTGATGAGAAAGTCACACAGTAGGTAAGCAGCAGGATCTGTAAAACTGCCACTAGATTTCCTGCTGAACAAAGCTGCACTGAAGAATTGTTGCATGACTTCCACAGGATAAAGGAGTATAAGGCAACGTCTCATCTTGGTCCATAGTAAAATCAAAGAAGAAAGAGTGAAATACATATATTTCAGTTTCAGACATTGTGTTTCTAATTGGACATTTGCTATATTGACTTTGAAAAGAAGATTCAGTAAACTACATTTTGGGCTTCCTTTCAGCAGTGTAACAAGTCTCTCCACCACCCAATTTGACTGAAGTAGGTAGAATTTTCACATAGTCAGAACTGCCATCAACAAGATAATCATAGATATCATTGTGTATATATTTTTGTTGAAGAATCTGCATTACCTTCTCAGATGTGTTTCTACTTGCAAATCCTTTACCTGAAAAGAATTTTTAAGGAATCTTCTACTTCCTCTTGTCCAGAACCATTTATTAATTATATCCTCTCATTCATTATTCACAGAATCATAGAATCATAGGATGGTTGGGGTTGTAAGGGAACTTTAAGGGTTGTCTATGATGACCCTTCAAGGAGGAGGAACATCTTCAACTGCATCAGGTTGCTCAGAGTCCAGTCCAAGCTGATCTTGAATGTTTCCAGGAATGGGTCATCAACCATTTCTCAGGGTAATCTGTGCCAATGTTTCATCATCCCCATTGTAAAAAATTTCTTCCTTATATCTAGGAAAAAATTTCTTCTTATATCTGAAATTATGTCCTTTTAGCTTAAACCTTAACATTTACTCCTAGTTCTATCAGGCCTCTAAAAAAGCCTGTCCCCATCTTTCTTTTAAGTTTACTTTAAGTATTGAAAAGCCACAATAAGATCTCGCTTGAGTCTTCTTTCCTTCAGGCTGGACAGCTCCAACTCTTTCAGCCTCTCCTCATAGGATGGGTGCTCCATTCCTGTGAACATTTTTGTGGCTCTCCCCTGGATCCACTCCAAGAAGTTCATGTCTTTCTTGTGCCAGGTTCCCAGAGTTGTATGCAAAATTTCAGTGGGTCTCACAGAGGTGGGGTTGAGAGGTGGAATCACCTCCCATAACCTGGTGGCCACAGTTTCATTTGATGCAGCCCAGGATTTTCAGCTGTGCAAATGTGACTCCTTGCATGATCATACAGTAAAATGGACCAGGGAAGTTGTCCATTTTTGAAAAAAGCTAATCCTCAAAATCTGATTCTTATATTTAAAATGGAACATTAAAGATAACTTTCAGATGAGCAACTGAACTAGCAGAGTATGAAGGACATTAAGATGTGGAGAAAAGAGATCAGGAGGAGAATGGGATGGCAATTTTTTGGTATGGTGCCCTGAAGTTCGGTTCAGCAGCTGTATGAGTGCTCTCCCAGAAAATCAGAAGCATTAGTTAGCCTGAAAAGATTTAAATCCCAGCTCCCAATTCCTATACTATCATCCTAATTACCATCATGAAAATGTATTGGGGGGACTGGAGTATATAATTCACTGCTTATCTTGATGAAGACAGTTTAGAAGGTTGCAGGGCTATTGAGCAAGCAAGGAGTGAAAACTCTGTTACCTGATGACTCAAGCATTTTTCTGTAGGAAGAGCATCATCTTTTCAAGGATTTGAAATGCATTTCACACTAAACTGTACTGGACAGAAGTAACTACTGGTCTTGATGAGCTAAAAAGTGTTTGATCTGTTAAATTCAATGACATATTTGTATTATTACCATCCAAAGTGTTTAGGCATCTAGTAATGGTAGGATTTAAAAGTCACCCTTATGTTCAGCATCTCCTCTTGGCCAAGTTTGGTAGCTCTCAATCTGACAGACTGACTGCTGTGATCCTCTAACCAGTCCCATGTGCTTCCCCAGCTTAGGAGGAGAGTTGAGATTTACCACTGGCTGTAGATTCCAGCCTCAGTGGCTATGCTTCTAAATTAGGCATTGTAATGCTAGGCAACACAATACATAAAACACCTTGTGAAAGTACCTAAATGCTCTGGGGTTTTTAGTAGCTGCAAAAATGAGTGGCTGGATTATCAGATTTCTACTCTCTATTGCTTCTAATATGTTGCCTGAATTCTCTCTTCAGATGCAAATAACTGATAGAGTTATATTCTAAGTGAAATACCTACAAGTCTTTTTCTGATAAATAAATATAAAGGACAAAGAAAAAAAACATCCCCTCCATCTGAGTCATGTTTCTGGTAGAAGCTTGCCACAACCTGGCAAATTTGCAAGAATGAAACAGTGTGGAATTTTCCATAACCTGGTGCCGCCATAGTATTCACTGTGCAAAGTTCAGTTTATAAATATTTAGGGAAAAAAACCCACAACACCCAGAAGTCTGTAACTTTTGGCAAAGCAGAAAACTAGATTTTCAGTTATGGGTTATCTTCTGAGATTATTCTTTTAACTCTGTGTGAGCTGATTCACATATATTTAAAAGAAAGCAGAATTTTATTATTATCATCAGTGGCATAGGAAGAATATCAGACAAATAATAGAAATTTCATATATACATGTCCCAGCACGTATAAATACTACAATGATGACAAAAGGGTAGTACATTTTTTTCCTTAATTGTTTATGTCTCTGGAATTCATGTATGTGTCTTCAGAATGGTGATAAACCTGAAATGGGTCATTTATCCTAGGCACACTTGTACACAGGCATGTTTCAGTAGTAGGGAAAAGGGTTGCAAAGAGCCTTCTCCTTCCCCAGCCTGCTCCTCCGAGGCAGTGACCCCTGTCCCAGCATCAGTGGCGCCTGTGGGTGTTTGAACTCTAGAAGGAAAGCAAGCCTCATCCCTCTGATAAACAATCTTCAGAAGACACCTGGTCCTGCATGTTGAGAGCTAAACACGAGACTGATGTTTTGAGAACAGCAGCTGGATAATGAAACAGAAATAAGCTCAGACTTGGGCCTAGAGTACTAGAGCAGTAACCCATGTTACTGCATTTAATGCAGTCTTAGGTCTTGAGTTATCCAGTACAGCGTCAGAGAGTCAGGAGTTGAAACTTAAGTTTGGTAGGTGAACATTCCCCCCACTGGTGAGGACAAGAGCACTATAGACTTTTCAGTATCTATTCCTAACAGTTTTAATTGCTGAAATAAAACTACATTTAATTTGTAGTTGAATGGGACATGGGACTAGTCAGAGAGAACTATAATTAACTTAGTATCAGTTTAAAAACAGAAAGAACTGTCCAAAACTTAGTAAGTGTTTGAGATACTGTCTTAATTGTGCTGTTTCCCTGATTTTTACTTTCAAAGCAACTCATAAACAAAACAGATACATAAGGTCACTCTACTAGGATGAGAGCATCTGTTATTCAAGGACAAAACTCTTCTCTGCTATCTTTAAATTAGAATCAACAGGAGCTTAAAGTCACGCATATGTATGAGCAGTATGCTGATTTGAAATAATAATGAGAATTCCATCATTTAAGCCCTGCATGTTTTAAAATATAACTTCAGATATAACTTCAACTAGAAAATTACTTCTCAATGTTCAGTGAAACAAAGAAGAGCAACCAAAAATAGAATAAATGTACTTGTGATTTGCATAAAATTCATACTAAGAAAGAATGTGTTATGGTTAGAAAGATAAAAATGACAATCCAGTGAGAGAAGTGGGAATAATGCCATTCTTTTGTGAATTATTTCCAGTTGGATTCACTGGATATTTTAAAGAAATGCAGAATGTACTACTAAATAATTTTATATCTACAGAGTTCAAAAATGGTGAAATATTGCTGTTTGAGGTCTGAACCTAACAAGCATCAAGAAGGCTTTGCCTCCTTGACAAAGAGCAGCCAAGGGATTACTTAAAGAAGGAGAACAGAAGCAAATTAGTCATTCCAAACAATCTAGATCGTAAGGGAAATGCAAAATAAACTAATAAAAATGCCTGGCAGTGTAATTTTTTAAAATTATGACAATCAAAGTGATATGAGAATATGTGAGAGAAAAATGTAGTATTGACTCTAGATTGTAGTACTGACTAAGATTTTAAGCAAAAACTTCTGTCTATTGATCTTCTAGCGTAATCCCTAGTTCTTCCATTAATGTCTATAATGTTCTCAGCTGTATTCTTATAAACCATGTAACAGAGCATCATCTACCTACAACCACCTGGTCTATCTCAGTATGACATGTTTTTATATTTAGGATTAATTTCATGCTTCAAACTATGATTTTTTTTATATATAACTTTAGTATTAATTTTTGGTGTTGAGTTATAAACACTTTGTCTTGTTTCTTGGACAGTTTAACTGCTCACCATGCACGCAGCATGTATTGCTCATTGCTACCTGTGGCTCATTCAGTAACATGATAATTCCTAGCAAAGGAGAAACTCAAAGCTGGAGGCACCCAGGGCTGAATTCTGAAAGCTACTGAGTAGTCTGGCTCTTGCCCAGTACAGAACTGAAGCACATATTTACAGTTTGGGTAATTGATCTTTTGTCAAAAGTTGCATGAAAATAAAGCACACGACTAAGGCTTTTGCTGATGAAACTCCAGAGTAGTCAGGACCACCTATTTCTGATGATGGCAGATGTTTGCTGGCAAAGTTGATAGCAGGAAAAGACCTGCTTCTAATACCAGCTTTGATTTAATTTTATTCTACCATAAGTAAGAAAACTTTTTCATATTTTTTTGAAGAATGCTGCCCATGATGTAGCACCAATTATACCCTTTCCTTACTCTCAGGATGTTGACATTGATGTGAACCCACATATAGCTATGCCTTCTATCACCATTCCTTCTCTTTTTTCATTCTCTCCTCCCCTTTTTCTCCAAAGCTATTATTGAGGTAAAAAACCCTCTCTATTCCAGTGAAGCTACTATTCACTGGGCAAAGATTTACTACTTTAATTTTAAATGCTGTGTCTGAATGCTTTCACAGATGAGAAATTGAAATGAAGTAGTGTGTACCTAATAAAATCTCTTTAAACTGAGAATCACGAAGAGATTTAAAGAAAACAAACCCCATGCCCACAACTCTAATAGAATACTTGTACTTTTACAACTTAATGAACTTTTTTGAAGATAATTTTCTATTAGGGACAGGTAAAGGGAAAAAAATATGTATCCCATCCAGGCCGAACATGTTTGTAGAACAACTCATCTTACAAAAACATGTTCTCCTGTTCTTAGGTGGCTAAAAGAAAACAAGAAAAAGTAAGTAGAATTTCAATTAAGAAACATCAACTCCATTCTCTTCTCTTCTGATAGAGATGTACTCCATGGTGTCCCTAGCCTGTTGTAGTCTAGATGAAATCAACAGAGGCTGTTAGATATCCAAAATATCTTTATAAAAAGTTTTTGTCTTCCCTTGCATGCTTGAAATGTCTTATTTTTATTGTGTTCAGAAAGAAGAACAAAATGGAGGGGATTAATCACTGTGAGGTGCAATGGTGAGGAAACACAAGGTCATTTATCAAAATATTTTTGCTGTCCGTCTTGGGCCTTGCCACAGGAAACCTCACTCAACCTAGTGACTTTTGAAGAGAATGCTCCAACTGGCCACAGAGAAAGCCACCTGAGTGGCTTGTGCTTGTCATGCAGCTGTCAGGTGTAAGAAGGCCAATAGGAAGGACAGCCACCATATTTCCATGGGGACTTCCCAGTATTAAAGAGCCTGGATTACTCAGAGATGCTATTCAGCAGAAGCACGTTTCTTTATGTGCCATTTACCTATTTTCCTTGTGTCTCACTCCAAAATTTCTACCTGTGTGAAGGATAATGGGAAGGATTAGGCAGAAGGAGGAATTAATAGATGGGGTGCATTGATAACACTGGCAGAGAAAGGTTGTGCATCATTTTCTCTGGAGATTGAAACTGTTTCCAGTCATCCTGTAGTAAGTGCCAAAAGACCTTAGAGAGGATCCAAACTTTCTCGTCTGAGCTCAAAATACAATCTGGAAGCATCTGTCCAACTTTGCTGATCCTCATCCTCACAAAGAATCAATCTATCTTGGTGTCATGTGAGTGCTGCATATAAAGGGCTTGTCAAATTGTTATATTTGGGATCCAGACTCCTTTCCCTTTTAGAACTTAGAGTGCCTAAATTCAGATATTGTCAACTACCACAAAACACATGCACTTCTTAATTTTTTTCTTATTTTCTTTGGTTTTTTTCCTTCTTACTTGCACTCTTACCTCTTCCACGGAAGGAGTACCACATTCTGGCAGCAGCCAAACAAGTAATTCAGCCTTCAGTGGTGCTGCACATTGCTAAATCAAATATTAGAGCTGAAGCATCCCAGATTTGGTCTGGAACACTCATCATCTTTGACTCTGACCTGTAAAAGCATTTAAACATACATTTGATCTTTACCTTTTACTTCCCCTGCTCTGACTGAGACACTAAGGCTCAAATGTGGTAAAAAACATCCATCATTGAGCATGCACATCACTGCTTTGATGGGGGAAGGAACAAATGCCTTCTTAAACTATTTATATAATACTCCCCAATCCTGTAGGTTTGCAGCCTGTGCTCTGTCGTTCAGTTGCATTTGTTTCCATATCCAAATGTCTTTCAAATTTGGTTCTGCTTTCCAGGCAAAACTGGACACTCGTAAGAATACAGTAATTAAACACAATTACAAAGATGTGCACATTCCATGCTGAACAACCACAGGCCGCTTTCCAAGATCCTTTTTTTACTTGCCTCATCATCTGTAATTTTCCTGGCTTCTTATTTACACTCCTCAACTATGAAACCAGTTTTGTGTGACCCCAGGAATTTCTTCATAATTTTGTTGTTGTTGTAGACTCCCACTGCAGCTCCCAACTGCACTTCTCTGATGAGTAAAAAAATACAAATCCAGCAAGGTGAAAAGATTCAGTAATCTGTGGAACCCCAGCTTCCACTGTCTTTGCCAGCTTTTAGTCATGGCAGAATTTATAAAATAGCCTAATAAACCAAAAAAAAAAAAAAAAAAAAAAAAAGGTTTGATGGAATTGGCCCCTGTCAATACCAAAGTTTGTCATGGATTTGTGGGGATTAAAGTTATGAAATAAAAGCCACATATGACATGTCAACAGTGGGAGATGTTGGCCTCTAGGTCACCTGTGCTTCAAACATCATAGATCTTAATATTTTCTGAAAAAATTTTAAATATGTCTGTGTTCTTTATATAGAAATTCAATGTTAAACCTAAAAGCCAGTTGAACAGATACAAGGAAGTTTTAAACAAAAATTATGTTATTTTCATATCAAATTTTTTAATGCATAGAATGGTCTAAATATTGTCAATCACTTCAGAACCCTGGAATATGATTGGAAAAAGAAGTTATGGTGGAAAACTTCAACTGCTATTTGTTGAATGAACAGGTTAGACTGTGGCTAGAAAGAATCAGTCTTTATAGCAGTACTGGACTTTGGGTCTTCAACTGTTAATGAAGTTTGGTTTACTTATCCCAGGTAAGAAAGAAGCTCCGAGGTATTTGTTTTAAATCTTCAAATGAGGGGTCTCACGATCTAGGGAATTTTTTTATTATAGAATAATTAAAATATATAATCATATATATTTTAATATCTCTTCTGTATATAGACTATACTATTCATATAATATATTTAAGATAAGGCAGTATGAGAAGTAATCTAGTTTTCTTGTGCTCTGAAAATAGCCAGTGGATAGATAGATTTCTCTAAAGAGAAATTCAGGGCTCTCTGCTGTGTTTCTGCACTGAAGCATTCTCTCAAGGAGCTCTTTTCCCTGCACCAGTTATACAGGCAGCTCAGAGAGAGAGACAGAACAAACAGCAAAATAAGATGCATGAAATTATGTGATGAAACCATCGCCTGCCAGTCCTAATTCTAACACATCAATGCTCAGGAGAATACTGCACATCACAGTGGTATAAGGGAGAAAATAGGAATAAATGCTCACAGATATCTATGAACTGCTGGTCAAAAAAAAAAAAAAGGAGGGAGCGAAAAGGGAAGATAAGCACCAATTGTTTCTTCCTTCCATTAATGGGAGTTTTGAAATATTTTGTTTGGCAGAGATTCAAAAATATTACTTTTTGGGGTTGCTTCTCATGGGCCCATTGTCAGCTGTGGTGGGGTTTTGTGCTCTTTTTTGTTCTTATTTTGGCTTCTTTTTTTTTTTTTTTTTTTTTTTTTTAATTAGAGTGTCATCGTAATTCAACCCCATAAATCCCACTATTAACTAGATCTCAGGACCTCACACTCAGATTTGCTCAAGTGAGGCCCAAAATGGGAAAAGTAAGTAAAAACAGATCATGGCTGTAGAGCACAGCACTGTTTGGGACAGGCTGTCACCCGCTGATCACTGACTGGTGGCCAAGTCTAGAAGCACAGATGTGCATACCAAACATGGTGAGAGAAATCAGAACCAGAAGAGAAGGGGAAAAGGAAACAAAAATAAAACACATCAACTATAAAAAGAAGGAAAACATACTAAATATCCTCATGGGAAATCAGAAATTCCTGTGCTTCTAAGATTACATTAGATTATTACTTTTTCTGCTTTCTAGAAGTTTTAATGTTTGCTCTTGTCATTTCATGCTGCACAGGAGAGTGCATGGCTGCATAGTTTGAATACTTGTGCCTGACTCTATACTGGAGTGCTCTGTGACTACTTAAGCCAAGGGTCCTGTGCAATGGCAACAGATTCCAAAAACTAAATTTAAGATAATACAAATTGCCTCTTGCCATCTATGAATATGTTGATAGAGACTTTATGCTAACAGGTAGTGCTAAGACTGTGAAAGCATTTTTGAAAATGAAAATTGATCTGGAGCTATAAGGAAGGAAAAGAAACTAAATCTATTTACTTATAGGTCTCACTTGGTTAGGACAAAACATTTAAATCATAATTCTGAAGGGAAATTTCCAGAAAATATTCTCAGCAAAAGCAAGCATTGAAGTGGTGCCTCTGCCTTTGAATCACTAAGAACTTTGTCTCCTCTGCTCACATCATGTGCATCCAACAAAAGCTTTACTGAAACTGTCAAGATTTTCTCAGTAGGAATAAGAGCAGGTCTTTACTTCAGCTCTTCCTGTAGGTATCTGAGGGGCCATTATTTCCTTAGTCTTCAGTTATCACTGATTACCAAAAATCTAATTGTGAATGACATCAGTGAATACTTAATCATCTTTAATACATGATCTTATACATACTTTCATTTAATCCAAATATATAAAGAGTCCTACTGACTTCAGTGAAATTACCCATATAATGTTGTGAGCATATGTATGTGCCTATAATGAGAAACTGTGTGGAGGAAATAAAAAAAAAAAAAAAAAAATTTGGTGAATGAAATACTATCTGAACTTCTATTTCTATCTGGTTGGAACCACTGCAACGAAAAGAAAGAAAAAGTGGTTTTTTTTGCAGAGATTCTTAACATAAACATCAATCCTATAGAAATGCAGCAATAGGTAATGTCAGACTTCCAAAAATAAAAATATCAAAAGTAATTCACTTACTAAATATGCTGTACCACATCTTTTCATCAAGAAGAGGATCTTCTCTAAGGCCTGCTCTCAGAAAAGGTATTAAGAAGCAGTAAGACCTTAAATAATTATAGAGAGTCATTATCTAGAAAAATACATCTGACTTCACAAAATGTTTATATTTAGCTTTAAATTACTTTACTTTGCTAAAAGATATTACAAATACTAGTCAAAATAATGTTTTTTCCAAAATTTTTTCGGTTGTGGGGGTTGTTTTTCCCTCTTCAGTTAAAAAAATTTAAAAGCATAAGGTTTCTTGGAATACTTATCACTGAAAATTATCTGAACATTTACTATTAAATGGAGGGAGAACATTTCATTTACTTAAATAGACACTGAAGTAGACAATGCCATAAAATTGCAAAAACAAACAGATATTTATACATCATTTGGGGTCAGCTCAGCACTGTAATGTTTTCCAAATGTATAAAGTTGCTCTCAGGCAATAAATCAGAGTACAATAAAGGAAATTAAGTGTTAGGTTGTACTAAGCAAAATATATTTTTTATCTTCTCAACAAACTCAAATACAACAATATGGAAATCAAAGTATTTTTTGTTAAGAATACCAATGCAAATGCCATCATGATCTTTCAAAGGCTTCCCAAAAAAATTATGACTTCATATTTTTTTCAAACTTTTAATAAAAACAGTAAGATTTCATTCATGGCAGCAATTATAAATTTTGCTAAAATCTGCTAAAAATTGTAACAGACTCTGATGTGATGGCAGTACATGATAACATGGCTAAACAGATAAAAGGTAAATGCTACCTTACAGCTAAATGGCAACACTCTTTTGGAATTTGAAATCAAAGTATTGGATAAGAATCCTACCTCCTTTGGTCAGCCTTCAGCCACCTATTCAAAAGCTATGATCTGTTTAAAAGCAGAGCATTCTTGAGAACTTAGAATACTTCATCACTGCAATTACTACAATTTATTTATTTATTTGGAAAAAGAAAAAATAGAGTTTTGGACGTTAAAGGAATGAATAAACAAATATAATTGTATTGGAACATAGTATCTGAAGACAAATGACTCAACTGTTATTTATGCTTAATAAATTAGGTAGGAAGAAAAGAATAAATAGCCCTACTTTAAGGTTTGGGGGCTTTTCCTTGTTGGTTTGTTTGGTTTTGTAGTTTTCATTTTTAAAACTTAAGGGTAGCATTTTCTTTCTTCTCTTTTGCTTCTCCTGTTCTATTTCATTCCGTGGATGCTTGTCTGTGCATTGACACCCATTTCAGGGCCTTGCAACCCTTTAAAAGTGGGATATCACACTGCAATTTTCTTTTCAGGTAAGAATTAATATGCACTTGTGTTTACAGGGGAATCAACAGGAGCTGCCACTTACAGTGACAAGATGCTGTTCTGCTGCTCTGTGGTATCTCCCCCTGTGTGAGGCTGAAGCCCCTCCAGGTTATGATTCTCTGCTAAAACTGCTACATGTCTGTCTGCCTGCACCAGCCTTGTGTAAAATATCCATTCTCTAAGCAGTAACTTAGTAAAGATCTGTCTCATGCACAAAAATTCTCACTTCAGGGCATAAGTATTCTATCGCAATGCACATGCATAATCTTACAGCATTATAAAATGAAAAAAGAAATTAGTTGATTTCAGTCTTTCTTACTTGAAATATGATATAATGTATAATAAAGTAAATAAACCTTTTGATTATGCTCTATTTTCTGCCAAATTTAATATTTTATAACACTTTATAAATTATTACTCCAGTGTAATGGAGGCTTGAATCCATTATTCTCACATTTCTCTATGCTTTCTGGGCCAATAACCAGAATAAACCTTGTGCTGAATCATTCAAGGGCTGTATAGATATTGTCAGGAGTTTTCATGGTGGGACTTCAAGTCAGCCAAAGTTCTGAGCTGAAATTTCAAATTTTGTTTTTGAAGTGAGTGCTCTAAAGAACTGAAACTAATATAATTTTCACCAGTTCCCCTTTCCTCTGGCCTTGCTTTCCAAGCCATTGACTTTCCAGCAGTTTTCATCTGAATCAAATTGTACGCAGTTCATTTTGGTTCCTTTTCAATATTTCCTTCTTTCATCTCAAGATTTAAGTCTCTGCTCTTTTCATCTTTCTCTTCCTGCCAGGCTTTCTGCCTCATTTAGACAAGGCAAATGGACTGACTTCTGCTCTGCTGTCAGTCTCTGTACTTTAAATAGTTGTATACTCTTATTCAGGATATAGGCTATTAGCTAGCAAATAAAACAGTTATACCACCCATCACAGTCTAGACTGAAGTAAATCTTACCTAGGCCAAGTTTTCAAAGTCACATCCAGTCCAGTCTCTTAGGAAGAGAGCTAACTAATCTGAGAAGACAACAAAGCAAGAACAAAACAGAAGATTTAGAATCAATGATTTATGCAATAATAGGGCTTTCAATACCCGGTGAAATTTATTTGAAAAAGATTATTTTAATGAAAAGAACATTACTTATATTAGCTTGTCTCTTGAAAAGATAACTCTACCTCTTTACCTACATTATAATATTTTTCAGGTCACTATGGACTTGTCTTATTGCAGTACTTAAACCCCAATCATATGTTGGTTTTATACAATTTTTTTTCACAGTAAGTTTTTAGCATAAGATAAAGCAGAAATTTTTAACTAGTTATATTTGAGGGGGAAAAAAAAAAAGGCTGGCCACACCAGAAGAGCAAAGGTGGCAGGAATGTAGTTTATTGTTAACCAACGTCTTTAAAATAGTGAGTTCCAGGACATGCCAGAGGAAATTCCTTTTAATACTTACTTTACTTGCAAAATGGAAGTTAAGGACTTGCATCAGCAGTTTTATTTTAATCAACTTTTGCATGAAAATATACATGAAAAATATTTTAAACTTTCAGCAGCTATGTATCTCAGTGGCATACTTTCTCACTCTGTTAATGAGAAAACAGAGGTGCATTCTATGCAAGGCAGAAAGAATGAAAACACTCTACAACTTTAAATGGTATCAAGCTATTCTTGGCAGAGCTAGTCATTCTGAGAAGAAAAACACAACAGTTTCCTTCTATTAAATTCAAACTGTGCTCTTCATTGTAAAGCAAGAAAGATAAAGAAACAGGTGAAAGCATTAAGGGTTTACTGCCACAAGAAGTTACACAGTGTACTGTTTTCTCTGCAATGGAAAAAAAGGCACCAGTATGTCAGACTGCATAACAAAACTGCTCAATTAGTTCAAAATGCATACAGAAACCTGCATATTTTTCACGAGAATAAACATTATTGAATCTTCTGTCAAGATAGGCAAATAGTGAAAATGTTTCTGTCAATATTCAGATGACATTTTAAACAAATACTCTGGTTATGTTACACTGTTTTTTTCTGTCACCGAACTTTCTGTCACAAACAGAGAATGAAATTGTAGTTCAAATCACAGCAGTTTTTTGGTAAGTGAACCAAAGTATTTAGCATACATGAATATTGAGCTGAGACATTGCACAGTTTTTCAAGTGTTGCAGGAAAACTATGCTGTAGATATTCTCTAAGCAACCAACAGACTCTCAGCTGTAAATAAGCACAATGAATGAGCAGTGTAAGAGATGTACAAGTTTATTTATAAATAGTTTAAATACTACTAAACTGAAAGCATTATCTATAAGCAGAACATGGAGATGAAGTAATTATGCAGAATCCGCTTGTAAAGTTGTAAATGTTCAGTATGAAGTAGGAAGCAACTGGGTATATAATTTTTGTCACTTTTCCTGATTCCAGAATCTTACAGAAAAATATCAAACTAACTGAGCTATTTTAGAAGTTCTTTTATAGTAGGTTTGCAACAGACTTTAAAAAAGTCAAAAGCTTATTTAAACAAATTTGGATTTCTTCACGTTCCATGTTTCAGAAATGAATACCTAGCCAATCTGCAATGAAGACTTTACAGAGATATTTAAGTTAGAACTTACTGGTGATCTTTTTAAATAAACAGCTATATTAATAGTTGCAGCTGAACAAAACTTTCATAATGGCATTCTCAACTTTATTATGGAAGTGGATCTCTAGAGGGGATAAAACTGATATGATTCACCTTGGGCTAATATAGGATCATCAGTTGCCCCATATCACCTCATTTTTAAATGAAGATCCTCCAGCAAGACCTCATTCCTAGCATATACATCACTGATCTCTTTGTATATTTCCAAATCTGAGATTTTGAGTTTTCAGAGTACCATAGCAACAAAGATTTCCTACCTCCTTCTTCTTGCACGTCTACTGGGATATAACCTCTCTTCCTACCTTTTTAACCAGTTATTACAAAACTAAAAGCTTTTTTCTACATCCATTCTTACAAATAGATACATAAAAACTCCTGCAATATTTTTCCTGGCTTATTGATGAGATACTTGTTTCTAGAGAAAATCTTGGACATCTGAAAGTATTTTTTCTGATAAGAGAACAGTGGAGTGACATTAAACAATGTGAAAGAGAAAGGATGAACAGAATATCCCCATGGTAATGTTCATGTTTATTTGAGCAGCAAAATAACTCAGTCTTTACATTTTTATTTGTTGACATGTAGGCCTGTACTAAAAGAATAAATAATAAAAACCGGAATTAAATTGACATGTAGCCTTCATCATTCTGAACCTTTGCTTATCTGTCCCTTTCTCTATTTAAGCTGTTTTAGATTTAAAGCTTTGGAGGAGAGTGTTTTAATCTTTCTAAGCATTTGCAGCGAACAGGAAGCAGAAATATAAATCTCTGTGTGGTTCTGTGGATACTAACTCAAAAGGATCAATAATGCAGACATTTTATTTGAAGATTTCTACAAATAAAATCTGTTTTTCTGCAATACTGTCTTACCTTGATTATTATGTAGACTACTTTCCTCCACAAATCTGTTTCCTATCACATTAATGGAACACGATACAGGATTTGAAAAAGTAATACGTTAAAACTGTAAAAACCTAATAGAAATATTTTTCTCAGTCCAAAGATCTTTTCCGGTGCATGTCACAATTTAAAAAGGGACAAATATAAATCTGGATAATTTGTCTTAAGCCTCATGAAAAATAGACTAAACAACCTCAGTGTCAAGCCTAACCTGTCTTTATCTTGCTTTAAAAAAATATAGGCAGTGAGACAAATGGGCCATAAATGTTTTCTTTAGTCTTTTATTTTCTTGAAAATTGCAATGAAAAATATTTCATTTTGTAGTCCTTCTAATGCTGGCCAAATAAACAAGAGTCTGAATTCACAGAACAGGAGCAGATTTGATCAGTCCTGTAATGGCACTGATAGCTGTGAAACGTTAACCCCACATGTGGGTACTGGAGCCCAAGTCCAGTATTTCTTAACCAACAGATGAATACATTTCTGGATGGGGCTTTCTAAGTCTTGCTTAACATTTAAAGGGATGTGAGAGGCTGGAGCCCACTTTTCTTTACCTGCCTTAAAATGGTTCTGAAAACTAAGATAGGGAAATATTCTCTGTGGATCCATGCAAAGAGAAAGAGTTCTGGCAGGACACAGTGAGATTAAATAAACTTTTGTTTTGAAAAGTGGAAGGCTGAGCTGGGTTACCTCAGTGGTGAATGAGTTCCCTTAGAGTTCACCTACTAGTTATATAAAGACCACCTCCCAGTATGGAAATTTGGAGAGGTAAAAAGTACTGTACCATAATTTCACAATTCTAATGATAGCCACATTCTGGGGCATATATCTTGTGCTTGTGTCCTCCTATACAGTATTTATCACCTACCATCTCTCATTTTCAAAGGGTTACATTTTTTAACACTTTATTAAATGAGGTACAGTCTCTCTTTATACAAGGTTTTAACCAATAAAAATGGTGCCTTTAGGTAAAGAATAATGCAGGTGAGTGTATATGCCAATACTGGTTTTAGAAAGAAACATGAATCATATTTGATTTTAAATTTAAAAATATATTTAAACAAACAAGGATTATGACAACTTAAAAATTTGCTGTGATTACCAATAGTCCTGCTTATTTGAAAAAAGGGGAGAACGTAATGACTACAAATTACCAGGGCTAAGGCTTTATATTCCAGCTGAGATAGCATTTCCAGAAGGAAATGTTGTCTCCTGCCATGCTGGAATAGTCTTCTATCAGCAGTTTCACAGAGATAAGAGTGACACCTAGTGAATCATTAACACTCCCAACATTATTCTGGGAATGAAAATGGTGGGGAAGGAGCCCTTATTAATCTCTCAACCAATGCTTAGATAATCCTGTTAAAGATCTGATGAAATTTCAGCCTCAAATAGTTTAATAGTATTACATGAGAAGATTAAATATTAAAGAATTATATCCTTTATATACGTGTGCCTGATGGGTCTAATTTTTTAAATTTTGATAATGCATCTGATAAAAGGGTCTAATTACAAGGTTTCACTGAGAAAATAGAAACTCTTCATTCCTTTTCAATAACATTATGATATAAAGAAAGTTCAAGACCCAAATTATTTTCTTTTTCACATCATTTTCATCTTATTCAACAATTAAAAAATAAATCCCTCGGGTCTTACTAAACATTTAGGTTATCTTTATTTTGATGGAACTATAATCAACACATTCTTACCATGGAATACAATGAAGGGGATATTTCAGTCCCTCCTAGTTTGGGTAATTTAGAAATTATTTTAAGTCTGGCTGAAAAGTGACTGCAGTTCTTCATTTTAACAGACTTAATACATTGTTTCATGAGTCTTGAGGCTTTAATGTTTAAATGAACACAAAGTTCCTTTGCTATTAATCCAACATCATCAAAAGTGTTGGCTCTGAAATACTTTTAATGTAATTCAGTTTCTTTTAGCTCTTTGCTGTTCAAAGGAAACAAGGAAGCCAAAACCTATATGCAGGCCAGAAAGGTGTCCTGTAGTTTCCATATATACTGATTTTTAGCACTCAGAGATGGACGGATTTTACTGCAAGAATATCTCTCTTTTTCCAAGGCATTAAAGTTATCTAAGAAGTCACAACAGAGAACAGCATAACTTTATTAATTCATGTTATGAGGAAAGTAAATTTTCCAACTTTTTAAATCAAAAGCATGCTTTAGTTGTAGTTCTGTGAAGACTGCCACTTAAAAAATGGTACAGTTATCAGAATAAAATACTACAATCTTTCAGCAGTCTATATGTTCTGCTTATGATGTTGTTGTAATTGCACATCTAATTCAGCAAAAGCAGTAGATTTTCACATTTTGCCACATACCAGCAAGCCAGGACATTACACTTACTGTAGAGTAGAACTTGCAATCAGGAGACAGTTTTGTGACACAAATTAAAAAATCTATCAGTACAGACTAATGTTTATCACTTATATCAGTTAAAATCTGTGATTCAGTTTCATTATAATTTATTATATGCAGATTTGGAAAACCTCTCAGTGGAATTTTCAAGATCCATTGGGATAAAAATGCTGGCCGGATTTGTATGAACTTTAGTGAAAAAAAACCAGGAAACCTTTTCAGGAAACAATTTTAAGGATGCTGCGTGCCCAGCCGAGTTGCATGTCCAGGCAGCCTTAGATATGAGTGATACTCCCCTTTTGCCACTTTATGAAGAGTGTGTGTGTGCAGGGCAGGGATAGCAAGGTATCACTGCCTTCTTTTCACCTCAATTACTGATGATTCTCCATCTTCAGAGTTACAAAATGACAAAACCTCTTACCCCCAAAATAGAGAAGGCTCTTAATTCTGCCCAGAATCAGTGAGGACTTCTTAATAACAGGACTTTAAATTTGTAGTTAGTTTCCAAAGGACTCTGCATTTCATATCCAGGTTTCCCCAGATCTGGAGCTGCTCTTGAGTCTTTTCACCTGTATGCTGATTTACATAAATGTTATACCATAACATAGCCTCCAGCATGTTACAATACTCACTGCTTACAAAAAAAACCCCTAGCCTCACTAAAGGAGAAAAAAGAGGTTGACAGTAAACTAATTTATAAGCTCAAAGGTATCACAGTAAAAGCACCAGTTCAATTTGTTCAGAAACTGAAAAAAAACCCCAAAAACCGTACCCAGAAGAAATTTCCCAAGAGGGTGTTAATGTTGAAACCTTCAGAAACTTTTAGATTTAACACACAACCGACACATATTCTTTTCAAAAGAGCAGATACTCGATACCCCCAAAAAACACCAAGTACAACTGTGTTTCAACAGGTAATCATTGACTTTTTAACACTAGTATTCAGCTAATTCTTCACTTTTTGTTTTCATGATAATACATTTATTTAAGCATCCACGGACCAGATCTCACGAAAATTTTGACATGTATTTTTTAGACTCCACTATGCCTCACTTTCAAGAATGTGGCCCACAGCAGGACCAGCACCCCACCTAGTAATTGTTTGTAGGTATATCTGCTTTCAGCCAAGCTCTGAGTGCTGCAGAGCATGTAACCTTTGACACTGCACTGTGCAAACCCTGCTAACCTGCTCCTTCAGCTGTGCTGCTCCTGCCTCACCAGCAGAACTGGAATGTTTGCACTTGTCCACAAGTTCTCTCCCGTGCTGCAGGTCTGGGAAGTGTTTGGCCCCTCGTGCTGGAATAGTCCCACTCATGATAGTTAAAATGCAATAAAAGCTATGCCTGAAATCCTGCACCATTGCAGTACTTGGGTAAGAAAGAAGACACTTCCATGCTCTGCAATTTTAGAGCCCAAAATCTCTTCTTGAAGGTAGAGACAACTGTTATGTCAAATACCAAGCAGTATTCCCTGTTTTATTTTTTAAAATTTACTTCTATATTCATAAATTCCATTGAATCTCTTATTCTTCAGTCTTCTAAGGATTCTTTCTATGTCATAATCTGACAGAAGTGGTTCTTCTCTTTGTGATTCTTGTCATATGAAGTATCTGATTTCTTCTAATGGTTTTGCAAATAGAAATTTGCTTCTTTGAGTATGCTTAAATACACAAGAGGAAAGATAAACATAAAATTTAAATTTTAATTTTGTGTGGGCTTACTATACCTCTCATTAGTTTCAACATTTATTTATTCATATTCTCAGAATCCTTATAAGCTAGACAAGCTTATAATCCATTTTATAGATAAAACGGTTTGCTGCTGTCAAACATAACTACTCACCCCAAAAGTTTTACAGACTTATGAATATAATCTGGACATCTTGCCTTGCAGCCAGGGTTTTCTTAGTGTCAAAAAAAAAAAAAAAGAAAAAAAAAAGAGAGAGAGAGAAAACTAGAAAGAATATATATGAATGCCCAGCAATATTTCCTCAGCTGTATTGCATATTATTGAATAACAATGTAAATCAGAGGATAAAAGTCTTTCTATGAAACTACAGGGGAGGTCCAGATGATCTCTCATTGTTTCTGTCTTCATTTAGAAGAATTAGGAACATATCTGCAGAAATCACCACATCTTGTTGAGGACCTTATGTCCATGCTGTATTTGTTCCAGGGTGCTTTGCTTTGAACTGTATCCAGCCTGGTCCCATGCACTGAGTGTTCTCAGCAGCTGGTGTGCTTTAGATGTAATTTGGGAATGCACCTTCTGGCTTGTCTTACCCAAATGAAATTCATTTTGTCTGCTCTGAGTCATCCATGCAATAAGAATCAAAGCCCAGCAAATGGGAACAGCCAGGATATTTGCTGTAGTGTGCTCCAGATTCTTGCAAAAATGCTGAAGAAGATATATCCTTTTTATATGTAGTGCCAGTTAGACCCTCTATCTAGTGTGCCTTAGAGCAGCCTGACCTTGGAATGGCAAGATACTTTGGGAATTCCCTGTCTCCTCTCCACTAGCTACAAGAAAGGCAGCTCCTGGAATTTAAGCACCAAATTGTACAACTCTGCAGGTCTACAGGACCTGCATTTCAATGTCTCCTTTCACAGCAAAAGCAGCATCAACTTGGCCTTCAGACTGTATCCAGGAGTTATAGAGGCAGTTATCAAATGCTGGTTAAAACACAACTGTTACAAAAAACCATTACCAAATCAAGCCAAATATTTAATTAACATCTATATTTGATAAATGTGTTGGATTAAAAGAATTTGCTACCCTAAAAAAAAACCCCAAAAATGCAACATCATCAAAAAACCCCAACCAAGCCAAAACAAAACATACCAAAATGAATGAATCAAAAACCCCAAACATACTCTCTGCCCCAAATCACCATTTTAATATTTCATGATTTGTAGGGTTTGTAAAAAATTAAGAAATTATTGTCATAATTAAAAAAAAAATCAGGACAATTTCTTTTTGAGACTTATTTCTGATTTATTCTAAATGCATTTTGCAGTAATTTTTTATTGCTTTTTTCTTGTCTTGCCATACCTAAAAATAAATACTTGAAATAGATACATACATATGAATACATATTACTGGAAATCCCAACTTTAGTTTCAAATACCATAACATTATAGATATAGAATAATGCAATATTATAAATACTTAGACAATATAAACAGAATAGAACTGATTTCTTCAAAATTTAGGTGGTAAGCAGTAGCATTCTTAATTCATATAGATCTTCTTATTTCTCTTAATATCACACCACATTAATGTCTAGATGTTCTATATTTCTACTATGCCTTAGATATTAAAGGTACTTTAAAAACCTCTAGGAATATAGATTGGAGAAATATTTGCTGATTCTCCTAACTCCACCTGATCAGTTTGCAATATGAAATTACATTTATTATGCCAACCTCTGTTGTCCCACACATCACAGAAGAAAGAATGCAAGAATTAAGGATTCCTCACAGCAAGCCATGCAAAAGAAAAGATTTAATCAATAGAAGTAAAATTAAAACAAACAAACAAAAACAAACATTAAAATTAAAAAAAAAAGAGCCCCAGAGTGTTAACACAAGGTATATATAGAAAAAGGAGATATTTCTGTTAGGAAGGAGCAAAAGAGAAGTCTATGAAGACACTGAAACAGTGAAGCACTGTTCTGAGTGGAGTATGCATAGTAAAACATCTGGTATGCCTGTGCACACACTTAGAAGACAAACAAAATATTTCTTTGGTCCAACGATTAAGAGAATAAGGGATCCGTGGGTTTTAATGCTGCACATGGACAATCTCCTAAGAATGTGCATGGGCATACAATATGAAGGGAGTATAAGGAGCATGAGGTTTCCTCTAGCCATATTTGCTCCTCCAACCAGACTCTCATACCCAGACTGCTATGATGGAGGGAGAAAGTGGGGTATTTTGTGACCATATAAGAGAGAATTAGACAGTGGCATATTCATTTAGCATTTTCATTTCTCCTTGAACAAATAGGAGATAACTCCCACATTTTCTATTTTTTTCTCTTTGCATAGACTAATACTGCTGCTTCATCCTTGTTTAAGAAGGCTAAGAAACCATAAATCGAGTAAGAACCCAGAATTCAACTCTTGGTACTTTTCCTTTTGCTCATCTGATATAAAATTGCATAAGTAATAGGATGCTATTCTTATCTAGATCTTGGGAAGGGGCTTTTCCCTCTTCCACCTAATGGTGATGGGCTACATTCTTTAATTTTGTACTGGGTAGTGGAATCCTTCTGAAGCCCTTCAGAAAAAGTAAAGATATAAGGTGAAGTGTGACATAATCCAGTATAATAATGACCTAACGAAGCTGAATAAAAAAGACCAAAAAACAGCAAAGTGTGTAGTATAACAAAATAAGTCAATAATCTCAGTGTTAACAGTATTAACCCTCATCTGTAGAGTCTGAGTTAGGTGTCAAGTCTGAGAAAGCCTGTGCTATTAGTTTTGACAGGAACGTGTCCAGCTCAGACTCCAGAAGTCTTACCTGAGTCATGTAGAGAAAGTTCTGCTCTTTGGGGGTAAGCTTGGTAAAAGAAAATTGATCTATTTTATAGCAATTTATATAGCTCTTTAAATTTACTTGGGACTGTACAGTATGCTGTTATGACAGCCTCTGGCCAGGAAATCTTACAGTTAAACAGCATGAGCCTGAAACAATATGTTCAATTATGCAAATAAACACAGAGTGGCTCAAAGGGCCAGATGGTGTGAATCAGCCAAGTCTTATACACTTAAGTGGTACTCAGGCAATTTACAGGAGCTAAGAATCTTCCCCAAGATCAGTTCAGATGGCAGACTTTGCAGAACATATGCATTTGCAGCTGTTTTGTGAGAAAAGGGTGAGAAGTCACTGGGACAATGGTGTCCAGGCACCCAAGGAAGAACAAAAGAAATCATTAAAGGCCGAGGAAACAGAGTTCACTTAGTGGAGGGGAGAAGCTCATGTAGCGTGATTAGGTATGCAGTTACAGTGACACTTATTAACTTTAGATGAGCTAATACATCACAGATTTCTCAACAAGTGGTAGTCTATTTCAGAATCTTTTAGAAGAAAAACATTTTAAATTGTCATATTTCCTACAGTAGATTTTTGTTTTGTTTTGTTTCCCTGGAATGTAAACAAACTTTTATCTTCAAATATTTGACAGCTGACATACTGCAGGGAAAATTAATAATAAAAGGGGCAAGCAGCCAGACCTTTTTAAAATTTAAAACCAACACTTCTTCTTGGACATTTGGATGCTCTTTTTCTGTGTGGAGATGCTCCCTACTATGCACTAATGCCAGCTGCTGCCTGCTATACACGAAAGCACCCCCGCAGTTCACATGGGCACCCCATAGGTGTGGGCCCTTCATTTTCTCACCGGCACTGTTGGTCAGCTGGCTGGAATGATGCTCGTGGTGTCTCAGGAAGGAAGCCCTGCCTGGCCTAGGCAGGTTGAAGTGTGGTGGGGTCACTTCTGGCAGCACCATTGCTGTGGCCACTGCAAGGTCTCTCTCCAGTGCTAAAAAAAATCCAGCCTTCCTTCATAGCTCCTTTTCAAGATGACTTTTTTGTTTCCAAAGTCCCTTGGTAATTCCCTAGTTGCTTTATATTCTGTTTTGTGACTATCTTGCTCTACAGTGTAACCTGTTTGGGGCAAATGCCCCATCAGACAGTTTTGTACATTTCATTCACACACGCTGATATTCCCTCCTTAGCACTGATATTCCCTATGCCAACATAATTTTTCCAAGCATAGGTTATACAAGGACCCTCCCAGACTCTGTCCAGGAAAACACCTTGGGATAGTTTATAGTCACCTGAATATAAGCTCCTAAATCAAAGCAGGAGCAAAAGACTCAGTTAAATCTTGCAATTATAGGTAGTTACTATGGAAACATGAAGAAGCTATTTTGCTTTCAACGTAGTCCAGAAACTTGTGTTCAGCTGTACACTACATTCCAAATTCAAGAAAAGTGGTGGGAAAACCATTAGGTGCTCCAATCTTAATGGCAAGAATGACAATTGCATTGAAATGCATTACGTGAAGGTAGAGACATCTGGAATTGCTTAGAGAAAACTGATCTTGAAGTTTAAAGATGTGTACAGAGGAAAAATAAAATCTAGGAAATAAAGACTTCAGAAGCAGGGAGCTGAGGCTAGACAAGTTGAGATTGGAGCAAAAGGTAAACATTTCAAGTGAGTTTCACAATCCTTCCTCTTTAATCAGTTTAATTCTAAATAATTGACTTTGCCTTTTATAATCCAAATTTAAGCATCAAAGTAAAACAATACCCTGAGAACTAAAAAACCACACAAACTCCAGAACACTGTATATAAAATTTCACTCCATGTTTTTTCAAATCTTAATTATAAAATTTGGTAGTGTACAACCGTATATAAAGTTTTTCATGGTACAAATATATGCACATAGTAGCTTAAATCACAGAAATAAAATTATTACCTTGTGATATGCAAGTTCAGATGTTGCAGTTACAAGAGCTGGTTGGAAAATGAAAATAAACTCTGCTCTGTTAACATAGTATAAAAAAATCACACCTTAAAAAACTTAAACTTTAGTGCCTCCTTTTCCTTATTAAATGTGGAAGCTGTTGTACTCAGCAGCATGTCATCCACAGGCCTTAGAAAAGGAATTGTTGATAATTAGGAATATAGCTGGTGAATAGAAGTGCAATTACTTTTAGCCTCCCACAAAAAATCTCTGTAACTGAAAAAAAATTAAAAGTAAAAGAAGCTCAGAAGAAAATATAAAGAATTGATAAATAATTCGCATATGGGCTGATTCAATTACAAAGATATTAATATTAAAGAACTGGAGGGCCTAGATTAATGTCACTCAATAGACAGCAAATGGAGGCGGCACTAAATACCTGTAGGTAGCAAAAAAGAAGTGGGAGGAAGAGAAGTGCTTGCTTTTTGTTCTGAAATCAGCTCACTGAAGAACCTGGTTACAGGCCTGGCTGCTATCAAACCTACATACCTCTTCAAGATAAGCAATATTACCCACCTCTCTTTCTGAAAGATTAAAGTTTCAGAGTTGGATATGTAGGGATTTTTTTCATTTTAAATATTACTTTTATTAGTTTTCCACTTATTTTTCTCAATTAACTCATGAAATTATCTTCATATATTATTTTCATTTGTGCATAATTGTGCTTTTTCTAACAGGCGATTGATGTGAACAAGGAATGCTGAGGCTCCTTAAGTAAAGAGCTGCTGTGGGAAGGAGGCTGTGAAAGGAAGTAGCCATCCTTTCACTCTGCTGATTAAAGTACATGATTCTACAGAGTACATCCATGGAAATTCCACTTGCTCAAATCAGTAAGTGTATGTTTTCTCAGACTCTTCACCCTTTGGATATTTTCTTACTTTCACAATACAGAGTTTAATCTTCTACTCTTCCATTCAACATAAGGAAGACAAACTGTGAAATATTTGCTATGATGAAATCAGTCATTTCCCAGCCCACTTTGTACTAGTGTTATGTAAAAGTCTACCTTTGTCCCTGGCACGAGCAGGGAAGATTAAAAATAATTTTAAAAACCAAACAAGCAATCAAATAAACTTGAAGTTTAAAATGTGGAGTTAAAAACAGCACTATAATTTAATAATGGTTGTATTCCTTTTTTAGTCAATATTTAGGCCACAATAAAGGGCAATGACAGATACTCAGTAAGTACTCTTGGAACAGAAACTGCTTGGCTGTGAAGTGGAAGAAGAGGAATAAAAAGGCACTGTGACTGAAGGAAAGCTTACGTCCTCTGTGCCAGCCACACTATTATTCTGCATATCTCAGAAGTCATAACACCTAGAGGAGCAGCTCTATGCTAATATTTTATTTCATTTTATTTTCATTTTCCCAGGAACCTCTCTAGAATTCCATTCTTTGATGAATATGTTTCCAGGTAACTCTGGTTTTCAGCTCATGAGAAGTCCACTCTGAGACATGTAATACATGCAATGAATTTTCAGTCTGTGCAACAAAAAGTTCTACGGGGTCATGAAATGATTTTAAAATCACACTGAAGCTGGGAACAGAAACAAGCATTATCAACTCTAAATTCTTACTTTTAAGACTCAATTTTTGTGTGCAAACCCAGAACTCATTTCAGAACATCACTGCATATTTATTTGGTTCTTTTCTCAGGGAGAAATTACCTTCTCTTTTGTGGACATAGACCCAAATTTGTTCACAAATGGGTGTAAAAATAAACCATGGATCAATTGAAAATTTATTCTATACTAAGGATAAAAATTGGGAGGGGGATGTGCAAGAAGGTGTAGAAGAAGTACCTCTGATAATGAGGGGAGAGGTAAAAAACCAGAGGTCTTTTGCTCACTGTCTAAGCTTGGCAGGTGGAATCCATCGCTCTGTGTGTCTGTGTGTCTCTCCCTCTGCAGTGGATGGTGTCTAACACAGTGCCCAAACTGGGATAGCCTGCTGTCACTAAGTCCCTGGCAGGGTAGACAAAGTGCCACGTGAGTGGCTGCTTAATCAGCCAGGCAAAAAGTGATTCACAGCTACCTGCCTGGAAAGGTGATGCTTGCTTACTTTGACAAAAATACTGCAGCAAGTTAAACACACGGGAGAGAAAATTAGCGTGCCTCAAGAACAATATTGGCATAACAAATACCAAGAAGCAGATTTGGAATGAAGCTAAAGATGAGACATGCTTTCCAATAACCTTCAGAGAAGTATCCCTGTCTATTCTTTTCAAGGTGATGCTTGCCATATTTATGCTTGGGATTAAATGAAGCCTCTGACAATGGCAAACCAGACAAGGTGCTGTTAGTAGACATTGTGAGTTCTAACAATGTTTTTAGCAAAAGACTTTGATAGTGAATATAATGGGGGACTTGATAGAATTAATTTTCATTAGACTGTATATTAGTACCAAATTTAAGTTGGGGAAATGTATTTGCTTATTACATTAAAAGCACAGCTGGATAAAGAGGTTCTGGGGGTTATCCACTGGATATATCAGAATATACAAATGTATTGGATACACTGGAGTTTTGATTGTTTTCTGATCAAATAAAATTTCTTCAGTTGGAAAAAGCTGCTCTTTTGAATTTCCCATCAATCTCTATTTTTAATGTGTTTTTTTCTGCCTTGTCTGTCCTTTGTGTCTTGGTTACAATACAGTTCTCTAGAGCTTGCCAAAATGAACTGTTAATCAGTTTCTTTCTCTCTTTTTTTTGGCATGCATCCCTTCAGGTCAAGGATTAAATTTACTGAAATCCTATTGAGGTATGAGTTGTTGGAAGAGAAAAATTGGTTTTTCCATGCAGCCAGGATCTTAAAATCTGACACAGATATGAGTCACTATAATTGTACAAATGTAAACTGTATGCCATTTTATTCTAATTGTTCTTATAAGAAAATTAATGTAAGAAGATTTCATTTAATATAGCATTTTGGTGACTAGGACACAAATTACCATAAGTAGGGATGTGGAATTCTGTTATTGAAAAGAAGTGGTAACATCAGAGAAGAGCAATATCGCTTTGGGTGTTGCCTGTTCAAAAGAAAATAATATGTTAAATAGGATTTGTGAAAATCAGATTATGAGGCTTTCAAGTTAGGCAGTTTTCCAGAGGTGAAAAAAATAACGTTCCTCTTTATATCAAAGTAATCAGCTTTTGCACTTACAGCGAGTCCATTTACTGACTCTCATCAGAAAGAGTTGTTTTGGTGCTGAACTCAGCTAATTACTTTACAGGAATAGATTAGTGTAAAATAATCATTCTAATGCCAACAAGTTTGCTTGAGCTTTGGTAGACATGCAAACTATCCATTAATAGGGAGTAAAATATATCATCATAAACATTAAAACATTAAAACTTAAAAGTTCTTTTTGACATCTTTGAAATATTAAAACAATGGCAGCAATGCAAAACTGTTTGAGATCCAGGTGAAACTTAGGTATAATTTCAAATAGATAGCTAAGAACTGAAGATTATAATCTTTCATAGTCAAGGGTTAGATATAATAAAGTATCAGCATCTCTGCATATTGGCATGGCAATGCTTCTGAGTAGAATTCTAATCCCCGAATTAAGTGTCAGGACACTTTACATGAAGAGGTTCAGGAGAGGTTGATTCTCGAAAATGGTGGTTCACAAATCTCATACACTGAGAGGGAAGCCTCTGAAAGTGAAGCACTAGGAAATGCCAACTGTGGCTGAAATCTCGTCTTTCACAATGGAGGCTGAACTAAACCAAAATGCTAATTCCCGAAAGCTTTGCTTTCCCACCTCACATTTTCATTCATTACTCTTCAGGGCTGTCTCAAGTAGAAACAGGGGTAGAAAGGAATTGATTGAAATGGATAAGCTAGCATACAGTCTCAGGCTCTAAACCCAAGGCAGAAAAATAAGACTTTCCTTCTGTCTGGTGTAGACACCTTCTTGGAGATAATCAACATTCTGCTGGAGAAGGTCTACAGTAACTAGACTTAACTTGAATTCCAATGCTATTTTGAGCTGGAGATCCAACTAGATGACTTCTTCATGTACTTTTCAATCTAAATTACCATTTAATTATCTGACTCTGGGAAAGAATAGCCCATAGAACATTCCTCAAGGTGGGGGCCTGTGTAGAAGCTCTGGAATAGCTTGTTTCAGTTCTTCCTATTCAAAGTGAGTCAAGTTAATGTCCTAGGTCAATCATCTACATAGCAAAAAAAAAAACAAAAAACAAACCCAAACATTAATTCAGAGGTAGTCTGAGGTTTCTCAAAAGGTTAGGTGATGCCGTCTGAGGAATGGCAAGCTCTCTGTACCCAGGAAACATCTTAGTAATTGGAGTCTGCAGATTTGGGGGTGGAGAAGTGAAGGCAATGACTTTGCTCTTGTAAGGGGCTTCTCTCACTTCTCCCAGAGCTGCTGCCTGGGTACTTATGCCAAGTGCTCCCTCAGTTGTGGTAACAGCTTGGTTTTCCAGGACCCCAAATATCAACTATTTGCCATGCATAATTTATACAGCCATAACCTCCACCCTTGCTCAGGGCTGGCCATGTCAAAATTAAGTCCACCACTAAAATTAGCTTAAGATCTCTTTTCCTTTATTGACCATGGGTCAAAATAAAGAATGTGTGTAAATTCACTCACCAAAAACAGAGGGAAAGGATGCCTGTAGGACCAGAATCTGAGTTGTCCTATAAAAGAAGTTAAATCCAGGGAAGTAGAGAAGTACTACATGCTGATTCTGCTCTAATACAATTCAGTCCAAATTCTGTGAGAATGAGACAAAGCAAGACTTCTTCTCCAGGATGGGTTGTGTTGACACCTTCCCTCTGGGTAGTCTAAGCTTGCTCTGAGACCCCTGTCTGAGAATAAATTCTGTGAGGACTGTAACATTATTTTTTTAGATCTCAGCCCAATACCTTTGACTGTAGCCTACATCCTAAGCTCTCTCACCTCGAGGTTTTAGAGTAGGGGATTATATCCAGTTTTTCAGTTCAATTAAAAAAACTTTTCAGTGCTGAGAGCAAGCAATAGGATGGCTACTGTGTCCATGAGCTCTACTCCCAGTGCAGAGCCTGCACTGAGTGTGTTTGCTGTACACTGTTCTGTTTTTATCTCATGTGGATGCAAATACTGGTACCTATGCAGAATTTGCAAAACCCTGAATATATGCTTCCAACTTAAAAATACTGTGCTCTCTAAAGTGCAGTCTTTGGTCCCTCAAATTATCCTTTTGAAGGGGATGCTGACAACCACCTTCGAAGTCTTAAAATAGGCATGGTCAAGTCACAAAAGGCTTCTGTGGTTAAGAGCCCTTCCACAGCTTATCCAAAACACAGACTGCAAATGTCAAGGGGAATGTAACATATAATTATTCCAGAAGGACAATAACAATGATGGCATAAAAGCTCTAAATACAGTGTCTTTCTTATTTATATATCTGCCATGGTCACCTACTCTTTTGAGATGAACACAACTCTGAAGTGTAGCTTTTAGTGGCTTAGTAAAAATGGAGATTTTGACGAAGTCTGGGTCACAGGCCCTCTATTAATAACTTAGAGTTTGAACTAGCACTTTTTTTCAATCACTCTAATGACGTTTTAAACTTTTTGTTCTTCTTTGCAATAGTTTCACGACACTTTCCAGTGTGTTTCTGAAAGATTAAGATCTAATACAAGTACATTCAAAGGATTTTTAGCTTCAAATAGCTTTTGTAGATTGTCTCTCATTAGTCCCTCCAGATTTGTAATGGTTCGTGACATTAACTTTGCATCCCTTGGGTTTGTTTCCTCTTATGCATTCTAATATTTGCTTAGCTTGTACAAATAACTCTGTTATTTGTCTTGAAAATTCCTCATGCTAAATGAAATTGGCCTGCTGATTCTTAATTTCACATTAAAGGTTTTTGAAGGAATTATCATCTGGACTAACAAAACTGACAAAGTTAACATAAAAATAATCCCAAACCTTTACAGAAGTTAGGGAAACTTGTTCATGTTTTGGGTTTTTTTTTTTATTTGTCATTTATATACCTTGCAGAGCTTTCTTTTAGGAAAGAGTCACAAGCAGACATACAAAGGAAATGGTTCTGTCACTGAATTTCATGAGCTTATTTTAATTCAGAAAAAAATTGAAACAGGAAAACTCTTGTAAGATATGCAGGAAAATCTGCTTGACATAGTGATTTTTTGTCTATTTTTTAAGCATAAAAATCAGAAAATTAGGTACTTCATAGACTCTCAAGCTTGTGAAATTTAGCATGTCTTTATGATAACTTTGCTTACTCTGTTTTATTCAGGACACAAAAGCCTGTTCCTTGCAGGTGTTAAGTGCTCAGAAATCCGTTTCAATTATGTATTAACTTGCTGAATGTATAGGTATATTCTGTAGCAGCAGCAGTTATTCAGAAGACAAATTTTGAAGTTGTATAAACAAAAAGACAAAGATTATGAGAACATAATCAGTACTTTAAAGGTCCTGCTTTTTTTTTTTTTACTTTTTATTTCTTCCTGTGGTCAATTTTAATTTTAGCTTAATCTGTATTCTGAGGTGGTTTACCTTCTGGGCCCTAAGACCATGACTAGATCTATTGTTCCTACCCAGGCCTTGCAGTCCCTGCACATTACCATCAACCAAGAGACAGTCAGACTGTCACAAAGGAGAAATGAAACCAGTTACAAAGGTCATGAAAATAGTGCCTTATTGTAAACAGTCTTTTTATCCTTTACTCATATTGATGATCTTTCAGCTTGACTGCTCTCCATCACTTTATATTATCACCAAAACTGGATGTTATAAATGACAGCTAGATAGAAGGAAAAAGTGTAGTGTCATAAAACACACTACTGGATAATGAAAATATAAGTTTTTACTAACTTTGTTTCCTTATTTTACATTTTAATTGATCAAAATCTTTTCTATGGTTCTGAAGACAGAGAAAGAGGGCAGCAAAAGTAGATACCAAGAAGAGATTTATGTGATGCAATTATTTCTAAAATAGGTGTTGCTGAAACGGAGTAATGACAGACTGGTTTTACTGTAAAGAAAATGAAGACAACACAAGGATGAAACAAGGGTCTCTGGTGTCTGCCCAAAGCTTAAGGGCTTTGTTATTTTCACTTGGGCTTTGCTTCTGCTTTTCATTCTAAAATAATGTTTCTTTTGTTGTGGATTTCTTTTTTTTTTTTTTTTTAAGGTATCTGACTGCATTTTTTTGTCCATCCCTCAGCCTTTATTGATTATTCAGGAGGCTGTTGTTTGGTCCCCTCTCCCACTGGACATGTGAATTTTAAAGCTTTTTGAGTCTTATTAAAGTCCAATTACTGAGTCTGTCTCTGGGCTTTTAAATATGATGTCTTGAAGGACCTCTGTTTAACATCAGTCTTGAGGACTAGGAATGTCTAATCTGACTGCCAAGGTCCTAGGACTAATGACTCTCTTCCAGACATATATCCTGAGGACACTCATTTTCCAGAAGTCCAGGCATGTAATTACTATGATTTACAATAAACTCTCCAAGGATACAGAGTAATTGAAGCTCATGAAAGCCAAGGGTCTCAACAATTCTACTACTGTTTTTACAATTATAGCCAGAATGAAAACACAGAGAAAAACTACACACTTTCCCCTTCTTTATATTTTTCCCTATCAGAATTGTTTGAGGCTTTGTCAAGAGGTCTTCCAAGATGCATGGGATCAGCCTCCTTAGCTTTGTCTTGCTCTCCCCTTATTTGCCCTTCTTGTTATCAGTGACCTTCTGGTCTCGCTGAAATGGATCATGAAACCTCTTCCCTTTCATATCAGTTCTTCAGGTGAGTTTGATCATTCCCAACAGCTGATCAAAATGCCTAATTGCTTAATCTTCACTAACTCCTTCTCCACACTGACTGTATAGCCTTTGCAGACCTACTGAAAAATGTATGAATGAATCTCAGCAGTTCACCCATCTGGTTCTGATGAAATAAACTTGCTATCCTGTACCACACTCCCAGGTGAAGCATCCTGGGAAAGTAGTTAAACCTTTCAGGACAGATAGAAAATAGATCAAGGTCACAAAGAAAAATGTCAGTGTTATGCTGAAAGGTTAATTCAAGTATAAATTATCACACTTTGCATTAGAAAAAATACAAAACCTCCTTTTTCCTCTATGCATTGCAGGAGTGAGCAAAAAAAATTCTGCAGTGGTCAAGACTATTGCTTGTTAGTGATGATTAATGAAACATGCATTGATGCTTATTACAATGACAAATATTTAATATACCATAAGGAAAGCTAAAAAACATGAGAATAAGTAGTTTGGAAGGGATCAAGAGAGAAGCATTAAAATTCAGGCTGCTCTCACACTTGAGTTTACTACTGATCTTGACTGAAATCCTCTAGTGCAGTTACATTGAAGCCCAAGTTTTTTAATGAATAAATTACCCACTCATCATCAGTTGAGAAAATTCATTTCTCCCTAGTGAATAAACCATTGATTTTCTAGTCATGTTTTGGGGTTATGGTTTTTGTCTTTTGTTTTTTTTTGTTTTAAATATCCTGCATCCACAGAAAAAAAAAATACTTTTACTAGTATCTCTGCTGCACGTCAGGCTTCTAATTAAAATTTCAGAAATTTAGTGGGATAAGAACTGATATTTTGGAAAATGGAGAAAGTAAAATTACACAGGGCACCCAGTGGATCTCAGATTGAAAGAGAGATAAAATGTACTCCTCCTTCTTTGACATGTGAGCAGGAGTAGGTACACAGAGCAATTTTCCAGGCTTAGTAGTTGCTGTGAAGGAGAATTGGAATATACTATTCCCTAAAGGTGGCAAGCATTCCATCCTCTGAGCCACCTAGGAATGTGCATGAGGGGCCATGGAGCTGTGTTGTGAACACAATATGGGTGAACTCCAGTCTATGATGAGCTGCTACAAGAGGAAAGGTGGGCAAGAGAAGGCAGTTGCTCATGTGTGGTTTTGGTCAAAACAACTTGTCAAACAGCTTGTCAAAATAAAGCAATGCTTCTTTTAAAAATCACTTTGAGGGGTTCTCCATAGGATTCTGATATTTACAGTACTCTAAATCTGAATAGTAGTTTAGTAAAAATATGACATATTTGGAACGTTCATTTCAGATTTTAATAGCAAAATTTTTATTCACCACATATATACACAGAAGAAAAAAAGCTCTTTGAAATCAAGATTGGCCTACTACTTTGCATAAAAGCTCATAGACCTTTGGGTGAATTTCCAAATGAACTTCTAAAGATTCTGCTTTTTTTTTTTCTTAATCATTAATGTCTGAAACTATACTTTGAAAGATCCCAGAGGGAAAAAGGGAACAGTTAGCTTTCACCTGCTGCTTTTGTTCACTCTCTATCATCATATTTAGCCATCATATAGAATTAACTGAACTATGTCAGTCATAAAAACAATATAGGAAATAAGCGAAATTACAAGGATCCACCTGGAAAAGGTCTTGTTCCTTTAAGGAAAAACAGAGCTTAAGTGTGACTTCAGTTGAGGTTAATTAGAGTTGGCACTCAGCATTTTGAAACACTAGAGAAGAACAGAGAAATCTGAAAAACTGGACTTTAACTTTGAAAACTTTTGCTTTTAGCAGTAGAATAATCTCTCATGCTTTTTAATAGGAAATTATTTTATGCCTTACTATGACTTTGGCATAGGTTTGATAGTCTATTGCATGGCTTTGATTTCAGGCACAGATAAATATAAAAGAATAGCGGAGACCATTAATTTATTGGTGCATTTGTTTTTCAGAAAACCATGATGCAAAAAAGTAATGGAATTATCAGGCCTATAAATAATATTTTATGACAGAGGGCAATGTCTGGCAACTCAGTAATTTTTTTTTTACCTTCTTTATCAAGCAGAGACTCAGGAAAGGATTACTACTCACAAGTTTTCTGGTTTCCTTTGATGCCCATACTTTTAGCTCTCCAGTCCTGTAAAACATGACCCAAAATAAAGCAGGAATTATTGTCCATTGATGTTCATAAAACAGTAACCATTAGTGTTGTACAGTATGTATTCCAGATTGTCCTGTATTTATTAAAAGTTAAAGATGCCATAATGCTTCTTACCTGAAATATCTAAGGAGGAATGTAAGAATGTGGGGAAAATGTAGAAGAACCATTCACAAGTGGCTGGGTGAGGACAATGAGAATAAAGGCTGTGTTGTAGAAAAACATGAAGAGAAAAAAATAAAAGGGAACAAAAATAGTATTTCTTCAGAAGAGTTTGTTTAGGATATTGTCCTGAAGAACTGCAGATAGCATACAACTGAGTACCAGAAGAAAACACAGCAAATCCTTGAAGAACACTGGTATCAGTGTGGCAGATTTTCAATATTCTAGAAACATGCTCTGGAAGTTGAGTTTAGGCGAGTTTCTCATTAGAAGAGCAAACAACTCCACAGGTTTACAAATGTGTACTAGTCTTCTTCTGTGGATTTTTTTAAAATAAAAATACAGTTTTAATCTGTTAATCCCAAATGAGTCATTAGAAAATGTTCATGAGGGTAACAAGAAACTATCTTCTTCCTTAAAAGAAACCCAAAACATGGTTATGTTTTGAATCTCTAAAGCTTAAAAAATTATTTTACATATAATCTATATGCTTCTCAGGTATCATAACTGTTTTCTTCAAGAGAGGGAAGCCCATCAACATTTATAATAAGCTAGTGCTGCCACCTATAGCAAAAAAGACTGTCTTTTTGCCTACATCAAGAACAGTGCATACTGAGTTGTATTAGAAAGAAAAGAATCTACAGAATTAAAACTGGCATCTAGAAAATGGGTGACAGTTCACTGAAAATTGTGAATGAAATCTATGTGCAACAAGAGCAATTATTTTTATAAATTTCTATTTATCAATTAATTTCCTAGTTGTATCACAGAAGGAAAAGCTGGCAAATTCATATCAATTGCATTCCTCAAAACAGTCTTTTTTTCATCCTATATATCCCAACCTGATCATGATGATAATGTAAAAAATATCTTTAAAATTGAGCTAAACCTTTCTTTTTTAACTACTTAATTTTAACCTAATTCCAGATGTTCTCTTGTAAGCTATCTGGATCTGAGTTCAGGAAATTAAATGTTTTCCATGTTTCACATATTCTTATATTCACACAAGTGACTTTTGTCATGGCAAGTTCTTCAAATTGGCTGGCACCAAGCAGTAATAGATTTAAAGTGTTTCTTTAGAAAACCCTCCTTGCTTTAACATTCATTCTGTAGAATGTCACCTGACCCTGAAGATCTCAAATGTCTGAGCTACAGGACAGTCCTGTTGATAATTGTTTGAAAAAAACCCACAAGCTAACAGATAGCTAGTTGTCAAAAACAATTGTCAACTAGTAAAACACACTGACATATTGACTTCTGCCCTGTTTCTGGGAACTTGATAGATTTTAGTTATTCTTTAAAACAAATTCGTAGACAAAATACCACAGTAACATCGTGAGGTAGCAGTTTTCTTGGCATAAGCCAAACTGTTTTCCTCAGCAATGAGTCACAGCATAGTTTCTCACCTGGTTTTGTAACTTATCACATGATGCCACAATTTATTGCTTGGACATTTCTTTCAGAGACGCAGCTTCTCTTCACACAAAGAAACAGAAAAGAAGGATCACAGCTCATATTGGTGCCCCAGTAGCTGTAGCTAATGCCAGTGAGCAGATTAAGAAATAGAAGTTACTACTGCAGAATTGTAATAGGGAACACAGGCTGGAGTTGGAAGGAATCAGTTTCCAATGCAGTAAGAATATTCTGTTGAATCTTCTGCAGTACTGGGAATGAAGTAAGTGAAGGATGCCATAGCAACGGTAACTCAGCTCAAATTCACAGCACTTTTCCATGTTTGATGCAGGTCTCTATGTTCATTTTGCAAATAAATTTGTAAGAGATTGACTAACTATTTTAATTAGCATAATCATGAGTAGTGTTCCCCAACAGTCCTGAGTCCATAGTGTGGAAACAGCAGGACATAGTCATGCCACTGACAACATGCATTCCTTACAAAGCACAATAATGAAGAGGGGATTTACTTTAAGTAAGAAAGGTACATCAACTGACCAGTAACTGACATATTAATAGGTTTTTAAGCTTGTCACCAGTTACAAGAAGAAATACCACAGAATATTCCTTGGAAATTTGCAAATTGTGGGAAGGCAAAATTTCTGAATTTTATAACAAATGAAAGAAAAATATCTAGGAAATATACAGGTTGTTAATGGCTTACTAATTAATATATATGTGTTCTATTTATTTCTTTTGCAAATTTGCAAATTCTGGGAAGGTAAAATGATCAGTGTATCGTTTAACAGTTACTGAAAGAGAACCATGCCTGTATATCATTACTATAATTTTGTCTATATTTGTGTGGAAATAGAAAGACTTTTAGCTTGTACACTACAACATTCTTGTTACTCTTGATGTCAGTAAAAGGTGATTTCACTTTATTTTGGTAAAAGGACAGAAGAAAAAGGTTTATCTTTGATATGTATTGCTGGTGATCTACTGAACCTAAATTATTCCTCTATGAATGGAAATGGATGGAAAAATTCAGTTCACCCATACATTAGTGTCTCAGATGGGATGACTTCTATCTGTTCCTCTGAAATCACTGTTGAAGAAAACTATATGACTGCCTAAAAATAGATTACTAAATTTTAAGCCTAGGCAAAACACACAGGCATCACTTTGGTTATTGTTTAGCCTTTACAATTGTATCATCATACTTGTGCAGAGAAATCTTTTGACCTCTCAAAGACTTTTGTGCACATGATAAAGTCCACACAGATCACATTTTTATTTGTGGCATTTTCTTAAATACACTGGAAACAGTATTTTTGTAGGAATTTCATGCATATAGAGGTAGATTTTTGCTTATATAGGCTATTGAATAGAAGAAACTCATCTAAACTAACAAGAATGTCTTAATAAACAAGCAACAAGAATGATGAGGTATAACAGTCCTCATGAACAAAAAAACCCAGCAATGCATCTGTGTGAAATGAAATGCTATTTATCTCTAAACAACTGAATGTTTTGAAGGCAACACTACAACTTTTGAGTCAATTAATGGAAGAAAGCTATCATAATGCCTTTATTTTTGTTCCCTTTTCCATTTCAACCAATGTGTTATTTTCAAGATCTTTGTTTCCTCTTAAAGCAGTTACTCACACAATTGAACAAGAAATACAGGTGAAAAGGTATTAATTAACTAACAATGAAATGTGAAGTTCAAAGAAGAATGGCATTCTATTGGAAGGGAAAGGGAGGGGGGGAAAGGCAGCTACATTTAGTCAAATGTAGCTAAACCCAGACCTGCAGAGATCTGTGTGCCTGCTTACCTACTGATGCGTGGGAGTACTTTGACTGTCCATGTGAGCTGAGTAAGCACACAAGCAGCTATTCATTGCTCAGAGCCTTGAGGTGTGCATTTGTTCAATATTTACAAGTGCTGATCGCTCCTCAGGGGGACTGGCACCACTCAAGTCTTCCAAATCTATCACAAATGCCATGTAGAGGGATTGTATTTGAGAAGAGCTGGAATTCAGCTTTTTTCTTTTGCTTTAGTATCAGGCAATGATTTACTCTACTTTTCATGAAACACACACTGCTATGCCATTTCCATTTCTGCTGGAGCAGTATTTTCTCCTGAAGTCCCCTCCCCTAGTTTCTTGCAGCTGATTTCACTGCAGTTTTGAAAATGCACTAGTTACATCTCGTTAAAATGAAGCAGAAACTCAAAATCAGTCAAACTTAACAGTAATTTAGCAAGAACTACCCTTCATCATGAAGCAGATAAGTGACTTGGAAAAATGCCTGCTTGTATGTATTACCATGGATCTGGTCTTGGAAAACCTGGGAGTTTCTGTTTAAGGACTGCACCAGTGGTCAGAACTAATCCTTTCACAAAGTATTTTCACTGTATTGTAAGATGTGGGATCTCTGTCTCTCCTAGGCTCTTTCACTCTTGCCAGGGGTTTTACAGCGTTTATGTGAAGGTGTAACATGGAATGACATCAATTAGTCTCCTTTCTAGGAGTGGAGACATGAATTGTGATTAATCTGTGTCAGAGATTAAGTTTACAAACATAGGTAAATACATTAAACACACTACTAGTAACTGTGTCCCTGTTTTGACTGACTAACAATATGTTTCCATTTCTGGTTAGGCCTTTAAAAAATAATACAAAAAAGAGGTCTGAGGCATCATCTTGACGCTCTCTGTAATTTCAGGTAGCCAAATGAGGCACCTAAACCTAAAACTCAGTTGTCCAAAAGTCCTTGTCTACTCTAAGAAGACACACATTCAATTTCATATGAGCTCATATTCCCCCTCTGTGCACTTTATAATGGATATGCCAGTCTCTTACCCAGAGCAATTAGATGTGCAAAATTAGATGGGATGAAAAAGAATACATGTAAATAATTTGATGGAAAGCATTACTAGATATTTTTTCTTCCTTCATCTTTGATACTTCCTGCTCAACTATTTATTTCAAAATGCCAGAAATGTGTTTTAATGATGTGATGCCTTAACTTTCAGCTTTCATATTATCCACATTCTGTACTGCATTAGAATATAACTCTGAACTTCATATAAAGTATTAGTAAGTTCTCTTCACAGTTTAGTTGAACAAAACAATCCTTTTCCAGCCTGAGAACCAAGGACGTTGTTGCAGCTCCAAGCCCAAAAAGTATAAACAACAGTGATTTGAGGAGAGCAATCTGGGAGGATGGGACTTCATAACCTGAAGCTGTAACTGGACAATTAACCCCAACATGTAAATGGATCAAAACTTATAAAAGTGTGAAAACTCGTGATCTGTCATCCATCTTGGGTAGAGCCATGGCCAGGCTCTTGCACTGCCTTGCACTGCTCAGGCCTTTGAAGGCCTTTTAATAAATACTTAATACCTAAATACCTAATAAATATTTTTTAAATAAATACCAGACTTTATTCCTTTAATACTGTCTAGCCTCTGTTCTAGGTAGCCTCTCAAGGCATCAGACGGATAATAAAACTTAATAAAGACTGACAGTAGAATTATCACACTAAGAAAAAGCAACACTAGAGTTTCATGAAATTTATTCCATGTAGTTGAGTAAATGTATTTGAATCTTCTCTATGTCAAACCTGAGACCAATATTTTTCTTCTGGAAAAGGAAATATAGGAGACTGTAATGGTTTAGTGGTTTAGAAACTCTTTTCTGCAAACTTGGCCTTACACTTTTGTATCAAAAAAACATAAAAACAAAATATGCATCCCATTACTTTTAGCAGACCTATCTTAATATCATAAAATCACTATGTAAATAATTTGTCAGGACAGATCTGAGAAAGCAGAAGATCAGAAGTACACAAAGGATCTTGCAACATGCAGCATCATCTACCTCACACGCTAGTGAGAATTTTGTGTGTAACAAGATTTACTACTTATAAATTTACCATAAAATAAAATAAAATTGTCAAAATTGTGGAAGAAAATACCACCACTGTTTTCTTGCTTATAAGTAGGAGGAATGTTCTTCAAAATGTTCTGTTTGCCATGCTGGGATTTTTAAGATTCTGTGCATTTGTTATGTATGCAACATTTCTCTTTTGTGTACATCATACTTCTTTAATTAATTTCTACCTATTAGCTTGTGAATGCAGGCATCAGTTTCAAATCTGTTACCTAGTTCAAGTGTGAATTAGCACTCATTCTATTAGTTAGGTTTATATGAGCAAATATATGGCAAATCGTGAGATTTGCATATCAAGCATTTATATGTTGCATATATGAAGTACAGCGTGCATTTTAAGGATGCATTATTTAAGTTATCTCCACAAAACAGAAAAATAAAATTGTTGAGACATACAACTATTATCCACACATACTCAATCTTGCAAAAAAATTGGTTTTGTGGCACTTAACGTAACTGGCATATAATTTAGTCAAGATGAGAACTCAGGAGTAGCTGACAAGTTAAGAACGGCTATATGTAAGCTTGAAAACTGAAACAAAAACATACAGGCTTTCCAGTCAGGGCACTATAGAAAACAACAAAAAATATCCATGATAGTTGATATATCATAGTTAACAAGCTCCATTCTAAAAAGACAAATGAAAGAATATCAAAATAAAAAACTTTTGATCCTCCATTCATTTTCACAAGTTCTTCTCTGCTCTGCTCTTTTGAGGCCTCACTTGGAGTTCTACATCCAACTCTGGGGTCCTGAGCACAGGAAAGACATGGACCTGTTGGAGCAGGGCCAGAGGAGAGCCACAAAAAACGATCAGAGGGATGGAACACTTCTCCTACGAAGAAAGGTTGAGAGACTTGGGGTTGCAGAAGAGAAGACTTCCTGCAGAAGAGAAGACCTGGGGGAGACATTTTGCAGTTTTTCAATGCCTAAGTGGGCTTGAAAGAAAAATAGGGACAGACTTTTTAGCCATAGGACAAGGGGTAACAGCTTTGAACTAAAAGAGGGTAAATTCAAATTAGATGCAGGAAGGAAGTTTTTGCAATGAGAGCCATGAAACACTGGTGTAAGGTGACCAGAGAGGTGGTAGATGTCCCATCCCTGGAAACATTCTGAGCCACTTGGCCTAGCTGAAGATGTCCCAGCTCATTGCAGAGGATTGGGCTAATGACCTTAAAAATCTTTTCCCCCTCAATGTTTCCTGTGATTCTATAATTCTACGATCCAACACCCAGCAAATACAATGACTTTTAAATACAGCAAAACGTTCTTGTTTGTCTCTCTTGTTTGTACTCTTGTGTGAGCTTAAATCAAAGTAGAATGTTAATTTCCAAAATAATTTATATAAACCATGGTTTATTTTCAGGGTAAAGATATATATTCTCTAAAGCATATATTAAAGACTCCTGGGAATACTGGACCTATTGTTTAGTACTTCAGCTTCAAAATAAAACTCAAGCATTCAAACAGTCATTTCTGCTTAGTCTCTTATTTTTTACACATGTTTTAAGCTAGCTTAACATATTTTCAATGCATCAGCTTCAGAAAAGAATGTTTTACAGTTGATGCACTGGTATCTTCTCTGTCAAGCAGATGTCAATTACATAAGCCTATCCTAATCCTCTAGTCAGACAAGGAATTAATTTTTCTTTTTTAAAGCAGCCTTAGACATTGTAGCTTAAGGGTAAAAGTCTCAGAGTTATGTTATCTTCAGGTTTCTGATGTATTTCAGAACAGGTATGAAATATGTTACAATTCCCTAAAGGTGAGAGGATACAGAAAGAATGTTTACTAAATGAGAGCCCAGTGGAATACTGTGAAACATCCTAAAACACACTCTCAGCTATTGCAAACTTTTGCAACTAATTTATTATAAAATATTATATTTATTATATATATATATACATATATAATATTTTTCTTGCTTAGGAAAAACCCCATATAATAGTAAGTCACAGAATGGTGCATTAGTGAATTGTTGGTATTGTCCTTGGATGTGTTTTCAGCAACTTGTGCATATCTGAGATGTCACCATAAGCACGTCATAAAATGGCTCAAAATTCTTAGGCACATGTTTTCCTTTTTTTTCTTAACATAACTGATTATCTTATGGAAAAGAATTAAAGGTCATTCCCAACGTAAGAATAAGTGAAAGACAGAACTGCTGTGGGGATTCAGGTAAATCTTGCATGAAAAGAAGATGCCTAACTAACTGTAAGACAATAGATTGGTCAATGTGAAGGTTTGAAATGTGGGGATTGGTCTGAAAAAAATCCCACTCCATTTCAGAGCTATAACCAGAAGCACTGAAGGTTAAAATTATGGTCAGGAGTTATCCAAATGAGATCTTCCCAAAGACCTATATATTCTTTTGTTGGTTAGTGGATTTATGTATCAGCTATGAAATAATCTTTCAGAAATAATAAAAGAAGAGTTAATCCAGTAGCAGCAAACATTACTGAAAATAGCACATGCAGAGTAGTTCTAGGTCTATGCTCATTCTTAGGAAGCAGGCAATTCACACGAAGTTATTTTCTTTATTACTTGGCTTAGCCCCTGAAGTGCTGCTAACTGGCAAGTAGTATTTAAAGCAATTTGATCTAAAGCTGTGTTTGTCTCCTGTAGATGTTTTTAGAAAATTTCAGTGAAGCTGAGGAAGTCAGCAGTGGTCACAATCTCTAGCTTGAGAAAAGGGAGAGAAAAAACCTTCAATTTGTTTAACCAGAAAGGGAATATATTTATACTAATATATGTTACTTGAATAAAGCTTCATCTCAGTGGCCCTGTTTCCAGAAAGCAAACCAATTTTTTGTCAGTCAGACTTCTTACTCTACCCCTGCTTCACTCTGCTGTGAAGCATATTTGCCTTTGAGTACAGCACTGTTCTCACCCATCTGTACCCCTCAGCTCTTCCAGAGTTCAATGACTCTTCCATCTTCTGTCAGCAAGGTGAAGAAATGAGGGATGAAGGTACCTACTTACACTCAATTTGTTAAGGTTCTAAATGACTACACAAATGAAGACAAAAGAAAAACAATTCCAATATATTATCTTCTTTTGGAGAAAATGAAAGCCTCCTGAAAATAATTTGTTTAAAGGGCTTTTCCCATTGAAATACTGCATTTTCATTGATATGAGTTCCTTTGTTATGAACTTTGATAAGAGAGATAGTAAAAATTTGAAATTTTTGTTAAAATAAAAAAAAAGAGATTGTCAAATGACCTAGAGGTACCATAAAATTGTATTATGTTTTATTTTCCACTATGAAAAGAAATTACAATTAATTTCTAATTTGCAACTGAATGAAACAGCTACATTTTTTACAACTAACAAGTATGGAGGAAAAACTGCAAGTGCAATTTGTTCAGTTTCTGAGAAAATGAGGCTACACGTGATTGTGTCAAGGTGATACTGTAATGCATACATGCATGGGTTAAAAAAAAAATGCTGAAAATTCAAAATAGAATATAAGTTTATGCATGCTGGGGAATCTCACAATTTGCACTAGATGCAGCCAGAAGAGATTGTCACTTAAAAAGTAAAAAGATGTTTCAGATACCAAGAGGAGAATGGAGGAAAGTGCTTAACAATGGAAGAAGGCATAAAGTTGCAAAAAAGAACTACAAAAATAGACTGTGTTAACTGGAACAGAGATTTAGATAACGCCATGAATTCACTCATGAGCTGAGAATGAGGTATTTGAACTGCATATGGAATGAAGGAAAAAGAGGTGAAAAAGAGCATAGGAACGTGGAATGGAATTGTAATGGCAAGTATAAAGTGTAGATTCTGAGATAACTGAAGAAGAAAAAGTAAAAATATAGGCAGAGAGCCTAAATGTGATAAAAATAAGGCAGAGGAGATAAGGAGGACTTTTTTTACTGTTATAAATTTTGACTGACACTGTCTGATAAGCACATATTTCATGAGGAACAGTTATTTTAGAAGACAAAGCTGAATTTTAAAAAATAACTTGTAGAGGTTTCTTATTGTCTTGTTGTTGTGGTTTAAACACAGGTGGAAATTAAACATCATGCAGACACTCACTCAACTCTTCTCTCATCCCCCCCCCCCCCCCAGTGGAGTGGGGAGAAGGATCAAAGAGAAATTTATGTGTTGAGATAAGAACAGTTTAATAATTGAAAAGAAAGCAGCATACAATAAAAATGGAAAAAACCCAGCAATTTTACAATAAAAGGGAAACAAATAAGGATGCACAATGCAATGGTTGACCAATGCCAGGCCCCCATTTCTGAACCCAGATCAACCACACTTCCAGCTAACTCCCAGCTAATTCCTCCCAGTTTATGATATTCTGTGGTGTGGAATATCCCTTTGCCCAGCTATGTTCCCTCCCACCTTCTTTTGTTTACCTCCTCATTACAGAGCATGAGAAAAGAAAAAAAGTCCTTGACTCAGGATAACAAGCCTCAGAAAAAAAAACCAAAAAACCAAAAAAACCAAAAACAAACAAAAACAAACAAACAAACAAACCCTCTCCCCCGCCAAAAAAGTAATAGCTACTGAGAAGAAATTAACTCTACCCTAACTGTAACCAGGACACTTGATTTTAAGAAGAGAAAAAGTTAAAATAACTTTTATAAAGAAGATTGATTTTATTTTAGGAAGGCCAGAAATAACTAGTTGATGAGCGGTTAGGAGTAGATCTTCTGTCATGACAAGGACATGTGCCACAGTGCATTCTGTGAAACAACTCCAAAACAATCAACTAACCAAAAATACCACAGACCGTTTAGAACATCTTGTGGAATCCACTGGAAATATGTTCAGTCAAATTGTGAAACCCATCTTTTGTGGACTAGAACATTTGAGTCACTGGGCCAAAGCCCATTAAGTATCTTGTCCCATATAAGACAAGATATTTTCTACTACAAGAAACACTGAATTTTAGTGACTTCCAGTTGGAAAGTTAACTGTTGCTAAAAAAAGGAAGGGATGGAGCTGGGAATTTTCTTTGTTAACCTAGGAGAGAAGAGTGACAGAAACTGCTTTAAAACATTTTTCTAAATATGGAGAACAAAGAAAGAAAGCAGTGCAGTAGTTTAAGAAGGAAGAGAATGCTTCCTTGCCCTATGAACAGTGATCGAATCCTAAACTTATTGGAATGAAGTCAGGATGTTTCATTAAAGGTATCCCTTCTGTCATACACTTCTGGTGAGAAATCCCTTGCTAAATATCCTATTTGGATATGGTGTCCCCAAATGGTTTAACCTGGACCCCACAGGTAGATGAAAACTAATCCCATTTGTACAAACACAGGTTATATGTCAAGTCTGAAGCTCTGACTTCAGACAGCAAGGCAGGAAGCATGGTGTGACAGACATGATACCAGCATTCCCCAACTAACCAAAACATAGTTCTTTGCTGTGCATTGTGCAACCTTGTGTCCAGATAATCTTTCCACCCAGGTCTACCTTTCTATCTAGACCATGAAACCCAGTGCCTTCAGTGTATAGCCCTCTGCACCCTTTGCTAGATGATGAGGCATCCAGAGCAGTGCCCGTGTGCCAGACATTGCCTCCTCCTTCCCTGATGAAGGCTGTGAACGAGCTGAGCATCCAGGGATGCATACAGTGGAATGGGAGTATGATAACATGGAAAGTCTTTTTGAACTATAGCAAATCCAGTGGTAATTTACTAATATATCTTGGTATCATCTATTTAACTCCCTTCTTCCAAAGGATCTGCAGTGTCTTCATACCTTCCTGAATCCTCTAATGATTTCCAGCTTCACCTACTCACTCACCAGTGACATACAATCCACAGCCCACTGCTGCTCAAATTATGTCTTCCCTGACACTGTATCCTTGTAGGTTTTAATTACACCAGATTGCTTGTTTTCTGCTTTGCTAGCAGATTACAGGAGTCAAGGGAAGGGAAGGAGGCAGGGCAGAAAGTGGCTTTATAAGCAGTTGCCTTGGCTCAGGGCAGTGAAATGGTAAGGGCGGGAGAGACAGGGATCAAAGACGCCTGATCAGGGTCTGCATTAAGGACACTACCACTGTGAAAATCTCCTTCCCCTTCCTGCTGAGCCAGGAGCTGCTCTTCTGTACCTTTTCCATCCTCTCCTCAGGGGCCTTCTCCTCCATGATTAAGCTTTTGGTAAAAATTCTTTATTCAGCGAGTGAATATACCTTTTCTGTTTTTTGGTGGACTTTCAAGATCTAGAGTCCCTGCCCCATTGGGTCCTCACTGCCAGATCTCTTGTCTCTCACTGTCTCTCCTCATTCAAAGCACACCAACCCTACCCCTTGTTACTCCTTGTGTCTTATCCCCTGTGCATTCCTTCCAACTTACTACCAGTCAGTGCTTTTACCTGATACTTTCATAGCTGTAATGTTATCCTGTAATAAGAAATCAAATCTATTTTTCTTCTCATGTTGTCCAAAAAATATTTGTGCTAATTCGTAACACTTGTCTCTCAGAATTATTGACTTGATTTTATAGCAAACCTGAACATGAAAAACACACTGACTGAATTATATTTTGATGATGCTGGTGAAGATTTTGTTCCATTTGTAAACCACTGATGGAATATGCCTCTTAGTATTAGTCAGATGTCTCTTTAACTCTTCACACTTAAAATACTCATGATGGATCATCAGTTAATATTTTTATTTCTCAGTTCTTTTTGCTTGTGCAGTAGATGTTGGTCACACTTTTGCCATTATTGTTATTATTACTATTCAAGCTTCTGCTACAGGAATTCTGTGATCAGAAAGTCTCTACAAGAATATTTAATGAATTCAGCTGATGACTGAGAGTGTGTGAGCTATAGATGTGCCAAGGGAAGGCAACAGTTCTTCACTCTCCTGATTCATTCTGTGACAGATGTTACATTCAAGGAGTAGGGGAATGTTAGAAATAAGCATTTATTTATTCATTCCACAGTCTTCTGCAGAAAAAAACTAGAGTAGTGACAGTGCTCACCCACACTGAATAGCTTAGAAATGCCAATTTATGATTAAAAAGAAAGCTGACTGTTCTGTTAACATGGAAACTTTTCAGAGCACAACAAAGGAAAAAATAATCTACTTTCAGGGTCTTACTGGCTACACAGTATGACATGTACCAGAGCACATTACTGCAAGTTTTATTTATTCCAACATGCAGGTCGGGATGGCAGACATTTTTCATGCAAGCCTAGAACTCACGCTGGCCCTTTTGGCCCTTTTCAGAGAGTTGATTTGGGCCCAGTATATGAGATTTCTCTATAAATAACTCTAGCATTTCTTGGCAAAGAGGTGAATTTCATCCTGGATATAGATGCTACTTCTAGACGAATGACACTCTCACCTCTCCCATCTCTTCCTGGAATGTATGCTGCCACAGGTGAGTGCCACTAACAAATTTGTATCAGTGCAAGACCAACTATAATACTCTCACTCTCCTCAATATCTAAAGAGCCAGCAAAGGACAGTCACATGGATTTAGTATTCAGTAGATTTGTGTATTTTGGGATATCAAAGTTCCACTTCCACTGTGATTCTGTAAAATTTTTGATCTTTGCAAGGAGGTGGTAGTGGAAGTGAGTGATGGAGAAGGGTGCATTTGAAAGAAAACCTTACCACTATGTTAATTCCTTTTTTCCCCTAATTTTTTCTTTTTTTAAAGAGATTAACAAATGTTCCAACTCAGAACTTTCAGGAACTTTACACTTTGCTATCCCATTTTGCCTTTAGCTTCAGTTGAAGCTCTGGAAACAGCATGGCATATGAGCTGTGAGTGCCCATGTGGCCTTCACTTTAGATCTCAGCCATGAACAGTGTTATCCAATCTGCTGCTTCCAACAGTAGCAGGAAATCTGTCATTATTGATCTGTTTAGACCATTCTACTACCTAGAAGCTGTGTTAATTGTTGATAATGACAGCTCACTGAAATCTTCTCCTTTACTCTTCCTTTCCATTTCTTCTCTGACTTCCTTCACCAGTCATGAATGTGGAGTGCTTCCCTTTTGGGGTATTCCCAAAGGATAATCTGGTAGGGAAATGTGAACGCCCTCTCAAAGCAACAGCTTACTGGTTGTATGTAAAAAATGTAAAGCCTTTTTTCTCCTGGACTTTTCAAAATAGGTATTTGATGCCTCCCTACAGGAAAGTACCATCTTTAAATACGTCATTTTTAGTGTGATCGTGGTGTGGTTTAGGAATGGACTTCCCAGTGTTTCCACTGTTTCCACTGAAACCCCAAACCACATGCTGTTCATTCTCTGTCCCCCTTTTCCCCTTCCCATCCCCACTGCAGCAGAATGAAGAGGAGAACAGAAGGCACAAAATGCAAATACCACAGACTGAGATAACAAAAATTTACTGGAAGCAAAAATGGCAAACGAAAAACAACAGTGACATCAACAATATTAATAACAAAAGCCTAGCAAATAGAGTGAAGAGCTCAGCCCGCCCTGACTGCTTCCTCCAGCTCAGGACAAGTGTCACCCCACTGCTCTGTCCACCACACTTGCTCGACCCAAAGGCACCCCTTCTCCCTGGAACAGAGTTCCTTTACCCAGCCCTCAGCAATGACATGAGGTTGTGTTGGTCTGTGCTCTAGTAGCCATGTTCCCTCCTGGCTAATGCAAAAAATTAATCCTGTCCTTGCTGGTACTAGGATAGATCTCTTACAGAAAATCACTATTTTTAAATCCAGACAACAACAAGTATACTTGCTTATTTCTTTCCTTATTCTTGAAGGGCATATACAATGGCTGTCTCCTGTCTCCTGAAGCTTTGTAGCTTCATTCTTCAATGGAATTCTGTTATTTGCTTTATTGTTGTATGTATTCATTAGTCCACCATTTGCTCTGTAGCTTTTCATTAAAGGTCTGTGAAACATGCTATCAAAATATCAAGCACCTTGCAGCTCTGATTCCCTTCTGCTCAGTATTCAGGTATTAGCTCCAGCAAACTTTCTGTGAACTTTTAATTGCAGCTGGTACAAACTTTGTGGTCTCCCTGCCTGTCTGCAAACATCTTTTGATACTGTTCTGTGATGCATTTGAAAGCTGAATCTTGTCTTTCTATAGAAAATCAACACTCTTCTTTCCATTTCTCTGACTGGATGAGAGTGCTGTCAGCGCCTCAGAGGATCAATTAGAAACGATTTCATTTGTGTGACTATAGAAAGACAATCTGAGCTCTTTCTCCAATGAAAAAACATATCAAGAGACTAATTTATGTCAGTCCTTCTTTCTGAATTAACCACAGCTATGAATTAGTTCTATTTTCAGTCTTTCAGAAAGCCCACATGCAGACAGTGCAGTATGACAGTAAGGCCACAAACTCTCCACCCTTAGACACTACTCCTAACACTGCCCCACAACTGGTTTGCAGCAGTAGCCCTAAACCGTGTCTGACTGCAGCACACAAGCACCAGAACATCACTGACTATGTGACATACCAGAACTGCTGTACGAGTGCAAAATTCCATGTGCCTTGTACCTTAGCATGGCTTTTCTTTATCCTTTCAACCTTGGTGTATCCAATCATCTACATGCAAAAAGACAGTAAGGTACTGTTCACCAAATGTTAGCTTTTCTGACTGAAGTACAGTGATTTTTGAACAACACGATGTCTTAAGGAATGAACAAGACATCTGTGGGAATGTCTATTAACTGGAAATTAGGAAACCACAGAGACTCATGAGGCGCACATGGAACTTGTATAAAGTATAAACATTCCTGAGTTATGCAGCCACCCAGAAAGTATAAATGAAGGGTTTAATTATCCTTTGCTGTGAGCAAGTAGATTATTAGAAATAGCTGCTCAAAAATTCTATTCCAGGTAAAAAAAAGGCAACTGCTGGTTCCTCAAAAGAGATTTCTGTGGTACACATTAAGGAAAGCTTTGGAAACAAGGACTATCAGTCATGGAAAGTAGAAAACAAACTAAGGAAAGCAAATCTTCTTCATATTTAACACGGGGTTTCCTCAATAAAATCAGTAGCAGAAGGTGCAGTAGAGGACATTACAGACTTTTAGAAAAGATATGGTTTCCTTGCAGAGAAGAATTTCAGAGCTATATAACTGCTTGTCACGTATATTGGTACTATAAACCCTTGAGTTACAATGAATCAGCAGAGATTATGGCAGGCAGGATGCCTATTCTGTCACAAGCGTCGTGTGTGGATGTTAGCTGTGTCTGGTGGTCAAGCCTTTTGTGTCATAGCTCTCCTGCCATGGACTTACTGTCAGCACAGCAGCACTCCTTTTCCCTTCCACATCCATGATTTCTAGAATAGTTTAAAATACTGATAACCTGAAGCATTTTTTATGTTGGAAAGGAAAATCCATAAGGAACTCTTCTAATAGAGGAGAATAATGAAACTACACATAGCTCTCCAAGCTGGAACTGCAATAGAGCACCTTAAGTCCTTAAAATCAGGAAGAGAGAAGAGAAAATAATGTTTTCAACACAAATAATGTTTTTATGAAACTGTTGTCCAGTTCCACTTTGAGTATGAAGAGTGGTTTCTAAAAAAAATTACTATAACATATAGAACTTCTCCTGTACCAAAAAATAGTTTTGAAGAAGTCATTTCCCACTTTATAATAATACTGAGTCACACTCTTGTAGTTTCTCAAATACAGTGGGAATACAGAAACTGAAAGCCTAATTACATAGCTTTTCTTCCTATGAATCTTCCTTTCTTTCTGTTAGTATGCAAGCAGAAATTTAAATGTAAGTCTAAGGATCATCAGGCATAGTAGTCAAGACTGCTATTTTGAAAACGTCATCTTCTTACCTGCAAAGCATTTAGAGTGAAATCCAAGCCTCGGCAATTCTCTTACTGATGTCATTTATTTCAGATGCATACACTGATCAGGAAAAACACTTTTCAATGAGGAAGGAATTGAACCGGGAATGTAACTTTATGAAAAAATGTCTTACATGTTATTGCTACAAGATTTTCCTCTTGCATTTCAGGTTTTAGACCAAAAACTATTTTTTTTTGTTCTCCAAAAAGTTGTATTTAGTTCACCTCTGCCACTTTATGGCACTTTCTTCAAAGCTAGCTTCTATATTGGAAAAAAAATCTTCTGCAGACATTTTAAATTTTAACCTGATTAACTCAATTATTTTATTTTTTTGATTGCCTTCAGGTACCTGACCCACTCCAATTAATTACTACAGATGATAAAAATAATCATCTTATTAACTAGAAGCCACAGCTAACATGGTACCCTCATTTAGTGTGCTACAAGAAAGTCATGCAGAAATGAAAAGCTTTAAAGAAGTTTTAAACATACACAAATTACTGGAAATATGATATTAACCCCCAGATCTACAAAATCTCTTATAGCTGAATTTTACAGTGTCTGAGGACCAGGATCTCCAAAAGAGTAGACCAGAATTTGGACAGGAGATGTGCTACTGTACTTCATAGTTATAAAAAAAAAAGCCTAGAACAAAAAACCCCTACAGCTAAAAGTAGAAAGTCAGACAAGTTAGAGTACTTTTGAACAACCACCTAAGTGCCACCTAAGTGTGCTGAAGGGTCCCTGTGTTATCTCACCTATTACTATAAAAAATTAAAAGGCTAAGAACTCATTTGTGTGTGCCATTTCTAATAAATAATTTTTTTAATTCCACAGTAAATTTTTCAGACACTAAAGTTTAATTCTTTACATATTTCCATTCAGTTTGGAGAATGGTTTGGAAAAGGAGATAGTAATATCCTCTCCATCAGACAGGGTGAAAACTATAAGGTCTATGTCAGGCAGAATGTTGCCTTCTCCGATGGTGAACATCTCTCTATTTCAAGATCAGCTAAAAAAAAAATTGGATGATGGAAAAACTTGGAAATGTTATAACCTTTTTGTAGTTATCTTTGGAATGAGTCAGTTCTGAAGTTCTTTAATTTACAATTGAAAATGTGGCTGGAAGGGTGAAAAATGTTTTTGAAAGTGCCAAACTCTTTGGATACTAAATAATTTTAGTTTGGCTAGTTGGCATTTTAAAAAGCGTTTTCACCAACTAGAAGTATTAACTATTCTCAAAGACTTTGGTGCAGCAAAAAAAAAAAAAAAAAAACAGGTTAGAAAGTCAGGGTTATGCCCTTGAATTGGGAGTCTAAGTTGGAATTTGAGTCTGTCTAAGAAGTCTCTCAGTGCTGCTGGAGAATTGCTGTTTACTGGAAGTACATCCTCGCTTAAAAATACAGGGGATCATAAAGGAGATGTTTTTCCAAAGTTCTTAGGCTATTCAGTTTCATCCTCTGTATCTAAGTTGAAAATGTTTCCTCGTTGGTTTAGGGGAAGTATAAATCAGTGTATCAAGCAAACTATCAGTTCTGCTTTAACTTAATCTCTTATCTCTAATCACGATACATATAAAGATGACAACAAACATTCCTCAAAATAGCAAGGACCAAATCCATTATTCTGTGAAGAAAACTGCTTGACGTTTGTGACATTTAAACCCCATTCTTAAATGTAGTCAGGGAACGTGGTGAGGCGTGATTGTTCTCAACAATCAAGCAACATAGGATGTCAGTCAGTAAAAGACGGGGCAGGGATGCTCTGTAGGTCACAAAATGTGCCTTAAATTGCTGACAGTCACATTTTGCTGGTGTAAAATGATGAACTCTTCTGCTTTTCTTTATTTTTAATCATTAATAGCACAGGACACAGTCATCTAAGGGTGTCCCTCTTTTGAACAGACTAAGGACGATGGTGTTTTCCACTTCTCACAGACCTTCTGATGAAACTTGTAATGAAATAAACCAGAATTTAGATTCTGTATCTGTAGGCTTGGGCCTGCAGTTGCTACAGTCTTATTTCACCCCAACAGTGCAATATTATAAATTATTTCATTTTTAGCAGTTTTCTGAAAAGTCTAATCTTCTAACTACAATAGGAGTATGTGGTAGATGTGCTGGAGCAGTGAATTCCGACTTGTGTGCAGAGACAGTGGAGGAGGCAGCTCTGTGACTGAGGGCTGGAAGAGATTACACTGGTGATGCAATTTTGAAAATGGTGCATGGAAATTTTCAATGCTCTTGACTAAGAGTGTATGCTATGATTCCTGGGCCACCTTAGAGAAATATCTCTCTTTCTTGACAGGCTTAAAAGCTCAATCAATTGCTGTGAACTCTAAAAAGAAATATCAGAGACTCATGTAAATTCTTTTACTATTTACAATAATAGATTTAATTACATTACATTTAATTACAGTGAAGTACTGTTGATGACTGTCTTCTCTTCATCTGTCTCCTGTCAGTCTTAAAACCATTTCATTGATATGCCTGGAAAATAAACTTGTTTTTAGAAACCTCTTCCTATCAAAGCTAAATGAATTTAATTGTAAAGAAAAAGGAATGACATTAAAATAGTTAGTTGTACTTCTAGGTTTTATAGCATACATAATATTTATCATATTAAACTTTGTCAATAGTAATTATTTTTTTTGTTAATAAAAGCACCATGCTGCCTTTTCTTGTGTTAACATCATTTCTTCAATCTCAGGACTATCAAACCATCAAACCTCTATATGTGATACACCTCTTCTGTAGCATTTATTTTTTTATGGCAACTTTATAGGATTTCTCTTTAAAAACCCATATGAATCTTATTGCAGAAGAAGAGCTATTGAGATGGATGTTTTTACAGCCATTTCATTTCTTTTCATTTCCTTTCTTAGCATACACATGCTTTATTTGGTATTTTGCAAGAATTTGAAAGCACCTTGTCAAAGAAAAAGTAGTTATATTTCTAGAATTACATATGTATATGTATATTAGCAGTTCACTGTCCTTGCTACTGTTTCTCAAGTTGCATTGGGGTAAGTTCCAGTGGTAGCAAATAAATCTTTGAATTTTTTAATGTAGGGAGGTGCAGTAAGAAAAATCTATGGCACAATATCACGTGAATTATCTGTCAAGACACTTCAAATCTCTCTGAAGATATAGTGGAATTAATGAATTACTAATATTCACCGTTTCTAAGGCATGTGTTTAAAGCCCTATCTATGTCGCAGATCAATACTTTAGAGTAACAAGAAAAAGGAGGAAAGTATTTCAATGATGAGGCCAAAAATCAATTGTTTTCTGTCAGACTTGATCTATATCAGCAAGACCAATTGAGATGCTCCAAAATGTTGACACAGTATCTTTGAAAAGAAACCAAAACCAAAATAAAACACTAAAGTAATTATAATTTGAAATGGGAAGTCATCACTGATTGCCATAGTAAAGTCAAAACCATTATTTCTAACTTCCTTTAGTTTGGAATTTCATTCATAGATATACTTTTAGTGGTTGTTCAGATGTCGTTTAGCTATTTTATTCAATAAATAAAAATGGTTATATCTCCATTATATCAAAAGGAAAAAAAAAAAAAACCAAAAAACAAATTAACTCTAAATTAGTTTTAGAATTTAGTTTGAATTTGTAGTGAGAGAGGAAGAAATCAGACTCAGTTTGTATATTATGGTACCTAATGTAGTGATCGCTAAGTAGAATTTCAGAATTACATTGAGCAAGGTTTGTGGACTGTCACTACACTGGGGAAATCTACATTCTATTGTGATCTTAGATACGAGTGTGAGCAAAAAAATTATATATCCTAATCTTTAAACTATATTTTAGCTATATTGTTTTACATAGTTATTCATCTTGAAGCTGAATGGTGATTGAGACAGTCATGCAAAAAGGCTATGGCTCCTTTAAGGAGGGGCAAATAAAAGGCTGCATGAGATTCTTGTGATGATCTCTCTGAGCCTGAATTTGGTAATTTTTGGCTGTCATGCAATTTACCTAATTCAATTTTTTCTGTGACCAAGAGAAGAGAAAAATAATTGACAAAGGGCTTGAGGATTGACTGGCTTTCAGCCCATGTATGAGGCTTTCAAAATACAGTTATCAAAATATTATAGACATTATTAACCATCTAGAATAATGAGCTGAATGTATTGGAGACCATCATCTATGGTATTAAACTCTTATTTACTAACCAGAACAGCCTTGCAGCTGCCTAATGAGAGCAATACTCAACCCATGTTAACCCCTGGACAGGGCTCAGGAGGTGTTGGGAGCAGGGATAGCTGACTTGGACCCATCACCACAGCACCTATTCTAACAATTCAGAGTTGTATGCTGATTGCTTTAAGGCCTGGAAGTACATCTTTGTAGTCTTCCGTTTATTACTAGAGATACAGGTTGTATATTTTTCTAGCAACATATTTATAGAAATGTATAAAATCCTGAGTGTTTCTATGCTGTGGCTAAAGACATATTTGGATGCAATAAGACAAGCACACCAATAGATATTTTAGATATCTTTTTAAAGAAAATGAGCAAGATTTCAACTCCATCTAGATGTGCAAGATTCAATATTGTGGAAGAATGCTGCAGATGAGGATCAAAATTATAGAGAGAGTAGAGTTTTAAAGGAAAGATCTTGGAAAATATCCAATTTTCAGTTACTTCAGCAAAGTCAGGGTAGCACTGCCATATATGCTTCTCTCAATAGCCTTAAAGTGATGAGAAATAGAAGATGCCTAAAATGTGCATAATTTGAACTGAATCTTCCTTTTAAAATATCCATCAATTACAAGCATTTAAGCTATAAAATTTTTCATATTTTTTTTATCCTCATATGCCTCCTAATTTGATTGGTTTGGATTATCTTTTTTAAAGTTTTTTAATACTTTATTTTTCAAGTTGTACTTAGTTGGGAAGGATAACATACTTAGTAATGCCTATTTCTGTTCTCCTGAAGCAAAGTAATTAAAACTTGCTGCACTTTCAGTTTGTGTGTTTAGTAGATATCTGTTAACATTCCCTACCTGGATTTTCTTTTTCTCTCCTGTGTATTTTAAGCGTATATTTGCACTTCTGTAGGAATTTGAGCAAGGGCTGAATGTTAAGCAGAGAGACTGTCTGTCACAAACTCCAAGTAATAGAATGGTTGAAGCTGGAAGGGATCTCATCTTGCCCCCAAGAAGGTGACCTAAAGCCATTTTCCCAGGACCATATCTAGAAGGCTTTTAAATACCTCCAATGCAAAAGTCCCCACCATCTCCTTGGGCCACTTGTGCCAGTGGTCTATCAACCTCACAGTAAAAAAGTGTTTCCTGATGTTCAGGAAACCTCCTGAGTTTCAGTTTGTGACCATTGCCTCTGGGGCTGTCACTGGGCACCATGGAAATGAGTGAGCTTACATCCTCTTCCAGTCACCTGCCCTTCATTGTTTTACATACATTGATAAGATCTCTCCAAATCCTTCCCTTCTCCAGGCTGAAAAGTCACAGCTCTCTCAGCCTTTCCTCATAGGTTGGATGCTATAGTCCCCTAATCATTTTTGTGGGTCTTCATTAACTCTCTCCAGGATGTCCATGTCTGTCTTGTACTGAGAAGCCCAGAACAGGACCCAATGCTTTTGAGATGGCCTCACAGCACTGAATAAAAGTGAGGGATGGCTGACTCACATTTCATGTAGTGTCCACCAGGACCCTCAGGTCATTTTCTGCCAAGCAACTCTCCTGCTGTGTGGCTCATGGCACATCTGGGTACCTGGGCTAATTCTTCCCTAGGTGCAGGCCTTCACAGCTCCCTTGGCTGAACTTCACAAGGCTCTTCTTGGCAGCCCATTTCATCAGTCTGTCACGGTTCCTCCAGGTGGTAGCACAACCCTCTGGCCTTTCCTCTCCATTTGGCATTTGAAAAGTTGCACTTTGCCCCATCATCCAGGTCATTAATGAAGAATATTAAACAGGAATGGCTCCAGTATTGATCCGTGGGGTACACCACTAGTCACTGGCCTCCAGCTAGACTTTATGCCACTGTCCATCACCTCTGGGGCCAGCCATTCATCCAGTTTTCAATCTGCCTCACTGTGTGCTCATCCATCCATAACTGCACTTTGGTGAACCCACACCGACTACTTTTGATGACCTTCTCATTCTTAATGTGCCAGGAAAGAGTTTCTGGAATTACCTTCCCAGGGATGAAGGCCAACCAGCCTGTAGTTCCTCAGGTCCTATCTCTTGCCTTTCTGGAAGATGTTGGGGACATTTGCTTTCCTCCAGTCTTCAGACAATTCCCTCAGCCATCATGATCAGTGCCAAGTTTCTTAACTATTCCTTGACCTGATACTCTTCCACTAAGGGTCCATCTCAAACTTTTCCTCGTGGAATTCCTGAAGGCCAGTCTTGCTAGTAAAGAGTGAGACAAAGAAGGTATTCAGTATTTCCATCTTTACCATGTCCTAAGTCCTGTGTAACCAGGTCCCCAACTCAGTGAAGGGCCCACATTTCCTAGTCTTCCTTTGGTCGCCTGTATTTTTCAGGTATCTTAATTCCAAACGGCGAAGGCTCTGTCTATAGGGCCCTTTGCACTATCATAAATTTCACCTTAGAAAAGGCTTAACATGCAGGAATGCAGCTTGGCATACCAAAGTTCCATCTGTAGCACAGTCCTGAAGTCTTGCTTTTTGACTGCAAGTTCCAATTCCCGCTGTATCAGGGCCATATCCTGCACAAGGACAAGTTGTGGTGTTGGAAATGGTCATGTCCTGCTGTCTGAAGACATGTCAAACCAGCAGAGCTGTGCAAGACCTGGCAATGCCAAGTGGTCTCACCTCAACATACACAGCTCCTGGTCTGACTGCCTTGGTAATGCTCTCTGTGAGACCGAGCACCATCATGGATAATGGCAGGCTCAGTGGAGGACCAGACTAAAATGCTTTATGGGCAGCAGGGCCTGGACACATCTGTCTTCTCCATCTAGTTTAGGGATAATTCTTGGCTGAGGCCAGACAGGACATATAGTCTGGAGGGGTTACACAAAACTGACAGCTTGTCCTGGATAACTTCTATGTCATAAACACAGTGATTGATGAGCAGCACATGCTTGGAAAGAATAGCAGGAGTGAAGCTGAAAATACTTCAAAGTATTTTGCTTTGGTGAGCCTAGTGTGCCCTGAGGCTGGTGATGTCAATAGTCAGGTTTTTATAACCTGGTTTTGAGCAGAATTTATTTTATTCTTGTTCATGACAAAAAAAAAAAAATCACAGATATGGTAGTTATGGTCAATGCTCCATGTTGTTTTTTTGTGTTTTGGTGAACTTGGTCTGGTAATTAGAGAAATAGAAATCTTTGTTAAAACTCTAATAACTAACCAGTGTATTCACGTGACACTGGTTACTAATAATGCAGATGAAATAGAAAATTCTGGCAACGCTGAGTTGATTAGAACGATAGTTGTATTAGCAAAGAATATCCCTGATACACAAGTTGGTAATGTATATGCCACCAATTGCAAAAATAATTTGCTAGAGTAGGTGTTATTTGTCACACAATGTATAACATGGTTTTCTTTTTAAGGTAATGAAAAAGTAAATTAAACTCCTTAGAGTGGAATGGAATACAGGCTTTAATAGCTTTGTTAACTCAAACAGTGGCTTCAGTTCACAAAATCTAACACTTAAAAGGGAAAAAGATTTGCATGTGACCTGAACTATTCTTTAGTTTTGCCTTTATGAAAAAAAAAATTAAAAAATCCAACCATCTGCTTCAACTGTTCCAAGTAATAGCCTTTATTAGGTGAAGACTGCTTGATTCATCAAGACAGGGACACTGCAGGCACTTTCAGTGATTCTTACTTGTATTTCTTTTAAAATAAATCAATCAATGATGTGATCTTAAAATTCAAAGTTTTAACTTTCTGACACTTTTTATTGAAGAGTAGTTTATATATAAATAATGAATGACATACTCTTATAATTTTTTCCCAAAAAATACCTTCCAAGGAAAGCAGAAAAACTGATCAGGGATTTTCTTTAGTCATATTGATTGGGTCTTGCCATTTGGCTCCAGAGATTGATTTCAGAAGAAAAAATATTACAAGGTTCAACTACCATCTCTGGAGAAAAAAAAATAAATTGATTTTTCATGAAATTGCAAGGTTTTAGTACTGAGAATTGACAAAAATTAACATTTAGCTTGTTTTTAGGAGTATTGTGTACTGACACATTCATTAGAGTGCAAGGATGTGCTTCAGGAATTTTGTATCAAGAAATGATTTAATATTCTAACTGCAGAATCTCCTGTTCTTAGTTCCTTAAAATTGTAGAATTTATATCTGTCCTCATTGTGAAGAACAAGTGAAAAAATATTGCAGGAAGAGCTGGAAGGGTTGTAAAAACTTGTTAAATTGTAAGTGTCTTAAGACTGAACTTCAAGTCTATTTGTGAGTTTAAAGATTTTTATGAATGGATTTTTAATGTAAGTATATCAGTATTAAAATTAACTGCTGAATGCTAACTGAATTGTGTGAAGACCATGAAATTTCTTTTCCTTGAAGCAATGTATATAATCTGACAACAAAAATGTCTAAAATTTGCAATTGTCCCTACATTATGAATCGTTTCTCCTTACTGCTGTGATGCAGTTCTCAGCCCTTCTGCCATAACCCCCAAAATGTAAATTTCCTTATCAGATCCATAATATGCAATATTATCACAGTGGAATAAAAGGAGAAATAAAACTGATTTTGGAAAAAATTACCTTTGACAACCAGACAGAAATTCCACTAATGTGAAGTTGTAGCAACTCTTCAAAATGTGGCTGCACATTTTTTTAATAGTAATTGTTTAAATGCTACACACAAGATAAAGATTTCATTAAGGTTAAAAAAAAAACCCCAAAAAACCCCCAAAAAACCACAACACCAAAAAAACCAAGCAATAAATGAAGCAAATATTGGCCATTAGGATCTCAGCCTTATCTGACATCTCCGGGATAGTACCTTAGAGTTCTCTCCAGAAAATGCAGTCTTTATTTTCCATGTCAATTATATCCTATCAGTTTTCTGAACAAAGGACAATATATATGCTAAGTTCTATCCAGTGTTGCATTGAAATTTATACAATAAGGAAATTTTAAAGGTTTTTGTTTGCTTATTTGATGACAAACTTGCTATATGTAGATTTTGTGTTTATTTCAAAAAATACTGGTCTGCAAAAAATGCTATACATGTACAGTGTAAATATTCTTAGACTTGCAACAAATATTTTGATTTTTATTCAAGATGCACACTTGAATCATAGCCTGCTGCCATGATTAATATGATTACATATTAAGAACAAAATTTTTGTGGCATAGCATCCACTAACTTTACTCTAAAATATAAAATGCTCATTTTGACATTCCCCACAAAAAAAAAAACAAACCTCTCAAAATAGAAATTTCAATGATGTTCCAGAAAGCCATCATTCAATCTAGAGCAAGCACGTATGAACACCTGCTCTTCCACAGTGGAGAAGTCTTGGAGGCAAGAAAAGAGGCTGTCGTGTGAATCCAAGGATTACTCAGCAATGCCTGCTGGTGTCTTGAGCAAACACAATAGTCTCTTGCTCAAAACAGATGCAGGTCACGTTCTCTGGGCCAACATGTGCAGACAAGACTGTTGAATTGCCATCTGTGCTTAATCTGTCACTGAAGAGCAAACAAGGCTGTTCCAGCCTTTCAAAGGAAATGCTGACTGGTACGAACATGTGCAGCATTAAAAACCCCTCCAGTCACAGGACTCTGTTCACTTATGCCTGCTGTTTGATTGCTTTCTTAATCAATTATTTGGCCAAGATATCTATCTTAATCAGTGTGGGCATTTATTTAAAAGATTAATTGCTAAAGAAACAGGAAAAAATTCTCCTTGAAGACTTTTTTACAGTACACTACAGCAGTTATGTAATTTCTGAACATGCCTGTTCTAATTAGCCATCTTCTTTTAAAAGTCATAGTTTTTTAAAACATGATTCTCTGAAATTACGTGCTTAGGGATGTAAAAATGTACAAGAAGTACTTTCCAGCTACTTTAATATATTATCTAAAGGGTTTTTTTAGAGACAATTCACACCAAAGCATGATTCCAGGAGAAATGTTCTGCCAAAACCATTAGTTTGCCAGTGGGTTTTTTAGTCCTCTTTTCTACAGTAGAGACACTTCTGTGGATTAAAAGTAGACTTTACCTTGCCAAAATCTTTCTCTTCTCTGAGACTCTCCTACATATACACTAATTCATGCAGCTCCCTCCATCTTATTGCCATCACCAAAGAAAGGATGTAATTTCACAAACCATGTATTATGACTCAGCTACTGCAGCAACTAGAAAAACATACCAAATTACTTTCTCTCTGGGGGCAAGATATCACTTTGATAATTAGGCAAGATGGCAGAAAAAGCTGGTGGAAAGATCAAGACAAATCTGCATACATTTTAATTAATATGGATGAAGTATATCTGTATAAAGTGACAGAGTTCCACTGATATAAATGGCACTCTGAAAATTAAAGCCTGAAAATTAAGCTTGATGTGTTTTGGATTTGTTGTAATTTATCTAGCAAACTGCTCAGCTGCCTGCTATAATGGGCTAGGTGCTGAGGGCAGGGAGAGAAGATTAAATATAGCCAGGCAGTTTAGTTCCCCAGGCTGTTAGAGAGTCTTCCTTTCCATGAATTCACATGAACAGTAGAACAATTTTGTTTCACCTTCCATTATGCCACAAACTGAAAGCAAACGAGACAATTTGCTAGCCTTTAAAAAGTCTTCATAAGCTTGGTTACCTATGAAAGAAGCAATATTATGAAGACAAAGACTTCTGAGAACCATTTATCATTTTTCTCTGCCAGTGCATGAAGCTCTCATGAATCTTCCATGATCTCAGATATTTTCTGGCCAAGCACCCCCTTTTTCTGAAAGATACTTCTGTCTCCTCAGATAATCTATTATTAGTAGGTTTTCTTCTACATTTAAGAGCAAGGTATCTCTAACCTTTATTTTACTGAGACTAAAAAGGAGACAATTCAGCCCTAGAATGCTAAAACTGTTTTTTTGTTGCTGTTGTTGTTTTGGTTTGGTTTGGTTTTTTTTGCATCAAACTGCCAAATTCAGTGGTATATTGCACCAGCTATTGGCACCTTTCTAAACAAATCTCTCTCTTATTTTTTTAGGCTGTGGACATAAAATAATCACTGTACTTAATGAATTCAGGATGGTTTCATGCTCTCAAGCTCTATTCCATAGAGATAATGACATTAAAAAAATCAATGTGTAGATTTTTTTTTAAGTCTCCAAAACATTTCTAAAGTAGCTCTTATGCACCCTTTGTGGCATATCCAGAAAACATGGCAGCGGAATATAATGGTCATTCTTAGCAATATTCTTGTGTATACAATATAACTTGATCCTGGTCTTATAATTTATAGAAAATTCAGTTTCTTAAAACTCATGCTAATAGAAATGAAAAAAAATAATTGGAAACAAAACCATAACACATTCCACTTTTGATGGAACCTCCCCTCTGTAACCATTGTTCTTTTCTAAACAGTCACAATTTTTCATTGTGAACCTGAATGACGTTTTAATTTTGACAAACTGTGTGTTTCAAGCAGGAAAGTGCTCTGCTGGGCTCTCTGATTAGCTCTGCATGCTAGAGATGAGCAGATGGAAAGCTTGTACTACTCCCACCAGCAGTGAGTTTCAGAGGGTTGATGCTTTTCACTTCCCAGGAATTTTTACTGGCTTCAAATTTTTCTCTTCCCACTCTCAACCCTCAATCCTCTTTGGGGCTGAAACCAGCCTTTTCTCTTGGCTTTAAGTTCTTGCTTCTTAGTAACAGTCAAAAATACTCCCTACCTGAAAGAAGAGCTGGGATGACCCCTGGATACACAAATGTTTTTATTTCTTTTGCAGTGTGCATCTAGAGTTTTCTAAACAGTTTATGAATAGATTAAACACGCTGGCATAACCATCAGCCTCAAGTAAACGACGGCTGTTTTGTCTGTAGAAAAATCAAACTTTAAATTTGTTTAGCAACTCACTTATCACCATTCAGAATGCCAGGACCAGAGTGGAGATTCAAATTCAGGGTTTACATGGCTGAGGGCAGCTTATTCACGCTGTCTTGAACTATTTTGTTTCTTAACCATTAAGGCTATTAAACTATTTAGAAGACTTGCCCTAAAATTACTGTCCCTTCCCTGCCCAAATAATGTAATGCCTTAGTGCCCAGGTGCCATTTGTTAGGGAAATTGAAAGGGTATTTTGAATTTAATCTGTTCCTTTCAGGCTGCAGTAGCTTAGTGCGAAAAGCTCTGCTGAACAGAGACAGGTTCCAGTGCCAGGAATGACAGCTCGGATCTGACAAAAATCTGCAATCGCAAATAAACCCTTTTTGCTGCAAAGGGCCTGCCACTTTCCTGGTGACAAATACGCGTTGAACTGACAGTGACGGAACGGAGCCGCTGCCCCGTTCGGCACTCCCGGAGCGCAGCGGAGCGGGGCGGCTGCTCGGAGCCCCGCGGCTGGCGGCGCGGCACAGCAGCGAGCGAGGCGTGCGGCGGGGCTGCCAGGAGCAGCTGCAGCCATCGTCTGCCCTTCCCCTTCCCTTTCACCCTTCCCCTTCCCCTTCCCCTTCCCTTTCACTCTTCCCCTTCCCTTTCACCCTTCCCCGCCTCCTCCTCCCTGCACTCCCGGGTGCGCAGCGCCGCCGGCCGGGAGCAGCCCCGCCTCGACAGCCTCTGCACGGCAATTCTGAAATGAGAAAACAAAATGTAGGGGTTGGCAATTACTCATATACGGATAAAAACACCGAAAACTAACAGCACAGCACCATGACAACCTCTCCCCCCAAGCCCGCTACATTTAATTTGGTTAATGCACCCTGTCTTCTTGTGTCGTCATGCTGGCTCTGTGATTACTCAAGGATTTCCATCCAAGTATTTCCCATTCAAAACGATTTAAAAGATAATAGTAGACAATTTAAGCCACCGTTCTGAAGAAACTGTGCAGTACTGGGATCTCAAATTTGTCATTGCTGAGTATCACAACCTGTCCAGTTCTCTGACTGAAAACATTGTAACTCATCGCTCTCTGTACAGCTTGTTCCTATCTAGATTACAAAAATTTTCTGTGGGTATTTGAAGTAGTGGATAGGCAAAAACTGTATCCTGTTTATATTTCCATAATGCATGTGTTAGTCTGCCAAAATGTTACAGTAATTTGGAATTCATAATGCCTCAGAAACCACTTTTTACTCCTGAGGGTAAAGCCAGCCATGCTGTGGATGAGGCATGGACTTCTGCTCAGTGTGACCTAAAGAACCTATCTTACACTTTCAGGGCTGAAGATCATCTTTGTTTTCATTTGTGTCTGGACCATGTTCTTGAAATCCTGGACGGGACAACTGATTTTTTTAGATATCTAAAGAAGTGGGATGATTCCCATTGCAGGTTTAGGATGGAGAGTTTGGCACAGACCAAAGTTGTTTATTCCATCTGGTATCCTGTTGTGTTCTCCAAATATGTTTTTATTCAGGTGTAATTTAATGAGGGGAGCAATGCAGTTTTTATTTGTAGTTCACTAGTTTGTAATTTTTAAGCATTGCCCATTATCAGTTGTAATTGTCACTATAGTACCCTGTCTTCAGGTGTTTGTAACTGAACATGGACTGAAATTTCCCATGTTAGACATATTCTTCAATTTTAACTTTTGGGAAACTTATAATCAAATTTATATTAGCTGTTTCTGAGAATATGAAAAAGTGTCATGTCCCTGTTAAAAATCCATGTACTCCTTCTTTTTCAGCCTCCTGCACTTCCTCTAAAGGAACTCGATGTTTAACTGAAACAGGACTTTTATTTTAGGGCACACCTCTTCTGTTGCAAGTGAAAAATGCATCAGTATTTTTTTTCCCCCATTTATAAACCTTTTAAAAAAAGTGCGGTTTAGTTATGACTATAGGAGGTTTGCAAAGGTTTTACATTTTGGCTGCATATTCCACTTGCTTTGAGTACACGTGCTATCCAAACAGACACATGTGCCAGCTCATATTCTAGGTTGAAAGGGCTACAAAAGGATTTAGGTAGCTCTGATCTTTTGATGGCTGAATTGAAGGTGTGAACTAAATTCAGAATAGGAAGCTTACTGCTATGGTGCTACCAGCAAGAACATTCAAGCCAGGAGGAGAGAAACTTTGGCTCTAACAAGGAAAGGAAAAACATACAGATAGCAACAAAGTCTCTGAAGCTCCGTTTGGACTTGAGGCCTACTGACACACATAGTTTATTTCTATACAGCTCATCCTTTCCCACCCAAAAATAGGATGGTGAATGCTGGCTTTGATAGGTCTTCAGCCCTTGTTGACTGCAGGTATTATGTAGAAAAGCGTTAGTTCATTCAGGTCAAAAAGATGCCAAGCTCCATATTGGAGATATACACATCTGCCCAACAGTGCCTTGTGCATTTTACTTTTCTCATGTAGACGAAGGCCTCTGGTGGAAGGCCTCTGGTGGTCGTGAGGTGGGAACAAAAAAACCCATTGAACAGCTCAGTCTGGCAATATTAGAGAAGATGACTGAGTAAGGAGCCTAAATAGAAAACATAACTTTGAGAGATAGCTGGCTTTATGTGGAGGCTGAAAGCCTCTCAATGAGAGAATCTGCATCACTCCCCTGGAGGTTATGCCCTTAGGCACTCCTCTCATAATGGTTACAAGAAGTTACTCCCAGCATGCCTCCCTGTTTCATGTAAATTGCCTTTACCCCATTGGCCCTTCCCCCTTTGTACCTCCCCTGAGCCCTCAGATGATTCGTTTGCTGCTTTACCCCACCCCCTGGCTTTCCTATATCAACCCTGCTCCCTCAGATCCCTTTGAGCCTGTTCGGCCCTGGACCCCTTCAAGGAAAGAAGAATGAAGCTTTGCCTTGGATCACCACACCCAGCTCCCGTCTCTTCCTCCTGCACTGACCAAAGCGGAGAGCTCACAAAAGAGCTGAAATCACTCTGCCTGGGAGCGAGGAGAGCTCACAAAAGAGCTGAAATCACTCTGCCTGGGAGCGAGCACGGAGGATGTGCCTGTACCTTGAGGACATCCTCCCTAGGACGCTTCTCTAGAAGGTCACGGCACTGCACCACCGTCCCAGAGCCTGCTGCAACAGCTTTAGAGAAAGTGCTTACCATGGATGAAAAGCTCCTGGATGGGGAATTCTGGGATCTGAAAGTAATTTAATTGCAATGTTTGTAAACAACTATATCATTTTCAAATATTGGATACTTATCTCCTAAACGTTTATCAAAGCAAGGTGCCCAAATCTCTATTCTGATATAGCAATAACAGCAGACAGAATGATAATCAATCTGGGGCTTTGCAGTCTCAGATTGGATTTCATGGATTTTGAAAGATATTGCATTTTTGTGTTTTTGTAATGATATTAATACATAATAGAACATAAATCATGTGGATATCTCATTTGCAAAAAAACTTTAACTGAAACTAAATTTACATTGTTAGGATTTCTTTTAAGCATATCCTTAATGTTGCAATTTCTTAAATCTATGTGGCATAATTTGTTTAATGCTTACATTTCAGATGTATTTGCTCAGCCGCGACTCCCATTTAAACTGTAATACCTGTGGGAATTTTATTGCTTTTTGAAAAGTTCATTCATGATCAGTAGGAAGGTGAATGCAAGGGAGAATTACTATGCTCTCATTAATGGTGTGGAACTGTTTTTTTAGTGGAATCACAGATTTGCTAAAGTAATGCTTAGCAACTAATCCATGTTGCTAAAGAACAAAAATACAGCCAAGGTAAAGTGCTTACAGAATCACACAATGGCTGAGGCTGAGATCCATTTGGAGATTGTGGAGCCAAAAAACCCCAATGCTCAGAGCAAGGTCTGCTAGAACAGATTGTCCAGGACAGGTCTTGAAGATCCAGAGATGCCACAGACTCTCTGGGCAGTCTGAGTCAGTGCTTGACTTCACTGAGGAGGTCAGTATTTCTCATATTTAAACAAAATTGCTTATATATCACTTTGTGCTCCTTGCTTTTGGTCACCACTTGGGCACCACTAAGAAAAATCTCCAACTCTGTCTTGTGTACTGTCCTCCTTGGATGTTCACACACATTCATAAGATCTTTTCTTCTCTTTAACAAAATGCTAAACTAGGGGCTGCAAAGTTCTTCTCAGCTTTTATTTGGCCACTCTGCATATAATGCCTAAAATGAAACACTGATCAGCCTGATCCCCTGCCTCTGGGATGTAAGACCATGGAAAGGAAGAGACACTACCTTGCTGTGCTGTTTGTATGATCTACTCCCAGGAAGAAGAAGCAGAAAAGTGTAACTTGTTCTGTCAATATGCCATTTGATAAATGAAGAATGGGTCTCTCTAGTCAGGCACCACTGCCAGGATATAAGGAGTGGTAAAAATAGTCTTGTTTCTTTATTAGTGTGCAATAGAGAGATATTGCCAGGTCTGTGGACTGCCATTGATGGCATTCCACAGCGATACTCTGTCAGGCTCATTTACTAAATTGAATATATATTTAACTATGTACAGTAAAAATATCAGTGATTTAGATTTTTGTGTAATGAATTATTTTTTAGCGTGAACACCAAGCTTATCTTTATGTACCATCAGATGTCATCAGAAATACCTATTAAGACAGAGTTCACAATAAGTTCATGTTTTAGGGAGTGTGTATTTTGGGAGATAATAAGTTTTATTTGGGAGGGGGAAGAAGCTATTATTTTCTCTCAGCTATTGTTTTTTACTAGAGATTCATATGTGTAACTCATACCCTCTTGGGGTACCACTATAGATAATCAACCCCTTTAATAGAATTTGCCCAGGCTCTTTACTATTAAGAGAACATTTTCTATCTTTTTTTATTTCTCTAATTCACAGTAGTAAATTCAAAACGCACAATTTTTTCCTTATGCTCTTGAGATAAAAGAATATTCCTCCACAACTGTGGTCTCTTTTGTCAGAAGAAGAAATTTTTAAAAGTGTAATAAGCTGGTTTTCCTTAGAAGTATTTTAGACAGAAATTCAATATTTAAACCATTCTCTGCCATATTATTGAGCAGTTCCCAGAGCTGTTTTTCCCAATTCAATCATAAAAGAAGAAGAAATCGATGAAAAATTCAGATATTCAAAACTTGGGATTTAAACAGTTTTATTGCCAGATTACAAGTACTTCTAAAAGACTAATATTTTATATATATATAAATAATGGCAGAATTAATTTTGAAGAAAGGCATTTCAACCTTATAACTGAACTTATATTCAGAGTCTTTTAAAACAATCTCCTGTGAGCAGTACAGTGTCAGTGGTCCACCACTGAACTCAAAAAAGTGACATACAATTTGTACACTGTGAATGGAGAAAATAATCTGCAATAATTTGAACTCATTCAACTGTGTATCAAAATGATAAATATTTTGTACTAACTGTGCTGCATTAAATTGTCATCTTTTCTAGTGTAATAACAAAGCAGAGAAAGGGAATAAGCAATTCCACCTTTATAGGGCTTTGGTATTGCAACGACCAAAGAACTCTTAAGATGCCAAATCTTTTTTTTTTTCTGAATTTTGAATGCTAATTGATGTTGAAATATAAATTCAGCCATTACAAACTGAAATTAAATAAATTGGACAAATCTTTCTTATCCATAAAAGAAAATAAAAATGTTTATCTTAATCTTTCAATTGAAAAACCAGTAAGGAAATTTGAATAGAAACAGTCTGAATTAGAATGTGAAATACTTGAGAGCTACATTTGAAATGCCCTTGGGGAAGCTCTGTTTTTTGTTCTTGTGATATTGCAGTTCTTGTCAACCTTCCAATAGAATAGAATAGAGTAGAACAGAACAGTTTTCGGTTGGAAAGGACCTGCAATGATCCTCTAGTCCACCTGCCTGACCATTCCAGGGCTGACCAAAAGTTAAGGCATGTGCTTAAAGCCATTGTCCAAATGCCTCTTAAATGCTGACAGGTCTGGAGCCTCAACCACCTCTCTAGGAAGCCTCTTTTAGTGTTTGACTGCCCTGTCAGTAAAGAAATTCTTCTCAATGTCCAGGCTAAACCTTCCTGGCACAGATTCACTGGATACCTGTCACTGGATACCTGGGAAAAGAGACCAGCACCTCCACCTTCACTTCCCCTCCTTGGGAAGCTGTAGAAAGCAATGAGACAGCCTCTCAGCCTCCTCTTCTCTGAATTAAACAAGCCCAAAGTCCTCAGCCTTCCAGCTCTTTCCTCAGCTTCTTGCCCTCCTCTGGATGCATCCAAGGATCTCCACAACTTTCTCAAGTTGTAGGGCACAGGATTGCACACAGTGCTCCAGGTAAGCCCACACTGGGACAATCCCCTCTTTTTCCCAGCTGGTCGTGCAGTGTTTGATGCAGCCCATGTATTTTGCCCTCTAGGCTGACAGGGCTCACTCACTGCTGACCTGTGTCAAGCCTGCTGCTCACCAGCACCCACATATCCTTTCCTGCAGGGTGGCTCTCCAGCCACTCTTCTCCCAGTTTATACTTGTGTCCAGCATTGCTTTTCCTAGGTGCAGAATATGGCATTTGTACTTGTTAAATTTCATCCCATTAATGATTGCCCAGTGCTGTAGTCTGTCAAGGTCACTTTTGATAAGCCAAAGTTTTATGAAGATTTTTATTGTATTTCAAAGACAAAAGTATACCAAAAGGAGGTATCATAATGAGACTATAAACCTTATATTTATGCAAATTGTTTTCTTCATGATTAGTGAATTTGAAGTAATTTTTACAGACAGTAAAAAGATAGAAAATTACACTGATTGAAGAACAAATTTACTAATATAGTTTTCAATTAAGCAAGGGTTTGATAAGTCTAGCATAAACCTTTGCTCGTTAGTTTATGGCATATCAAAGCTTTTCTTGCTTTACTGCCTCACTCCCTCTCTCTCTCTCACCACCCTATCTTATTACAGTCCATGATATCATCTTGAGAGCTATGTCAGGATATGGGAGCTTAAAAAGAGGCTTTCTGCCAAATGAGAGATTTACATCCTGCTAAATGTTCAAGTTCTAATGGTTTAAGAGAGTTTCTATTAACTATCAGTGAAGGAGAGAGTGAAGGAGGAAGACCAAAAGTTTAAAAGCATTATGAGATTTAAAGGCAAACTTAAGGAAGAGAATTTAGGACTTCTAAAAATTAGTTGGAGAAAAAAGTCCAAAGAAGAAAAATAGATCCACAGATCTAGGTAAGCACTTAATTTTATGAAATATTCAAGATACTTAAATATGTATATATATACAAATATATACTTATATATAGTTGCTTTGCACAGAGAGCCTATCAACACCTATAGCAGCATTGTATTTAATATTGATTTTATTTATATTTTTAGTAGTTTGTTTCACTAGAAACATGAAAAATTGAATAGTTTGTATAACAGAGTTTTACATCTTCTCTCAACTTAGAGCAAAGTTAGAAAAGGCTTATGGTACCTCATTTTATCTTTGACTACAAATATGAGATCCACAGCCTTTCCCACTAACATTTTTCCTTCTCCCCCTTTTAAATCAGCACATTATCTCTCAAGCAGCTTCTTAAGTCAAGAGTTTTTGACTGTTGAAAATACTAATATATTTGTGATGGCTGACATGGCTATAATTTCAGCCACCTTAAAAAGCAAAGCTACGGCATATCACCAAGCCTCTGCCTCTTCTTGGCATCTTCTAAAAGGAAAACTATTTGAGCATTCATGACAGGTCAAGGTACGTGGTCTGTGATCTCTACGGGATTTTTTGTTCTTTTTCTCCTGTTTTTGCAATGCATTTTATTTGCTTACTTGTATATATGCAAAAGCACAATTCAGTCATTGATGAACAGGTTGTAGTGTCTGTTTATGGTAAAAAGTATATTTATCTAACAAGTACTATTTTTTTTTTGTAATACTCATAAAAGCCTCCATTCTAATGTTTGCTGAAATACACGTTGAGATTTTAAAAAATTTAATCATCTAATTAGGATTTCTCTTTTCAGTATAACATAATAATGTACTTAAAAACCTTCCTGAATGGGCTATATGTACCTGAGGGGAACAGAGGGTCTCTAAAAATAAATCTCTGGGGTGGCAGTTTTGACCACTTTGGCATATGCAATGCTAGCCTTCTTCTGGTTCATATTCTGTCAGGCGTCTCTTAGTGTATGTGAATCATTAGACAGTAGGCAGCAGGCTTAGAAGTACATATATATATATTTATTTAGAGAGCTGAATGTCAAGCAGTTCCCTGCTCTTAATAGCTGATGATTTTACAAGTCAGACACTTTCCTTGTGCTGTCACTCCAGTTTGGGTTTCATATGATATATCGTCTTGGCACTTGCAGTCTTGGCAGGCAGACGGTGTGCTGTCCTCTTCTTCTTCTGCTGATGTGCCTTCAGCCTATTGATCTGTGGAAGGGCAAGCGGACATCAGAGGGAAATCCTCATCTTCAGAGCTGCAGTCACTAACTTCTCCAGACACCTCCACTGCCACTTCATTTTCGTCTATGTTCCTGTAGTCGCAGTAGCCCAGGAAGTTCTGGTTGGTGCTGTGGGGTGTGCACATCCCTGGCAGGCGGTACCCTGCCAGGTTCATGGGCCGGAGGCGCGTCCTTGCCTCTTGCTGTATTGCTGCTGGCAAACGTGAGGTTGTGATCCAGCAGCGCTTCCTTGCATTCCAGAGCAGTTCTCTCTTTTGTTCACTGCCAATCTGCTCATCTGCCTGGTGTTGGTGGATGGGGTCAGTGCATTGTAGTGGTTGTTGCTCCCAATTCCTGTTGCAGTTGTGATCCTGCCACTGTGCCTTCTCAGGCTGCTTCTGCTGTGGTCCATGCACAGGACTGCTGTGCTGGCCACCCTGTCTCTCATAGCCTTTTGAGGAAGATGCACAGGGTTCTTGCTCCATTAGGTCCTTCTCTCTCTTCCGTTGCCTTTGCTGATCATCTCCGTTAACGTGCCTACTGCCCCTGTGCTTCCATTCCTCCTGTTGTCTCCTGCCCCTGCCCGCCCTGTTGCTACACAGGAGCACGATGAGCATGTCTTTTGCCTGTACTTGCTGGCACTGCCTTAGTCTCTTGTCCTTGTCCTGACCTTGCTTGTCCTGTGCCTTCTTGCGCTGCGCAGCAGTGACCGCAGCCAGCAGCATGGCACTGCTGGGGCATCTGTGCTGGGGTTGGTTTTCCCTCCAGCTGCGGCCTGGCCCTGCAGCAATGGCCCCGTGGGGGGTGTTTACCCGGCAGGCCTGTGAGGGAGCCTTGTAGCTCACCCTCTCCATGCTGACACCCTGCTGTCCTGCACAGGCTCTTCGTGTGGGCACAGTGTGACAGACTGCCTTGCCACCCTGCCTGGAGGAGCCAGCGGTGCTTGGCGGTGACATGGAGCTGGTGACAAGGGCACCGTCCATCAGTCAGTAGGGAGCTCCCTCCCGTGTGGGCCCTGCAGGCCCCGGCCAGGCCTCGCTGGAACAAATGCCATCTCTGGCCCAGATATCGTTGCCAGCCCTGATAGTGTCACCGGCCCTGCTCTGTGCTTCCCTCGGAGCACCTCGTGGGACTGGGGGAAAGTTGTCCTGGGCACCTGGTGAAGAAGGCTGTGGAGGCCTAAGTAGCTGTCACGAGCTGGCACAGAAAGTCAGCACCTTCAAAAAGCCTTTCTCGCCCTCCTGACTCAAAAGTCTGCATCCAGCCACTTATGGCAGCTGTTGAAATGAATTCCTGCTTTTTCAGCTTACAAGGCAGAAAGATAGGCATATCATACCAGGCTTATCTCAAGATTAATTTTCTATGCACATTATATTTACATAACAGCAGGTAGTATTTGTAGAATCCCTCTTGTTGGATTTTTGTCATACAGAATAAAAACTAATGAATCACAGAATCACAGAATGGTGTGGCCTGGAAAGGATCATAAAAGAACATCTAGTTCCAACGCCCCTGCCATGGCCAGGCACATTTCCCACTAAACCAGGCTTCTCAAAAGCCCCAACCTGGCTTTGAACACTGCCAAGGATAGGTATTTTAAAATAAAATCAAAACATCATTTTTTTTTTCTTTAAAGTGTGTCTGTTATGGTGAGAGAAAAAGCTTTATAGATGACAGCTAGGCTGAATAAAAGAGTGTGCTCATTATCACCACACAAAGATAGGGATGGGATTTTTGGAGCGTATTTGTCTTTGGAAGTTTGCACATTTTGCATTGTTGTAGGTGGGTATTTATTGTTTTAGGCTCCCCGTCCATCCACTGATACAGGCTTATGTTTTCATAGTAAATGATGCATTTCCACATTTAGACCAGGAACCATGTTTATCTTTTGCTGAGAGATATTATCAAGGACTCTGAATTTTTAATTTTGTGCCTAATGATTAGACCATCTGTATAGTATCATGCCCTGCAACATAAATAGTTCTAATTTCATTTGTAGTCTACTTATTTAAATAAAAAATAAGAAAAATAATAGAATTTAAAGAAAATTATAAAATACTTGTTTGCAATATACACATTATAATATAATCGATAATCGATAATAGATAATAGATAATAGATAATATATTTATTTGCAATATGCTATACAAAAAGGAGATATTCCTCTCTTTTAGTTTTTTTTAATTTTTTTTATTTTCTAGGTTGATTTAGAAACCCCAACAAAATACCATAGCAAACCAAACAACTCCCTCAGCAAAAAAAACAAACAAAAAAATTCACGTAATCTTCCTTTGTTTTTGTCAACAAAGAGTTTTCCATTCCTTCAATTTTCGTTAAAGATGAAAGGAAAAAAAATGTGCCAAGTTTACCGAACAAGTAAAGAGAAGTCCCATCTACCCTTCATGTCAGGCTTTGGTATGATTTCAAGTGTCACTATTTATCAACACACGATGGCAGTAGCGGTCCATGAAATGGTTATCTGACACTGTACATTATTGAAACACTTATCTGCCGAAGGCCTTTTTTTCGAGAGTCTTTGCTTATGAATATTGACAGTTCTGAGCCCAGCTTCACAGAGAAATTAGGCCAAAAAAAAAAAAAAAAAAAAGGAAGGCTCACAGTCCTAGGTAGTGTTTGTGATCCCAACCTCCATGTAAAAAGTGGCACATCCGTGCTTTCATTAACCACAACGACTTTTTGGAAAGATTTCTGGCTTATAATGTTAACTGTAGCAGGTTCTGTAGTTACTCTTTATTTCCTGGTCAGATTGTAGCATTTTGGGGGTTCTTGTCAAATCATAGATTTCTCTAGCAGCCTGTTTAGCTAATAACGCTCCCTTATCTGTGATCAGTTTTGAGTGAAGTATCAAAGGTGCTTTCTGGAGAGCGATATTGTCTAAGCAAATACCACTTCTTTCAAATACACTTCATTTCCATTTCATCAAGGAAAAGTCTTTTAGACATGTAGCTTAACCCTCACAATTATGAGTTTAATTTAATGTCATTACTTGTCTCCTTGTTGAACCCTGAGAGCTTCAGCCTTTCTGCAGAACATGTCTCATGGATTTACTTTCAGGTGAGATCTTTAATAGAAACTAGACATTTAACATCAACTCCTTGTAACTTCAAATAATTACATGGTTGAGGTTCTTGTGGGTCTCCCAGGTCGAGTCTGTGACTGAAGGAATATTTGTACTGGTCAATGGATTATTCTGCTGAGGTAACCCTGTACACTTTCAAGCTCCAGAACCCAGCAGCAGAAATAGCTGTATCATTCCAAAAAGCCCAAGTTAACAGAATTTACCAAGAAGATCTCAAGGGTAAGACAGCTCCATTGTTTCAGACACCTTATGTTCTCCCAGTACTGTTCAGTTCCCCAGGCCAAGAAATTATTCACAAATTCTTAATTTCTCCTGTGAAAGTCCTTGCAGACATTCTTAAAAGATAGCAAGCACACAACTGTTGCACTGAGGATAAAATATATGAAATGTTATACCAATATTTTCTTTTAAAATCAGCACTGGTTTTACTTTTGTGATTCACCAACAGGAGCTTTTCTAAGAACATTGTCTTTCCAGCAGAGGCCAAGTGACAGAAATTATTCCTGAAGAGAGAGGACTCTGTTCACTTCCATGACTTTGGTATGTGTCTGGACAGGAATGGTAGAAAGCTGTAGCAGATTGGCCCATACATGATTCAAACGTAAGCTTGGCATTGCTACTGCTACTAACCTCTGAACTGTTATCTGAAGTGGGAAGAGCAGCAACTGTATTACCTCTGATAACACTAATGTGGTAAGGGAAAGCACATGCACAAACAAACAGAAAGGAAAATGTACTTCTCTCTATACAAGAGCTCTGATTCAGAAAACCTGTGAATTCCCTGGCTAGATTTTCACAACTTGCATTAGATGAGTACAGTTGACCACTACACAAGAGAGGGAGCTCTGATCTGTGATTTTGGAGGTTTCTTCCATGTCAAAGTTTAGAGAGATTATATTCAATTTAGTATTTCTTGACTTCTGGAGCACAATAGTTATTTTTTATTTATAGTACATCCTTTTCTTGCTGTCCTTGATCTGAGAGCATTATGCAAAACAGTCTTGACATTTCAGGTTTGCACCATAGAATATGCTTGGGGACCAGACATTTGAGCATCCATATTCCTTTGTATAATTGAGGTGCACCATACTCTTCATGATTAGCAAAGTTTGCCCTTTCCAACAGAAATGCATCTTCCCTGAAACAAATGTGCTGTGGGCAGCAAATCCGTCACCATGGAATGGCGCTTGACCACTGTACAAGAGCTCAGGGGCTGATTCAACCTACTGCAGCAGCTGTGGAAGGGGCTTCAGTGCTCTCCCTCATCTCCCCCTCAACCTTTGAATTTTTCTCTTTCCCTGAGCACACGTGTTCTGTTGGGAATATGAAGAGCTGATGATGGCATGAGAGGTGGCATGTGGATGGAAAGGAAAGACTAGAATTTCTTGAAATAAAACTAAATGCAGCTAGGGTCTAAGACTTTTGGAATTTTGCTGCTCTCCCCTCTGCCTTTCACTAAGACAGGAGAGAACAAGAATGATCTGTCTCTGCTCTCAACACTCTCTTGCTTCATCATATCACTCCATATCCTATCCTTATCTCACCTCACCTCCTTCTTCCCAGTTCAAACCATGCCAACTTTAGTCTGTTCGATGTTCTGTGTGTGTTCACTTCCAGAAAGTGGCAGTGAGGGTGAAGAGTGAGGTCTCTGTGAACAGTTTCCATTGTCTTTCCCAACAGAAATTTATAATTTATATTTTAAATGGGCATATATATTCAGCTAGATGAAAGGGAACTTAGATAATGAACAAACACCAGATTGTCTAGGCTGATTTGTTATGGTTTTTTTTGCCAAAGTCTTTCATCAAACCTTTATCACTGAAGATGTGCAGATGTTATTTGCTGCTTGTCACCATAGAACAGAATGAGCAGATACGTGTGTTGTATCTAGTGGATCTTTCCTGGGGCCTTTCTCTCTAGAAAAATGTATTAAATCTCCTGCACTAAAGGAGAGGAGTTACTCCCTCCCAAGAGGGAAATTTTCTAATCTTTACCTGGAAAACCTGTTAAACAGTAAAGCGGAGATTTTTTTTATGAATCAAGTAATTGGAAATTGAGCTCCACAAGGTGATTTGTGACTTCAGTCTCTGAATCCTGGTCGTTACTGTATTGAACTGCAAAATTTTCTCTATGTAAATATGACAAAGGAAGGTTTGTTTTGGGTTTTTTTTTCATTCTCTATGCAGAATAAGATCTAGTATTTCTCAAATAGGAGATATTACGTGAGATTTTTATTACCACCTAATCTGTCAGGCAAGTTTATCAAAGATACAGAAAACAGCTTTGGGTCTCATCAGCATTACACATATAAATTATTGCTGCAAAAATAAAGATAGATTATGGGAGGGTAATCTGATACTTTAGATTTCAGCTCTATATTTCATTATTGATTCAAGGAAAGATTCTGTTTTCTGAAGAAAACATGGGGTTTTTTTAAATATTGTTAGTACTTTTCCAAAATGGAAGGACTTTTAAGGAAAAAAAATTAAAAAATAGGTGTATATCTGAGAGAATAATATTTAAATAAAATAAGCCCCAATAAATAATCAATTATGTACACATATTTTATTTTTATTTCTTTATTTACCATGTAATAGCTGGACTTTAATATGTAAAATTATTTAATTTTAGAATTCATATGCTAGATCTGAAAAATTCAGCAAAAAATTTGGTTTTTCCATTGTTTTTGTAGTAAAGTATTTTTCTTGATATTGGTAAATAACTTGCAGCTGGGTAGATAATAGATTTGTCTTTTAACATTTCATAATCTTCTCAGTATCTCATTAATAAATTCCAATATTAACAGAAATATTTCCCAAATCAATGTTATTTATTTGAATTCATCTAGGTTAATGTAGCAGTGAGTTAATGATTTGTCTTTAGAGATTCTTACAGCATATGACAGTCTTGGCTGCTGTCAAAGCTTAGATGAGGTTACCAACTGGCAAACGGGGTAGACACATGTATGCATAAGGTGTTTTGCTCAGGTTGATGGGATTTCCATCCAGTCTGATGTCTTCAAGAGCCCTACGCACATAAGTAAAATCCCTCATTTTGCAGAAAGTATCTTCATGCATCTCTTGAATGTTGTTGTTCTAAAAGAAAACAAGCAAACAAAAAAGAAGCTATCAGAATAGTTACCTGAAAGTAATTTTTTACACCATTTATGGATGTATTTTCAGTGTCTAGAGAGATATTTGCTTGAACTCAAGGGCCCAGATTTTGGCGGCAAATCATCAACAGAGAAATCTTCCAAGCAGGGGAAAATTTCTTGGCCAGTGCAAAGTTTCAAAACTAAGTAGCTCAAACCATGTAGCAGAGGCAGGCTTTAAAGGAGGAGCCTGGTAGAAGTATAGAGCATTTTCATTTCCAGATTATAGTGAAGAGCCTCATTAAGGCAAATTTGATCCACAATAGGCCAGTACAAATATCATAAAAACATAATTATCATCCTGACATCTTAATATGCCTCAACCTGCAAAGGTACAACTCTAATTTGATCTGTGACAATTTCTTTCCCCCAGGCCCTCTCACATTAGTTTAACTCACATCCGTATCTATACTGGGAAAATAGAATGCTTTTGGTTTTATTCCTTTGACTTAAATTGCTCTTACATGCCTTATATTCACTGAGCTTCCGTTCTTGAAGTGAACCATTCTCAACAAAGAATTGCTGAAATACATCATTGTCAGGAAACTGGGACTAAAAAGTTCATAATTTAAAATGAGGGCTGTCTGAAAATTCTTCTCTTCCATTCCTTTGCTAGTCAGAAATTGGTGTAGAAAAAGTCCAGCACTGAATATTTAATTTACAGTCACAAATAGGTGAGAAAAAGTCAGCTAGCAAGCAGAGATTTTTAATAAATTTACTTACTGAAAAATAGAGGTTAAATGATGTGAGGTACATTACATTGCTTACTGAAAATTTTTTTATGTATGATGTAATAAGTAAAAATATCCAATAAACAAAACTGTAAATTGGTACCAGAGGAGATAAAGGGAAAGAAGCAGATCTGGAAAAGGTTGAAAGGAAGAATTCACAGAGAAACTATTAGATAATAGTAAGTCTAGTATTTGATTTTTGAAAAATATTGTATTACAAATTTTGAAAATTAATGCTTAGCTGAGCTAAATTTTACTTCTTTGAAAGACTGCAATCACTAGTTAATTTTATGTTTCCCATAGCTTGTTTAGTCAAGTAAGAACACCTTTTGGATAAACAGAAGAAACATTACAAGACAAATGTTTGCCCTTCCCAGTTGTGCATCCTATTTGAGCATGATATAAGGAGCCATTTCTTTTGTAGCCTACCTGAAGATGAAGAGCTTGGAGGCTTTCAGGGAGTGACAATGGAATGTGGTCCAAGTTATTGTCAGTGATATAAAGATGCTGCAGTTCATCCAGATTCTAGAGGAAGATGGAAATAAACCATTAAGACCAATAAGACATATTTGAAAATCTCTATCAGGTAAGTTTGAAATCTATCACTGCAATGAGCACCACAAAACATTTTGTTTCAACATGATATGGTGAAAAGACAGAAATTCAAAGACAGTAATGAACTCTGATTTGCATAGGCTGGGAATGTTGTTGATAAAGGTTGGGTGTTCAGATTAAAATGAAGGGGAAAATACCTACAGAATTATTAAAGATGTAATTTTAATGATGATGTTCCTTTCTTTTGTGGCAAGGCTACTTAATTTTGTGGAAGTGTATTGTGTTGAAGCAAATAATAACTGTATAAGAAATGCCTGAGGTAAAAATACATTTCTCATTCCATTTCAGAAGGTAAATAATTTTTTCCCTTGACTTGTTGAAGGAATGAGTGCTGAGAGATCTGACAGACACCATAGCTAGGCTGCTTACAGTGGTCTTTGAAAGGCCACAGGGATCAGGAGAAGTGCCTGAGGACTGGAGGTAAGCTAGTGTTACCCCTATCTACAAAAAGGGCAAGGAGGATCTAGGGAACTACCATCCAGTCAGCTTCACCTCAATCCCTGGAAAGGTGATGGAGCACCTCATTCCAGAAGCCATCTCAATCCCCAGGGATGACAATAGGGTGATCAGGAGTAGCCAGCCTGGATTTGCTAAAGGTAAATCCTGCTTGACAAACCTGATTGCCTTCTAAAATGAAACAACTACCAGAATGGATGAGGGGAGAACACTGAATATTTTCTACCCTGACTTCAGCAAGGCTTTTGATACTTTCTCTCATAGTATACCCTTAGCAAACTCAGGAAGTGTGGTCTGGAAGAGTGGAGAGTGAGGTGGATTGAGAACTGACTGAATGGCAGATCCCAGAAGGACATAATCATTGGCACAGTCCAGGGAGGTCTGCCACTAACACTGTCCCTCAAGGTTCAGTGCTGGGCCCAGTATTGTTTAACAAGTTCATCAATGACTTGGGTGGAGGGACAGATGCCTCCTCAGCAAGCTCACTGATTACACAAATCTGAGAGGAGTGGCCAATACCCCAGAGGGGTGCCCAACCCTCCAGAAGGACCCCAACAAGCTGGAGAGGTGGGCTGAGAAAAACCATCTGAAATTCAACAAAAGCAAATGCGGAGTCCTGCACCTGGTGAATAATAACCTCACACAGCAGTATGGGCTAGGAGCCAATCTGCTGGGCAGCATCCCTGCAGAGAAGATCCTGGGGGTCCTGGTGGACCTGTCCATGAGCCACCAGTGCCCTTCTCCCAAGGGCCTGGGGCACATTAGGGAGAGCATTGCCAGCAGGTCAAGGGAGGTGATCCTGCCCCTCTACTTAGCCCTGGTCAAGCCCAGAACAAGAAGGAGACATGGAGCTCCTTGAGCAGGTCCATCTGAGGGCTACAAAGATGATTAGGAGACTGGAGCATCACTCTTATGAGAATGAGCTGCACTTCTAACCACATCCTCTGGAGAGGAAGAAAATATTTTCCCATTACACCCAAACTTACTTTAAATGCCTCATTTGGTATCCCTCTGCGACCAAGCCTGTTCTTACTAACATCAATGAATGTTAAGGTAGATGGTAGCTCAGGGAGTTGCCTTATCCTATTGTCACGGAGCACCAGCTCCTGAAGTTGGGGCAATCTTCGGAAGGCATCCTTGTGGATATCTGATATGAAGTTTGCAGTCAAATCAATCCTCTTTAAATGGTCTGGCAGAGAAATAAGATATAACAGACTTATAAGAATGTATTTCCTGAAATTTAAAAAACCCTGCCTGTGTCATTCTTTATACATCTTTCAGTAAAAGATTTCAAAGTTGAGTTTTAAGATTTCTGTGTGTTTTGGGAATCTTATAAATTATTGTTTGGAAAAATGACACTTGAAGGGAAGTAAACATATTTTCTACTACCTTGTCCCACATTTCTTTATTTCAACACCCTGCTATATATAAGAAATTTTATATATTGACTTCTTTATAAAATACACTCAAGCACTTTTTCAAATTAAAAAAAAATTAAATTGAATATTTGGGAGGTTTTATTACTTTTCTAAAGATGATTGCAAGTAACAGCAAAAAGATCAATGATCACAGTTATTTATAATAAATCAAAAGTTTGACAGAAAATTTGCATGTAATGTACGGACTTTTATGCTCCAAAGTAGCAAAACGCATGTGCATTTATGTGTAAAATTTACCATAATAAATTATATAAAATATATATCGCTATATTTTTTGTTGATATGAGCCAGAAATAATCAAAATTAAAGGTGATTTCAATAATACTGCTATCCATACTTAAGTTAGCAAAGTCATTTCTGCCGATCTTCTTGATTCTGTTATAACGTGAATAGAAATATGTGGTTTCCTTAGGCAATGGTGGAACAGCATCAAGCTCACGATCATCACAGTAGACTGTTGTCCCTAGGCATGTACATAAAAGGCAAGTGGGAAGACCTATCAAGAAATTTAAAAGAAAACACTTTGTTAGAAAAGAAATTTATAAAAATCATACAAAAATTACTACAGTGAAATGCTCACACAAGAACCTAACGATCACACTTTGTCTATGGTAAAGTTCACTTCCCATTCTGCTTTGATCACCAAATCATATAATTGCAACAGTAAAGTGATTAAATTATTTTTTGAATGAATTTATTTTTCTCCCTGCGCCTAGAAAAACAATTAACTTGTTCTAATAAATTGTTTCTCAGACTATAAGAGAATGTTTGGTGACAGCAACCAGCCAGAAGTTGATTTCCCCTTAAGCTAGCAGGTGTATACTTCCATCTAGATGGAGGAATAATGGCTGATGAACAATATTTTCTACTTCATCTGTCTCTCTGTCACTCTCATTTTCCCCTTCCCTATTTATATTTCTTTCTACCTCTGTCTCTTTCCCTCTCATTTACTATTAAATAAAATCTATCCTGTTGACCTTGGCATATGGTCTCATTTGCATCTTTATTCAGGCAGAGGCATACCTCTAACAATTTTAATAACCAGGCTGTAACACTTCTGACACTGACTTTTTGATACATCTTTTCATTGATTATGAATATAAATCAGCATCTGTTTATCATCTTTTAATCCCATAGAAATACTTTCTTGATTAATGTTTTCATCCTCCTTGCAGTAGGTGGGGTTTTTTGCTCTTACAGAATAGTAGGATAATTCAGGAATATGAAAATGCTTTTCTTACAGATTAGTTTTTCCTCTAGATCACATGTGGCTAGATGAGAGATGTGCCTTCTTAATCTGCCCTAATTACCTGTAAATTATTGAGGTGCCTTTTGAGGCAAGATTAAAGAATTGCTAACCGGAGTACTCTTTTATTTTTATGTGATAATTTCTACTTGGACATCTAGGAATTAAATTTCTAGAGAGATAAGGATATTTTCATGCTTTCCCGAACTTTCTCCTCAGGGTAAATTAAATTGGCTGCAGAAAGGAGGGCTGACACAGCAAATTTAGGCCTAAATGAATACAGAGTTAAGGATGGCTGATATTTTTTCATAATATTGCAATATAGCACCATAGTATGGGAAAAGGTTTTCACCCTGTCCTATTTTTGATGTTGGAGGAGTGGTATTTTTCACCTATGTCAGACATAGACATAGGAAACCGAAAAAAAAACAGAGGTAGGGGAAGGATTCAAAAAGCTATCAACAAGAAAAATGGGCTTGGCTTAATGTTACTGAGCCTTGTAATCTCACCTATAGCATGTACCAAAATAAGACTATAAGACTTAATTTAATAAGACTTATTAAATTCAGTGAATACACAATTTTGGAAGTAAAAACACTCCGCTTTATATTTGGGTTTGGGTTTTTTGTTTTTTTTTTTTTTTCATTTCATTTTTCTTCTATGGCACTCAGGTGTAGTGTTAGGCATAGTAAAAAGTAAGATTTTCCTATTACTGTACGTTGACCACCATACAACACAAAGATCCCTCACAGCAATGGAAAACTCTAGTAAACTTTACCTACTATAATTTAGAGGGGTTTCTGACAAATGCCTAAAATTCGCATTGCAAAATTTGTATGGGAGAGGGACAGATAATGTTTTGGAGTTTTAATTCCCCTGCAAGATTTATAAAGTTCTTATTTCGCTATTGATGGTCAGAAAAACTGAAAATCATATTCACTAAAAAGTTCTAAGTAGTTCCCTTTCCTTAAGTTTTTCAGTTTATAGTTTTCATGGTCAAAAATTCTTCAACATTTCAGTTCTACTTTGTATGAGTACATCTATAAAAAACGTAGCAAATCATTATAAGTAAAGACAGTTGATAATGGTATTGAAATCTACGACAGAAAAACAAGTACTGGTAGCATTGCCAGCCACCAGCAAATTTGCAAGTTGTAAATCTTCACTGGTACAGTTGTTTTCATAGTGAAATAGTATGGAAACCTTTTGACTAAGCACCTATCTGACTTTGGTGAATTCAAGATCAGCATGTTGTATCTTTCTTCAGCAAGGGACAAACAGAAATTATGTACTTCATTTTCAGTAAAAAAGAAAATAAAATTGGCTTTCTCAAAATCAAAGCTACACACACAAAAAAATTCTCTTTCCTACTAACCATCTTTGGTCTGGGGTCCAAGAACCCCTGACCCTTGTGCTGAAGACCCATCAATTAATTTTGGTGTTGAAACTTCATCCTCAGTTTCTTCTGTCAATGATGCAGAAGAAAAACTCTCTTGAATTACAGAAGGTAGTTCCATCCCAACATCTGTCTAGGGAAAATTAAAAGGAAATGTTACTGTTTACTTCCCTTGGAAGCTGTTTCTCTTCAGTTATTCATGTTCTCCCACTAGAGGTCACATATTTTCTGAGATTTAGTGCTTGAGCTGCAGTTTATCCAGGAGCTATAATGAATTCTGATATATAAAAAATTAATGAAAATCCAACATACTTATTCACTTTTTATCTCTGTATTTTGATTATTTTTAATGTATACACACATGCATGTACTTCATTACTGAGAATATATAGTAGCAAAATTATTTTTTCCATATTTATTTAAAAGTAAATTCGATTTGTGATAAAAATTGATAAACTGTGTGTGAAAAATGAAAATTTGCTATGAAATATCAAAAAGGTGCAAGTCATTTACCACAAAATGGTGAATTGTACCATCACAAATCCAAATCCATTATAGCTGTGCAGTCTCTGCTTAGAACAATAACATGATGCAAAAATACTACTAAATAATTCTGAACTCCGATACAACTTTCAAATATGTTAAAGACTCTGATTTACTTCATTCATTAGAAGCTGTATTATGTAGTATGAAAAAAATGATATAGTTAAAAATATTGGATAAAACCTTGGTTTTAAAACACTTACAGAATTTGGAAAATCCTTACATGGAACTAGGAAATTTATTTTTTAGTCCTTCACTCAACATAATTAGTCAAAGCAGTAAATTTTGTCAGGTTAACTTTCATTCTAAAAATGCATTCTGCTGATTTTCCTATATGACAATGCTGGATAAAAAATAAGATGTAGCAATTTTCTTGTATCACGTCACCGCTCATAAAAAGAGTATTGCAGACTTGCCAGGCTTGTTGCAGAGGGGTCTGTGTTAACAAAGAGGCCGGGTTGTTTTCTGTTATCACCCAGACATAGTTGTGTGATCTTTGCAAGTTACTTTCCCACTATATCTTCACTTCCCCGTGTGTAATAATATTGTTCAGCTGAGCCAGAGCCCTTTCTGGAAGTGCGCTCTTTATTCTTTAAATCCAAAACAATGAATTAGGGGTTTGCACATCTGAGGTATTGTTTAAAATGTAGGTAATGCATTTAATTCTGTGAGTGCTGCACTCCTGTGCTGCAATTAGCACTCCTTATCTTTTTCAAAGGCACAGCCAAATATAGGAATTTTGTCACAGTATCATTATTCCAAGTGCAAGGGCACCAAAGCCCAAAATTCTGCTTCAGTTTTCGTCCGCTGCAGTTTTCTAGCACATACCACTGCAAAGCTATTGAATCCCTAGTCTTTCACCTGAACAAGCACCTTCTTGCTTGAGACCATCCCACAGCTACTGCTTTCTTTGCTATCTCCATGAAGAACCAGTTGTTGAAATCAATTGCAATAGTGTTCATAAATTCTAATTATAAAGTACAGGTAAAAAGTAATTGCACCCAGACTGGCCAAATAGAATTTTTAAGATTTGATTTTGTATGTGGACTATAGAAGTTAAAGGAACTGAAACACCTGACATCTGGATTCCAAGCATGGAATCCCCTATTTGCATCTCTTTGTATGTGTACATATATTTCATATGTAAGCAGCAGCTCAAGGGATGTGATTCTGCCCTTCTACTCTGTTCTTGTGAGACCCCATCTGCAGTACTGCATCCAGCTCTGGAGTCTCCAGCACAAGAAGGACATGGGCCTGTAGGAGCAAGTCCAGAGGAGGGCCAAGAAGATGAAGACAGGCTGAGAAAGTTGGGATTGTTCAGCCCAGAGAAAAGAAGGCTCTGGGAAGACCTTATAGCAACTTTTCAGTACCTAAAGGGGACCTACACGAAAGCTGGAGAGAGACTTTATGAAAGGACATGTAGTAATAGGACAAGGGGGGATGGCTTGAAGCTGAAATTTTTATATATTATTAAATTCTTTACTATGAGGATGCTGAGGCATTGGAAATGGTTGCCCAGAGAAGTTATGGATTCCCTTGCTCAAGGCAAGGTTGCATGGGGCTTTGAGGAACCTGGGCTCCTTGAAAGTGTCCCTGCCCATGGCGGGGGCTGGAAGTAGATCTTGGTCCCTTACAACACAAGCAATTCTACGATTCTATGAACTGTGAAAATTTTGAAAAAAAACCACTTTGCATCTCATAACAGACTATCTTGCAGCATAGCTATATATCATTACAAGCAGTATTAAGCATTATGATCCTGGATTGCCTTAGAACATCTAAATAACTGCCTAAAATCTAATTTTTTTTGCACATAAATTAATTGGTTTAGGTTATATAATGGCAATAGGTTCAAATATTTTATATCAATTAGTTTCACTGAAGACAGAGAACATGAAAGCAATAAAAAACCAGAAAGCACTCTGAACTGCACAGGCTCAGATTTTGACTAAGAACATTTTGGGTTTTCTGTATATGCTTTAGTTGTATTCTACTAAGCCACAGATACTATTATTAATTTGAGTTTATGGATAAAAATGCCTCAATACCATTTCCAAGGTCATCTCACAAAACGCAAGGTAATCAAATGAGTAAAATGACCTTCAGTTGAACTGAGTAATGTGAGTTGATGTAAATAAGAGTAAGGATGCACCTTGTCATTTTGTACAGACAAATACACAATGTTACCATCTGCAGCACTGACAGTAGACAGCTTAACCAGGAATGGACTTGGGGACAAATCAAAAGAAGGCTTTGGGAACAAAGGAAATGGGACAGCTGTTCTCCGAATGGAGGAAGCCTAGAGGGAGAGACACATTCCAGACTTTTATTGACCCAGGTTAGTACTGCACTAAAGTTCTTGCACATGCTGTCAACTTCTTCACCACATTTGTGGAAATCAGATAAGAATCCCTCTTCTGAACTTTAGAATTAAATCTGGAGATTTTAAGATCTGTTAATGTCTTTATATCCAACTTTTGTTCTACTGAAAGTAATATTCTGGAGAAAAGTATATGCAAGATAGACTTTGTAAATAGGCATCAGACCAAAGATAATTTTCCTTCCACTTGTTATGGGATTTGGGACATCTGCACTGATTGCCACCTCTCTGCATATTTGGAGCATACTTCTGGAACTTACTATCTTGGGATTTGTGATTTACTTTATGCTTCCTGAAGGTTTCTTAGTTGATGAATCACTGTAGCTGTTGGGTAGTAAAGCGGAGGTGTTAACCTCTAGTACTTCAATTCCTACACTGTTATCTCTTTCTTACTGTTGGATGCTACCTAGATTTGTAGATGCTCAGTTGAAAGTCTCCATTTGAAAGTTTCCCTGTATATGCACAAAGTCTGGGATTTAGGGAAACTGTTCCAAGTAGTTAGATTATTTATTCTGTCTCCTGCACTTTCTTATTTTCATGAGGAAATAAAAATTATTGGCGTTAACTTAATGTAGTTGCAATTTTTATACTCTTTACAGAGTAGGAGTTCACTGATATATGTGTTTTACATACCAGACCCAGAGCAAGAGCAGTATTTTCTTGCTGTATATAACTTGGACTTGAACCAGTGACCTAAAGGTAAAAGTCTGTTTCTCATTATTGGTCATCTGATCCATGCAGCTATCTTTTACAAGTTTGATAAATGATGCAAGACTGTAACAAGACAAAGATGTTTCTTGGACTATATACTGTACAGAATAATTCCTCATCTTCCAGATGTTTGTTTATCTTTGACAACTGGACTTTACTAAAAAAACCATAAAAATTGAAACATAAATGATTGCATATCACTTAATGGCATTATTTTCCATAGGGTTTTTTGGAAGGAGGAGGGAGCCTGGAATTAGGCAGGAAGTGGACTTGTATTTCATTTGCTACTTAAAAAAATTATTCTTTGCGAAAAATCACAAAGCAGGGAGAGCATTGTAGAGAAATACAATAAAGTATGTTTCTCTTTTCCAATAACTACAAGTCTTCAAATAATAATCTCCCTTCCAAGACAGTTTTAATGCATGACAAAAAAAAAGAAGAAACTGAAGGGGTATCACATCACCTATCTTTAGACATCTATACGGTTAATAGTTACCCTACTCTGTCTTTGGAATCAATCAAGAGGTTTGGAGAATACCAGTGCAGATTAGTCCCAGAGCATGCAAAAGGACAGTGATATCTTTCCTAAGATTGCATTTTTCCCCATCCATTTATCCAATGTGGCTCCATTCTCTAATGAAAGTTCTTAGTGTGGCTGCCAATTCAGAGTCCCTTTCATATCAGGAAGTTACGAAAGTCAAGAATGCAGAAATCAGAACACATCAGTAAGTGATAAAATGCAATTGGTAAAATCCAACTTACAAATTGCCATCCATTGGCTGGGCATTTAGTTTATATTAGCATCACTTCACAGTCAGTACAGAATGAGACAAAACTTCTGAAAAGCAGCTCCAGACACTGGCTACAGAATTCCTTTTAGGTTGTGCTCTTTAGGTATCTATATCTCACCATTGACAGGAAAGGAGGCGAGACAAACAAAGGACTAGGAGAGGCTCAGGAGTTTATTTTATGTGTCTTTTTTATGTGTCTATTTTATGTCTACATCTTTTAGGATCAAAGCTGATGTATTACATGTGATAAGTTTAAATCCACAGAAGAATGTAAAGTGTGTTCTGTTTCAGTGTTTCTTTTACTGAAAAAAAAATTTAATACACAAATAAAAAAAATCAAAATTTAAAAAGAGTCATTTTAATCTTGAAGGGACAGTTGCTCCACACACTGACCCATCAAAAGGAACTGGTTTCTCCCATAGCTGTTCTGAAATTACCAAAGGCTTACAAGAAAATATCTAATTATGGTAGAAGTTATTCAGAGAATCACAGAATGGTTTGGCTTGGATGAGACCATAAAAAATAATCTATTTCCAACTCCCTTGCCATGGGCAGGGAGGTTTGTTTTCCTTTCCAAAAGTGGCCTATACTTGTTCTTGAATTTTGCATTTAAAGGCTTATTTTCTCCTATTGTTTTATCTTAAAAAGAAATAGAATTGTTAGTCTCTGCAGACAAGTGAATAACAAGAGCTGTAGTCAAAATCTTTCTGGAAAACTAGAAAAATTCCTATTCGAGGATAAAGCTTCAAATTCTATGTTTGATTCTCTTATCAACTATGTGGCTATCTGATTTGGACATTACTTGCACCAATTAATAGGGTTTTTTGAAAATGTGTATGTTCTGAAAAGTCATTGCATATTCACTTTGAAGTCTCTTATTTAATCAGATACCTACCACAAAGATAGGAACAGCATTATAAGACTCTCTCAACTCTGCAGAATTGCAAGAGTGAGTTCTTGTTCAAGTATGGCTATTCTTCATTTGTGTTATGCCAGCAGGAGAGATGGTTTGTGTGTATGCACACAGACATGAGTAAATATGTGGAACTCAAATTCTGAGCTTTGTGCACGCACCAAAATGACCTATTATTAGTTTGATACAAATTCAACAAGCTACCAACTAATGCTAAGCAAAATGCATAAAATATTAGACTTTCACTGTGTTTTTTTCTGAATATTTTGTGAATTATACTTTACAACTCACCTCTTTTGTGTAAACCTAACATAACCTGTATGTAGCTCCCTTACTTTTCTTCTTATTCAATGCTAGGCAAACCATTCTTAATTGAGTGCTCCTTTGCTTTTCAGCCCCACTGATACCCTATCTTAGCAATGAAAATATTTTTCTGATGTTCTTATATTTTTACTTCTTATTTTTCCAACTTAGTTCATCCTACCTGAAGAAAAATTGACTGATTATGTTTAACAGACACTGTTAATGCAGTGCCATTTTATTAGGCATTAGTAACTGATGAATACATAAGTACATACATGAGTACATAAGAATCTCTCTCCACAATTTGTTTTTCTCACACATTGTCCAAACAAAGTTTCAGTTTCAAAGAGGAAAAAAGTGAGAAGTTCACACAAGAACTCCTTTGAGATTCTGGTTTGATTCTATTTATTTTAAAGAAGGAAATCTCTCTTTGACTATGTTTTCAGTTGGGAGACCCATTCTTGACTGTGGCCTCTGGACCCTATAATGATATAAATATTAATTCAAAATATTAATGAACTGTAAAGAAAAGGGAAAATACATCGGCTCAATTATACTGCTGTTGCTGTTTCAGAAGATAAATCCAACACAAAGCTTGTGCACTTTTGGTGACATTTCTTTGCCATATCTTTCTCCTTGAAGACCTTGATGTATTACGTGTATACATTAAGTAACCTTTCCCAACGTTAAGATGATTCTATAATCTATGACAAAAAAAGGCTTCAAGTGGAAGAATATCAAGAGCCATTATCTAGAAATGTTTTCAGAAAAAATGTTTTCAATCCAAGCAAGTGTGTGTGTATATTCACACATACACTCTACACAAGAAACAATACTTCCAGAGTATGAGAAGTAGCAAAGAAGTCATGAACTTGGACTCAGTGACTTTTAGTTAACTCTATTAAGGTGAAATTCTCCTACTAAGCCTGAAACAGATGTCTAGGGTTCATCAAAAGTTATTTGAGGAAGATAGGTGTATGAGGTCAGGATGGGATGGAATTAACTTTCCCCGTGGCATGCCTTATCACTGTGCTTTGTGTGTTCAGCTGAAAAGGTGTTGATAATGCACCAGTGCTGAGCAGTGCTGGCACAGCACCACAGCTGTCTCTCCAACATTCCCCTCTCACCAGTAGGGTAGGGGTGGTCAAGGTCTCAGGAGCAGATACAAACAGGACAGGTGACCCAAGCTGAGCAAAGGGATGTTCTATATGGTATCTGGTCAGCAGTAAAAGCTGGGAGAATGGAGGCAGCGAGGGCTCAGGGGGTGAGCTTTATTATTAAATTTGTTTAATTTGTTTTATTATTAAATTTGTTTGTCATCAGGAGAACCTGCTACACATAATCAAGTCCTACTTCCCTGGAGGTGTTTGGCCCTCACCTGCTCATGAGAAGTAGAGAATAAATCTTTTGTTTCCCTTTGCTTCTGCATGCAACCTTTGTTTTTCTTCATTAAACTGCCTATATGTCAACTCACAAGTTTTTAACCTTAATTTATTTCTGAGAAGGGGAAGTGAGAAAGCATCTTGATGGTCATCTGGCAGCCAGCTAAGGTCAAGCCACCTCAACAGATATCGTAAGAGAATGATTCATACTTGTCTTGGAGCATGGTCTTGGGATACCAAGCCTAATTTTAACCAGATAAAATGAGTAGAAATATTCCCTTTCTAGCTATCTTTAGATCTTTCCTCACTTTGGTGATTACACATTGAATGTGTAATTACAGTACCTAATGGTCTGGTAAAGGACATGATGACACAGGTGCTTTAGTTTAATTCCTTGAGGTGCACAGGTGATTAATTGACATAAAAATTAACAGGAGTAGCACACTAAATGCATCTGGAGTACTAGAACTGGTCAGTCTCCTGCACCTTCTGAAAATCAGTTGGATACACAACCTTGGTAAAGTTTGCATTTTTCCAATGAGTCTAAAGATTAGTTAAACAGAATGACTTCTATTTGCACTGAACTGAATTTTAAAATCTTAAATTGAAGGCAGCAACGACATAAAATGCTATTTGAGTTTTTTCTTCACAGTTTCAGAAGTCTGGAGACATGATTCAGAGCTCTCTAAAGAGAAACTCAAGTCTTCAAGAGTTACTGCACACAGACTAGATCTGTTGAAGGCCTGCTGTTTGTTGGAGTCTCTGTGGTATTGCTCATCATGTAAACTATGCATAATAAAAACTAACCTGTGACCTTGAATAAATATTGAATTTTACACATAGACCCACTTGTGCTGTTCAAGTCGTTATGATAACAAGATTTTAAGCAGTAAAGTCATAACCACAATCAAGAAATCGAATGCATTCTGCTTAAAACTTGAGTGGCATCAATAATATTCAGTGATCAAAATATAAGTTGCAAGACTGACATGCCCTATATATCAGTACACTGACATATCTATAAAATTTGCTTGATTTCTACAGCAGTGACCACTCATATCTCCTGGGATATGGGGAACTATGAATGCTTAGGGTTCTCTTGGGCGGTACGTGTTATTAGGAATGTAAGCAAAAAAAAGATTTTGGCTAAACACCTACAAAAAAAAAGCTCTCACAGGGAGGTCCATCCATAGGCAGAGCAAAAGCTCTGTTCAACTTCTGTGATGGATGAACTTCACCTGATGAATTTTAAAAAGGCTGTCTGAAGAGCTCAGTAATGGAAGACAATCCTGCTCTGGAAAAGAAGCTTACCAGTTTACCCTGACTCTGCCTATTCCATACCGTTTAAAAAAAACCCAACCTGTATTGGGATCTTTTCTTTTTGGATGCAACATCAGTCACCCTCAATTTCCTTTCAGCTGGAAAAGAACACTGAAGCCTTGTTTAATCTCTGCCCTTCTCTCAGAAACTTGGAAAGGGCCACCCCATGTTTTGGTGTCATAGGACCTCACAGAGAGAGCACAGCACAGGAGAATCCCACCTACTATTCAATGCATTACTAAGAAATCTGTTGTTTGAATGAGAAAAACTCAGTGATGAGGCTCATTCGAAATCACTTCTCCCACTTCTGGGGAAGAAGTTGTTTCTGTAGGAAAGATAAAGGCTTCATTTCTAAGAGCAAAGAGAGACAGAAACTGTGGTTAATTAATCAATGTGAAATGGAGCATAGTGACTAAAATTAGTAGTGACTATCAGGAAAGCAAGCTCAAGCAGAATCAAATAGAGCACATGAGTGGCACAAGGGAAACAGGCCAAAGGCAAGGTAAATTCCTTACAGCAAAGTTCTTCTCAATCCCTCTTAGATCGAAAATTTATTTCCTACAAATTATAAGGTTCTGATCTTAGTGCTAACTTTAAGATTTTTATCTCTTCAGTTTTCCTGTTTTGGAATATAGTTATTCTTAAATTTTCCCTGTCCTTTGATTTCAAAGCTGTTATCAAATTTCTGTCTCACACTGATGAAAGCGTAGCTCCTGTCCCTGCTGTTGCAATCATGAATCTTTCAAAGGCTTGTATTTTCATGAATTATGCATTGTTATGTGAAAAAGTTAGAAAATATTATGCATAAAAATGAAAATACCATATTATTTAAATGTTATATTTTTCATTCAACTTCTATTACACATAATCCTGAATCATAGAGTGCTTATATTACCTTCAGGGAAGTTGTGCTGATGTCTAATCAGCAGGGTGAGAATAAAATTAATGTAGCTTTTTAGTAGATGTAAAGAAATAAAGGATTGTAAAAGAGGAAGGAAGCATTTAAGTCAACAAGTAGAGTCCATAGCTTCTACAGCTGACATATCTTACCAGCTCATACTGTATCAGAATTTCAGCAGTTGTTCTTCAATAATTTGTCTTACTTTCCTGTGTTTAAATTCAAATGCTTTCCCTTTCTTTTTTCTTCCTTCTGCACTTTCTTCACAGCAATAGAAATCACTTGCGTTTATACTCTGAAATACTTGTACTGAACATAAACCTCAGGAAATAGCATTTTACAGCCTCATTTAATGGAAATGTTGGAAATCCTAACTTAACTGCCTCCCTGCATCACCCAGATAGATAAATCACAATGATGATCTTCAACAGAATTTGTGGAATTCCATGGAGACCCAAGGAAAGCATGGCGCCTTTCACCTACTCTTAAAGATTAGCACAAATAAAACCTCAAATAATCAGAATGTATATTGAATGTGGTTTTGGGTTAGGGAAAAAGTGAATGAACTGCAAAGGCAATAGAAACTACATCAGTAGATTTGTCTGATAAGTATTTTCATGGCGAAGAAAAACTGATCAGTAACTACTGCATTTATGCACTTTGGAAAGACAATAAATTAAGTTTTAATTACCTCTACTTGGTCAGACTGCTTGTTTTCATCATAGGCAAATGGATGAGGCAGCTCTCCAAGTGGCATGTCATAGAAATCAGAATCATAAATTATGGTATCACTGATAGGGGCAGCTCCAACAGACTCAAAGATAAAAAATCCCAGAAAAACATTTACAAAGGTCTGCATTGTGTTTTCTTTTCTGAAAGAGAAGAAAATGGACAGACTGTAGGTACTCTGGTATTGACAAGGAATCTATGAAAATTTAATGTCACAAATACAGTACTTATATATAAAATCCACAATATTTCTGATGAACAATTAATATTTATTTATGGTGACTCAGTGGTTTAATTTGGTTTTCTTCATGAAGAGTCTCTGGACCTAAGAATTCTGCAGACTGCTTTGGCCATATTCATGGTCATATAATGTAGAAAAGACCTATTGAATTTTATTGGTGTAAAATAATCTGACTTTGGTGAGAAAGAGTCTGAAGAGTATTTTCCCCCTTTCATATAACTTCATCTATTTTAATTGCACTTAGATATCAACTTTTGAGAAACTAGTGGAAAGGTAAATTATTATATTACTTGTCTTTATCATAATCAATAATATTTTGATGTTTATAACAATGTAATATTATGCCTCTCTTCCTTCATAAAAAACCCCTAAATGGAATCAAACAAACAAACAAAAAATAACCCCAAAAAACAACAAATCCAAAAAACAACAAAACAAACAAAAAAAAACCACAAAAAGCCCCCCACACCAACCAACCAAAAAACAACAAAAAACTCCTCCGCCAATCTATTATCAAACATTAGCAACTCTGTTATTTCTGGATAAGCATAATCAAAACACTTTTCACCCATCTGTTGTTTTGTCAGAACATAATTTTAATTAGTGTGGCACATTTGGACCATACTTTTACAAAGGTCTTGGGAGAAAAATAAAAAATAATAAGTGTCCTCCACAGCCCCATGGGCAGTAGCGCTGGTACTCTGAATTCCTTTGTCATTCAATCAACACCATTTTTAAAGTAGTGAGAAATAGTGGTGTAGTGCATTCACCTGTTTTTCTTGAAAAACAGAATCATAAAATTGAATTAGCACCCATTTAAAGTTCTGTAAAATTAAATTATCACCTATTTAAAGTTCCAGAATTTTGTAAAACAGTAGAAAATTCATGCTAGGCTTGAGCACTAGCGCTCCCTTTTCCTTGTAAGTGATGCATTCACTATTATCATATAAGATGCTTGACACAAGGCTCTATTTAGCATGCTTTACTTACACCTTTATTTATCTACAGCTCACATTAATTTCACCAAAAGCACAGTGATAATGAGCAATGATAAGTCTAATGAACTGTACTCCTTATGTGATGCTGTGATACACGCTCTTAAATATGTAACTTCAAAATTGTAGCTACTTATAATAAAGTATAAGAAATACATGAGACTTTTTTTTTAATGTATGTACTGAGCAACAAGCTGAATTTTAGCTTCATGAAAAGAGGTCTTTATAAAGCTGGTTTAGGCATGAGGATATGAAATTCCTCTGGGGATGGTCAGTAACACAAGGCGTTCATTTTTCTCTCATTTTCTTTATTCAAAAAGACTTCAGCTGCTGCTGGAAGAAGCTAGAGTCACAGGGTCTTCTCTTTGAGAAAGCTTAGATGAATTTCACCTTTGAGCATTAGGTTCCAATATTACTTAAAGTATTCTGCTTTATTTAAAAAATTAAATAAAGTAAAATAAAACCACAATCAATCTCTGAAATAAAAAAATATGCTAGAATTAGCAGGTTCATGTGTGTCTCTATGTTTTCTGCTGCCGATTTTTGACAGAATTGGTTTTGGTCTTGTTTTTTCTTTCCATGTCATTTATCCTAGACAATTCAGCTATAAGGGGTGCTATCTATCAATCCAAAATGTAATACGAACATATGTGGTGTAATTTTTCCTCTGAATAAACAATTCTTAAATAAAAAATTGCTCATTATGCAAAATTGTTTTCATGTCACAATTCCTAAAACAAAATATTTTTAAAGGGTATAAGTCTTGATAACTATAATTTTTGCATATATAGGGACAAAACCAGCAAATATCTGTGGAAAAAAAATGTTTACCTATGGCTATAGTATCTGCACTAATTTGCAGGTTTCGTGTGTCTCTGTTTCCCTTTCATCTAATATATTGGAACGCACTGTAGAAATATTGGCATCTGCAGTAGCTGTAAGATCAAATATTTTGGTGAAGATTATGTACACCTCTCACAGGAAGGAACTAAGACTTATCCAGGGAAAAATAAATAATCTCCACAATCTACGAGCTTTGAATCAGTATTAAGCATGATAAAATAAAACAAATAGTAGCATTTCCAGTGATAAAAATTCAACTAAGAGAGAAGTGCCAAAACTTACCTTTAGCTTCCACTGCCTCAAATGGGATGGAGTTACTCAGAAGGCAGAGCTGGTGCTATTAGCCCCTGACCAATGGCAGAGGCATTCTGGGGCTGTGGGAGGTAGTACAGCTTCTACCCTCAGCTGAAGACCTCAGCCCAGGGAGTTTCTCAGACTTCAAGCACCTTTATATATTATTTGGCTGAACTGAATTTTTGGAAGGTCAAACAAAGATTTGTTATAAGGAAATGGCATTTATTTCACGTGACAGTTTTTACCCATTCCCCTCAAATTTCTTCCTGCTCCTACCAATATACCAATAACACTGTCAGTTGTATTCTGGAAACAACATTTTGTGTTACCTGATAACCTACAAATACAAATTTTTCAGTGTCCAAAATCAAGGTTTAAGCAAATTAGTTTACATATTAAGGTTTTTCCTATCTGTAACATCTCTATTTTGTGACTTATTAGATGTGATAATGTTTAATGAATTTCTGTCTATTGCAGGTATTACCTCGTATGTATTCAGAAGTACTTTTTCCCTCCTTTATTTTCTGTAAGTACTTATGAAGCAATGCTCATAGAATATACTATTTCCAGTGTTTTCCTTCTGAGAGGAAATGTCATTTTCTTAATAGATATGAACCTCTTTCATATGCTGCAGATGATGGGCATATACCATAGTATAATGTGCTCTATTAGACCAGAAAAATGTTTTACTCTATTAGTATGTCAAGCTATCTCTTTCCTTAATTGATTGTTTTCTTTATTATCAGTTCCTACTTAATTCTGTGCTTTTATATTATCAGTATTTATACAACATGCATCTATTGCTCTGAATATTTTAGTCATTTTTCCAACTCTTCAATGAAATGTATCTCCTATATATTGTCAACATTCAACAACAGAACCTCTCCTGTATCTCTGGAGGGATGTAAGATCCATGTATAAGGCTCCAATGTGCTAAGGAAACTTTATTCCCTTTGCTTTATGCAACTTCCACAGCAAATTTTTTTTCCAGTACGACCATCCTAGTGGGCCAAATTTTCATGAGGCACTGAAAGCACATCAAGAATTTTGAGCCACGTGCCTTGTGGCAAGAATCCAAGATGTCTGGCAGGGCAGCATGTACAGTGAAAGCACCACACTGTTGTGTCCTGTTGCTCTTCTCTTTCTTCAGATCAATAGCCTCAGCTTACTCCTTAATTTAGTGGTCTAGTTGCTTGCAATGCCTGTGTGTGCTCCTTCTTGACAACAAAGCAAACATCTGTATCTTCTGTAGCAAAAATTTGTCATTCACCTTCTTAGTGTTACTGATAATTGTAATGCTAGTTAACATTATTTCACTTTTAAGTATAGTATTTTCTGCTGTGCTTGGTAATTAAAGATTTATTCTGCTAAATCCTCACTTCTAATATGTCTCCTTCATTTACAAAACATGCCCTCTCTAGTCAGATCCAATATTCATTGCTTTCATTTGTGAAAAAAATCCCAATTTTTTATTCTTTATTGAAGGAAAATTCTTATCTGTAACAAGTTATTAATATAAATATTAATGTTTTTCTTCATTCTTACACAACTAAATAGATTTAGGCATACTGAGACCTAGGGCCTGAAACCTTTGTATCTTTTGGTTTGTAGATTTGCTTTTTTTGTTTTATAAGACCTCAAACCACTTTGTGTCTTGGTATTAACTTTGATTTCCGTGGCATACTGTATTCCTCTCAGAATACAATATGCTTTGCTGGCCTTGCTTTCCAGAAACACTAAGCAAGTAAAATTAATTGAAGGCAAATGTTAACTTACAGATACTGGATTTTTGTTTTTTTCTTAGAACTAGGGAAACTTAACTGAAAAAGAATATATTTATAGAAAGATTTTTATAAGCTTGCAAGCATCACAGTTTGCATAGCACACAAATAAGAAATCAGTTTTGTTTTTTTTGGTTTATGATTTAAAGAACAAGAGTTTGGAGATTGAATGGTGTATCTGTAGGGGGCATGCCTTAGTTGATGCTGAAATTAATGTTTGGCAATTTGTTTGAGCTTGGATGACAGGAGTCCTGACACTAGCAATCCTAGACCAACTAGAAACCCAAGAGACCCCCCCCCCCCCCCCCAAAAAAAAAAAAAGATAAAAGAAAGTAAAAGACTACTTAGAGTTAGAGGCCCTGTGGTATTGCTGAGCAAAAACCCAAGCATATAAAAAAACTCACAGAAAATTTGTGCTTGAGTTAGAAACTGATTCAGATCACAGCTTGCATTTTCTGAATCCTGTTATCACGGAAGATAATGAAATTCCTGAGACTGACAAAAGGACATTTGGGAGTGAGCTTTCCATGTCCTCTAATTAGTCCCTTCACCCACACTTGGGTTTTTTCCAGATCCTCTGGCCTTGTGCAGTCTAAGTTACTGTCTTGTGAACTTCCTCAGCTGTCTTTAAATCTTGCTTTCTGACTTAGTTGGGCTTGATTAAAAGCTCACTGAAGTTAATGGAGAGTTCCATAACATTCAGTGGTTTTGGGGCATGGCTTAAACTGGAAGCATACCCAGCTGTGACCATTGCCTAACACATTCCTAGTCAGCATGCATTCCCACTGCACAATTTCTGGCAGTAGTAAATGAATTAGTTTATTCCCCTGTTTTTTTGAGAGGGCTTTGTTTCCATTTCAGTTCCCCAGTTCTTGGAGGTGCAATGACTCCTAAGTGTGTTCTTGAACTCAGTGCCAGAGCCTCAGGGTCGTCCTATTCTTGTTTTTGCAAAACTTTGATTACAGAGCATTGAGCCTTTGATTCAGACTGTCAACATTCACTCGTTATAATTTTTTCTTCGCTTTCTTTTCTTTTGATCCTCACAGATTAATTGCCAGGAATTTATGATAAGAAAAAATGTGTGGAAAAAATGCTACCATTGCTATAAAATGAAAAATCCTGTCTGATTCTCAGAAAGAGCTTGGGTATTGTACCAGCTTTCCCTCTTGTCAGCTTCTTGGCCTGCTAGTCTGAGCAGAAGCAGAGGTCTTCAGTCTACTGTGTCAGCTCTGGAAAATTCTAGTACTGATTTTTAACAAGAAGAGCAAGATATGTCCAGCTTTGAAAAGAGTGACAGGGGAATCCCAAAATAACTTGTTCATTTTGTTGTTTTACCTTGGCACCTGGCTTCAAGATTCTCCTGGTCTGAAACAATAGTGTAGGAGTAATAAAGCAAAAGAAGTTAACAAGTCAATGTATTCTCATCTAGAATGGTAACAAAATAAAATATCACCTTCTCATGGACCAGGGAACAGCCCTACACAAGGGGGAGGTAATACATGATTGTTCCAGTAATGGTGACAGTAAGTTCAACTGTTGGGTTACATAGTCTCTTAAAAAGTCACATTCAGTTTCGTCCAACTTTTTCATATTCTGTGACCAGAAATGCATCTGTTAGATGAACAAAATGGGGTCACTCCTATTGTGTGACAAAGACAATTGTGCTTTGGTCAGAACTGGGAGGTCCATGAATATTAATTGCTCAAAATATGCTATGCCTCATGAGCTTGTTAAGGTTAGTATGAGGAAGCAAATGAATTTATTTTTCTTTGAGTTTACTGTAGACAAGTGACTGCAAAGTAGATGTAACTCCTTCTATAGACACCCATTCTTTGGAAAGACGTGTTATTGTGAATTAAAAAAAAAGGGGATTTAAAATATGTTTTTTCAAACAGTATCCTTTTATCTACACATTTGTACCTTTACCTAATTCAAATTGATTGGTTTTCCAAACGAAACTAATATTTAGTATTCCAGATTATGCTCACTGAATGAAGAATTTTATAACAGTGCATCGCAAAGAGCATTCTCTTTTTCACCTGGATCAACCATCTTTGACATCTTACTTCTCCCAGTCATTTAATATGAAAATCCTCCAATATTTTCATGGATGCTGCATGATGTACCAGTGCATCAGTTTCATGTCCAAATAAAACTTTTTCTCACCTTGTTTTTGGTCTATGACTTTATTATTTCCTGAATCATTATTTATCATTCATTTTCCAATCTTAAGCATGAGGTCAGAATCACAAAGGAATAGCACAGTGTGAGATTCTGGAATCATTGAAGTTAGTACGATCAGTTTCAGGACTAAAATTCAGGCCAGAATTTTAGACTGATTCTTTCTGCAATACTGAACACTCTTGACTCTTTGTTGTTTGTTTGTTTGTTTGTTTGTTCTATAGGCATAGAGAGAGAATGGAGAGGTAGGAATCTGCTTTGATAGATCCATTGCCTGTCTCAGTATCACTTGCATTTCATGAATCTGCTGGATTGTGGAATTTCGTCCACCCTAGGGCCTTGGGAAAAGGAGAGCATCATATGAACCTCTTTGGGACTAGGGAACAAAGACTGGATAACAGAAAAACAAATATCTCAGAGAGAAGGAGAAAGGAAGGAAATCATGTGTCTGCAGAAGGGATTAGCATTTCCATTTTGCTCATCAAAGTTTAGAGAAGTACAAAAGAAGGATTTAGAGTGCTCCAACTGTTCTATCCCCTGTGCAAATTAGCATAAACAGCAGGGAAAAGAGAGTTAAACAGAAAATTTGAGATAGCTACAACTGTTTTTGTTAGCAAAGTCTTGTTTAGATTTAATTGTTTCTGCATAAACATTGAACTCAAGCAATAAAAAGGTTTTTAATGAGTCACAGAAATAACTAAACTTTACATACAGATCTACTCAAGTGTTTTATTTCTCATGTTTGCCTTGATGGCAGATTCCTTTTCAATTCATGTACTCCTAAAGTCTGTTATTCTTTTCTTCTATGGTTACTTTTATTATCACCTCTTATTTCCATGGTTGATGCAGGCAGATAGCATATGACTTTTTCCCTGTCCTTCAAATACATATTCCTGCTTTCTTTGTACTGCCTGTCCAGGTGTTTGGTTTCAGATTTAAGAGGTTTTTTTGTTGTTGTTTTTTTTTGTTTGTTTGTTTGTTTTTGTGGTTTTTTTTTTTTGTTCGTTTGTTCGTTGTTGGGTTTTTTGGTTGTTGGTTTGTTTTTTTTTTTTGGTTGGTCAGGGTTTTTTAAATCTTTTAGAAAAAAAATAACATGCCAATTTGAAATTCGTCAGATGTATGTTAGATCCTTCTATGCTAGATCCTTCTAATATTGCTTACTATCAGTAAAATCTCAGAATATTTTCATGCAGTCTAGTCTACCAGACTGATGAATTTCTATATGAGCATTCAGAGTATGGTTTTCTTGCATATGGAAATACCATATCTATATAGTCTCTGTTAAATCACTGCATTCAGTATACTTGGAATTTCTCAGTTGTTAAGAAAAATAATTAGTTGCAACAGAGACCATGCACATTCACAGTAGAATCAAATCATCCATAGTTATAGCAACAGGAATGGATGGCTCTCACTTTTCTTTCAGAAAGGGTGATTTAGAACCTTAAATATCTGCTTCTGAAATCACTACATTTTGTTCTGAACTGAGCAAGATCCAAAATTTATTACTTTTAATCACCTTAAGCCAGGCTTGATGTAAAATTCAAAGATCCTCCTTAAATACATTGCCAATTTTACATCTCTAACATTTGTTTGTATAATAACCCCACAAGTTAAATCCATCATAGCATGCTATTCAGTCTTTCTGTATGTTATAAATTTTAACACGGATTAAAATCTTGTCAGATTATTACTGCATATTGTATACGAATAAACCATATTGTTAGCCTAGAAAAGCACTTTAGAAATCAGAGAAGTCCAAATATTCAAACTCTGCTAAAACAGATCTGAAATACACTTTATTAAAAATTATGTTCCTTGCACTTCTTTTTATTTGATTAAAAAGTATCAAGAGAATATATTTTTTGAAGGATATTTAGTAATTTTGGTTCTGAAACAACTGAGAAATAATACTGTAATATAATCTAAATTGATGTTGGTGCCTAAGATAAATTTTTTCCCTGCTCCATGCAAACACACATATGAGAGAAGGAAATATGATTTTTTTTTTCTGAAGATTTTCCTGGAGAAATCTTAATGGGTCAATTTTTTCTACCTTGTAGCTACTCTTTCACACTTCTGAAATTACTTGGCTTACAACACGCCTGGGTTGGTCTGTCGGGTACGTGCGTTCACACAGATCTTTGCAGGTTGTACCAGAGCTCATTAATGAAGGCATTTTCAGGAATTCCCAATGCGGCCAAAGGCAGGAGTCAGAGCTTTAGGCACACATACTTGGGTTCTATTCCACTCACATTAGACAGACTGTCATTCTTCTAAAACCAAATTTACAATTTGCTGTTTAAGAGGTATAATTTACATCAGTTTTGAGAGGGAGAAGGGAAAGAAATTGCTGTTCTTTCTTTAATCATGGTTGAATATAAGATAGCACTGCTGAGTATGCAAGCCTGTGGTGTTGCAAAATGGTTTTTATTAGCATACAGAGCTATTGTCTGCTGTTCCAGCCTACCCTGCGGACTGGTGGTGTTAGACCCTTTCAGGAAAACGCAGTTCCTGGCCCCAGAGATGGAAAATTTCAGCATGTTTTTGCTTAGCTAAACAAGTACAGTTCAGAGCTGGGTTATCATATTTATCACTAAAAGAAGAATGATATTTTGCTTGGGATTGAAAAATAAACTAGAAGCAAAGTTCAATAAAACAAGGATTTGGAATTCAGTAAAGCACAAATTTTGTGTTGTATGTTGACATACCCATTTATTCAAATGAAATTGTGGACACTGTTAGAGTACACTTATTTCATGGATAGAGAATATAAGAGATTTTATGTAGCATAGTGTCCTCAATATCTTGAGACAATTTGAAATTGATATAATGAATTAAAGTTGCTTTTCTCATTAGCATAAATATTTCCCAGTTTCCTGTGAAGTTTGAATTTGAAATTGCATGTGTGCTCTAAGGTTTTCATTTTGTATTATATATATTGCAGTGGTTTATACCCTCTATATGTGTTTCCAAAACACTAAAAAATGTTAGCAATGAAGTTGACATGATCATTTGCATTTGACTGCCTTTAACTAATCCTACATTTGCAACATAAAGGTGTTCTCTGCTTTTATTGATTTTTTAACAAAATGTATGGATAAAAATAACTTGTAGTATCTTGAATTTTATAACAGAACAATTCACTAGCAAGTAATTCTCACACGCAGTGATCCAAAAAATATAATTCATCCAGACCACAGAATACAATCTGGGAATTATTAGTGCAGTGTATAAATCAGTCATTTTAAGCCTTTGCTCAGTCACCAGTGTGTCAGACATGCAGTTAGTATTCATGTTCTCAAAATATCAGTTGCACCCTTCAGTGCCACATAGACATTGTCTCCTTTTGATTGTTTCTTATAGGAGCCAAGGCAGTGACTCTGAGGGTTTTGATCTCAAGGGAAGCTCTACTGGCGTTAATTTACATTGCTCTGATTTAGTATATTGGAAATATATTAATTCTCTTAACTCTTAAGGAATCAGTGATTGAGTATGGGTAATGTTAGATGATCCAGCCCTTACTCTAACACAGAATTCCAGGCTTTACCACAGCTGAAGGTGGAGAAGGAAGGTGGCAGGCAGTGGTGCATGGGAGGTGGGTGCTGTGGTCAGGGAAGTTCACTGGGCAGAATGAACGAGCCAGTGGCACAGAGTGAAACAGACACAGCTGGGCTGGGCCAGGGCTAACCACAGCCTGACTCCAGGACCTCTGGCACTGTAAATAAGAGACACATCACCCTTCAGCCAATAGTTCTGTTTATTTGGTTTGAATTTTTGGTTTAAGCTGTTTCTTTTCTGAGTAGATGTGGGAACACATCCTTTGAGACACTAATGCACAAAGAATGTGAGAATCTTGATTTTTCTCATCGGCTTTAAGGAAAACTGTTAATTGGCTTTAGCTCTTAGAATGATTACGGATTTATTTATTACTGATAAAATAATGTGGCCATGAACAAGAATTAAAGTTGTTTTTAATCAGGCCTTCATTTATACAAAATAGATGTTTGGAAAACATCTTTTAAAAGTTTGGAGAAAATATTACACAGAGAGCAGTTCAGCAAAAGTGCAGGTTGCTATGAGCATGACAGTGAAGGAGACTATCATTTGTTAATGAGCAGATTGTGAAATTCTCTGGTATTTTACAGTTCAGCCATTCATATTTTTAAAATGCAGATATCCAAGAAAAATACTTAAGTTATTTCTTAGTGCTTATGTTTCAGGTCTATTTGAAATATAGGTGGCATTTCCAAAAGTGTTTTTCTAATTTATGCACACACACACACACAAACACACACACACACACAAACACACACTCAGACGCAGGTCCTGGTAGCTTCAAAACACCTCAAGATAATACAATCAAATGGCCTTTAAACTTTTGATTAGTGACATTGTCTTTTAGGAGGTTTCTGTTGTGTTTCATTGCCTGCACAATGTATCATTGCTTAAAATCAGTATTTACTCAGCTCACAATCTCCATCAAATTACTACATGGTCTCTACTCTGCAAACTCCATCATCTCTCTGTTGTTGTTAACAGAGAGAGAGTCACCCTGATCAGAACTGGGTGATGAAAGGCCTTTTCTCCAGCACGGTCAATACATCTAAAATGCAGGTAAAATGCTCCACTAAGTGAAATTTCACTATTAGATATCATCCCAAAGAGACAAAACAAAGCCTGAGCACCTGATCTAAGCAAGTGTTGGGAAAATACACAAGGAAAATGGATGTTACATAGAAGGGAAAAGGAGAATATTAGTTTTCCTCATAACTGCAAATGTTACACTGTAATTTGCTTCAGTGCTATTTCAAGGTTGCTTATGTCCTGTTTTCACACAAAGCTGTGCTGATGAATGTGTGAAGGAATCATTCATGGGGAAGTTTCAGCTTGTGCAAGTTTCCTGAAGTCTACAAACCCAGATTAATCCGGATTCATCCGGCTTTAGACTAAGGGAATAGCTCCAACTCCGTGCAGAGAAAAATTCTACATCCAGGCACACAGGAAGCGGTGTTAAATTTCACTGTATAAATGGTGCTTTGTTTTTGTTTCTGTCCTTTGATGAGCAGTGCAGTGATTATAATGTTGCTTGCCCAGATGTCCACAGTTATTTTGCTGATTCGTTTGATAGTCTCTTGGTCCATTGGGGGAAAAAATTATCTGCTGACACCATGGCATAAGGTCTTCTGTCAGCCATATATAAATTCAAGTGGAAACTTTAAAGTTTCCTAACTGCAAGAGCAGTAGAGGAATTGTCCTATGGTGGTGAAAAGGCTTTGATCATGATAGTGTAAATCACAGAAATGTCTTAATTAGATTAGGCGATAACAAGTAATGCAGATTTTTGATCCAAATGAAAATGTTGTACATGGAGATCAGAAGGGATTCTTTAAGCATCTGGGGAAAGGGAGTAAGTGAGAATATTCAGCTATAGCCTGATGTAGTCAAAATGGCAGGCAAGGAGGAGTATTTGAAACTGGGTGTTTATAATGTATGATGTGTATCTGAATGACCATGTATGAGGAGAGAAAGAAAAAAAAGAATTGCTGTACTGGAGATCAGAAGGAAGATATTTTAGTAACAGAGCTTTATAGAAATACTGACAAGAACCACGCACAGAAATAACAAGTCAGGTATACAAAATAGCATAGCATGTAGTGAAAAATTCAGACCATCGAATTGTGGTATCCAAAAGAAGAGTGGATGAGATATTAGTATCAGTAAGGAAGACACATAGATGGCATTGTGGAGAATTAAAGAAGAAGAGTAAGCTCCCACTTCCCCATTTAAAATTCCAATTTCTTTGATATAGTTGTCAGCAGGAGACTGAGGAAACATTACCACAGAGGTTAAAGATCAAGTAGTATAAATCAACAAACTGTCCAAGGAAAATGAGCAAAGGGAGATCAGCATTGAGTGTAAGAGATTGAGGGAAGGACTAAGAGCTACTGAAGAATGACCTGAGAAGTAAGAGGATCCTAGTTACTGTGTTGCTGTTTAACCCATAAATAAGATGCAGAACCACCACTTTTTCACATAATCATTTCCTGGAAGGAAAAAAGACATTTCAGTTTGTCTCTGTTATGCAGAGATGTAAATGTTCATCTCATTTGCAATTCCTAGTATTCATAGATTTTCTTTGCCTTAGTAAATTCTGAGGGTCAAAGCTGCAGCTGGTGAAAAACATCAGATTTTTCTGTCAGAGTGCAGATTGATGAGAGTTGAGCTCTGAACATTTTATGGGGTTTAATGATAGCTAATACATAAGCATGATAGGCCAAAGCTAGTTAAAGAACAGTGCAGTGTGACTTGTAAAACTACATTACTGAAATAAAGCCATCTCTGAGGTAAATCACTAGGAGCCTGTGGTGAGCTTAGTCTGCTGGCAAAAGTCATTGCTTTCATTTACGCCTCTGAAACCCCATTAACAAAGGCAGATTTTGGCCCATGCACTATTTAAATAGAATTCAATTGCAGTGAATAAGTCAGACATTTCTATCATTAAAAAGAATCCTGCTGAGGGGACCAGTCAGCTTTGGTTGCTACTCTATAGTGCCAGTGACTGTCACTGTATCAGCTGCTACAGAGAAGTTTGTTCCTGAAGGATTTAATGCAAGAGCATTTGAAATGGTTTCATTTCATTATGTCTGGAATTTTGTATCATTGAATAAAGATAATAAAGGGAGCAGAGGAGAACTCCATAATATATAGTCTGAGAAGAATAACCAAAGGCAACAAAAACTTTCCCTTTGGCAGTTAGTTTTTCCCTTTAACTCCATGAAACATGAGAACTTTCATTATATAAAACTGTGCTTTCTTGTGAATTTTTCCTTTAGGTTTGCCAGTGAGAGATGATGATTTAATTCTTTCCAGATATACAGTTGATTTAATATAATATCTTTCATGTGGAACAAAAGGGGATAAATGGGCACAGATCCTAGAATATCTACTCTTTTTCACAAATCCTTAAGGGTACATTTCATGGAATCAAAATATATTTTTGGCACTAGATTCTTGAAATAATTATGCAGTGTTTGATTATAAATCTGTTTATTGAAGATCATATAGTGTCTGTCCTGTGTGCTTACCCTGGTTTTTTATTTTGTTTTAATGGACTGAGATGTATGCTTGAATTAGAAATACTATTAAAACAGACATATTTGAATAAGAAGCACTCTTGTCCAGGTTTTCTAGACACAGCTGTTACTTTTTCAAACCCAAAAGCTTTCATGTACCTCATTCTCATTTCATTTATCTTGAATTATTTCCAGAATAGCTTGAAGCATTGATTATGGTTAAAAGCTTCATTTTCCTCTAACTAAAACCGGTTTCATAAAAGTCTTCATTTCATAGTATCTTTTATTCACTCTTGTGCCTCTTCCTCTATCCTGTGTCTTTTACGTGCATGCAGTATGTTTCTTTTATGTGCTACACATATTTAGTTGGAAAAAAAACGTACTGAGACAAGCATATGTATCACTCAATTGGGAGCCATTGACACAAAGAACAACCTTGCCACTGTGGAATTCTGGCAAGAAGATGAGTCACTGTGGAGAGGGAATGAATGATCCAAACCAACATTTTATTCCCTAATTAGATTTTGTATTGAAATAAAAATATGCTGTGTTAAGGCTGAGCCAAAAAGCAGTTCTGTGGATGCAGGGATTTGGTCGGAGAGCTGTTGAGCATTTTCTTCTCAGCTTTCCCTTTCCTTTGAAATTCAATTTCAAAATTGTTATCTTTTTTTACTGTTCTATATATGATTGAGGTAGAAAAGGGCTTAGGGAAATTCGCAGCTTATCTTTCAGCCTTTCCCTTTCCCTTAGTTTTTTAGTAGGAACCCATAAGATCATCCTCCCTGTCTGGGAACGGCTGCTTCACTGACTTCATTGTCCCGAATGAGGGAACAGCTGAATTTTGTTGCTATTGCTGTTACGGCCATTTCAAAATAGTGCTGCTGTTCTCACTGTCAAATTGTTGACCAGAATCCATTTGGGACCAATATAACCCAATCTATCTGTAAAATAAGAAATTCCCTTTTACGTTCCTGGAACCCCAGAGGATGTAACATCAGATGTTTATCTGCCTTAAAAAAAATAACAACTGAAAAATGTTTATCTTGGAAGGTAACCTGCCCTTCAGTGAACAAAAAAAAAATAAATTTCAAGTCAAATTTCTGACATTCTAAAATATGAGTTTCAATTTGGTCCATATCAATCAACATTAAGTATCCAGCTGTTTTCCCATTAGCAGTAAGATGACTTTACAAAGCCATCCCATTTAGATGGCCAAAGATTTTACATTAAGCAGTGTTTGGACAGTTCTTAGAATTTCTTTAAACATTTTTTCTATAACCATCAAATATTGACTTTTCTCCTTCAGCATGGACAATATTTTTCTAGTGTTCCTAGACAAAAATAGGACTTTTTCATTGCATGATGTGAAATGAAAGCTAGCAAGAAGCAAAACTTTGCTTTTGATCTTGTAGGACCTCTGAGCCATGAAAGTATTTAGGGAGTCATAGCACTTCCTTAAAGCCTGACAAATAAACATGCCTCTGAAAATTAGTAGACCTTGGATCTTACATCAGCCAGTGTCTGATAGGTCAGCTGATAAAACTAAGCATATAAGCTGTTAAAGCATGGTGAAGCATATGGTTTACAAGATGAAGACTATGCCTGAGAGCAGCCAGAGCTGATTTGCCAGCTGACATTGCCTCTTCCTGTGGTTTCCAACTAAAATGAAATTGATGGTTGAGGCATATTACTATATTCCTTCTGGAATTCATTTTAAAATGCATGAAAAAAAGCTTGAAACAGTGCACAGAATATAATAATGCATGATCTGAAGAAATCTCACAGGTAATATTCACACATCTGCACAGCTCCTTTTGTGTTTGGACTGTGTATTAATCAGTGTGTTAGTCAGCATTACAAATATTGAATGCTTATTCTTAGCTGCTACTGTCATGCCATTTCCCAAAAGAAGTAACTCTAGACCAGGCTGAAGGCTTATAAGTCTCAGGCTGTAAGTACCTTTGTGGACCGATATTTTCCAAGATTTCCAACTCCCAATTTTCCTCCCTAAATGCACATGAGCATCTTGTGTCTCCTTCCCCATTCTTTTACTCTCATGCAAAGGAATGCCCAGTAAGAAAGGCTTCTCTCAAGCCACCTTCTTTTCCAAATATTTTTACTTCTTCCTCTTTTGTCTCCTCATCACGTTTTTCCTCTTCCCTTCCTAGTCATCTCTTTCATTTATTTTCTCTCTTCTAGTATTTGACTTCTTTTTACTTCTTCCTTATCAAAGAATGGTTATATTGATTACATGAAAAATGAAAGATAAAGTTGTTTTGTTACTTGTCCAGCTACTGACCTCAACAAGAGCCTTTTCCTATATCCGGAAGTACTGAGTAAAAGTGGTAAAAACTAGGGCTCCTGCACGTATTTTTGAGATCTCTAAGATTTCTCCCTAAAAAGGCAGTTTTTCTACAATTGCAATACTGTGAAAGGGCACTTTTTTAAAAGTGGAAAAAGGCCATCTATAGGGCTAAAGTTAATATACCTTTCTAAGTATAGAATGTTATCCATAGCTATTTTGACTGTGATCTGTTAACTGATTTCTGATTTGTTCATATCACATCACTTCCTTTTCACTGAAGTTTGGATCTGCTCCCAATTCTACAACTGACAAAATAACTCCATGATTTTGTGATGCAGAGAAGGAAGTTTCATCTAATCCTGGTCCACGGCTGTATAAGCTGTCTAATTTTATTTCAGCTATCTTTCAGCTGTAGAAAGGACAAGGCTTCAGAATATTCAACTCATCTTTAGACAAGTTAAAAGGAATCAGTCTGAGGGCTTAGTCTCTTGAATGAATAGGAATTTATATTCCCAGCAAGGAAGTTAACTGGAGTCAATAGCTCCAGTGATTCCCAGTACATCAGGCATTCTGTTGAATTTGAAAAGACTCTTAAAATTATTATATGTGTCACTGCATACACCCAGAGCAGGAAAATTTAGAAATATTAAATGTTTGCATTTCAATGGGAGGCAAATATTCCATACAAAATGTGTCTTCTAGCAGATTAGTGTGAAAAGGTTTATCTAAAACTTTTCAAATTGTCTACTAATGGCAAGATATGCTTGTTCAAAATTTATTTTCTTTTAAATAAGGCACATGAATTCCTCTGAAAATAGTCTCTGACATAATGAAAACTTAATGCAAACTGTAGGACTACTTAGTATATTTTCCCTGTAAACAATAACAGCTTTCAAAGGAGAGGCACTCTTTTTAGTTTCTTGGGATTTTTTTAAACAAGTTAAATGTTTACATGAGCTTTCAGCAACACATATGACTGCTGGGCTTTGCCCAAACTGGTATGTTTTAAACAGATTCTGGAGATCTAGAAATGCTGCCTGATGACTGTTTAGACCCAATCACAATGATCAGTACAGAAAAAACGTTTTAAACCAACCCTGTTGACAGCCTACTGTTTACCTGTGATAAGGCAAACAAGAGACAAATTCTTACACACTATCAGAAAACTCTGTGAGTGTTAATTCAGCCAGTGCAATCAAAAGAGGCAGTAAGGGGGGATAAAGATGTTTCTGTTTCTGCATTCACAGCTTTCCACGGTTTCTTCTCTCTGAACTTCCTCTGGGTTTATGCCTCAGCAGCAATCTGCCCAAGATTCATGATAGGTTTCCAAAGACCTGTACAAATACTTGTGCATACTTTTAAGTTTGACAATTTGCTCCAATTGCATCTTCATCTCTGTCTGTCTTGCTCTGGATGATTTTCTGCTTTGCATGTTTGTGGCTCAATAGATTTTACTGAGTTGTTGAACCCATTTTTGCATTGATTCCTGCCACATAATTCAGTGCCTTCATAAGCTGATCTGCTGATTATTTGCTTCAGCTCCTCAGACACAAGACACCCAGGCTGTCATTCCCTCACCAAGCCCAGATAACCCATGTCAGAAGCAGCCCACCGGAAACAGGACATCCCACTCCATGCCTTACAGTACTAGCATTGGGGAAAATCCCAGTATGGAGCTAGTATTAAACCAGCAGGAACAGGAGAATCAGGAGGTAAGCAGAGGATGTCTAAATATGGGGAAAGCAGACACCACAGAAAGCCTTGAATCTCTGGGAGCACCTTTTTCCCTGAATAAAAAAAGGGAGGCTGTAATGCAGGGTTTTTAAAAGTAGGAAAATACAAACACAAGTTTTGTTAATACCATGAGGAAAATCAGAAGCATGGATAAACATGCAACTGAAATAATTCTCAATGTTCCTCAATACCTAATAAGTCTACTACTTTGACACCAGACAGAATGAAGATGTTAGGAAAGAACAGTGGAGAAAAAAAGGAAAGCATGGAAATTTTGTCTTGAGAACAGAAAATTTGCTTTTCCGATTACCTGTTTATTTAATGGTCAGTCCAGTTAAAAATATTTATATTTATTTGAGAGGGAATTAATTATTTTAGTCTTCTTCTCCATATAAAAATGAAAAATGAACTTCACACCATGTTCATATGTGTTATTTTAAATTTCATGTTCAAGAACTTACACCAAACCAAAATAAACACATAAATAACTAGCTTTTTAAAAGATCCGAACTACTGGGACTTTCAGAGAAAATCTTCATTCACAGTTATCTCTTCCCGATTTGGTCAGCAGTTCAGAGGCAGGGAATTTGGGGACCTTGTTCCTGGCAAATTTGTCAGAGACATTTTAAATGTAACTCACTTCTATTCTGCTGCTAAGCAGAGTTGAGAAGGCTTGCCATCAGTCTTCTTCATTGGAAGCAGTTCCAGTCATTAAAAGAAACAAATCCTTGGATTCACAAAACAGCCTGAACCTCTAGTCTGGTGCTGAAAACAGCCTCCTCAGAGAAAAAAAATAAAAATCTACACTCCAATTCAATCTGCTTCTGATTCAGACTGGGTCTTGAGCCTAGATCCTATAATACCATGAAGCCTATCTTCACTGCCAGGAGAGAGAATGAGTGATTATTTCAAGTCCTGTAACAAAGTAGAGCACCAAAAGGAGATTACCGTCCTCAAGATAGGCTTCCTAGCTGTGGGAACATGATTTCAGACAAATTCAAGGATTTCATTAACTGGTAAAGGGCATATCATGCTACATGGATATCTTAGCAACAAGAATATTAAGTAAGAAGCATGAACACTATTTATTTTTCTTTCCTTTACTCTGTCTGAGACTATTTGCATTTTTTTCTTCTGAATCCACAAGCATTTCATAAAAAGGGTGATAGACCATTTTAATGAATAAAAAATTATTGAAAAAATTGTAACTTCACTGAGATCTGCTGAGCCCATATGACACTTTCATTGCCCCAGCCCCTAATTAAAAGCAGCTTTTCTTTGTGGAAAATGTGATTCTAGTTTCTTCACAAATTTTCCTACAGAAAGGACTGGGAGTGGGGGGAGAAAGCCTCAGAAAAGAGATTTCCAGATATACTCTGCCTACAAGACAGCACCATCCTGGGTCTGCACACAGGCACTGAAGGAGGTGTGAGAGCTGTGAGCAGTGGGGCTGTTCTGCTGCCATAGCTGTGTGCACTCAGGGCAACCCTTTCCCTGGGGAATTCCAGATGGAGCTGAACTACCAGGACAGGCAGGACATCAGGACAGACATTAACACCACATCCATAAAGATGCATAAGCACAAAAAAACCACTGAAGAAACAAAACTAAATCAAGCTGAGAGTAAGATAGTTTGGTCAAATAGGTATAGAATCATAGAGTGATTTAGATTGGAACACATCTTTAGGATCACCTAGTTCCAAGAGCTCTGTCATGGGCACGGAACCTTCCACTACACCAGGTAGCTCAGAGCCTCATCCCACCTGGCATTGAGCACTTCCAAGCACAGGACACCTACAACTTCTCTGAAGCCTTCTCTTCTCCAGGCTGAACAGCCACAACCTTCTCTGTCTTCACAGCAGAGGTGTTGCAGTGTTTTGATCAGCTTAGTGACCCTCTTCTGGGCTCATTCCACTGCTACAGAAATCAAAACAGAACCACTAAGAAGAATATACCGGCTGTTGGCAACAGTGCAGGGACTATAAGAAAAAAACTGTTTTGGCAAAGGTTTTGAATTCATTAAAGTGTAGATTTGCTGGAACTAACACTGCTAGAGAAAGCACAGGGCTTGGAAACAATATCACTTCTACTAATGGGTCAGATAGTAAGTTAGCTAGGGCAGAACATGATGTAAATTATGGATATTGCTTCATACACTTGACCTGAAGTGGTTATTATTATTCCTGAGTATCACTATACAGGCAGTGTGGTGCCCTGTAGAGCCTCTTGTCATGTTTAAATAGGTAAGCAATTCTGGGTAAAAAAAATGCAATCATAGAGGAGACTTTCAGTCAAGAGAAAAAGATTAACTTGCCGACTTTAACAATGCCATGGATTCTCAGCTATGCTTGGTAAAAGAGGGATATCAGCTGTTTAACAATCAACACAGAAATGTAGATGTTACAGTAATCTGACTCCAGGTAGGCAATGAAAATAGTTGCAATGTGATATCAGCAAATAGTTCTTCCAGGCTGGAAAAGGGAACAGCACCTACTTATAGCAAACACTGGAAACCATTTGGGTGAAGCAAGGGTGACTGAAAATCCCTCCCATGACACAGGATTTGTACTGGACAAACAAACATGCAAATTAGTTTGCTAGTTATCTTCCGAATTTTTTCCTCAATGTTTGTGTTTCTTCCTCCAGGTGTCATACAAGCTGCTGTGGTCACTGGCATCTATGCATGATTGTTGTGGTGGTGTTTTTCCCTCAAAATGTTGACGAATAGTGGTAGCACACTAGAATCTTGAGAAAAAAAAACAAACCAGAAAATGCCAGAGAACAGTATGGAGCAGGGAGAATCACACCTGAGGCTAAATTTGTAACTATGCTGGCAGCATCTGAAAAGGACTTTTCTTCCTGCAGAGCCAGCTGTGTTATAAAACCCCACAGCCTTTTGATAGATCCAGCATACCAGCCTCCAATCATGCTGGCAGACATGTCAGAAACATCTGGGTATTTTTCAGTTCTGGAGTCTCTCACTTTGCTTTAATACTTTTCTTTACAGGACAACTGTATGTACCCTGGGCTGAGATGATAACATGTCTGTGTTGACAACTCTGATTTCAAAATTACCTAATATGCAATAAAGATTTCTGCAAAAAGCACTAGATGCTTGTGGTTTGATTAGTGATTGGCCATGGCTGCAGTACGCTCATGGTGACCTGTTCTCAGCTTCTCATACTTGTAAATGTCTTTGTTTCTGTACACAGTATTCCATTCAATACTCTTTGCAATGTGTTCTGACAAGTCAGGGAAGCAAATGACTATTTTATTATGCCAGCTGCAGTTTCAGACAGGACAGCTGAGAGGTGTGTTCCTCCCTTTTTTCAGAGGAAAAGAACACAATTTTTACTGGACCAGGAAATGTCAGTGGGAAGTCTTAGAGAAATCTTGGATTAGGAAGAATTGCCATCAGACTTTCAAGTGCAGTGATGCTTTTTACATTGTATTAGAGGCTCTCAACATTGAGAAAAAGACAATGTGTTTTACATATTCCTTTACAGTCTTCTGGCACAATGAATGAACTGACTGTGTAGTGGCTAAAAGCCTACATTATTTAGTACCACACAATAATGCAATTTAGGCCTGCTACTATAGTCTGAAAAGAAATTTCACCAACTTTCCCAGGACCTTGAAGAATATTAAAACTGTTGCAAATGGCCATGTACATGCAGTAAAGAAGCTTAACATCCAATCAATATTGATTTATTTTGTGAAGGTCACTGGAGCAACATAACTGTTTTTTATTCTACTTCATAAGTAGAGCTGGTTCTGGGAGAGAGCATCAAGATGGAACAAATTAGCCTAAGTCAGAATACTTAAGATTTTCTCTTTATTAAATAGTTCCCAGACGTGGAGTTGGTGCACTGCATCAAAGGTGTAGAATACAGAGCACTTGGCAGCAGCAGCTCTTGAGCCTAGTAGAAGTTTGTCCTGGGATGTGTCACATCACTCAGATTAACTGGGGTTTGACAGAAATTCATCTTGGGCATCAGTCTGCATGTGTTCTAGAACTGTTGCATAGGATAGTACTGACTATTTGAAGGACCATTTTATAAGGATATCCACATTATGCTGAGTTGGTAAAAGAGCAGTACAGTCAGTGAAAGTTAAAAACTATTTCATCATATCCTGTGCCCCTGTTTCCATCATATAATGCCCCTATCCAGCAAATGGAATACCTTGATGCTCTAGTATCCCTTTATGATTTTACATATCAACATTTGCCATATGTAAGCTTAATATCTCTTTGGGAAAGGTTTAGTCTTTCCTTAAACCTTGTACACGGTACCTAAAAGGATAATATTTTTTTTACTGGATCTTCAAGATATTTTGCTGTATGATTAGAACTGCAAATAATATCAATAAATGCATATATGCCTGTGAATATTCACTTTGGAGGATATGTATTTGTCCTTTGTTTAAAGTAGAAATTAATTTCCAAGTACAATAACATAATTATTGTTATAATTTAATTAGTAGTATTGTCACATAATTCTTTTTTTAAAAATAAATTACTATGCTATTATTGAGTAAAGAACATAGCTAAACATGCATATATATTGTAAAGAATCTTTAAAAATATTTTTTTCATATGAGATGAACACAGAGGTACAGAAAATACTTTTGTTAGAAAGGCAGGATTTTCTCATCAATCACACTAAAAGAACAGCAAAAATAAATGGTTTAGAGATCAGATTTCTGAATGGGTTATTCCTATGCTGGGTTTCTATACTAGGTTGTTTCCACAAGTTCTCTGGAGCAGAATAAGACTTGATTTTCAGCTAAAAAGGATTGTTTGTCAGAAATTACAGTTCTCAACACTTTTAAAAATATACTTTTAAGAAAATACCTAATCTGCAAAGCAAAAATTATACCATGTGCATTGTCTTTAAATGCTTGCTACTGAGGCCAGTCTTAAAATGTTAGTAATAGATGCAAGATATCAATGAGCAACTAATTGCTTCTATCTAGAAATGCAAGAAGATTAAAATAATGACTGATGTATTGTCTGTTGTGCTGGCTAGCAGAAATAAGAATGTCATACTGTCTCATGAATAGTTGACTCTAATATTCAAGTTATTTATTGAAATGCCAATATTAAAAAATAGGAAAAATAAACTAGATTTGATAATAGCAACCATATTTCATAAAAAGTTGCCTTCTGATATCTCCCCTGTGAATTATTAATGTATTGTGTTCTAATAATCTGGACTTCTCTAAAATCCAGAATTATTGTGTGCATGTATGATTTAGCAGGTAGCTGATTACTTCTCAGAGTTGATTGTATTTGCTTAAATGACACAATTATGCAAATGTTTTCCTAGTTCAGTAAATAACTGGGAGGGGACATAACTCTTAATTTCTTAAGTTTCTCTTTATCACCATTGCATTAACTAGCCATTCAAATTTTTATGAAGTACCTAATCCATGAACTATGCAATCATTACTATTCTTGGTGTATCTCTCTGCAAACTAAAATTAACCAAATATTTAATGTCAATCCCAAAGCTGCTGAAAGAAATAGTATCAAATCTAGAAATGGAATAAAACAGCAGAAAACTGGGCCTTTGAGAGAACAAAATTTCATCTTGTTCTCTTATCCCTGGATTTGAGTTGGATTCATTTATTCCAGTTCTGAAATTCATTGAATGAATCCCTACAGTGGTATATATTCAGTATACTGCTTTGGATGTTAAGCCTCATATACTTTTTGTCTAAAAAGTATTAGTCTTCAAAAGATGACAGGAATTTATGGGTTATTTGCATGTTAAGTGGTTGTTCACCACGAGTCACTATCTGAAATGTCAGTGGCAGTTATGATAACAAAATCATGCAGCTCATGATTTTATTAGCATATGCATTTGGCCAACTGCACCCAAATTCATTGTGTTAGCTACAATATAACAAAATAAGGACACATAACTTGTCTATAGGAATAATGTTAGTAGGGTAGGCGTTGTCACATTGGACAAGAAAGATGGGGTAGGCAGGAAATTTCTCTGGAAAATTTAGGATCTTACACCGATGATTTTCAATATATTCTCATTATGAATTTATAGGACATGTTTCAGGTCCACACAAAATCCCTTCTGAAAGAAAAACCTTTTCGGCTGAAGAAAAGATACAAGCAAAGAAAAAAAAAATTAAAGTCAAATAAAGCTGTTACTTCTTGATTTATGAGTTAGAACAAGTTTCATTCCAGCAAAACTTGTATCTTAGCACTCTCACAGTACAAGAGTGACACGGCAATATCTTTATATGATAACAGCTTGAAGTAGTCGGAAGCAAACCATGATGTCCAATGGGATTGGAGGTTGAATTTCGTTTCCATCCAGACGAAGGTATCGGAGGCGAGGGATGTTGCCATAGTAACCATAATCTTCTTCCAGGGCGATGGAAACTGGGCATATTTGAGTACCATTGACACCTGAAAATGTAAGTCAACATGTTAGGTTATTTCCATGGGAAAAGTTCATGAAGATCAAATTCACTTAGGACACAAATAAAGTAAACTTCCACTGATGCTATCATGGGAGGCTGCTGGTTTTGTAACCGTTTAAATACCTTGTTGATTCAAAACAAGCATCTTCATATAATGTGATGTGGATCAGTGAATCACATATTTAGTGTGCTGCAATTATGAAAAAAGGCCATTACATGCATAATTTATTCTTGGACAAAGAGGATACTAAGTTAGACAGCTGCATGGTAAGCATTGAGAAATAGCTCTTTACACTCTGAGTGGGCAAGACAAGATTATTTCTGAGGGGTTTTGCACATCTTATTTCAATGACAGTACATTAATTTTTTAGCTGATAATATTCCTTAATGAAGATCTTGCATTCAAAACAATAGTAATATTGAATCAGAGGAACTTTTTTATAGTGTTTTTTTTAATTTTTAACATCTGTACTTTTCTGTTCTCTCACATAATTAAGTGGAGTTGGTTTTAATTACAAAAATATAACTTGTGCAATGGGATATTTTTCTTCCTAATCTGAAAGCTAACAAATCCTCAAAATTCTATATACATCACACATAATATTTTTCTGTACAGATAAAATTTGAAACTATGGCTTCAATTATTATCCATATTCATATAAGTTGAATAGCTTGGGCTTTATGTTTCCTCTAGGTTACCTCTGCACTGCCACTTGGCTAACATGGTTTTTATATTTTGTCTTCAGTTGTTAAATATTCAGGCAGCTGTTGCCTTATTTCAGCCTCAAAAAGGCCTCCAGAAAACACTGAAGTGGTGTTTGTTTATCAAAGATGTCAAATTCCCTTGACCAAATTATGATATTTTTGGATTAATCTGACTACTTGAGGATCTTGGCCCCAGACTAACTGGAAAAAAAAAAGTGAATGGAGAATGTGTATGTAACAGACTTTTTAGGATACATTTTTTTTACTAAAAAGTGATAGGAAAAGAAATTCTCCCTTTATATTTAGTAATGATACCATGCAGCAAATCTTCTGACTATGATCCCCAAAATCAGAGAAAAGTTATGAAGTAAAAATAACAACATAATTTACTTTTTTTTTTTCTTCCATAACTTACTTTTTCCCCCCTCTACTTTATTTTGAAAATCTGCCCAGATGTTTGCAACATCTTGGAAGTGGTCTTTATCTTTGTCATGGAAACTAGATAAATACATCCAGTTGGCCAAGACCTGAAGCTTTTGTTGTATCCGTGATATCAAAACGTGTTTGTTTATCTTGTTAAATTTGATTAATGTTGGCAAAGCTTTTGGTATTCTTGGAAGAAACAAGATATAACTTATTTTTATGTGTGAATTTACAACACAGAAAGCTTATGAATTTTCATTATGAAAGCAGCTATTAAAAGTTTTGGGTGAATCAACACTATCTAGCAGAAAATATGTACTTTGTCAGCACTACTGTTCATAGAGACAAGATGGCTTCAAGTGTATCCTAAATTTCTGTCTTCTCTGACCTAGAAAATATCTCATTGCACTCATTTTCACCGGGTTGTTTACTCCAGCCTTGAAGTGAGGCAGCAGTTATCTAACCACAGGCCACCTAGGAAGAAGATGTTTCCTGATGATGTGTGGTATGAATTGGTTTGGGTTCTATTGTTTTCTTCCTATAAACAGTAAATTCTACCCCAACTATCAGGGGAGTAAAAGCCTCTCTCTCTTTTTCTCTCTTTCAATACTCTTCACGAATATATGAATGAAGGTTGTTAAAGCAGGAGGAACAAGTCTTTCCTTCCAGAGATACAATTCACCTTGCCTAAACTGATCCACGTGGAAGTTGTCAGCCCAAGTAAACCATTTTGAGTCTCTTTATAAACTCGAGAGAGATGATTGCTTCCAAAAGGGGACTGACAACAATTGTGTATCTCTTTCCACTGAGTAGGAGGTTTGTATGACTATGACAAATTAGATCCAAATATCTAGGATAGTTTATTCAAAGAAGATGAATTTCACCCCTTGTCAACAGAATTGTTATATCTTTTAATATTTAAACATGAAATCTAGGACTGCTGTAAGGGAAAACTGTCAAAGTGGTTCTCATTAAAGGATAATACTGTATGTCTGCTGAAGAACTGCAGAAGATCCTGTTTCTTTTCCAGTAAAACTCCTAATTTAGAAACAAAATTTTGATATATGGCCCAAGGATTTCTCTCTTTCTCTACATATATGGAATAGTATTAGTTCATAGTATCTATCTCAGCCTCTTGGTATTCTTCCAGGGGAACTTACTGTTTGCTCCCTTTCATCTGTCCTTTGATAGCATTGTGATAATACCACCTGCTTACCCTTGCTCACTTGCTACATCATCATTTCATACCTTCTCTTTGTTTTCTTTAACATTCTATTTTCCACTATTTAACAACTCCTCAGAGCCTCACAAGTGTATCTACTGGGTAAATATCTAGGCATGTGTGTTTTAAAGTGCCATGGAACAAATGTGCTGCAAATCTGTTGGAGCCATAATTAGTTTTGGTTTTAAGCTGATTTTACTTCCAAAATTAGAATAATATATTTCCTCTGTGGATTGAGATCCTTAAAGAAGGGATTGCAGGTGAAATTTTTGTTCCACTGAGACAAATGATGAGACTATCATTGGCTTTCCTGGGCTTCAGAAGGCTTATATCTTCATAAATGGTCTCTGGAGAAATAAGGCTGTGCACACATGTAAGGAATTGATATCCCAAAATAGCATGCAATAAAACATAGACAAATATTATTTACATAGAAATGCCATGTCTTGCTGAACTCTTGCAATGACAACAGTGTAACTATGATTCACCAGCAGAAAATAAAGCAGTGATTTGCAGTTGTGAAGGAATACCTGAGAATTACCATTATAAAAAAGGACTGTACTGCACACATAAAAGTAAACCTTCAGCAGGACTCTTTTGTGAAGAATCCAGATCAGGACTTTACAGATATTTTTCTTTCAAACCTTTTGAATTCATTATCTTAAAATAATGACTGATCTGGGTTTAAGAAGACAAAACCAATCTGCAGAATTAAAATCAGCTCTTATTACTGTGGCCTGATGGAACTACGTTCCTTGTTTGCAATCCTCTAAGATATTTTCTATTAGAGCAATGTCTCATGAAGACTATGTCATTATCCCTTACTTCTTGAACAATTATGCTATACCCAATTTTCCTTTGAGGTATCAGGTTGCAACTATTTTATATTCAATTACTAAGAATTCTTTTTTCTTTGTTAAAGGCAGTTTTGTTCTTAAGTTGACAATGATTTTTGAACAGTGGTAAAGGCATTAAGGAATACAAGACTTGCAGAAAACCATAATGATTTAGTTTCACAGGTCATGTGTCATTGGAACATGAGACTTGATTTTACTCATACAACAAAAGTTAATTTTCATAGTCTTAAGCTTTGCCAAACTTATTTGGGGAAAGAAGAGGACTGTACAGCTCTTTAAATACTACCTAGACACAAAAGTGTTCTTAAACTGGACAGACTACATTCCACTGATTTAAATTTTGTGTCACTTGAAGTGACAGAATAAAGTCTGCACCTGAGGCCTTGCAGTGAAGCAATTAAAATAAATCCTTTAGTGACCAGGGGGCAATAAAACATATTCAGAAAAAAAAAATCTGTCATAAGCTTTGACTCTAATTAGCAGTTAGAATTCTTGCAGGCCACTTAAATATGTGCCAGTTATACAATTAATTTTTTTTTATTTACATGATTTGACACTTATTTTGCCAAATGCAATGAATAAATGTAAATTATCAATAAGTATCTTCCTTTCATCGATCCTTCTTTTGAGAGAAAGCCAAACCATTACTTTTAGTTTATTTTTGAATTAGTGGCACACAAAAGTGGTAAGGGACCATGTATTCAATTAAATTACCATGATGGGAAGATAAATATAGAAACTTGGCTTTCTTCTGTGCAGTGGTGAATAAAAAGTCATCATTTTTATTTTGGCTTTTGGCATGAAATGACTTACTGAGTAGATACTTTCATTATATAGAGTATGCAATGTCCCTAACCACCACACCCCCTCTGTACCTGGATGAATTTGGAAACAGTCCTGGAAGTGAAACTATTAAAACTAACAGGCTTCTGTTGCCTTGGGTACAAAACCTCATCTCATTTACACAAAGTGGAAAACTTTTGAGGACATAAATCTTAGTAGAACAAATATGCTGTAAAATCAGTAAAACACAAAAGCATTTTGCTCAGAGAGGTGGTGGATGCTCCATCCCTGGCAAATTTCAAGGTCAGGCTGGACAGGGCTCTGTCCTCATCAAGTGTCCCTTCTTATTGCAGGAAGGTTGGAAAAAATGACATCTAGAGGTCCCTTCCTTCCCAAATTATTCAATGATTCTATGATTTTTACCACTTTATCTCAAAGAGCATTTTTATAGTTAAGTAGATGTTTAAAATAGATATGTTTTTGAAAGGTCCCACACTGGTCATACACACTTACTTTTGATTTTGTTGTGATCAAGATGAAGGTGCTCAAGGTGAGCATTGATTGGTGGAATTTTAGTGAGCTGATTGTGAGACAGCTGTAGGTCTAGAATAGATGAAACGTTAAACCCATTTGGAGGGATACCATCATCAGATAATTTATTGTAGTTCAGCCTAAGGAAAGTCACTTTGGGTATTGCACTGAAATAGTTTTCTGGTATAACTTCGATGGAGTTGTTGTCCAAAAACAGCTGCAGTGTATTAGCTGGAATGCTTAGAGGCATTTTCTTGAGTGAATTTTTTGCTATGTTGAGTTGCATAAGGTTGTTGAGTCCTTGGAAGGTGTCACTTTGAAGAGCGCTGTCCAACAAACTGTTCTGGTGCAGGTCTAACATAGTAAGGTTTTCCAAGTGGCTGAAGACTCCTTCTGGGATTTTGGAGATTTTGTTTTTAGCTAGTCTTAGCTGTTCCAGACCCACTGGTAATGGGGCAGGCACCTCTTCCAATTCGTTGTCTTCAAGGAATAAGTAAAGCAGTCTTTTCAACTTGCTCAGCACACCACTCTCAATTCCACTGTTTGTGATCTTATTCTTGTTCAGATTTATCCATCTCAGATGAGTGGCATTCACAAAAGGCTTCTCTGAAAGTGTTTCAATTTGGTTGTTTTGAAGATAGAGGTACCAAATTCTTGCTGGAATTGGAGGTATTTCTTTAAGTCCCTTATTATCACAGTATAATGCATTGGGGAAGCTAGGAGGACAAAAGCATTCCTGTGGACACTCAGAAGTATAGTGAGACCAATGCTCAGGATCCAGGTCATCATAAACTTGTCTCACAGATCGAGTCCACACAGAATTGACCAAGAATAAGAGAAAAAGGCTTGTATAGACTTTTAGAATCATGGTGTTGGCCTTGGAAGGGGAAAAAAAAACCAATTAGCTGTTTCTCAATAAAACTCCCTAGAAGCATACTAGATTAACAAAACAGTCTTGTATACAAAATAACATTTTCTTTATAAACAGCAGATTTTGTCCTCTAGAGTATTATTCATGGCCTGTTAAGGAAAAAATGAAATGTAATATAAGAGGTATAAACAATTCTGTGCTATATGTTGATAAACATTTCCCTGATTCAGCTTAGACTCCACTTTAGCTACCAGCTTAACTGATGTTCGTGCAAATATAATTTCAAAGAATATGAAAATATGAATCATTTTTAGAAAATATGGATCATTATTTAAATAAATCAGTGCCTCTTTTAAATTTATGTAAGTTTTCATGTACAGACCTATAATCTACATTATACAATGGTTAATCATCAGAAAAGATATCAATACCACAATGATATAAATACCACTGTACTCAGTGTTCCTTCTTTTAAAGTTAATCATACCCTCTTTTCTGTTTTTGCTCTCTCTTAAATTATAATGGCATCTGGATCAGATTTTCCAGGGTCTTTTGTCTTCATTGAAAAATGGAAGATCAAATAGTGTTTTAACAGCTGTTTGTTGGGCATGCTCTTAAAAGCTTGGAGGGAATATGTTTGACTAATCCATTCCCCGCCTCACTCACACCCTCATATCCAAAGTTACAAATTTCCTTCCCTAAAGCAAGCAGACAAAACAAATGTCTGCTGTAAATGACACAAAATTAAGTCCTAACCAAATTATATCCACAAAAACTAAATCCTAACCAAACTATTCATATACATTTATGCATCTTTTAATATTTTCCTACTTAAATTATTTGCCTTTTTTAGCCTCTTCCACAGTTAAAATATGAACACAATTATCACTGATAATTTACTCAGAAAAGAAATATTTGTATAGCACAAAAACAGTGCCTTAAAACCTCTGTTATTTTTCTTACTGACTCATGAAGATTAACAAGCATTTTGCAATGTAGAGGCTGAGAGACTGATAGCTGAAATTGCTGTTCAAAATTAGGAGATTGGTTTTGGCAAAAATAGTATTTAAATGAAAATTAAATTCTCTCATAGGATTAATGCATCAGTAAGATTAAGAGCTCGGTTCAGTTGCTGCATATGATATGTAGTAATTTAATAGTTTTCAACATTGCTATTTGCAGTAACAAGTGCAGTACCCTATAGCTTTTCCAGCCCCAGAAACTGTTATCTGGAAGCATTCCAAAGAAAGGGACAAATAAAGCATTTCTGAAGAATAACATTTCTATTTCACACAGTGAATTTGCAACCTTCTTACTCTGTAAATATTCATAACCTTAATAACACATTAAAAGAAAAAGAAATATAAAGCAATTTACCTTGTTAGTCAAGTTCCTGGAGCTATCTGAAGCCAGTTAGAAATCACTGTAAATTCACCACTTTTGACTGCTAACCACTGTGTTTGTTTCCTGTCCTCCTAAGAATTAGCAGCATATAAAACTGGAAGTACATACTAGTATTCCCAGATGTATTTCCATGCACACCTTATTAGCTATTGCTTCTAGTTTGACATTGTTTCAGAGTTTGGGCTTACCTCAGCTTTCTTGGATCTTCTTCTCTTTCTATTGGTCCCTGTTGTTAGACTGTAATAGCTTGAGTCAGGCTACAAGCCGTGTTCTAGGAATACAGCCTCATATATACGCATCAGTGGTTACAGCTTTTAACCCCTGAAACAGCTCAGGCCCCTCAGCACCTAGGCAGGGAAAGAAGGAAATCCTGGCCTGAATATCAGGCAGCCACAGAGCTGAAGGCATGGGATTTTTTATGTTCTATCAGATGAAGGGAGCTGATCTAGATGAAACAGGTAACCCAAAGTGCACGTTTATTCAACATTTTTGTTAGAAGATACGTTACATGCAAAGCTGACTTACATCATAACTCATTCTCATAATACCTGAATTGGCCACAAAGAATTAAAACCAGTGCCATCTGTTTCTACGGAAATATTTTATTTGATTTTTATTAAATGCAGATGCTGTCATGCCATTTAAAGACAAAATTCTTGATTAGGAGAAGAAGAGAGCAAAAGCATTTGCTAAGAATTTTTTAATAACATATTTTCAGTTCTTTATAGATTAAATCTTACCTTTTCCTTTTTGTTCAGAGAGATATTTACATATATTGCTGCAAAGTTATAATATTCCCCAATGCCTCCTGCAATTTTCTTTTATCATTGATCTAAAGCAAACTTTGCAGCCAACTTGCTCTCCAAGGATAGACACATATTTCTCACATTAAGTATTTTGGAAGATTTTTGTTTTCCTTTTTAGTCCAAACTTAAAGGAACAACTTCATATCAGAGAAACTATTCATGTTCAAAGCCAGAATAATGACATAAATATTTTATGGAAAAAGCTAATTAAAAATATTGAAAACATAAAATCCTGATACTTTTAATAGGTTATATTCGTTTTAAAACTTAGCTGTATCGTTATTTTGTTTCATCTGTTTGATTTTAACCATAAAACCCATACCAACCTGTTACTTCTTAAACTCAGAATGACTTAAAAGAAGTTTAGAAGCAGAAAAGACCAAATGTAGTAAAAAAAAAAAAAGCAAACGTTAAACACATGGGTAGTTTTCACTGACTGCAGTAAGGCTAATGGTAAACATATCATAAATTTTTTTCATGAGTCTATGTTTGTATTGCTCTGTTTCTTGTTTATGAAAAAATACATCCTTACCATCATTAATTTTTGCATTGTTTATGTGCTTAAAAACAAAATGAGTGCTTAAGTGTTTCACTCTACTAGAATTCCAGGCCCTTCAACACCTCTTAAAGATTATCAGGAATTTCTTACAAAGCAGGTAAAACTGATTTCTTCATGCATACTAAGTAGAATATTTTAATAATTTAAATTAGATTAAATTAATTTATGTCCATACTCAAAAATAAAGGTTCTAGTTTTGAGCAGATTACTAATTATAGGACAAAAGACATAACCTCCCCCCTCCCATTTTCATTATGAGTGTCACTTTTAACACCTAGAACTTAAAATGTTTATGACTCGGACGTCCTGCAGCAGAGCTGGTACCCCACATTAGTGACAAAGATGATTGTTGGCTTGAGTCCATCCAAGGGAGATGGGGAGAGGCAGAGGCACCACTGTGAGAAATTTAAAATAGTTCTATGTCCAGTTATGAGCCCTTTAAGGAGTCTGCACCATGAAAAGTGCATCAATGATTCTTGTAAATAACAAACAGTGAAGTATAAAACTGGTTTGCTTTTGTGCTAGATCTTCACAAAAAGTGTGTGGGGAGATTATGGAGACCCTGAGGTCTCTTTGCCACTAAAGAATGAGCCGAGCCCATCCTGAATGTTGTACTGAAGGGTCTAAAGCTGAGAGTCCTGATGGCAGATATCTGCTGTGACACACTTAACTGCATGTTGCCAGATGTTTACATTCAGCAACAGCAAAAAAGATAGATTTATCTTACACTTCATGGTGGTCTAAATTTACCTGTTATTTTTACCTGTTAATCATGTCCAGATATAAATTATGTTATCACAAAAGTCCCTGGCAAAAGGACTCGCTGTTTACCTTGTGGCAGGCAGTGGCATTATTTGTATGAAATACTGTTCAGCAAGGGGTCACATTCTGCCCTCTGTGGATTTACAGACCAGGTATTTGATCCCTATCAACATGTTTCCATCCCATTCAAAGGAGGAGCTCTTCACTAGGAGAAGAAAATAGAATACATTTTCTAAGACTTTCTCAATAATGTGAATTTCCATTTATTCTAACGCAAACAAAGCAGAAAAAAGTGATAAGAAATCAGGAAGCAAGAGTGTGATGACTGTAGTACATATTATTACATGCTCTCAAAAATTTTTGAAATATTTCTGCAGAGACAAATGATTGCCTGGACACCTAAGCAGACTTTGCAGAAAGTCTGCTTTCCATGCAGCCTTCTAGATTATGCACATATCATGCATTTGTTCTGTTCAGTCTTCCATCATCTGGTGTAAATATTTCTTATGTAAAGGTTGCACTTTAATGTGATAAAGTTTTACAGACTAATAAAAGACCATGGCCAAGAATTTCAAAAGTGACTAATGGTTTGGGAGACGTTTTGCTTTGCATATCCAACCCAAGACTCTTTCCAGAGCCTTATTTTCAGTAAAAGACAGCTAGAAATTTTGTGTTAATGAGGTAATTTTTAACTTGAGACACTGAGTGATCAAAGGCAAATATCAGTGAAACACAAAGTGCTTCTGAGACCATTAACAATCTCCCAAAAAGTTGTAGTATTAAAGATATTTGCACAACAATAAAAGGAATTGGAAAAAAAATAATATAGTAAAAATACTGAGGATACAGTCCTGAATTTTGGAGATAGTTTCTAAGAGATACTGTTGGGATTGTTCTAGTTTGAGAAAGATGTCTGAAGCTATTACAGAATTTTTACTCCATGTGTCTCCTTTCAATCCACACTGTTAAGAGAATTTGTATTAAAAAAATGTATAAAAAAGCAAAGAGCATCGACAACTGCAGGGTATAGTAACATCTCGAGAGAAGTAATGTACATTCTAGAAACTAAAACAGCTCACAACCTTGGTAAAGAATAGAAGAGTAAAAAAGATAGACTGGAAAGACCCACTGGGAGGAGAAATGGACAACTGGGAGTGCTGTTTGGAGCTGTTGTTCTGTTTTAGCATCGGAGTTGCTGACAGTGAAAAAATGCATTGCTTTCTTTCAGTAATGGCTGCCATATGTCTCAGATTGAATTTGAAGCAAGGTCTGTTAAGCATCAAGCATGTGTATAGCTCATCATCAGCAAACCCAGGAGTATACTGCAAGCAGAGCTTATTCATTAGCCCTGTGGATTGCTCCATTTAGCAAAGGCTGCAATCCAAGGTGCCTCAATTTGGGCAGTACTTTACTAAAAACTATGTGCCTTGCTCCACAGTCAGTTCATCTGAAACAGGCTCTTGAATTATCTTCATGATTACTAGAGAAAAGGTGTCACTTCAAAAGCTGAAGACAGTAAGCCCAGTTTATGTATTATTCATGCTATACTCCAATGGTAGCTTCAGACATCTTCATGGGGGTGCTGACTTTTATTTAGGGTTCAGTTCTGCCTCTTTCACTTCTGATGACAGGCATGATCTCTCTCTTTCTGCATTGCTGCTCAGAGTTTTACCCAGAGTCAAAAAGACAAAACTTCTATTTCCAAACAGTTCCCTGACCACCAGACAGTGATATATCTCAATTAATAATATCTGCTGCTCCTTTTAAAAACCAGCAACAAAAGGTCAGCAAGATCAAAGAGTCTAAAAGAAAGCAGATGACTGAGCCCTTCAGGCTAGCCCAAGGGACACTGTAGACAGATCAAAGGACCAGCCCAGATGTTCCAAACCCTGCTCCTATGGATGTATTTTAGTCTACATCATTCCTAGTGAACAGGAGAAATTAAAACAAAACAGACTTAGGAGCAGGAATTCTGTACCTCTTCTAGAAGTCTAGAATTACCTTCTTAAACCTCTCAGTGGAAGAAATTGCATTTCTTATTTAAATAGGCATTTTTTTGTGCATATGCAGGCAGCTGAAGTATAGGGAGCTCACATGGGGAACTTTCAGTTTAAATCAGAATACACTGCTTAAAGAAACCCTGGGAAAAAGTTTGACTGGCTTAATTTGTTAAATAGAGATGTCTCCTGACCTCTTGTTTATACAGGATTTAGGAAGACAAGATCCCACTCTAAAAGTCCAGAAACAAAACTCTAGCAGTTTACTTTCTGCACAACTTCACTCCCTTATCAAAACTACAGTGGGAACTGAGTAGCTTAGCTGAAAGAGATCATTGCAGAGCAACACATGTCAGAAAAGAACAACTATGGAAAAGGGCTCAGCTTTTATGGGAAATATATTGGCCTCCTGAATATGCTTCATTAAATAATTTTTTGGCACTATGTTCCCTTTCTCTCTGTTTTGAACTCTTTACACAGCAACACCAAAAAGGTTCCATAACACAATGCCAAGATCTGGTATTTATCTTGGCTTGCTAGGTTTACTTTACCTACTATGTAAGTCTTACTGTCAATCTCTTAATTTACTTTGTTTTCATGCTTTCAACGATCTCAACACTGAGACAAATCTATCCTACCCTGGGACTTGATTTTTAAAATGCTAAATGTATCTTAAATTAAAATATCTAACATGCATTTATCAATTGCACACATATATTGAGTTGCTGGGACCACGTGTAGCTATTTAGATGATTTATATTTTCTAGACAACTAATGTTAATGAAAACATGTATCAATGATCTGATGCCCATTCTGTGAACCTGCAGTTCTGAACCATAGACCATCAAGGATTAAATATTCTGGAATAACACATGAGTAGTGAAAACAAACTGGTTTCACTATCCTTTTATTATATCCTTATCCTTATTTTATGTTAACTTCTGTTTTCTTATTTTCTTCTGTTGTTAAAGAAGTTCAAAAATACTTTAATTCACCTTCATTTTAGATCCCCACTGTAAGACACTGGATTTCAAGAAGTTTAAACTTATAAAAAGTTCGGTCCTCTAAAATGAATGACAAGGGTTGCATGAAAAAGAACTCCCACAACTTAATGAAAAAAAATATTTTATTCCCTTTTTAGTAATGATCTGCTAGAGTGATTTTGTCACATGAGAAATTCAAGGTTTGGAGGTTTTTTAATATTTAGAAATAAAAGCCAAATGGCATAAGCTATATGAAAACTCATTTCTTATTTTCCATTAATTGTAGTAATTTTTGTTCTTATTTTTAATGCAGATACTCTTGGGAAATACTGAAATTAAACATTAGATTATGTGATTTTTATTTTCTTAAATTACGATATCAGTCATCACTTTCAAGAGCTGGTATTTCCCAAAGCACTTGAGTTTTCTTCCAGAGTCCCAACTTCAAGCTCAAATCTCACTCACCATGACTTCTCCAGTCACTGATTATCCTTTCAGATGGAACATGTTGAAACTAAGTCTTTATAGTGTAGATGAAATTCCTCAACATCCAGCACTTTGATGCAAACTGATTTCTTTGAAGATAGCTCTGGAACCCAGCTCCAGGGAGAATTCATCACCCATCCCTGTCCAAGCACCATGCAGTGCTCCAGAGCCCTAAATAATGACCTAAATAACCCTAAATAATCTAAGAGATATTATTCAATATTACCTGTTCTTTTCTTAGATGATTCCATGCTCTTCATGGTGGCAGCTGGGAATCCCAGCAGTAATGCCTTTTGCATTTTCTGTATAATACAAACCTCACCTCAAGGCTGTGATTTTCTTTAGAAGTAACACACCTTTCCTTCTTTTGAATCGAGAGTGAGAATAATAATATTGCGGGGAATGGTTCTTCTTACACAAGCTTAAGAATCTGAATTTAAAAAAAATCTTTCTCTTTATACAAGTGATCACAAATTCTTGTTCAAATCAATGCAATGTTGAACATAGTTTTGCGAACTTACTGGTCTTACTGTTTGGGGTTTTTTGACAGCAAAATGGCTGCAATGAAGAAATCTAAAAGTGAAGTTCTGGAAACATTTGTTCATGTAGTTTGGAAACTGTAAGTGTGTATAGTAAGATGAATGGCAAAATCATTATATGATACTGGAAGGATGATGGAAATAAGAATTTTGAAAGACTTGTTTATCTTCAAGACAGCTTATTATTAAATTGGTTTATAAGATATGAAATTAATAAAGACTTCTCGTACTTCTGCCTGAAATATTATGGTGTTTCAATGAAAGCATTATCATCAACAGAAAAATATTTTTGCAAATATTATTTAGTAGGTTCCAAAGCGTCTTTGTAGTTATTTTAATATGTGTTCTAGTCAGGTTGACCAAATACCACAACTGACTTGTATGCATTGTCCCACACTGGGATTCACAGAATTAGGACAAAACTGCTTTTTTGCACAGTGCTGCAGCTTTCCTCTTCTTCAGGAGTCAGGTGCATTTGACTAAATCCCTTTGCTTCTACACTGTCATATGGACCATAAATAATATTTCTCATCTCATGTATTTACCTCATTCTTCACTTCCTTCTTAATTAGACTTTATTTTCTGCTTTTCTTTAATAACTTCAGAAAAAAAAAAGGTATGCTTATGCCATAAGAGGGATGATACTTAAAAATAAATATTCTAGCAATCAAAACCTGCTAAAAATATTGCATTATTTGATCTGTAGATTAAGAATTAAAATTATGAAAAGTAAGGTAATTCATCTCTTAAAAGAGGTAGAAGGGGTTACACCCACAAAGCATCATGTTTATAACACTAAAGAGTAGCAATATGTACATTTTAGTCCACAATCACAATCTTATCTCAGAACAGGGGTATAATGTGACAAAAAGCGTTCCAGCCTCTGAAGGTGCTTTTCTTTGCATAATGAAGTGATAATTTGCCCTGGTACTTGAGCTTGACCTTTCTACATTCAAGGTGAGAGTCCTAAAGTGCAGTTAGCACTCCTTTTCTTTCTCTGTACTAGCTGATGTTGAACTTCTCAGACTAAGTAGAAAAGGGAGTTATTTCTGTGTGAAAGCCTTAAGGCCTACCAATTAAGTTCTTTTTCTTATGGATTGAAAGCCTTTTAACCAATATCTGAATCAGAAAAGAAGTTTACAACCAAAATGGCCTCCCTGAGTTCTCGGTCCATTAGGGTGGTGGCATGTTTGCTAGTGCTGTCCCACACGGGAGAGTTAGAAGGGAGGGATTTCTGGTTTCACTGCCACTACTCAGTAAATCACAAGTGTTAAAATGGGAGCAGATTTGCACAGCAAAGGTATCAAGAGAAAGATTCCACAGTCCTGCCTGTGGAGTCCATATACAAATGTCACCTAAGTTAAGATTTTGTGAGTATCATTGGAGCTGGAATTATGAAACAAGAAATTTTCCACATGAATTTCATGCTAAACTCTTCAGCTGTAGAGCTGGTTATTAAAATTGATATTGTTCCCCATTGGTTACTAGTATTCTTAGAATTACAGATTTGCAGAAATTATAAATAAGTTTGAAGAAACATCTGAAGGTTGTTTAGTTCAACCGCCTTCTAAAACTAAGGCTAACTTCAAAGACAAATCTGTCCCTTAGGGCACTGCCCATGCAAGTTATGAAAATTTCTGAGCATGGGGAGTCCACAGCCTCCTTGGGCAATCTGTGACAATGCTTTATGAACTCACTGTGAGGGATTTTTGTAATGTCCAGCTCAAATTTCTCTTTCTGAAACGTTTTCTTTGCTGCCATTCCCTTTCACCATGCACCCCAAAACTGGATACTTTTTCTGTATCCCTCTTTTAGGCAGTGGCAGACTGCAATAAGTCATGGACTGAGATATATGGTAGATTCAGAGAGGCTAAGGCAAATACCTTGGCATTAGCTGGAAAGAAGGTTGAGGGAAGTTCTCTTAAGAGGTTCTATCATGAGTTGGACTGTTCTCAGTCTCACTGTTCACACTCTTTCATGTTGCATAAAATTAATTGGTTTGCTGAAACAAGTGGAGAAGAATAATATATTTCTGCTATGTTGTTAGATTGCAGCAATCAAGTGACAAATCTCATTCTCAGTTTGTGCTTTAGAAATCTTAGTGTTTAGTATATTTTTCTATAACAGGAACAGTTGGGTTAAAAGCTCTCTGGAAATGGTTAAATACCATTTCCCATACATTTTTATTTTCTTTGGGGAGTTTTGCATGAACTTATTTCTTATTTGTCTATGTTACAATGCCTAGGTACTATCCCACAGTGATTCCCATTCTGATGTGTTCAAAAAGTCTCAGATTTAGCCTTCTTTCTGCAATGAAAATTCTAGCCAACTTGAATTGTAACAAATTTTACTGTGAATCCTTCCTGAATATGGGTAAAAAAGCAGCAACATTTATGAATTCCAAAATGAAGAAAAATTATTGTTTTCTGAATCTTTCCTTTTGTTTTAGTTCCAGGTTTCTTTGTGAATTGTGTTTTGATTTTGAACATCTGGAATTGGCAACGTGCCGACTAAATGGTTTGGTATAAATTGGTTTGGGGCTTTTTTCAGAGGTGATAGTTTCTGCTTTTGCTATAGAAACTAACAAAGTTTCTGTTTGAGTGTTTAATAGGCTAGTAGTTGAAAAGAAAATAGTACTCATGGGATGATCTGTACTTGCAAGCAAGCCACTTACTCTCAGTTACTAACACATTTATTTTAGTGTGTTCCAAGATGCTGACAATATTTGGACTATTTTTTCCTGAGTGGAACATACTACCATGTCTTTACCACGTGTAGCTGCATTTTACTCACCACCTGTGGTTTCTGAGAGATTTCACTGTTCTTTTGACAATACTGAAACATTATTTTGCACGTTTTCATAGTGGCATGATTCCCATACTGCAAACTTCATAAGGCATCGATTTATTGGCCAACACAAGTCTAGTGGCACATGTTAAATTATGTATACAAACATACTGAAACATCAAAGTAGAGAAAACAGTTTATTTAACCTTACAATAAATTTTAGTAATAACAGAATAGCTTAGATTTTCTTGTCTTAACCTTTTTTTTTTCCATTTTATAAAAGAAAGAAACATAGTTGTCAATGATATGGACAAAAGGACACTATTTAATATGTTTTATTTTCTACAGTCTGGTTAAAAATAGCATGCAAGTAATTGAATAAAATATGTGTATATATGATTTATTTTGAAATAACAATTATACCAACAATGAATAAAAATCTTATCATGAAAGTTAAATGAAAGTATGACAGAAAGAAGAGCAAACAATTATTTAACCTGAATATTTTTTCCTTGTTATCTTTCATGTAATCCATTAATTTAACAATGTCATAGCTCTGAACACATATTTTCACAAATTTTAATTTTTTCGTATAATGTTAAATATTTTTTTCTTTGCAATGGGTAACAATATATGAAAGGTATGATAGATAATTAGTTGAACAGGAACCTTGTATTGACACAGGCCAGCCCCTACTGCTCACTGTAACCCACACTGAATCCTACTTCACTTCCCTGTGAGTCTGGGACATGGTGGCATGTACTGCATGCATGGATATAGACTTTTATGAAGTTGAATCTTTTTCATCAACTCATCTAGCCAGATAAAGACACATTTCGCACCAGATTCTGTAATTCTTATGTTTTCTAAATAGAACCATTTGTAAAAATATGCACATGTTCCCTTAAGTTTGCTGAGTCCATGCTAAATATTAACAAACAGAACAGATAATATGCAGATCGACGCATTAAGGCAAATCCTAATTTTAAAGCACTATCATGATGTGTTTTTCCTGTAGTTACTGCCCCTGGAAGGGAACTGGATGATGTCAGGCATCTCACTCCAGTGAGATCTCAGCAGCCACCCGAAGGCAGTTGTACATCTCCTGTGGCAGGTCAGCCCGAGTGAGATTGTTTCCATCCAGGCGCAAATGTGTGATCTTGGAATAGGTGGTTGGCCCAACTACCTTACAGAAGCTGCTCAATGGGAACTCTGAAGAAAAGAGAACAGAAAGAAGAGGAAAACATGAATAATTAGGACAAACAGGACAAAGCCATTATTTTTCTGCTTTTTTTTAATTTCAGTTGGAAATTGTGGCATTAATTCATCATACTATTTTCAATATTTTGCATTTACACCGATATAAATCCCTGTAAATTTATTGGAATTTGAGCAACTTGTATTGGGAGATGTTCTTTCTGTCAGTTGTGAGAGTTTCAGAATTTCAAGACTGAGATTTTCAAATGCCATTTTCTTCCAGTACAAATTTGACTTTTAGACTTCAGAGTTTATATAGGTTTATATAGAGTTTATAAAGGTCTAATCTAGCATTTAGATAAAAGGAAAAATCATTCTTTTAAAAAAAGCTAAAGATGCAGAGGGAGGAATCAGTCAGTTTATGTATATTACAATGGAAGGATAAAACTGTTATATAAGATATTGAAGGAAGTTAAAAATTTCTGGAGAAACTGAAACCATAATACAGCTTCACTCTAAATAACAGGCAGTTCAATGGGTGTCTGTGTATTTTCTATGTATTTTATATGTGCCATTTTGATTTACCAGCTTGAGAATGAAATTTGGATCTAGGGTTGGAGAAGAGTTTTACATTTAAATTGTGCGGTTGAACATTTCCGCATAAGGATTAGAATATGACTATGAATGCAAAAAATACTTATGAAATATTTATATTTATTATAATCTATATATTGTGTTATGTATGGTCTCTATTCAGTTGAGGTATTATTTGGTTCACATAACACCAGATAGATCTTGAATGGAAATTTGTCTTGTATCCTATGATCAGTATTAACTGTAAGCTAGAAATTACATGAATCACTGATGTTCTCTGCTCAGTATGCAGAGCACACACATACCCATATTGTAGACCCCTTTCATGCAGAGATCTATCCTCAGGAGAGAATGTATGTGAATAAATCTGATGTTCCCTGCATACTACATTGTGTAATTTTGCAAAGAGGGTCTTCATTCTAACCTGTGTTTCCTTTGAGTCAGACAGAGGATTAGTCTATTGAAAAGCTCCATAACTACAGTCTGAGAGACTTCTTCTTCAGAACACTGACATCAGATGAATTCACACAGAAAATATTTTAAAAGCTTAAAGGGACTCCTTCAATGAACCCATGCACCTCGTAATATCTGAGCCATCAAGTCAGTATTATCAAATCAAATACCATTTGATTTACCTTCCATAGGATACCTTATGTATCTTTTCTCTATGGCTGCTTAACTCATCTAAGTATGATCAAATTGCAGTACTAAAGGAAGTGGAGGAAGTACATTTCATACCTTCTCATTAACTTCTGGATTAACATTCTTCTAACTGGATTCTTCCAGGACTTGCATTAGAATAATTTTCTATCACTAATGAAACATGGTTTTTGTAAACTTGGTATAAATGTATAGGCAGCTCTTTAGAGAATAAGAGCTTAGGTCATTTTTTGAGAGAGATATGATGTTAAGAGTGGATAAAGACTCATGCACCTTCCACAAAATAAGCTGTTTTGAGTAGGGGTTAAGGAAATATAATTTAACAGTCAGATCTTGATCATCAATTTGATTAAAACAAATCAAAGCAATTTCCTAGATTTTATGTAGTGTGTAGCCTTCTTTCGGAAGGGTGAGAGACGAATTGCATCCTTTGGGCAGTCCATGTTGTAATATAGTTACATTTTAAGACTTCAGACCAATTCTGATATTCTTCTGGCTCAGAATGTACCAGCAGAAACAAACTAATGATTCTTATTCATTAAGATCATATGATCTAAGAAATGCTTATAGATTATGTCTGTGTGGAGTTTTGCTGAATGAAAACATAAATTTTAAGAGCGTTTAACTCTTGGGCTATACCATTGACTATTTACTTCCAGTTTTCTTCGGATAACTTGGGTTTAAATTGTAAAGTTTAAAATAAACATGAATTCTAATATCAAATTTTTCCATCTTCTTGTCATTCAGGAATGATGTTGTAAGTATATTGTTGCTGATGAAAAATATTTTAAAACTTTCTAAATTTAAATTTTAGGGGTTTTTTCCATGTTGTCACTTTTGAATATAAATGCATAAAACCTTTGGCTGCAAAAGAAGATATGTTTATACAAGCTGGATGGCTAACACTCAAATGACATAAACTTCTTACATGTAAACCACAAAATTTAGCTGTAATAACAAAATTCTGATCTGTGCTGACTGTTTGTGAGACTAAAACCACTTAGGAAGTGGATGGAGATCTTTTCCTCACAGAAGTCAAATGAACTCAGTCATGGACCTCAGTGGGATTTTATTCCAACATTTGGTTTACATAGATTAAATGTGGGTATCAATTTTTTAAACTCTTCATATAATTGTCAGTTGTTAAAAGCATATTTTAAAAATGTTTCATTTTAATTGCAGTCTCTACTAGCAGAAAATAAGAGCAGTTGTTCTTGGGACTGCACTTGATGGGCTGTTACCTGTATGATCTCCATGGGGGACTGCAATCTTTTAGGCTGGAGTACTATGGCATAAAATATCTCAGTCGTTTACTTCATCTTTTGTTACACTTATTAATGTTGCAAGTGAAAAAATGTCTTCCTGAATTTATAAAATTCAGGTTTAAAGAGAGTAGAACTGGAATTTTTCCCACATTTTTTCACAGCACAGATTTCCTGCATAGGCCAGACACTGAGAGAATAAGAAATATTGGATGAAAATTGGATTTTCAACAGTACACTGAGCAATCCTAACAGGATCTGAAGTCCCACAGTCATTATTGTTGGTCTATTTTCCACTAATCACATGTGAAACATTTCTAGACAGGCCATTAAAAAACTCCTTTGAGAATTGATGGAGTGAGCTAGATAAAAGACCATAAAGTACCTCCACAATTCAATATATAGTCTCTTAACTGTCCTCTGTAACATTTTCATATTTCCCTTTTCATACTCCATTTACATGGAGTAACTCCGTTGCTTCCTGGGGTTTCATGTGGAAGCAACATTTTTCTCCTTAATCCCTTACAAGTACAGATGAAATATGAAAGCCATCTTTGGACCCTCTTCTTCTTTCATTGAACTTCTTTGGTTCTTGTTTTTTTTTCATCCTACAGAGTTTCTTTTTTTGCTTTGAGGAGTCTGTAACACAAGTCTCTGTGTCTGTGTGTGTTTGTGTGCATGCATGTGTGTGTGTGTATAATAATAATGGCATCTTAAAGATATTTCAGTTTAGAAACTACAGTTTAGGTTTGAGGTATGGAGAAAGCAAAGGCTTTTCTAAATCTTCCATGGTTCTATTCTAGCTTGGAGATCCAATGAGCATCAAGTACAGTAGATAAACTGTAGGCTTCACACCTGCAATCTGAATTTGTTTTCTTAACAGTTTGCTATCTGCTTCATCCACTGCTCCTTGCAATACAGAGTGAAACAACATACTAAGGTTAAGCCAATTCTGCTACATATTTTAGTGTGTTTATTCATCAGTTCTAGTTCAAAAAAACTCAGAGTCACTCAAACAAACAAGGTGACTCTTCAAATAAGGGTATTTCTCAAACAATTTTTTTTTTTTTTGTGAAAGACAATGCATAATGTTTGTAGCAAGTCCATGGTGAAACTCATGGACAGTAATTTAGAGAAATATTCTTTCCAGTAATATCGACAAAGTTGGAGCTAGATTATGCTTTCTTAGACAAATATAAATGTTAATTGCAAGCTTTAAGGTACTTGAGAAAAAGGAAGATCTGGCAAGTTAAGAACTCTGGAGAAATATCTTTATGTTAGGTCTCAGTATAATGAAAACTTCAAACTAAGTAAGCATAAACTGAAAGACTAAACCTTTTGTGTATTTGAGGACAAATTATCATTACTCCTTAGACAGAAGTCTTTCACTGCATATGTGTACCATTGTATGGAAAGGAAGCTGGCCTAGTTGACAGTAATCCTTTCAAAAATCACTGGTAAATTATAATAATTTATTAAACAAAGGAACTGGTTGTTGGTTTGACACTTAAATAATCACAGGTCAATCAACTCAATTTTGCAAAAGACTAAGCACTCACAGCTTTAAGTCAAGTGTCATGAATGGTGAAATCCAAGGAGTTTGATGGCCCTATATTAATGATTATTTCTAATTATTTTTTATCCCACAATGTCAATTAGCATCTTAGGGAACTATATATTATGCCTGTGAAAATAGATAGCTGAGAAAATTGATCCTTGAAGTCTGCTAGATTTTAGGGCAAAGATAAAAAACAGTAAATCATAATTCTGTTGCATCAGTCCATAGGGAAGCAATGATAGTGTAGCTGGTGAGCATCCACTCCCCACACCACCCCCCTGAAAATGCAGCTTTCCATGAAAAACTAAAATTGCTGTCATGGTCCTTGACTCTGATGTCCTTGGAAAAGTGAATAGCAGCCAAACCTGTTACCTGGGTGTCTTGCAGAAGGCTCAGATCATTCTAAACAGGGGACAGTGCTTCATATATCTCATGAAAAATTAAAAATCATCATTGTTAGCTATTTTAGGAATGGCAGAGTATCTGGTAGAATATCACAGGTTACTGTATGTAGTGCCTTAGGTGGGAAGTATTAACTCATTGTTTTCCCTCATCAAAGCAAGAAATTGAGATGCTGTAGAAGAAAAAGCCACTGAGAAAAATGAAACATAGTAAATACAAAACATTTTAACATATCTTGTCCTTGGTCTGATAAGACCAGCATTGAAAATATTTGGTTTTAAAGACTACATCTCCATGGACTTAGCTATGTATGGAGTAGCTAACACTGATACCCTTAATCCTTGATGGATACAAGTAGGTAAACAGAAGGGAGGTGTTTGTGGTTTACTTTACGTCAACCAGCAAGAAGATATAAATCCTCCTGAAGAGCAACAGCTATATTTGGCATATGTCCCTCTACATCAGGGACTACCACTGACAGAGGTGCAGCTGGAGAACTTCTGACATGATGGTGAGGCCCCTCCAGCTCTGCAACACCTCCCTGTCAGCCCAGGAATGGGACAGCCTTGTAAAAGCCTCGGCAGAAACCTGCATGGTCTCGTGCAAGGTGTGGCATTTCTTAACTTCAGAAGGAACATTTTTCAAACCATAAGTGAATGGAGACAAACTTGCCACCTGATCATATGAAACAGGAATGAAAAGAAAGAACAGGGGCAGCTCTTTGGATTTCAAGATATGTTTGGAGGGATACCACATGAGGCAAGGGAGGAAAGAAACAAATGCTGTTGCTTTGATGCATCTTTTTCACTGCATCTTGTGCCTGCTACCTCATGAATTTGTTGTCCTTTCCCTTTTTCCTCCCTCCAGCATTTTGACTACCAGCTCCTGAAAGGTTTCCATAGTCAGATCCTCATCTGACATCTCTCTCTTTTTGTCCACTTAAGAATTCTGAACATCTTTTGCACTGATCTTTGCAAAGATCTCTGAAAAACTTTTCAGTTTTTTCCTGAATTTTATAAGACAACTCTATGGGCTTCTGTATATTTTGTCCAATTTACACAGGATAAGAATTTGAGGAAAAAATCCACATTAGTCTCAAAGCATAAATTTCTCATTTTAAGGATATATTGAGTGGCTATTAGGTAAATATCTGAATGAATAAAATGAATGTGAACAACTGTCAGGTAAATGTCAGTGTGCTAGCAGTCTAACCAGTACTTTTTTTTCAGACTGGTTCATCTATTATTTCAGATACTTGCATTGACCATCAGTATTTAGTCTGTGGTAAGCCTTGATGAATATGTGCAAATTTAACTTACTGTTAATTTTGTTGACTTGGAGGTAGAAATTTTCCAGGTTCTCACTGACAGTTGGAATGCTCTTCAGCTGATTGAAGGAGAGATCCAACTCAACGAGTGATGTGATGTTGAAGACATTACCTGGTATTCCAGAATCTGTTAATTTATTGTGGGATAAACGTAAATATTGCAGGGCTTTAAAACCTTGGAAGTATTCATCGGGAATATTGGAAATCTGGTTATTGTCAAAATACAGCATGAGCAAAGAGTGAGGCAGTCCTGTCGGTAGCTTTGTAAGTTGATTGAAGCTTAAGTCAAGATACAAAAGTGATTTCAGGCCTTTAAAAGCCCCAGAAACAGACTCTGCTTTCAGCTGGTTGTTCTGGAGGTGAATGACAGTCAGATTCATCAGCCCCTCAAATGCACCAGGACTGACTTTTGTGATCTTGTTGTGACTTAATTGCAGGTCATCTAGAGTTTTGGGAAGTGGTCCAACAGCTTCAGTCAAATTGTTGTAGTTAATATGAAGTTTCTTCAGGTTCTTTAGTTTAGAGAAGACTCTTCCCTTAATTTTTGAATTTTCCAAATGGTTGTGATCTAGGATCAGCCACTGTAGGTCAGTTACATTGTCAAACGTGTTCTCTTCAATTCCCTCAATCATATTGTTTCGAAGATAAAGGTATTTTATTCCACTGGGTACAATTGGAATGGTTTTCAGCTTAAGATTGTCACAATACATGGCAGTGGGGTAGCTTAAAGGACAATTACATTCTGGAGCACAGACTGCTGCAGATGGCCCAAAAGGATCATAACCATAATCATCTCCAGGACCGTAGTCATACTGGCAAAAAATGCCACTAATCAACAGCAGAAAGACAGGTAGGGAGTTTAAAGTCATCTTTCTAACGTGCCTTGTTCCTGTATGGCAAAAGGGAATAAACAAGATATAACTTTAATTTTTTATATCTTTCAGCAATATTTGAAATTTTACCACATAAAGGTTATAATTAAAAACTAATTACAGTTCCTATTTAAAGTTTTTAATTAAGAAAAAATACTCAATTGTTAGTATTACATTGTTACTATTATATTACTACCTCTGTCTTGTATAATCTTCCTTTGTAATGCAAAATTGCTGGTCATTTTGCTGTTGTAAGTAAAACTTTCTTTATATCTTTCTGCATTAATTAAGTCACAAGAAAGATGATGAAGTGCAAGGTTTTTAAACTTGCCACAGAAGTTTTCAGTTTGCTGAAGGCCATGTTCAGAGGCAGTTCTGCCATTTAAATTCTATCAAGCATTCCTAATGTGCTGAATTGTCTCATATCTAAAGATGTGGCTATTTCCCTTAAATTTGAAAGAGGCAGAGAAGCAAAAACAGAGGGTAATGCTCTCATGCATTGTGTGTTGTTAAGATGTGTGCAGCTTGAAAGATTTTTTTCTCATGGATTATGTTCTGTAAAGCATGGTCCACTAAGTTTCATAGTCACCTAAAGAACAAACAAATAGAAATATAAAGCATAGTATCTTTAACATGCCAAATAACCAGTAGTGCATATGTGTGCAGTGTATCTGAAATGACTGAATCTGACAGTGGACCTGACTGAATTTCAAATAGTGAAAATGTTGCAAATTCTCCATACAAAAGAGGTGTTGGTTACATTTTATGCCCATTCTAAATCAATTGAACAATAAAACCTTGGCTTCACATAGTCTTTTAGTTCATATACAGCAAAAGGACATTGGGTGTCCATGAGGAGGTTTGTGATTCAGTTTAATTGGGGTCACTTAGCTTTTTAATGCCATAGCTTTCTCATCAGGTACTCCACAAGATGACAATCTGTGAAGACTAGTATCTTGTTTATGCCTCTTACTGGCTATATAGACGTTCTCCTGGAAAAGTAGGTCTAGAATCAATAAAGTCAGTAAGCTTACTTTGATTTTCACCAGTAAAAGACAAGGCTCAACACTTTTCAGAGAACGGGAGGATTAAGAAAATCCATAAAACCTTTTTTTCTCAAGGAATTTCAGAAAGTATGTGAAGCTTGTAAACAGACCACAAGACATTGATCTCAGATCTGGGCAATTTTCCAGCAGAGTAAGTTAGTCTTGCTATTGGAATTGTTACACTGAGGACTTAATATTAAAGTGCAGGGCCATAGCTAAAAAATTTTCACTAATTCTAAATGTCTTTGCTTCTATTGACTTCCTAAAAGACACATCATATTCTAGTGAGATGACAATCTTATTTAAAGCACTTGTAGGCAGGGCCTATTGATCTCATGCAGTACAGCACAAAAAATTTAAAAAAATGTTGTAATGTTACCTCCACTTAATAACCCATAAAGTCCCACTGGTAGATTTTAAGCTGCTGTCCCTTGAAAAAGGAGTCTGATTGCATATCATCTGCAAGGTGTTAGTCCCATCACATTTACCTAATTACAAACCCTAGGATAATCATTGTAATATTAGTTGTCAGTGTCATTTTCTTTGCCTGTCTTTCATTACTGTGTGAGTACATGGACATGAGCTTCAGTCCCCTGCTGGTATAAATCAGTAGAGCTCATCTGAAAGCAAAGACTGCAGTAACACAATTCATCTCAAAATCTGGTCCTATTTAGGTACTAAACATTACAGAAAGCAAATCAAGTGCTTCAGTATTCAAAGTATAAAAAGAGTGTAATGGACCCCTTGGACTACACTCTTTGGCTTTATATTCACATTTTTTACACACCTCCTTTACTTTATAGCTTTAAAATAACATAGACATCTTAAATTCAAATTCTATTTTTCTTCTAGTTTCAAATTATATTTGTAATGCTATAGTTCACTATTGATATCATAGTCTTATAGTGCTTTAAATAGAGTACAAGGTTTAACTGCTATGCAGAACCCTGGAAGTAACTAAAATGCTAGATAGCAAGTGTTTTGAAGTAATTTATGAAAAATGTTTCAGAATTTTTGTGACAATTCTGTAGTTCAAGGATATGTGGGCATGTGTGCGACATAAAATAGCAAAGTAAATAGGAAATTTATTTGACTTGTTTTATTCATGCATTTCTCATTCAGGTATCTGAGTCTTTCACTGTCAGAAGTGTAAAAGGTTAATAGATCATGCTTGTTTATTGCACTGAACTGCATTAATCCAGAAGATAAAATCAGAATACATTCTTAGGTGTTTCTCTTACAACATAAACAAGCTTTAACTAATTGCATGTGCCTGTTCTAAGCAGTCGTGTTGCAAAATACCTGTGAAAAAATTTGTGAAGTTGCTCAGGCAACTTGCCAAAACATACTAAATAGTAAATCCATGATTTTGGGAAAATGCTTGCTACATTAAGGTAGAAGTACTATTCAAACTATGTTTGACCTTCTCTATATTTCCTTAATCATTAAGTTATTGTGAAACAAAATAAATATAAAATTAACAGTCAATCAACCTTAATTATGTAGCTTAACTTCTTACACAGTTTGCAAAATATTGTATTTTTTAAAAGTTTCACTATTATATTTAAAATGTGCTTTAAAATTAATTAGAAATTTAAAAATACCTATTGCTTTCCTCTCATTATTTATGTGATTAACCATTTAAATATCAGGATATGTTTATGTTATCTTTTTGTAGAATGAAGCAAAATGAGGTTCACGGAGCTCTCATTAATATTATGAATGAAAAAGTAAACAGTGAGTACTCTGACAAACTTCTCTGTACTGTACGTCAAATCTTATTCTGATGTAGAACAAAATAGACTGTAAAAAATTGCAATACTGATGCACAAGATACGTGAAGTTGTTTTAAGGAAACTGAGAAAGTGAATCGACTAAGCAACTGTTGATTTGTGCTCAATTTACAAATTGGCAAACTTATCCTGTCATGTTTTCACATTCCCATTGCAGCTACATTTAAACAGCTGAACATTACGGTTAAAGCATGCAGCAGCACTTACCTTACTGCCTTCAAGCTGCTTTCCTTAATTCCCAGAGCAGATGCAATAAGAGACTGTATCGACCAATATATGCTCTAAACAGTGTCAGGAGGTAAAAGTCTGCCAGATCCTCTGTGTTACAAGGGGAAAAAAAAAGCCCTAGTCACGCTGTTCTCTGAAGCTGCTATGTCATCATGGTGATCTTGTGGTGTGGCATGTACAAAAATGCAGCTCTCTAATGAAGTGCAGGTGGATACCATATTTTGTACAAGGACAACCCATCTGTTCCTCCTGTGGGATCAGGAAATGATATTTCACAAACCTGAGAAGGTTAAAAAGCCATAGGTTTAACCAAATTTTTTTTTTTGTATTTTAGAAGGAAAACGTGTTAGATTGTAAAACAAATTGCAAACAAGCTTTTGTTTTCCAGCTTATTTTATACTGCTAGACATGAGCTAACACATAGCACTCAGACCTCAATGCTGCTGTTCTTCTTCAGCCAAGTGACTCATTCATTTTTCTGCCTTTTTCTTTAACTATCTTATGACCACAGTAAAGTATCCTTAATAAAAACTTTAGCCTAAGGATCAGATTCAAAAATTATCTTAGAATCATACCCTTTTCCACATTACATACTGAGTTCAAAGATTACATACTTGAGTTCAAAGCTTCTTTTGCAAATTACTGGGATTTATTTGGTCTGGAGATTTTCTTTGGTGGTTGAATGTATGTTTGTTTAATAAAAACACATCCCAGGAATGGGTTTTGAGAAGTTACTGTAAACTCACTTCATACATTCGTTCATTTTGCACTTACAGCTTTCTCCTGCTTTTCAGAATCTGGAACTACTCAGCTTTATGTTGTCTGTTTCTTATTCCATGGATGTAGTTCAAGAATGCATCTTAAGGCTTGGATGAGATGTTACTTTCACCAAGCAATGTCGAAAAAAAGTGGATCTTAATGCTTCCATAAGAACTTTCCCTTATCTCTAAATGGAGGTTGTCTTCATTTTTATGAGAAACATCTTTTTTTATAGATTTGGGTAGGGACAAATGTCAAATGTGCATATAAAAAGCATGCACAAGCCATTTTAAAGTGTCATGTGTGTTTAATTGCATTTGACTGTAATTGTTGGGGATAGAAATTCAGGGTTTTAGTCCATTTGCAACTTACCGTCTTTACGAAAAGTGATGGTGCAGAATGTGTCTGGGCTGGAGAACCCTATCAGTTTCCTGAAGAGGAGCCTTGATGTGAGCTTCTCCCAAAATTTGCTGCTGATGCATCTCAGTCTCCACAGCAGTGAAGGTTACTGGGAGCAGGGAAAAGCCAGTGCCCTTCACCAAGAACAGGAAAGACAACAGACACTTTCAGACCTCTGTGTTTCTGCAATGCCCCTATTAGCAAACAAATTTTCTCAACACAGAGTGCCATGTGCAGCCCACAGGGAGTGAATGTTATGCTTTTGATTTTCTGACATCATGCCTGTCTCCCTGGTGTGGGAGAACCATTTACACACTGGGGACCACGTTGGTGACAGATCATTACCCATTGCTGCTTGAGTGGTGCCAAGCACTGAATGTGAACCAGTGGGATTGTAATAGAGAATTAATCAAAGGGAAAAACTGCACCATATCAGGACTAGAAATGTAGAAATGGACAAAGCTGCTGTTGTTCTGCATGTGGACAAATGGAGACCAGATGGAGTTTCTCATGCACAGGATGATATTTATCTGAAAACTACTTCATTAGCTTTAGTTGACCAAGGAAACCTCAGCTGTGACTTGACTGCAAATGTAGCAACAGGCAGAAGCACTCAGCAAGAGATCAGTTGAAATAAAAAAATATTTTTCATATAGAAAGAGATAACCTCTAAGGCAATATCAAGATTGGCTCTATGGAAGAAGGTATATCAAGGTGAGCGATGGAGCATAATATTTTTTAAGAGAATTTTTAAAATCACAGGAGAAGCACTAATTGTTCTTTCTCTGACTATAAATTTGTTTTGAAGGACAAGCCCAATATTTTGATAAATTAATATATATTTTGAACTCTCAGTAATAGGTGTAGTTTTGTATTTGCAGTACAAACAAAATTAAACATTAACTGCAAGTACAGGATAACCCAGGCTTAGTATGGTTTTGGCACAGTTGTATTTATGAACCAGTTTTTCTGTATGTCAAGAATACATCCTTTTTCTCATTCTGATAACAGAAACACAAAACATGAATACTTTTATAGCTTACAAATTTTATTAAGTAAACTGATGATATTTTGAAATTAACATATGGTAAAAGCTTGGGTCAAATAAAGTTCAGCTGAGACTTGTTCATTCATATAGTTCCTGTCTTGCTGACTGTTTTAAATTAGCTATGGAAATTGCACAGTCAAAATGAAGAATCACATGCTTTCCAAGGTTAAGATACAAACCAATAGATTTTCCTCCCTTCTAAATAGGTTTTTTACCATCTCTCCAATCTGTTATTTAATACGACATAATTTTTATGCTTTTCCTAATTTACTGTTCTGACTCATGAAGCTCTCACCTCATAAACCTCTGTTTGGGAGAGCAGGTAGGTACTACAACCCAGCAAATGAAGTTATTGCTGCCTCTGCAACAGAAGGTGGGACAGTGATGGATGATTTCTTTTTTCTGACCCTATTTTGTGCTCTGTACAAAGGTTCTTTTGGTAGCTCTCAGGACTCATTAAACATGTGAATGAAGTCTAGCTAATTTCCAAGGAATACACAAAATAATAAGTAAATTCACCTATATCATCTAAGTTGTAAACTGGTTATGAATATGCTTCACACTGATGATGTCAGGACATATAATTATTTCACCTTTACAACTACTACACTCCAGTTTTTCTTCAAAATTGATTTTCTTTTGAATCTTATTCATCTTTCTTTGATGGGAAATATGACCAAAACCTATTATAATCTAATTTTCTTTGTCTTGTGATATATGAATAGAAATATTTCTTTAATGTGATCCAAAGCTCCTTTTTCGTTTTGTTTTTTTTTAATTCATATTTTCATGGCTGGTGATGGCCAAGTCTTATAGGTTACAATGAAAGAATCTGAAAGCAGAACTCACTGCATGTGCATCAATTTGCACTGGCTGAGATCTTGCCATGAAATACTGTCGAGTTACAGTGTCACCATTTTGTTTCTACACTCCTCAGTGATATCCTTCCTGCTTTTTCTCTCTAGTAATTTCTTCTTTGTAGCTTCCATGCACTTCTGCATAAATGGAAGTGCCTCCCAATCTATTTGCATTTAATATCCTTTTCCCCAAAAGACTCAGGTTACCAAAACTTAATAGATATTATCTAAACCAACTGCTTCTTTGTTTTTATCTTAAACCATTGCACGCATCTGGTACACAGAACCAAGAGATTTGGGTGCCCAGTATCAGGAGCAGGGTATTTTTGCCATGGGATCATATAGCTCCAGAAAAATTCCTCATGGAACTTTTCACACTGTCACATAAAATGAACATGAAGTTTTACTTTTGATCACTCAGAATTTAAATTAAATATTATTCTCTAGATGAAATGCAGATTAGCTCATTTTATTTGGCTACCTGCAGCTGGGGTTAAGAAAGCTCCATTAAGGGAAAGGGCTGTTCCATGGACACCATGCAGCAAGGCACTTAATTATAAAGAGGTAACATAGTGTTTATACGTGTTTTCTATGTCTCCAAACAGTGACTACACAGCCTGATAGCCTATATAAAGAGAATAAACAAAAATATGATATAGTTAATTATTTCTGTAAAGTTCTGCAGCATTTTGAAAGTATTACTGAAGGCTGACTCATATTTAATGAGTTCCACTGAAAACAATTCAGTTCCAAATTCTAGAGGATGTAGGTGCTTATTTTTCATCTGAAAACTTCCATTCCTCTTAATTGAAATTTTATTTATTCAGCTTCTACACTGGGCTTACATGTTAAACGGAAAGTGTTAGAGCACATACTATAAGCATTACAAAATTTGTGGTGATCCAAATCCTTCTTTTCCTTTCTCCTAAAAAGGAAATACCAGCTTTGGAAACTTACAAAAATGGTAATAGTATTACAACCTATTAGCGGACCACAACAGATATTTTAGTTGAGCATGAAATCTTTGTTTTTGTCCTTCCAAAAGACTGCTCACTGTTTTGCTTCAAACTTGACAGTGTCCATATTCTAATACTATTATATTCCTCTCTGTTGCTTTTCAGACTGTCTTTGGTTTGATTCAAACAGTCAACAGCAAAATTTCTTTGACTTGATCCAAAGTCTGATCAAAACTTTTTTTTTATGAAGGCTACACATGAAGGCAAGAGTCTGTTTTTAAACCAGACTCCTTAATATATTCTGTATGTTTTGTCATAGCATTTAAAATCTGTTGATCCACTTATAAAAGAAAATTAGATGGCCTTGGAGCATGAGACAATTCAAATGGCTCGTAATGTAAAGAATCCAAGAGTATCTCAAGGAGATGTTGAATTTGAGGGCAAGTTGTGGTTACAGGTAAAAATTATAGCAGCATCTCTGTATTTTGGTATTGTAAACAGTGCAGATAATTTATAGAAGAGCTGGACTTGACAAACTTGGTTAGTTCACCACTTATTATTCGTATATGCTAGTGCTGCACCAACATAGGCTTGCTTTGAAAGTTGCTGGGTGTTAAACACCTTCCCAGAATCAACATTATCAAAGTCTGTTTGCATTCAGATCACTGCAGCTCAAGGTCAGAAGGGATGTTAAATCATCTGGATTCTGCTGTAAAACCAGAATATCGCATTTGGCCTTCTGCCAGTTTACGTGACCCTGGACATAAACAGATCCACTAAGTCATAAATCATCTTTGCCAGGAAGGTGGGATAGTTTGAGAGCCACTTAATATGCAGCTTTTAAAAATACTGCCCATTGTCATTTCTAAAATTAAGCGCCTTGAACAAATATACTGAAACTACAGAAGATGCTTTTGCCAACTTCAAAACCTCGTGCAAGTAAAGCTTGATAGATAATAACTATTATATAATTGGCTACCAATATTAGAATCTATTTTGACATTAGTTGCCACTTAGTTCATTACCACCTGAATGCTCTATATGATTTTGACATTTTTTTCCCAGGACTGGTGGCAGGTCATTGAGGCAGCCTTGAGGTAGAGATAGCATAAACTTATTTAAAATCCATGAACAGTACACTGCATCAGTGTTCTGGCAGTCCCAGATTCATGAAAATGGACTGTAAATAAATCAAACAACTCTTACATGTCTTCCTGAGATGTTTAAGTACAAACTATTATGACAACCAAATCTAAAAATATTTCTCATTATCAAACATTTTTTTCCTTTAGTAAGAACATGATATAATAAAAATACATCAGTGTGAAAAAGCAGATCTAGTCCCCTCCAAATGCAGAAAACAATTATTATTTTTATTCATATTCCATTGCTAACTATTGTCTTGTGTCTCTTTAGCTGTACTTCTATAACATTACTGGGATTTCTTTTCCCCATCAAAATCTCCATTTTCTTCCAACTGTCTTCTGCCATGCCATCTATGGATCTGCCTCTGACATATTCAGTGCAACTGTTTTATTTTTTTCCTTATTATTAATATGTGCAGGGACACTATTATTTAATCTTAACTTTTCTTTTTTTCTTCATGTCTCATAATTTTTTTCCCTTCTAATTACATTTTACCTCTCAAGTGTAAAAAAGTAAGTTATGGTTAAAACTAGCCTTTTTTGGGTGTTACATCAAGTAACAAGAGGTATTTGAGGACAAAGTCTTAAATTATGTTAAAATATAGGTATTTTTATTTTTCTTACAATTTTTTCCTTCCAGACAAATTTTTTCATCCTTTTCCTGTTTGGAGACATTGAGCTCTTCTGAAAGACTGGCTGGAAATGTGTTTTTGGCCATATTAAATGGTCAGCTTTGGCAACCACAGATTCCAATCCAGTGATTTAATTGTCTTTATTTTTTTATGAGGAGATCCAGAGTGGATTAACCTCATGTTGCATGAAACATCTTTTGTCTCAAGAATTGTGCATTGTTGAGAAACTCTACTAATGCTTTACTACAGGCCACATGGCACTGCTAAAAGCATCTCATAAAATCAAATTTCCCATTAGAAAAACTACTTTCTTAAAAAGTTACTCTATCTTATATCTCACTAAGATTGCCTGCACTTCTCTGCAAAATGCAGACTCTCCATTATTATAAACAGGTCAGGTCAGGTGTGTGATGTATCTGACATTTTGTTCCTGAGAGACAGTAAACACAGGCATCTGCACGTGTGATAGGAGTCCAGGCACACCTCGAGATCAGTGGGGATGTAATAAATAGTTGTGGAGCCTGGGGAGTGATTCAATCCCCCAACACAGACACTATAACAGCATTCACTTACCTAAAGGTAGGCATCCAGTATTATTTGAGAGGCTCTCAAGTGTCCAACTCACCTTTACAGATCATGGGAGAGGGCTTTAACCCTTGTGGCCTTTCCAAATGGTAGCTGATGGCAAAGCAAAGAACTTTGCAGTACTTAATACCAAGACATCTGCATTTAGGCAATGTCCTGTGGTCAAGGGGTTTCAGTCAGGTGGTGCAAGGACATCTAACTGCTCTCTGACATCCCTGGGCTGTAAGCACAGCCAAGGGGCTCTGGCTACTGTGATTCAGGATTCTGAGGAGACCTGTCCTGTTCGGAAGTAGCTGCAGTAGGCACATATAAGGAATCCAGAATGATATTAGACACTTATCTTTTGGAGCCTAAATTGTGCCCTTGGAGCCCCAGTCCAGGAAATAATCAGTCTTCTAAGTAATAGCCTCACTTTGTGTAAACTGTCTGAATACTATTCTCCAACAATATTCTCCACAGTCTTCTCTTAGTTGTGTATTCAGCAGAATATCCACAAGGAAATGTCACAGCAATAGAGCCAAGAAAAATGGGATGTGCAAGTCTGGAAGCAGTCACGATCTATTAACCCATAGGTATTTTCCATTTTCTTACCACCTCTAAAAATCACAACAGTAAAAAAGCCAAAATAAGCAATTCTCTGAAAGGTCAAATAAAAAAGTAGAAGACAGTTCTCTGAATCCATTAGACCATCACCTGAGGCGTCACTGAGCAGTTTTCTTTTTCTTAGTCAAGCAAAGTGTTTCACATATAACTGTACAAGTTACATACATTGAAGAAGAGAGAAACTATTTAGGACATTTTGTGTCACAGGTGTTCATAAACTTATCTGGAGTGCACACAAACGTGCTTAAGGTCTAAGTTGATCTCCAACTCAAGAATGGTCCAGCTGCACTCACTTTTTTCTCATCCTGCAATGTTTTAGGAGAATACAGCATCTCCCAATTAAACTTGTTCACCCCCTATAGATTTCAGACCTCTGTCTACTTAGCATAACTCCTTTTTCTTCACTTTGTATTTTTTTGGATTTCAGCAAGCACTTAGCAATTGTATTTGGATAATTCTGTATCTGTATATTTTTATAAATGTGTGCCTGTTTGTTAAATGGCAAACTGAAATGGACCAAAAACTGGAATCAACGTCTGGCCCTTTAGCTTCCCAGTAGACCTTTTAATGTTTTCATAATATTTTAATATATATAATATATATATATATAAATACAAAAACATGTCAGCATTTTGAAAGACGTTCCATCATTTTGGAATAGTGAAAGAAAGCTAACTCAGAAGGAGTGCCTTCCCTTCTCTCTTCTCAACTGGATTGCAATGGCTTTTGGGTTTTGGGTATGGAAAATAAAATACTCCAGTCAAATACTTTTCCCAAGTCTCAGTCAGATCAGAATGCCGTGTTATCAGCTGTTCAAAGATGTAAACGCCCCAAAGAAAAACTACCATGAAGGATTGCAGAAACCATTACAACTGACTGAAAAGAAAAAATAAGGAAAGCATTCAGATAACAGGCAGATTAACAACATTTTCAATATTTGTGTAGATAAATGCAAAATATTAATGTCACAAAAAAAAATGTATAAAAAGAAATTGATGAGTTCCTTCCTCTTTAGGCTTTACTTACACTAGCAAATCACATAATGTCCCTGACACTGGCAAGTTATTCTTTGCAGTATTAATATATCAGAATGGGTTTTTGCATGATTCTAACCTGAAACAAACAATTCCTTGACAGGGTTTGGGACTTATCACTCTCAACAGAGAACTTAAATGAAGCCACACTGTTTCATGAGGCAAAAAAACCTTACAAGAGATAGGACTAAGTCATGTTCCAGACTTTGAAAATGGCATGATTTCACTTAATAGCACAAATGTAGCTATAGACTCTGGAATATAACCTAAGGCATCAATAAGAAAGTAAACATTCAAGTCCTAAGGTCTGCTGACATAACCTGATCCACAATTTGAATTTTATCAAATTATGATTTCATGGTTTCCACCATTTTCTCAAAATGTGTGTTTGCATGTGTGTGATTATATACACTTTCCCCTTACACTAAGGTTTTGAAGAAGATACAATGAACTATTTTTAATTTTCCAAGGAGACACAAATATGCATGAGAAAAAATATCTGATTCCAAGATTAAGTAGAGTAATAATCTTTAAGTGGAAAAGCTGGTTTCACATAGAACTGCTGACACAAACTTAGCTACAGCAGTACTGGTGAGCAACACTATAATTCAGGCCATTTTCTTACCCCATAGATGGCTTCTAGATAGACACAGATAATATGACTAGTCAGTTGGAGTATAGCAAACCCGTTGAAAATAGAATGTGACCTAGGATCACATATTTGTAATAACTTTATTCATAGAGGGAATGGTTTTACACTGTGTTTTAGCAATTAAATCTTGGCCATTATTATGGGCCTTTTAACACAACCATAACTGAATAGCCCTGAGACCCATCCAATATGTGTTGTCCCAGAATGGTTACTTTTCCAGGGAGCCCACATGAGGGCCATTCTTTCAGGTAAGAAGGAAATAGATGTGCAGGTGATAGCTTACAACATTTTGATTCAAAGCTTGGTGAAGGGAAGAAGGTGTTTGCTTTACCAATTAGCAGGAAATCCTTCTTCTGAAAGCCCCCACTAATGACGTGTCACATACTCACAACAAAACATTTTCAGAGAAGTGCCTTCCAAGGCCTTGGAAAACAGGGTTTGGGTTCCTAATTAACTCAGGTGATGAAGATTTTACTCTAGCCTCATCCACATTCTCCAGCCACACTGCCTCCACCCATTGTCCAGCAGCTGAATTCCAGCTGAATCCCAGTCCTAGCTCTGTGCCTAGTTTTGTACCTGGCATTATATTATTGACCTGCAATCTGAGCTGACCTTAAGCCTGCCCTTTCAGTGAACATCTGTTGCTGAATGGTTGCCCCACCGTGGTTACAGTCCCCCAAACAGCTTTGCTGTGCTTCACTGGATGCTGGGGCACTGTTACCCCACTCCTGAGGCTGCTGCCCTGCCTTGTGTAACTTCTGGCTCCCACCTTGCCTTCTGCTCCACAGCTGCTCTCTCCACCTGAAACCCGGCTGTAAGCTCAGGGAAAGGACAAGGAATGGAGCTGAAATGTAGCTCCTGGACAATGAGTGGTAGAAGTCTGGGTGGACAGAGGCTCTGGAAGAGATAATCATGGCAGCAAGAGCCTACTGGTGTACTCAGGGCCCTGATATAGCATTTTGAATGACAGAATGGTTTGGTTTGGAAGGGATCTTTAGAGACCATGTAGTCCAACCTCTCTGCAATAAGTGACACCTTCTATGAGGCCAGCTTCCACAAAACCCAATCCTACCCGGCTTTGAATGCTGCCAATGACACCTACATCTTCTCTGAGCTTGTTCCAGTGTCTCACCAGCCTTAATTTAAAGAATATTCTCCTCTTATCCAACCTAATTCTACCATCTTTTAGCTTAAAACCATTGCACCTTATCCTGTCACTACAGGACACAGTAAGAAGTCTTTGTTTTTCTTATAAGCCTGGTTTATACAGTGAAAGCTGCAATAATGTCTCTCCTTAGCCATTTTTCCCTGGAACAATTCCAATTCTCTCAGCATTTCTTTGCAGGAGAGGGGCCCCAGCCCTCTGACCCTTCTTGTGGCTCTCCTCTAGTCCTGTTCTATCAGTTGGGGAGCCCAGCACCGTATGCATAACTGCAGGTGGGTGGTTCAGGAAAGTGGAGAAGAGGAGCAGAATCATCCCCCTGGGTGTCATGGCCACACTGCTTTTGATGCAGGATATGTTTTACTTTCCAGGCTGCAAGAGCACACTGCTGGTTCTCATCCAAATTATTCATCCACCAGTATCCCAAAATCCTTCTCTGCAGGACTGATCTCAGCCTATTCATCACCCAGTCTGTACCAATGCTGGGATTGCATCGATCCTCATGAGATTCACATATGTTCATGTGCTACATACCAGCCCAGAAGCTGCCCATGAGGAAACCAAGGGCTAGAAAGCTCTTTTATCTCAACTTCCTCACTTGAAAGGTGAGGGAGAGTGGAGCTGGGCTGGAGGCATCTCTGTAGAACAGAACTTTGGTAAATGGGACATGTGTTCTTCAATTCCTATTAATACTATTTCTTTCTCAGGTCTGAGGAATAATCTAAAATCCTTGTGCTGTTGCTTTTTCTTCATAGTGCAAAACCATTCCCACTGTCTAAGATGTAGGAAATACGACAACCCCATATCAGAATTCTAGCAAGGCAGTTCAAATGGAATATTGCCACTTCATTGTAATTTAGTCCTTTGACAGCATTAAAGAACAAATATATTTAAGTTTTTCCATAACAATCAAATTATCTGTATCTGTTAAAGAGAAATTCACACAATCTTGTCTGTCTCTCTGTAATCTACACATGCAGAGGCTCCTCTGTATAAAAAAGATTGACATGTCTTTAAAGAATTCGGTGCTGAAAATAAGCAGTAAAGGATAGAAAACTAAAATATAGCCAAAAGGCTAATCTTTTTGTTTCATTTTCTTGATGACACGATGGAATATTAAGCCACTTGATGTTTAGGATCTTTCAATCACTCTCTGTTTGCCAACACTTCAAAGTCGATGCTTTGTTTCAAGAATTCATTGCAATGTATCTGTGTTTCCATGTTAGAATGACGTGCATGGACAACCTCTGAAGGTTTATTCTCAGAAGGGAATAAGCTTTTTGAAGTGTTTCAGTTGTCTAGAGTTTCTAGCATATGCAAGCAGTAGTTAGAATTATTCTGTCTTTCATGTTGAGATTGTTTTATGCATCTTGAAATTTCATTTTTTCCCTACACTCTGGAATTTGGTTTATTCTTTACAAGCCTTTGATTCCTACAAAGATTCAATACCTTGAAATTAAAAGATTAAAGGATTCAGCATCAGAATGCTACATGATTAGCTTTAATTGGTTCTCAGTTTTTCCTGTTGAAAGGGCTTTCTAACATGTGCTTAGTAGCAGACACATGGTCCCTATTTTCCATGACTTTAGGGATTTGAACATTTTCAAAAATTACTCTGTAGAGCAGGACTAGCCTAATTTATCTCGATTAAAGTCTTCATCTGGAAACAATAATGTAACTTGTACAAACTCATAGTTTCAAAAATAGCAACAAAATTCTTAAGGCTTTTTTATTCAAATATAATATATGCTTTAATATACTAGCTGAAAATTAATAAAAGATGTAAGTATGATTTATCACAAAATATATACTTCAATGAGGCTGAGACAATAACGTAAAGAATTGGAAAAATTTTGCTTGATTTCCTGTTAAATATGAATATAAAAAGTTTTGTAAATTGTAATCATTCATACAGAATCACAATTGGAGGGGTCCTCGAGAGATCTCCAGTCCAACTCCCCTGCCAAGGCAACTTAGAGCAGGTTGCACTTGTCCAGGTGGATTTTGAATATGTCCAGAGAGGGAGACCTCCCCTCAACCTCACTGGGCAGCCAGTTGCTGTGCTCTGCCACCCTCAGTGTAAAGCAGTTTTTTCTCATGTTGAGATGAAACTTCTGGTGGTTTAATTTATGGCCACTGCTCCTCTTCCTGTCACTGGCCACCACTGAAAATAGTCTGGCATCATCCTCTTGACATCCACCTTTGAGATATTTACAGGGGCTGATGAGATCCCCTCTCAGTCTTCTCTTCTCCAGACTAAACAGGCCTGGCACATTAGAGAGATAAAAATCTCATAAAAGAGATGTGCCAGACCCGTTAATCAACTTTGTGGCCCCCCACTGGACCCTCTCCAGTAGCTCCTTTTCTTTCTTGTGCTGAGGAGCCCAGAACTGGGCACAGCACCAGGACTGGCCTCACCAGGGCTGAGCAGAGGGGCAGGATCACCTGGCTGGACCTGCTGGCCACGCTGCTCCTGATGCAGCCCAGGATATCATTGACCCTCCTGGCTGCAAGGGCACTGCTGCTCATGGTCAGCCTGTGATCCTCCCAGGCCTGTCCTTGCAGAGCTGCTCCCTAGCAGGTCAGCCCCCAGTGTGTGCTGGCACTTTGAGCTGTTCCTCCCCATATGCAGGACTCTGAATCTGCCCTTTTTGAACCTCATTAGGTTCTCTCTGCCCAATTCTCCAGTCTAACAAGGTCCCACTGAATGGCAGCACAGCCTTCGGCTGATCAGCCAACAACCACAACCCCTCCCCAGTTTTGTATCATCAGTGAAATTTCTGAGGGTACCTTCTATCTTTTCATCCATTTTAATTTCTTTTCATCCAGTACATATTCTGCTGTCCATTCTGCCAAAAGCTAGGAACAACAAAATCCATCAATTAATATTTGTGCATCTAAAGAAAAGATCATGCTATTTATCCATTTATGGTTAGAAATCATCATTTTCAAGTGTTAACCTTCTCTCTTTCTGGGTGTGAGACAAAGGAAGTACCTGGGACGTTTCCTGGCATAAAAATTATGAAAATTTCTTGGATAGAGGTGTTTTAGACAGTTCAGCGTTTTTTGTTTGTTTAAAAATAGCCTTTTGCATTTAAAGAGTGGACAACACCTTTTTTTTTTTTTTTTTTGTAATTTACTTTCAAAACCGATGACCAGTTTTTTCAGCTCCTTCGAGTGAAAATATTGGAGCTATTCATGTGGATAAGTGTTTGCAGATGCAAGGCCTACAATTATTGCCACTTTTCAAAAGCTTTTTCAATATGTTTCATGCTGCAGAAACACACATGGATGCAGAAACACAATCATCACTGCGTCTTATGACAGTGTTATAATTTTGTTATTAATTTTTTGCTATAGTCTAAAAAGGTGTGTAAAATATGCAAATAAATAAATATATAATTAGAACAATAAAATTCCCCATAGTTTTTCCATTCTTTCTCCTGCAGATTTAAGTCCAATTCAAGCAGGCAGTAACAGAGCATTAACATTCTTCTGCTCTGCTGGCTTAAGACATCCACATAGAGGTAATCTCCAAAGCTTTCAAGCAGCATAATGTACACACTGAGAAAGAAAACTGCCTGACAAAGCAGTTATGAAGAAACTATTTCTTTATATCTCAGAAAGGAAAGTGTGGTGTTTAACAGGGTAAACAGCCTTCTGCAGTGCCTGTGTCCAGAGTGATCCTCTTATGCACTTAGAGCACACTAACAGCCCTGAACTTCCAGAGCAGGAAGCAGGGCAGGAGGCCAAAGGCTGGTTTGTGTCACTTAAAATGCAGCCATTGATGAGTCTAGCTGTTTGAGTGTTTGTGTTGAGCATAATCCAAACAGCTAAACAGTTTCTGTGCCTTTTCAGGACATCCACAGAAACTTTGTTCTTTTGCAGATGGAGCTGCTGGAGCATTGAGAAGATAATGTTTCATGCTAAAAATTATCTACTTTTTAAATTTCATTATTTCATTTTGAAGATGAGGCATTTAATATTGAACATCTATCTCACAGCCCATATTTCCCCTTCAGTGCTATGCAACTTTTCACTAACATGACTAATTTATTTTCCTTTTTATTGAATGAACTACTTTCAGCTAAATTAGGGCAAGTCTTCTGAAAAAAAACCAAATAAACAAAAAAAAAAAACAAAAAACCCAGATGTAGGCAAGTCACTGAAGCAAAATTGACTTCAGAGCAACGTGTGCATACAAAGAGAATGAGCAAAAACTCATCTTGTTCAAAGCAAAAATATTTGATTGTGGGTGTACAAAAAGACTATTGATTTCACAGCTCTGTATGTCTGACTTAATAAAAATAAGAAACCAAAACAGCAGAGTATGTGAATTTGAGTACCCTCTTCTCATAAGCTTCATAAACCTTTTTCTTTCTGTTTTTTTCCTGTTAGCAGTAACTTTGTTACTGTCCCTCAGTGACACTAGATGGCACTTCAGAGTAGTGGTGGGATCAGAAAGCCCGTAATCTTTTTTAGTTATTTTGCATATGACATTAGAAATACATTAAGTTAATGCTTGCTTTGAACAAACACAGTTTTTCAGCTTTCTCCTATTTTTACCTATGAGTGTGAGGTAGAAAATGCTATCTGTTTTCAAAAATAACTGACATAAGCAGAAATAGTTTATAACAGAGTGGTTCACTAGCAGCTCAAAAAACAAAAAGAACAAACTAACATTGCCTCCAAAAAAACCCCACCAAAAAACCCCAAAGCAAATTATGGGCCAAAGAGCTCTTGCCAGACCTTGTGCTTAGAGAATTTCAGAAACAGTTTGTGAAGGCAACTGAAAAAAATGTATGGTCTTGGAAATGAGAGCAACACACTGATGCCAAGGATTTAAGAGCTGATCCTTCCTGGAAATTAAATTAGATTTAGTGGCATTTGTACATCAGCAACTGAGTGCATGATAACTGTCCATAACCTGGTGGACTGTAGGAGAAACTAGACTAAGAGATGGCCACACTTTTGCTGGCAGTAAGGGATAAGATGCTTTAAGCTGCACCAGGAAACAAGGATATTATTCTTAATATTTTATTTGAGTCCAACAGTTGTGACCGTTTACTGTCTTCATACTTTGCGAAGAAATTGAGGATTTACTGCAGGGCCCAAAGTTTTTCTACTCTAATTCTCTTATTTCTTTCCACCCAATTGTTTATAGATTGTTTGTGTTTGTTCTTTTTCTTTTCCTTTCCTTGTTTTGTTTTTAAATGGAAAAACCATCTGTTCTTTATTTATATGAAAAGCAGTTTTAAAAGTATTGGGCTTCCCACTGCTTTGAAGTCTCTGCAGATGCTGTGCATGGATAGAATCCCATCAACCAAACACTGTTGCTATGGCTGCACAACTTATGGAAAACCAGCACCGTGCTTACCTTTCAAATTTGTCATGATCTTGCTTCGGTCTCCTGTTATAGGATTTCCTTATTCTGTTCCATTGAGAAAGACTGGGAATTGGGAAAGTCTTATTATCTTTGCAGCCCTTGGCTGTTAGAAGGGAATGTATTTTATGAGGAATAACTTATGCTTTAGCAGCAAGCAGAAAACTTGATAGGGGACATATCATGGGTATTACAGAGGAAGACCAGACTCAGATATTTTCTTCTGGACTTAAAGTTTGTTCTAATCTGAAAGAAAAGCCTTAGTATGTGAAATGTTAAAACTATGGATGGAGAAATGGAAAGTTTGTGCATATGCTTACATGATGCTTCATGCAATTGTTATCTTTTTTGTATTAATCTCTTTTTGTAACCATGTATATACAAACTCTGTGGAGTTTTTCAGGCTAAGACAATGCCTCTGTTCTTGCTTGAAATTCCAGTGTTCAGTTTTCTGCATGAAGTCTCTGTCTGCACAATAGCTGATATACAACCAAGAACCAAAAGGCAAAAAAACCATAACTGATGTTTTTCTGGAGGGTTTTTCCTCCTGTGACAGAAAGATATCATATACTGTTTGTTTTATTTAAAAATAACTCTCTCAAAATGTGGAACCCAGAAGAAAAACAGACAGAAAGAAGAGAAATCATTGGCTACTATATGAAGAAGATAGCTCAGGAGAGTGCAAACATGCTTTTCCTGTGCAGTGGCTATAGTGAGTCATAATTGTTTCCAATTATTTGCTAGTGAATAAATGACAGCTATAAAAAGACTGTATTTGTTTGCTCCTTAAAAAATACTTATGAGAGTTATGCATGAGAAAATTCCTTGAGGCAAAAGAATTTCACGCAACTTATTCTTAATTTAGCTATCACCATGCCAAAGATATTCCATTTTCAAGACTTAGTTTCTGATACATTAATGTTATTCTATCAAAACAAAAGAAGAAAGACAAACACTTTGGAGTTTGCCTGTATTACATTATTCTTTAATATAAATGACATATAAGTTTTACAAATTAGAGAGATTGACCTTGGAGTATTAAGAGTCTGCAGAAGATTCTTTTCAGGAGATGTTTTTATTGAGTATACATTTAGCTTTGAAGATTGACAGTAGAAATGTGCAGCCTACCTTTGATGTGCTTGCTACCCACTGGTATGAGTTGAAGAATTCCAATTTACAGAGGGCTCCAAATCACTCTAAATAGACAAATCTACAAATGATGTCCCAACAATGTCCACAATTGCAGTTATTTCACTTCATATATTTCTATACTTATGGTTTTGCTTGTATAGGCTAAATTCCACAATTTTTTCAGATGGAGGAGCCTGCACATCTCTACTTCACAATTAATTCCTTTTTTAAAAAACCAAAACCAGTAAAGGATGCTGACAAATGTACAATGCAGAACAAGTGAAAAGTGAAATGCTATGGTTTTCTTGTTTAGATAAATACATGGATTGATAACAATTACTAAACCCTTATACCATACTCTGCAAGGCAGTACACTCATGAAAACTGCTCTTGTGACTCAGGTGAGAAGGATTTGCACTAGACAAATTTACTCATCGAGCTCCAGATATAGGTTACAAGTTTTTTACTGCAGACTACTTAATATTTTGTTCATTAGGATGATGTTAGGCTAATTCTGAATAGCATTGCTCTAGAAGAATGGCAAACTTTTAAGAACTATGTGTACAATAAGAATTTATTTTATTTTTCCAAAATTAATGACATTAGCAACAACTTTATTTGCCTCTGCTAAATAGATACATTCAGAATTATCTTAGAGTTATAGTGGATATTTTTAAACCTCCAGGGCTTGAAATAAATTTAAAGGAGGTAACTCTTACCTTCTTAAGTCTCAAGATGATTTGAGAGTCTTTTTTCCCCTCTGCTATTTTTCTCTGTGTGTGGCTATAAAAATAACCTCAATCACTATCTTTTTTTTTTTTTAATATATCATAACTTGAAAAATATTTACTCCGAATTTCATATACAATGGAATCTGAAAACCTGTAGCATTCAGCAAACTGAAAAATGCCACAGAAAGCATGCTGGAAAAGAAGGCTGAAATAAGTCAGTTTAAAGCACAGTTGGCAATTCTTATTGATGGTATGCTTGCTCTTGTACATCTGTAATGTCTCATTTATTCTAAATCAATGGATCATCTCCACTTTATAGTGAAGCTTCTGGCATTTGGTGTTGTTAGCAATGGTTTTTTGAACAGGCCAATATCGACAGATACTTTAGCTGGAACACAACCGAACCCCATCTTTAGACATCTATTTGTAATTTCCAATCTGTACTGCAGAGCGTTCGTGGATGCAGCGGAAAGCCGAGGGCTGGATTTCCCAGTACTGCACGGGGTTGCTGAAGAGGCTGACGCCGGAATAGCTGGCCTTTTTGGTGTTGTAGCCAAGAGGGCAAAAGTCGTTGATACCAATGGAAGCAATTTTGTTGTTGTGAAGATAGACCACCTGAAAAACGTGCAAGTAATGAAGTGAGAAATTAAGATATCATGGCAAATAAGACAAATTATTTCATATTAAATGCTTCATATGTGTTTTGGCAACATTATACAAATATGTCTTCTTTCCAAACAAATCCTTGACTCTGTTTACCTTTTGAAATACCTACCATACCCCCAATTGACATAATTTCTACAGAAGGTGCACAAACTGTGCAAGACAAGCTAATAATGTTACTGTCAGCTGGTGGTACTGCAACCAAAAGAGGAGGCAAAGATGTAAAATTATTAATACAGCACTGTGGCTCAGGAGCATGCACTGTATACAGAAAATGCATTTGATGCTAATTGGTTTCTCTCCAGCTCTAATATTTTCATTCCCATGAGTGCAACTATACAGGACTCAGAGCCAAAGTAAACATTAATGATGATTTAAAGTAGCTGATGAATATTATTTTGCTCCAGATTCACGATTTATGGAGAATTTTTCCAAGCTACATGCAGGGGGTAATTTACAATTGAGAGTCTTCCTTCTTTGGGAGATTCCTCTCCTGTAAAATCTTAGTGCAGATGAAGACAGATTTAAATTGCTCCCAAGAGGTAATATTTCTAGACAGCCTGCCAAAAGGACCTCAAAAATACTGGTGATATGAAATTCCTATTTTTTCTATTTGCCCTCCTGATGGCACTGTTTTGTGAGATAACAAAGGAAAAGTTATTGAGAAAGGTTGCAAAATGTCTGTAGAAAGGAAAAAAAAATGGAAGAAATATTCTTAGAAACTATTTTTTGGGTAAAGAGGAAACCAAGTACACAAATAATCCCATATTTTTGTGGTCCCTCAGACAGAGACAACAAATGTACACCTCCAGATCTATACACCTCCATAATCATTTCCCCAGAAAAGTCAGAATAAGTCTTCCTGTCATATTCAAAGTTTCCTTGATAATTCAAGTATTTATGAAACTTGCATCAAGTTAAAAATACTGCACACATTTCTGTTCAAGACTGAATAAACACACAAATACCATTAGGAATCTTTCAACTATTGCTTTCTGAGACAGTATGATAAACTTTACCTGTATATATTTGTGATCACCCAGTCCACTGGGTACTCTGACAAGTTCATTGTTGTTCAAGTGGAGCTCCCTCAGGTGAGGTACATTGTTAAGAGAGCCATTCTCAACTGAAGAAATACTGTTGAAACTGAGACCCAGTCTGGAAAAGTTAAAACAAAAACAAAACAAAACAAAAAAGAGGAAACAAAAAAAAAGTGTTAAACTTGCCCACATAACCATCTTTCTTGGGTTGATTGCTTCTCTACACTGCTGTTGCAGAACAGACCAGGCTAATTTTCAGAATTATGTGTAAGCTAGTTAGAGCTGGCTTAAATAAAAAAATTTAAATAAGCTTGACATGTGATGTGAACAATCATAATTGTCATTATATCATTCAATTTGAGCTTATGGTACTGCATACTTTGATGGCTGTATGACTAATCCTGATGTAGATAGGTACTGTACACCTCCATAGGCAACAGTTTTTCTTTAAAAGCCGAAACACTGAATAAATTACGCTTGTAACTTTAAGAGCACTGTCTGAAACTTTTAGTTAAACTACATAACCTATGTTCCTAGAACTGTTAAGCTTAAAACTCCACCAAATCCTTCTAAGATACCTAAATAGTTAAAGCCATGTTACATGCTGGAAGCAGCTCAGTCACACTTCATGATCCCTTTAGCAGGACACAGAAGGGAGACTTACACATTTCTCCTAAGTTCCAATACAGAGTTTTCATCACAAAATCATCCTTTCTGCTTTACACATTCACATACAAGGTTTATAGCACAATTTAAGTTCAATGTGGATAATCTGTTTCTATCTGTGTATTTCTGTGTTGATAGTATTTTGGTTTGCTATTATTGAACTACAGAAATTTTTCAAGAGACTCCCATAATTGATAATACTCCGTGTTGCAGTAAAGAAATCAGTGACAGTACTTCAGGAGTTGTAATCATCAAGAGTATTGTAATTTTAGAAAATTATTTCTATAAAGGCTAAACTTAGCTCATCTATTTTGCTCTGTTTTTCTTTAAGCATTTTTTTTAATATGGAGGGTAAAAATGCTCTGAGATGAATAGCTTAATTGATAAGAGAATTTAATATACATAATAAGACATCTCAAGTTAAAATAATTTGCTGCAGAGGAGCACTTTTAAAGAAAGCCTTCTTCACAGTTATCTAATAGCCTGTAATTCTTTGTGGCTTATAGCAGTTGTAGAAGTCAGGGTCTGAAACAAGAATAAAATCACTGAAAATTCTTGTTTGATCTTTATGGTTGAGAGGTTTCCTAGTATTAATTAGCATTACATATAATGCAAATAGTCTTATCATACTAATTTAAATACGCAATGTTTTAAAACTATTAAATGACAAAGGAGAGTTTAATGAGAATGCCATCAACATGAAGTTACTTCACTCAGAAGTTAATTCACAGTATCCCATCTCCTAGTTAGAATTTGATGATGAAGAATTTTCATTAAAAATTATTAGAATGAGCTTTCTTTTGAATAGAGTATACCAAGATTTAGGAAAGTTTGGGGGATGGGATCCTAAAGAGCAATTCAATCTGAAGTTCTACAGAATGTTTATAAAGGACTTCAGTGATGGGTACTCATAGTGAATGTCTTTGAAAGGATTGGAAAAAAAACACTCCATATTTTGTCAGAGGGCTATAAATTCTTGTTTGACACATATCTAAATATGTGCTCACTATGTATTCAGGTCTACAAGCAGATGTGTCAAACCTGGGAGACCAGTGAAAGAAAGAAGTTTTGACTCTCATATTAGTCTGTTGAAGAAAAATAATCCCCTTGCACAGTCTTTTAGAGAAAGAATGAAATTATAAATCTGTAGAGAAGTGGACTTAAATCCCAGAAGGAGTGAAATTATGTGCAATTACATCTCCTCTAAATGTCTTACAAAAAACTCTCAGTCACTTGGGACTATGCTTTCAGATGAAGTAAGTCAATATTATTGTGTAAAACAGAGGGTGATTAAGAGTGTTTGGAAAGAATATGGTCTTCATCGTCCTTCCCATAGGAAAAAAAAAGGAAAGAATTTGAAAAATCGCTCTTGCTTCATAAATTGATATATTACTTCCTTTTTTATTAGTGAATAAGTAACATTTTCCCAGTGTTTCAATAGATCTCATCCCATTGTTCTAAATCACTGAACATCGTAAGGGCATCATCAAAAACCTGTCTCAAGATTGAAGAAACCCCCAAATGCTTTTTCATCTTTTTTCTCCAACATCCCTGCTGAACCATTTCTACTATGTTTTTAAAAGAAACTTCATGATGCTCAACACCATTATCATTATGGGCTTAGAATTATAGAACCATTAAGGGTGGAAAAGACCTCTAAGACCACCAAGTTCAAACGTTAATGTGACCCCACCACGTTCACCCCTAAACCATGTCTCCAGGTGCCACATCCACATGCCTTTTAAACACTGCCAGGGATGGTGATTCCACCACTTCCCTGGGCAGCCTGTTGAAGTGCCTGACTACCCTTTCAGTGAAGACATTTTTCCTGATATCAAATCTAAAACTCCTTTTGTTTGGTTCAAATTCCACTGTATAGAGCCAGACCATTTCAGTAAGCTTTATTAGTAATATCAGATGTGCAATGAGAATGTCCTCTTGGAGCTCATTCTTGCATGTAATCAGCGAAGTCTTTGTCAGATTTGCTTTCATAAGATTATTGGTTTTTCACTGAAGCACTCTATGAAGGCTTTGAAAGATTTAAGAGTAATTTTATGAGGAAAGCAAACAAACAAAAAAGATAAATATTTACATCTACTAGAATTCAAGAAAACTCAAACAAGGGTGAGCAATAGACTTATAGCAAACTCTTGCATGAAGCATTTTATAGTTTAAAATTCCTTAACACAGTCAGAAAAATTACCTGTTTCTCAAAGTTTATCTGTCCTTTAGGACAACTATTAGACTGTCAAGCTTGAGTTGGCATGAACTAGGTTGTCTGACTCTGTCCTAATATCTGAAAATTTAGACATGTAAATAAAAGCTGGGATGTTTTCTGCTGGGCTGGAGATCTTCCATAGCTCCCTCCTTTCCTCATCTGTCAGTTTTGTTTTGCTCAATGTGCTCCTTGTTCACCAATCTGTGCTCTTCCTTGCTTCTCACCTTTGCAAAGGAGCATCTCTGACTATGGTTATGTTACCTGCTTAAGCACAGGGCAGAGAGTGATTTAAAACTTGGAGCCTGCTCTGAGCAGCTTCATATTTACACATCACAGTCAACAGAATATCTTGTTGCTCCGTACAGTACAGCCTCAATAGAAGCAGCCCAAGTTTAGATATTTTTAGGAGTCCATTGGCACTTGCTGTTTAAAACTTTATGTCTTAAGGCAGACTTCCAACAGTGTTGTCCATGTGATGCTGCCTGTGGTGTTTTCCGAGTGTGAATGAGAAAAACAGAAAAACTGTGTCACCTGCAGGACAGCTAACATGCTCCACAACCCCACCTCCAGTGATGTAAATTACTCTCTACCTGAGTAGTCATCATCTTGTTTTGGTTTTGGAAGTTTTCTTCACAGTTTCTCTGAAGAATGTTATATTCTATACTAAGCCATTGTAACAAACAATAACTGCTTCATAGTCCGCTAACCCATAATTATAGTATTTTTATTTTTTTCATTAAAATCTAGGACAGATTTTTTTTTTTTTGAGTCTGTTATAGAATATTAGCATAAAAGATAATATGAAATATCTTAATTTATAAGCTCTGGAAAGCTGTTCTAAGCTTTATATCTTGGAATTTTCAGATTCAAAAAGAATGCTAGGTTACTATAAACTTCATTGCATTGAATTGCCGTCCAATCTACTATAAATAGCAGTAAACAACTGTTACTCAGTAATCTTTCTCTGATTTCAGTTTTCTATGCTCATTATGACAAGCAGAATTAATAAAATGAAAATCCATTAATTAGGTCCAGTAATCTGGTTAAAAGTCTGACTACGATTCTTTTTAAAACTATTTTCATAGCAAATTTTAAAAGTATTAAATTATAAAATTTACTTGTAGTAAAGGCTCATTTTACTCTGCTACATGTTTTTTGATGTGAATGAATTCACAAATCATTCTGTATAAGGACATTTTGGGAATTGGCCTTTTATTTTCCTACAGTTAGAGAAACTTATTCAACAACATAGTCGCATATTAGTAAAGTCACTCTGACAGTAACAATTTTTCAATTAAATTTGATGATTCTTTTTTTTTTTTCCTTAATCATGTTCTTGGACTCAATGCAGACTTGCATTTCTTGAGAAACAAAGGAATCACTGTTGAAAGAAGTTTTGGTTCCCATGTACTTTTTCCCTGAGTTTCCAGGCAAACTGCATGAGCATTTCTGTGTTCCAAGAAAACTGTATAAACCAAAGATGGATGTGCAATGAAAGAAACATGATATAAAAGTGTGATTGTTCCTGTTTGTTTGTTTGGGTTTTTGTTTTGTTGAGTTTGTTTTGTTTTGTTTTGTTTGTAAATCAAACAAACAGTTGTCCTGAGCATATAGCACTTATAATTGAAAACAGATGAAAAGTTTTGTCAGGAAAATAAAAGAAGTGTTTGTTCTCTTCAATCAGTATACAAATCCATAGAAGCCTTTCCTGCTAAGTTATGATTATTTTGATGATTCTAATACTTATGAAGTCTCGACTGATGTTTTATAATTGTGTATGTGGTGTTCACAATTTCAACTAATATTTTATGCAAAAAGAATAAATTAATTCTTACTTTGCCAAGTTGGTGAGTCCAGAGAGACTTTCAGCATCAATTTTGCTGATTTTGTTGCCATCAAGGTGAAGTTCAGTAAGGGATGGAGGAAGGCCTGAAAGAGAGAACACCATCAAATTACTTTTGATTAAACAGGATTCTTACATTTTAAAAAATACTTGTACTATATTAAGGCTCTTTTACAGTTGACAGAAGATTTTTTTCTAAACATGCCTGTGAACAATTCACTAAATGAAATAAAGAACTTTCACCATCAGGGAAACTGAAAACAGCTAGTAACATTTATTTAGCATGAAATAAGACCAAATTCCTAAAGCCATTACTAAACAGTTAACTCTTGAAATATACCTAAATTAAATTCTTCTCATTTATTACTCCTAGCCTTCATGATTATGTAAATGGGACATATAAAGAACTTTTATTTTAGCCAGACTATCCAGATACATAAATGTGCAAACATGTGGCATCGAGATATTTAACAAGAAACTGCAGTTTAAAAATTCTGTTCATCAGAAAAAAAAAAAAAAAAAAGACGAGGAAACATATTTTACCTATCTGAGATCCCTCAAAAGAAAATCCAAAACAGGAAATATGGGAAGAAAAACAAATCAACCAGTATTATCTTTCAAAAAGTTTTCAGCCATTTCAAAACAATCTTTTGGCTGAAGTATGAATAAATTGAATATAATTTCCTCTGAACTGGAACCATTCTTGTTTGTTTGTTTTGTTTTTAATAAATTACAATGAAATTGTTCTTATTTTGTAGGAATTTGCAATTAAGTACTTTGAAAAATAGCAAAAGTTTCTGTTTTGTTTTAGGGCTGATATTTTTGGCTTCAAACCCACAGAATTGTAGAGGGCTGATTTTATGCTTGTACAACTTCGGTTAATTCTACATGAGTTTACAATAGTGTAATGTTAATCAGGTTCAATAATCAGGCTTGGAGGCTGAAAACGTTCTTCCATTTTATATTTCAGCTATGAGATAAGAAAAGCAAAATAGCCTAAAAGGGCATTTTACAGTGCACGTCTCATGGAGCTTCTTGTAACCAAAAGCCAAAATTTTCCAAACTAAAAAAAAAGTCATCTGGTCTAGAAATAGATACTTTAAGGACAGACTCACAAAGCTTCCATGATATTTTTTTCCCCAACTGGGTAGAAGTTACCACATTATACCCATGCAAATCTCTGAAATACGAATTTAATTTCTTACCCTTTGGGATGCTTGTAATGTTGGTGTCTGCGATACGGATGTAGGAGAGCCTCTTCATCCCCTGAAAAGCTCCGTTTTCAATGCCTGAGCTCTTGATTGGATTGGTGCCTAGTTCTGCCAACAAAACATGCTTGTGAGCTGTGCTGCAGTGTAGGTGCCTGTATTCTTCAGGTCAAAGCTAATTTGGAGGTACAATTTATTGGGGCATTTGTTGGCTTTCTACATATAATCACTGATCAAACTAAAAACAGCATCTTAAAAAACACTCAGTTGTGCCTTTTTATAATTATATAATCATGCTCATACCTAAGACAATCACTTGATTCAGTCCGTTAAAGACAGCTTTCCTCAACTTGGAGATCTCATTCTCATGAGCCCGTATCTCCTGGAGAGACTTCGGCATGTTTTCTGGGAGTTCCTTCAGGTTGTTCTTGGACAGGTAAAGTCTTTCCAGTTTCTTCAGAGGAGCAAAAGCTAATGGACTTATTTTGCTGATTTTGTTGTTGACAAGGATCAATGCCTGTGGAGTAATAATCAAGGACATCTCAGATGATCACAAAGAAAATTATTTGTGGTGAAACATTTTTAAATTATTACTATTATTATTGTTATTGCTATTATTATTATTCTCTAGTGCCTTTTGAGGTCATCTGATGGCAAATTTGGTGAGCTGAAGAAAATGCAATGCAGTACTAAAAAAAGATTATAAACTTCTGAAACAGTGGAAGATAAGTCCTATAGAACAAATACAAATGTTACGTCATTGCCGAGACTACAATCCAGCTTCTGATAGCATCCATAATTTATGTTCAAGAATAAGTACAATCATTCCATTTGTAAGCTGTGAAGAATAAGACGGTCACAAAAAATTACATAATTTTTGTTTGGGTATTTTTTTCCTTATTTTATTTATCCTAGGAATACTGTTATACCTTACCCATCATCACACAACCCTTCTGACCAGTTTCTCCAGAACAGGAATTTTATTACTCGATAGAGTGAAGGCACAGCCCAGCTTAATAAAAATATGCATAACTTCACCTCATTCCTTTTAGTCTTATAAAACTTCACTTACTAGATTTCTGATGAATAACAACCTCTTTTTTTTTTTTTTTTTTTTTTTCAGAGGTATCAGCGATCTTTTTGTCAAGCAAAGTTATGTATGGAAGGGAAACAATCTGAAGTATTATGCTCCAAGTCCTGCAGCTGGGAATCATGGACCATACTTACTTTGCCTTCCCTGTCAGAGCCTAATCCAGTTCTCACAACTGTGATATCCAGACTCAGGGTAACTCTAAGATCATCTCTCTATACAGGGGAGAAAGGCCTCCATGAAACCACTGTTATCTGTAATAGCTGTTCTCTGCATGCCTCTGAAATTTTACATTGCTTCTAAATCTCAAAGATTAATTAACCATGACACAAAGAGGGAGAAAGTCTCATTACTGTCAGGACATAACACAGTAAAAAAGAGCATTTCGGATATAATAGACATTTGAATGACTCTGATCTTTCCATCAGTTTGCTGTCTCCTTATTAGATTTATAATGCTGCATGTTTGTGCAGTGGATTAGGTAGAATGGGCCATATAAATATTGATATAATATCTACTTCTATTTATTTCTAGGGCATATTTTTTCACCACCTCCATTACTCTAGTTTCAGAAACAGAAGACAATAGTTGTGGCAAACACTATAGTGAACATTCATAGCATTTTCATACACTTTCAATATTTTCAGAATTACACTTTAATCTATTCTTGGGATGAAAACGGAGTGTCCAATTTATTCTATAATCAGTTATTGCTAAAACAATGACAAGACTATCAGCCTCTGTGACAGCACCTCTCCATCATGGAAACTTAAAAGAGAAGTGGGCAGATTAAAATGGTGATGTGTTTTTCCCCTAATGGACTCCTCCTGCAGATCACCTTGAGCAAGCCTGCAGTGTATACTGTGCATGGTTTCATTGAGGGCATGTAAAGCTGAACATCTCTGCTTTTAATTTTGTATGGTAGCTAGAAATAACTCATATGCAAGAGGAGGTAGAAAAGGTCATGCAGGGTTCAGCAGAGTATTTTCCTAACAATAAGTCTATCACAAAATAAATATGTGGGTCAGTGGAAGCCATGGTCCCAACTCTTTTATTTGGGCCTGTTACTATAAAATCTGACATGAGAACACATGGATACACATTGAGAGTGATTTTCTGATTCATGATTGCCAAATTTTCGATACATTTATAGATTCTGCCCATGGTGAAATTCAGCTACCTGTAGAGTATTAGGACATGGCAAACAATCCAGTTATTTAAAAGTAGTACAGTCGGAATTATGCTGATTAGTCTCTTACATTGTTTTTATTTCAACTGTTGAATGTGCTACTGCTAATTACATTGTTCTTTATTTTTATTAATTTCACCATGTGTTTCTTTTCCCTAGATCTCTAAGTCAACACTCAATGAGTTTGGGCTCATGTTATGAGTATTTGAAATTTTTATATTGCAACTTGCTTTATACTGCTTAAACATTTGTTTCAGCTAAGTCTGCATTTTTTAAAAATTTCTTTTAACTTTGTTACCTTTTAAATAAAAAATTTTGGGCAACATTAATCACAGCTGATGATTTGGTGTGAAATATTTTTTGATGGAAATAGGTAAGCATACATTTAGCTAGGCACTGTAAATATTCTCTGAGCAGTTGAGTGTTTTATCTCTTCAAAAAGGAGCTGATACCCCTGGCCAAAACCAGAAGTTATCTAGGTACCCTGGATTGATCTGTTATGCTTTTCCAGTGCTTTCTCCTGAAAATGCTAATGTTATCTTAGGAAAACACACAGAATTGTTTTATTCAAACACTCAAGGAGTCTCTCACTTAGAAATGATGGGGCTCTATCAAAGGTGTGTATAAAAACACTAAGTTCACAGTGGGAACATGTAGTCAGTGGTATAAGGTGAGAAAGTACCACAAGTCAGAATTTACAGCTTTTTCTGTGCCAGAATATTATTTCCCACTTAGACCCCTCTCTGCAAGTCCATGCTCCCACAATTTTAAACCTGCATTATTGTGCAGCTGTAAAGAAGGAGAAATAAACCCACATCACAGTTTGTAAGAGATGTTTCACTGTCTCCCAGAGCAACAACAAATGATGAGTATAACACACCAGTATAGCACCTGGCAAGCCAAAGCCCTGGATTCCTTTCCCACTTCACAATACCTCTATTATATCCCATACTTAAAGAACTAAGTTATTAACCTTGCAGCAATGCTGTTTACTTTCCTCAGAATGTGTCCCGTATGGTTTGCATGTAACAAAAGCTAAACCAAACCAAAATAAAATAAAATTTAAAACACAGGGGATTTGGAGGTCAATGAAAACAGGAACTGGGGGACAAAAACCCAGGGAAAACATCTGCAGGCAGTGTTAGAGGAATGGATCTTAGGCAAAAAAGGTCACATGGACCAGCTATCCAGAATAAAGCCCAGATGGCATGATGGGACAGAGTGTTAAAGGACATATAAAATTTTTGTACAGGGCAAGGAGTACTTGGAGAGAAAATAAGGGCCATTCTGAAAGTGCTCAGAGTGCTGGAGCCCTTGGTCACAGATACCACTTGCAATGCTTCTGGTATTAAATGATTTGGCAGAAATGACAGCCTAGAACAAAAGTGACAGGAACTGATTTGAAAATCTACCTTCTTCCACACTTTCACATTTTATTGAGGAAAAAGGATATTCCATTTAGAATGAACATGCTCCCTAAGCCCTAACTTCCTCCTCTCCCCAAAAAAATTGAAGCATATCACAAATTCACAATACAAAAGACTGAGCACAGAAATGTACAGCTTTCAACATGACCGGGTATGGGTGCAAAAATACAAAAAATACATGGCCTTAAGTATAAAAAAAAATAATAAAAAAAAATAAAGAGGCAAAAATACATAAATATTAATACATCAGTTTGTTGGGCTTAGAAGTTTCATAGTAATATCCCATGGATAAGAGAAAACTCAACTTCCATTCTCATTTTCCAGAGGCAAAGCTTTTTTCCTTTGTCGTAATATAGCATGTAAAGTGCACAGTAAACATTGACTCGGTTACAATACTGCACCACCTTAACATGGCCAGCAATTTAAGTGGCGTTCAGAGAGGAAAAAAAAATTAAGCTTTGCTCCAAAGATGACTTTCTTTTTTAGTGAAACACCTCTGGTATTTCTGCAGTTAGGAGAAAAAATAAAAATCACTGTAGGAAAGGAATAGATGCTGGCTATGTTGAAGTCAGTGGGAGTCTGGCCATTTAGCTCCTTCTGACCTAGTTTCTACCTAAAATATTTATTGCCAACACAAAAAGGAGGATTCACAATTCAGGAAATTTTGGAACCCTTGTTAGCAGACTTTTGTTGAAATACACCCTGACAAACTGCAAAGGCAGCATGTCAGGTTGGAATTAGCATAGGGTTGTTCTTGCAGTTACTAAAACTTCCTATTTTTGCCCAGTCTAGCGGGGGTAGCAGGGAATTAATTTTTCTGGTGCAATTTTGTTATATGAGAATCTCAGGAGACTGTTTTGAGGGGTTTCAATCTCCATTCATCTTAATTTAGCATAGTTTGAAGTGAGAGCCTTGCCAAAACCAGAATTAAAATGGAAAATTACCAGTAAACTTTCATCAGCTATGTTACATAGTGATACACCTGTTTAGCCAGCTGGGGATGGTACTCTTATCTAACATCAATTCTCTACTGATGCATGCATCCTTCAGGGTTTAAACTCAAAAGTCAATCTCTGACCCAATGGAATTTCTTTAATTTCCTGAGTTATGTATTACATTATTACCTGGTTTTTATTACAGTTCTGCTAGGAACAGTTATGTCTTAAGAACCTTAACCTCAGGAGCCAGGCATCCCAATAAAAATAATAATAAAATTAATATCTTTTGTTTACCTTACATTTTCAGTCAAGTCATACTTAAAACTTAGGCATAGAGTCAAAGTTTTCTTCCAAATTATTAAGGATGTATGTACATTTATGGAAAAACTAAAAAAACCAAACAACCCAAGAAAAAAACAAACAAACAAACAAGCAAACAAACAAATAAACACCCCCCCAACCATTCTTTAATCATCCAAACCTAGGATCAAGAGGACATAGCTAAGAAAAGCGAGGAGAAAGGGATGGCATGGATGCAATAGAGAGGAGATGGATGAATGGTTGGGGGGTGTCAGCCTGTCAGTACAAACTGAAGAAGCCTGTGGAAAGCATCTTGATCACACACACAGCACCTTGTGGAATAATCTCTCAAAGCAAAGGAGTCTGCTGCAGACTTAATTTGCCTGGCCTTTGAGCTCTCACTGGTACCTCTCATGCAACTTGACTTGCACAGATGATGAGGAGACAAGTGGTTCTGCATTTTCCTTTTCCTTTCAACCCTGTCCTTGTCTACTATGACAAGTAATTTTGGTCTTTCATTAAATTTATCACAATTGATTTGATTTTTTTATTGTTATATGCTATAAAGTTTTTCTTTTTCTTCATTAGTCTAGTATGTTCTTTCCAGAATTTTAAGGATTTTAAAATATTTAGTCCAGTTTTTCTTCCTCACATGAAAAAATCCTTACCCATTCTAAAAGAAAAATATTTTCTGTGCATGTGGTCTGTTTTATACTCGTTTCAGTGGAAAATCTCATTGTTTCTTAAGCACAATGCAAAGGTGAGTGTGAGGAAATGAAATTCTCTAAGGGAGTGCTGTATTTCAGAAATATTAACCTTTTGTTCCCCCCTCTGAATATTTGTTAGAAATTTAAAGCGGCACCTGAGTCCTGGTACTGATGATACTTCTGAACTGAGTTCAGAGGTAGAACTTGGACAGAAATATGTGTCTTTGCATTTTCACAGTATGATGGTGAGAACTGACTCTTCATTCTGTGATTTTAAGACAGTGTTTACATAACTTCTTTTCATGGCTGGGAAAAGGAAACTGAAGCTGTAATGAGTCATCAGAAGCCTGGATTATTTAATTAATATTTTTTGATCTCTCAGGGTTTTTTTTGTAACTCTGAAAGATCTTCTTAGACTTTTCTTCAGTTTTTTTTTTTTTTTGTTTGGGTGTTTTGAGTTTGTTTTGTTTGTTGGGTTTTTTTGTTTGTTTTTTTTTACAAAAGGAAGACATGACATTTTCTATTGCTATACAATATTTTCCTACTTCCTATTGCTACAAGGATAGTTTCAGTTTTTCTGCCTGCACATTTAGTGTTGATAATCCTCTAGTGTGGATATGGTCATAACTTTAAGTTCCAAGTTAAAAACTCTTAGGTCTTTTCCTTCAGTTTAAACAGAGTTTAGCATTGTTGTATGTGCAGCCATGGATTTGAACAGTTCTGCTAGCTTCAGTTAAGGAATGCTCCATTTGATTTCAGGCCAAAAGTGTATTCATCTTCTTTCACTATACTAGCACTGTGCCAATTGAAAAATTCTTGTTGGAAAAGCATGCAGTCACCATTCTGTTGTTTGTGCTGCTCTTACAGTGATCTAACACAGAGCAGTTTCTTTCACCTCTTTTTCCAGGTGCCAGGCATTCTGTTGGTTTGCTTTGGCTTTGCCACACAGCCTGCAACTCCATGTACTGTTTGTGTAGGCTCCTCCTTCACTCTGCATGAGGGCTTACTCATGTAGTATTTTGGATTCTTTATTGTGTCCATGGGGTCAAAGTACTGAACTCCATCCAGAAATGTCAGTCTGCCTGGAAAATTCTGACAGTTTCATAGAAATAGAGACTTTTTTCCTGGCTTTTCCAATAGCTTTCCTGTCTGACTCTTTTGCCACAGGTCTAAGTCATAAGTAAGTTTTTTTACATAATATCAGACAGTTTTCTGAAAACATGAAGTTCAGTCCTCAGCCCTTAAAAAAGAGTCTTCAAGTTTTCCCAAATTCTCTCAAGTCCTGTGCTAAAAAAATAAAACAAAAACCACACAAATAAACAATCTTTCATTTTCAAGTAGAGGGAAGACTCACTGTGTTTTTATAGCACAATATTAATAGTTTGACCAGTTTTTTCCTAAATTATTTAAAAGTATAAAAATATTGAATGCTCTATAACTGTTGACTCTGATGTTTCTTGGCAGAAATCTATTATTTGCAGGTAAATACTCCTTTAGTTGCATCCTCTTCTTGCTTGCCTTATTTCCACAGCTGCAAGTTTTAGCTGCTCTTGGGAAATCTACTTAGGAAAATTTTCAATACAAAGAATATTTTGGTAGGTTCTAATTCCTCTTTCATCTCCAGTGATGTGTAGTATAAGCAGCTACATTTGTACTGAAAGGGAAGCCATGAGCAAGTTATAGGTAAATCCTTTTCTTTTCTTTCTTCTTATTCTGGGTTTTAGTACCAGCTGAACCTTAGATTCAACCCAACTTGTTAATGAAAATCTGTTCTAAAACTGATGCACTTGTGGTTGGTGACAGCTATAAGTATTAAGAAGGTCTTTTAATGCATTATTAAAAAGTAACAAACGGTAAAAACTGCTCATTTTTTCAAGACCTGTGAAAATTGGGGTTTAAAGAATTTTTCCCTTAAGTGATCATATAATGCAAAAGGTTAACTCCAATTTCTCCTTTTAGATTTTTGGAACAATAATACTGTTAATTTTTGAAGTCTTATTTTAATAGAGTACAAGAAAGTTTAGTAATGTCTTTGAAATTTTTGAACAACACACTGTAAACTGCAACATTAACCCAAGCCATGTTTCTCAGGAAACAAGATTAAAAAGTGCATACATTTTATATACCTATCTCATACACTCCTATATCTTTAAAATAAATGTCATAATAAAGCTCTGTCAACAACAATATTTTTGAGTTTTACTTTCTAAAAACAATATTCCCTCTGAGAAATATTTAATTGAAAGTTGGGGAATGGGAATAATTCCCAGATATTACGCAGGAATACTCCTGCTGAGAGCAAAAATGGTGCCTAGTTACATAAATGTACTGTATGACTAAATTATTATTTTGGGGAGAAGATCATAGAATCGTGGAATGGTTTGGGTTGGAAGGAGACCTTGAGAGAATCATTATTTGCTCTTGAGTAAATCCAGGAAAATTGCAGTTTCGAAGGTTATTTGTTACAATGTATGCTAATGTATTATTTCCAGAGGTCCCTAAGCATGTACTGGGTACTTTTGTGAGTAAGCCAAACAAATAATTTCTTCCCTGAGGAGTTGCTTATTTAATTCACTATTAAATTGTATAAAGAAAAAGAAAAAAATAAGAAACAGAACAAAGGAAAATAAAGAAAACCCCTTAGGGTTAACTGCAATGAGAGAATAGCTCACAACAGCATAACTCACAGCAGGATGTGTAACTGAGACCTGAACCAAGTGCCAAGTGGGTAGAAGTCACTGGGAGCAGTGATTTTCATCTGTAATACCATGCTCAGACTCATTTGAGGCAGTGTCATTTCCCGAGAGATTAATTTCAGATAAGAATTTTGTCTCTTTTAGCACCTCATGGTGCTCTTTGCTAAACACACAGGATTTCTTCCAAGGTGGAAGGAAACCAAAACAAATGGGCAGAAATTACAATGTCAATTTTGCCCTGTAGCCAAAGAAGGGAATTGGAAAAAAAATGTGGGGAACAAGTTATCTCATCCTTGAACCTAGACTACTGAAATGTGATATAGAAGAACATGTTTTGTTGACTTTAGAGGTTATCTATGTAACTAGATCAACTATAGACACCTATGCTAAAATTAGAAAACATGAACCTCATCATGATTCACTCATGCAGATCCCTTTACTATGTGCTGTCTGGCATTCATATTTGAAAATTCTTGATGTTGCATTTTAATAAATATTTAAGAGGAGCTTTGGAAGAAATTAAAAGAGGTAAAAATTTATAAGATTTTTTTCCAAGTATGAGTGGTTGAATGCAGATTCTTATTTGAAACTGTGATTCTTTGGGTGATGATACTGGCACCAGTAATGGATAAAAAGTGGGAGTTGGCTTCTTATTTGTGAATAGAATAGAATAGAATAGAATAGAATAGAATAGAATAGAATGGAATGGAATGGAATGGAATGGAATGGAATGGAATGGAATGGAATGGAATAGAATAGAATAGAATAGAATAGAATAGAATAGAATAGAATAGAATAGAATAGAATAGAATAGAATAGAATAGAATAGAATAGAATAGAATAGAATAGAATAGAATAAACAAGAAATAAGCTGTAAAGAGCCTGGAAAGAAAAGCCAAATAAGATATTGTTTATAATAATAAAGCATCAAATGGTGAAATATACAGAATTAAATGGGTTGTTGAAAGGCTAGAAAACTAATATTTTCAGGCATATGGCTGAATTAGGATATTACTTTCAAAGACAGAGGGTAGCCTTTTTCTGGTCTGTAAAGAAAAATATTTCAACAAAAATTAGGCAAAAGTATGGGGAATGTATTTTTAAATGTTGATGAAAAATATAGATGGGGAAAAGGACCTCAGACAGAGCAAAAAAATTTAGAAACAGAGGAAGGTAGCTGTCTGATGGAAACTTGGAAAAGAAGAGGTGAACCAGAAAAAAAAATAGTCACAGAAACCAGGAAGGAAAATATTTCAGCAAAGAGGAAACCAGACAAAAGTGTTAGAAGAGACTGGTAAGTAAAGATGAAGAACTTTGCTAGGAGAAAGTTATTGCAAAAACACAATTTCATTTTAGTGTAGGGCACAGAAGAGTAAGTTGGAAAGATTCTTAAATTAAAATTAGTGCAGAATATCTGCTGACAAACGTGGCACGTAAAAAATCTCTGTGAGCTCAGACGTAGGAGAGGAAAGAGCACAGTAAGAAGTGAGTGAGGTGGCAGGGTTGAGATGGAAATAACCAAGTAACTGTGCCAAAGAGACTGAGAACATAAATAAATATGTGAGAGAAGTTATGATGGAGATCGGGGCACTGAATGGAGAGGAGACAGGTATGAAGAGCTGAAAAGAGCTGAGAAACTTCTGTAGTTTGACAAGAAAGCTTGCAAGAGAGAAATGGGAATAAAAATGGAAATAAATAGGGAGGGCTGGTGGAGGAATTTCACAAATTATTTAATCTATTTTCATTAAAAAATGTATTACCAGGCCAAAATCATATTTTCTCGTAAATACCAGTTCATTCATACACTTACATGAAGATTCTTCAGGTTCTTGAAATCTCCTTCTTTAATTTCAGTGATTTTGTTGTTCTGTAAGTCCAACAGGGTTGTGTCAGGGGGAAGGTCTCTTGGCACCTTCTCCAGACCTAGTGACAGTGAAAAGAACAATTAACTTTGAAAGAAACTTTAAATAAGGAAAAGTGCCTTTCTTAGCATTTTTCTTTCGGTAAACACCATTTCTAGAACTAATTTCCTGAAGCAGCTTATGAAGACTTATTTGAAAGTGTTCCTGTCTCCAGCCAGTCAAAGAGAGTGTTATTTTACTAAGTTGAACCAACATTTATTTATTCACATTTCCATTATGCCTTTTCTGAGAAAATATCTGAGGTATAGCTTCAAGCAAAGGATTTAGTTTGGGGAAAATAATTTCTAACTTGTTTTAGTCTATTGAATTGTGTGAATAAAAAATCCTTTTGGAAAGAGATATGATATTTATTATTTTCATCGGGTGTTAGTTTTTGTGGACAGAGAACTTTCCTGCTTTTAAAAGGTATTAGGTTTTTTGAAAGAAGTACGACAGTTAATTATAATATTTTCCAGAAAAAATACAGTTTGTTTGACAGTAACTGAGTAAATTGGAGTAAAGTCCGCCTTAAAAAAAACCCAAAGTACCAATCCACCTCCCCCCTTTTCTTTGAACTGAAACTATGTCCAAGTTTTCTGGAGAACAAATCTCTTGGTTTCACTACAACTGCCAAAAGAACATCAGACAGTTTAAATTAAAGACTCTCTTTGGGACTATTTTCTGAATAGCTGATATGTAAGTCTGATGAAGTAATGGAAATGAAATTATTTAGTGTTAAATAACACTTGCTTTACCCAGCTTTCCTTTCATACTGAGACTTGGAATAAAACAAATCTTTTATAGTCATTCTGATTTACCACAAAATTAAAATGTTCTTTCCTAACTAGCCTTTTTTTTTTTTTTTTTTTTAACAGAATGTGAAATGCTAAATGAATAGTTGGTAGGGAAAAAATTTCTAGACCCTAATAAAGTCTCTGTATGGGAATGTACCAGAAGTGGACTTCTCTGGATAATATTGTCTTTTTACCAGTAAAGGTTTTAACTAGTATTCCTGAAACAATATTTGAACTCTTCTGGGAAAGATCTCTCTGCAAGTATTTCCAGTGTCTTCCCAGAACAATGGTGAACTGCATAATATTCTTCTTAGAGGAAAGATTATACCTATAAAACTTATATTTTTAAACCTATATATTAATCCCAAGCATGGCATTGCAGAGATATGCTTCCCAGAGATGAGATGCTTTGCCCACCATGGCTGTGGAGATTCCATCCCTGCACATATTCCAAAGTTGTCTGGATACAGCCCCGAGCAATCTCCTAAGCAGGGGAGTGGTTTAGATGGTCTCAAGAGTTGATGTCCAAATTCAACAGTTCTGCTATTCTGTGATACTTGCTGCTCGTCAAAAATGTGTTTTCACTCACAGAATGTAAGTTTCTCTGTCAAAATCCTATGTGCAGCAAAACTCTTTCTCTTTCAATCCTTTCTTAGAATATATGTGTATATATGTAAAGTAAAAGTATGGTAAGATAAAAAATATTAAAATATTCGGCTCAGATCTTTATTAAAACTGAGTGCAATAAAAATTTACCTGAGTTTTAATTACACCAGAATTCAAAAGTTTTAAAAAGCAGAATCACATGGCATGGGATGAATTAGTGAAAGTTTCATAAACTGACAACAGCCAAAAATCACATCTCATCCTGTTTACCTTACTGATATTCAGTGCGCAAATATTTGATACAGATTAAGATTCTTCATGTTACTAAAATAACTTTTCCTCATTTAGGCATGGACGTTGTTCTTACTTCAACAGTTGCAAAACTCTCCTTACTTCCAGAAGTGTAGTACTAGAGTTCCAAATATATGAGAAGGTGACACTGTATACTTTGTATGTTGGTTGTCTTTGGACAGTTTCTGTCTTCAGTGAACAGGACTGATGTCAGCAACTAAAATATTCTTTCCCAAAAAACACTGCTTTTTCAAGATCATAATTTTTTATAACTTCCTACAGTCTAGCAATTTTTATAGAGTTCTTCACATATGAAAAAGCAACAACAACAACAAAAAACCCATCAAACCCAAGGGTTTAATTACTTATATTCAAAGTAGCATTAGTATGTTCTGCTTGTCAGCACTTTTATATTAGTAGGCTGGTACCTTTAATAAGTGTTATGGCAGACAACTGGGTGCAAAAGCTATACAGCCATGGTTTATGTGATGCCTTTGGAACACATTTTGTAAAAGCACTTCAAGAGCACTTGGCTTGCCACTGAAGGGATAATTTGTCAGAGTCTAAACTTCAAACACAACTTCCAGCTGTAGTTTTTAGTTTCTAAAAGCATAAGTGTTGTCCATGGATATGGTAGAACTGATTATTTCTCAGAGCAATAAAGTTCGACTTTCAATGTTTCTTATTATAAAGATAAGAGAAATCTAATAATCTGAAATCCATTTCTGAAAATAATTTATGACATCATTTTCCTGTCTTGTACTAGAAACTAGAAGGATGCACAATACAATAATTAGCTCTGTATGCAGAGTATAATTGTCATCACTGAAAGAATTTGGTTTTTTGTTTTTCTTTCCTTGACTTGTGTGTGTTTTGAAGAGGAAAATGTAGATGAGTACAGTTGCTGAGACCTTGCATTATCAGTGAAAGCAATTTAATACATCCTCCAGCTGAAACCTACATCATCTAAAGCTTTCCAGTGGAGGAAGAGTTTATAAATGGGTGAATCTGGACAATGACTTGAAAAATCAGCATTTAAATAATTCAGGAGTAAACAGCATTTGAGGTATAAACCAGATCCACATCTACTTTGGCTGGTGCTTGAGCTTGCAGTCCCAGGTCTCTGTATAAGTTGATGAACCTCCAGAGAGATCCATGTGGGAGGTGTATTGGTGGGCTGCAAACTAATCCCTGTGCTGAAGGCTCCCAGGCTGGACAGCAAAGCTTCAAACCTTCAAAGATTTTTTTGGTTCTTCTGTCTGGGAGACAAAAGTTTAGAGGGGAATTGTGGGCTGTCCTTACTACTCATTTCTGAGAAACTCAAGTGATGCCCATGTACTTCTGAAGCCATGTTGTACAGTGTGAACACACATCCACCTACAAATTACTTCCTGTGAAGTTTATGTAATGCCAACCAAAAGGAAAACTGATGTCAGAAAATATCAATAGAGTCTCCTCTCAGTCATTTTAAGAACAGTATACACAGATATTCCAGAGCTTGGCTGTGATTTTTTAGACGTTAAAACTTGCTCCTTGAAAAACCATATGAAACTCTCTCATAGCACTCTGAGTTTTTATGTGAATAATCTGCACTATGCAGTTCATAGTGAAGCTCCCTGAATGTATTTCAGGCTTCTAGTCCCTAAGATCAACTTATAACTGATTAAAAATTTAGATTCTTCTCCTTTTCCCACTTTATGTTAAACTGAAAATACATATTTTTAAAAATTTTGTTATTATTATTAAATCAGCTATTATTAAAGTTGGCAAATAATTTTTTAAAAAATCAATTTATTCACAAATAAGAAGAAATGGTATAGTTCCACCCTTCCAAAATTCTTTACACTGAGATTAAGAGCTTAAAGAGTCTGGAAATAAAAGAGATATCATTAACCAGTTAATGTATCTTAGTCAAAATACCCTCTTGATTTCCACTAAAATATTTATTTGGGAGAAATCATTACTTCTTTAGAAGCTTAACAGCCATCAGTTCCTCTAGCCCAACTCAGATCTCTAATATATCTTACAAATTTTTATAAGCAGAAGTTTCCTACTGTTCTACAGTATCAACTTTGAGCAAACAATTATTCCCACCTGTATACATTTATGTGTGCAAAAATGCATGCACATTGAAACACATGAAGAACAGAATAAGTCACAGAACTTCAAAATGGCAAAAAAAGATGTGTAAGTTTGAGTATTTCCTTTTCTTAGGATAAGATGAGCTTCTATTATTCATGACAGAATTTTTCCTAACTTTTTGTACGCTTCCTTGTTACACAACAGATTTTTGAGATCAAAATCAAAATGTATTCAGCAAAAGCCAGAATAATTGGATTGTTAAACAATTTCCTTCTCACACAAGAACGGTTCATCCACAGTCACCTTTGATTGGGAGATGTTACATGGAGCAGGAATCCCTGCTTAGTGGGAGGTTGGAGAAGGTAACATTGCAGAAATCAAGCTTGTCTCTGTGGGATCTCATCCTCGGGAGTGTAGCCTTTTATTGTAATTTCTTAATCAAATGGCAGTGTCTGGCTGTTCAGCTGTGATTGCCTCACCTCCTGGAGAGAGGACAGAAGGCTGGTGGCTCTGGAGATTTTATGAGACCAGAAATTAGGCAGAAAAGGGCCAAGACTGGTATAATTCATCCCTTATCTGGTCCCAGAGAGAGAATCAATCAGTGGCTAGCCATCTCCTGTGTAGCACTGCACCAGCCCAACCAGCACATGCTGCTCTTTAGCCAGCCAAACAGGTGGAGGAGATGTAGCAAGAATTTGGGTGTAGTGTGAGGACGTTATGGGTCTTGGTGTATGTAGCAGGCTTTGTTATTTCTGCAGCTAAGGGAATAACCTGCTCAGTTACAGGTGCTGTGATCAAGTGGCCGTGGAATCGTTTAACCCACAAAGGAGAAGGGAGAATTTTGAAGCCTCCTGGCTATGCAAAGGTTTCAGTCCACTGCTCCAGCTTCTCGGCAGCCAGAGCCACAAGTTAGCCTGCATCTTGGCATGGAGCCACATTTCTGCTGAAGCCATACGACTATGCAGAAAAGGAATGCAAGATTTATGGGGCCAGTGAGGGAGACTAAGCAAGTAGAAGTCTAAGTCTGCAGCCCAGAGATGAGGACGCTTTCCTGAGAATTGCATCTTTCCCACACTGAGACCACAAAGTCTAAATAAAAAATATGTGAACAGTGACAATGATAAACAATTTTTACAATTTCGTGGTTTGATTTTTTTTGTGTGTTCAGGTTATTTTTGGAGATTTTTCCTCCACCTATTCATTTTACAAGCAGCAGGGATGGGGCTTACTCCTCTGAATAAACCTTTGCTTTCCCAGCTGGAGAGCATGGGCTAAAAGGCAGAGAGACATCTGAACGCTGTAGCTCGGATACATGTGTTACTACATTGCAACACTTACGATTATTATCACAGGGGCCATAAAATGGGGCTCGCTTCAAGACTCTTTCAGTTTTCGCGAGCAGCTGCTGCCAGCTGAGGAATTTGGACGGAGCTCCATGCAATTCCCAGCCGTGATCATCAGTGGCTGCACTCCCGGTGGAGCAGCCTCTCCAGCAGCTGCCTGGGCTGTCTCTGCTCGCTGCTGCCTGCTCTCCCTGCTCCAGCTCTGCTGCATCCCACTGACGGGCAGCGATCCTCCCAGGGGTGAATGACCTGGGCTGTGCCCTGAGTGGACTCTGGGGCAAACCAGGCTAAAGGCAAGTTTACAGGGTCAGGATACTAAGTCACGGAAAAATAGCTGGATCCAAGGGTTGCTTTCTGGAAGGATGGCAAGGAACTGCTTTGAATGCTTTGACTTAGAAAAGTTTACAGATACTTTCCCAGGCTATGTGCTATGGTATTTACTGGAAATTTGTTCTCTATTGTGTGGGATTTGCAAATAGGAGTCAATTCATTATTTGCATCCATGAAATAAGAAACAATTGTCTTTTTCTACAGACAAGTATCCATGGCCTCCTTCCCTCTCCCACTTTCAAATTAAAAGTTTGAAAAAAAGTACTTTCTCAACTCTAGCTATGAAATCAGCAGTAATATTTCTTTTCTAACAGATATAAAAAACCACTAAAAAAAAGCACATGGAATGCATAGTGCAAGATTCTTAAAATACATATTCTCTAAGGTTCACCACCAATTTTTAGACCTTTTCCTGTTCAGCAGTCTGAACTCATAAGATCCATTTTGGGCTTATTTTTATCACAGATCATTGTTTTTGTACATGTCTGACCCTTCCCATAGGAAAGAACAAGAAAACAAATGCTATTCCCTGCTGAGGTGGCCCCTCACAAGGGTAGACCCACTGACCTATTACTACACTGGGGGGTTATTTCCCCAAACATTTACAACATGCTTCCCAGAACCAAGTGTGTAACACAGAAGAATAGAAACAAATTCACATACATTGTGATCAAACGCGTAGTTCTCCATTGTGATAGTGCTGATAATTACAAAAGTCCTAGCAAAGGTATAAAAGTGAATGCCTGGCTTTATCTGCTCTTTTCCACCTCCACCCACTCTGAGTAGTGAACACATATTTCACAGCATAACGGATATTGCAAGCCACAGCTGTTATGAATTATTTTTCAGAGCTAGTCACATTTTTGGTACAGATAGAGTTATTCTCCTGGCTCCAAAAGTTAATACCTAAGAGTAATGAGATATTTTTGAAGCTAAAAACTCAAGCAAGTACTTCTGACTATTAATTGCAATGATCTCAAATGTATATGCCTTCTGAAGAACACTAGCATTTTAGGTAGGCAGAAAAATATTCTGAAATAATCTTTAGACTCCAGGGATTAAGGCATTAAGTGAAATAAAAATCAAGTATTATGAGTTTTCTAGTTAACTCCTAGAATCATCAGTTTTACATTTCCCAATGCCATGGTTGCAGACAAAAGACTTCCCATCAGAGAGCAGCAACTGATCCGTGTGATTCATGCAATCTGCCAGCACCATGTGCATAATGGCTTTCCTCAAAGTGGATGCAATGCAGATGTACAATCTATGAGTACTCACACAGTAAGGTGAAACATTTATCCCTTCAGTAGTCATAAGAGAGCATTTCAGTGACTCAGAAAAGTGAGCATTATCTAACAAATTATGTTTTGAATGACCCTTTGGAGTAATGTAATTTGATGTTTACCTCTGCTGCAGTTTAAGTTAGCAACAGGCAACAGATGACAATTTGAGGATAGTTCCCTCAGGTTTTACTTTGGGATTTACCAGAACTGGTCTAACATAATGTCATAAAGAATCATTTGGGGGAGGTCTTCTCTGGTTTCAAGTAAACTTACCCCTTCCTGTTCTGACCACATGGTCATTACACAGCCCTAGTTTATAACCTGAGGGCAGAGATATGTTCCTGGTTATTTCAGGTACTTCTAAACATAACACAACCATTTTTCATGAATGTTTTAGAATTGTTGTCAATATACTTCATACAAACATAAAATGGAAGAAGCTGCTGTGGTCATGTCTGGACACAGTGAATAACAATTTAAAAAATTTTGGAAGAGAATTTCCTGGCTGAATCAGGAAATCTACAGAACTGCTAGTTCCCTCTTTCTACTACAGGATGTTATATATATCCTTATAACTCGTATGCATATTTGCTTTGTAACTTCTTTTATTTTGTTAGACATTTAGTGATAGAGCTTCCTCAGGTCTTCTATAACTCTAACAGTCATCTCCAGCCCAGAAGATGTAAACTCTCTGTCCCAGAGTAAAAGAATAAAGAAGAGAAAGTAAATTTTTTCCCCTAATTCTGAAAACATTAAGATTTAAATTCAATTCTTTCCCTTTGTTCTATATCTTTTAGGTAGAGATACTCAGCAATGAGTTTGATTATTGCACCACTGTGGACACTTTTTTTTCCATGGCTCCCTAAAATATGAATTCATTGAGAAACTCTTTAGTTTCTGAGGTTCACTCTGGAGCAGTAGAAGGGAAAACATGTACTCTAGCGTAGAAACTAAAATCATTCTAGACATTCGCATTTTAGATGACAGAGTTGCAAGCAGAAACTGGTTCTGGGATGCCTTATTGAACATTTCAGTTGTGCTAATGTAGCATTACAGGACCAGACTGTAGCCCCATTTGCACTTGTACATGTTTTTAAACTGTGACACTTCTATAAATAATTTGTCTATTTGGAGTTTTTGCCATCAAGCCCTTAAAATTGCCATCAGGTGGGCAGAAGTGTTTTCTTGCTTTCACTGCTATTCAGTTTCTTACTAAAATTAAAATTGTAAGCATCTTCTCCTTAACAGATTTTTTGAAAACTGTAAACACTCAGGTAAGCCCCAGGTAACAAAGACAAGGATGGTATGGGATGCTCTCCTGGATGCCTCCTCATATGAGTATGCATGCAAAGAGTACATAAATTCTTTAAATACCGCTTTTCCCCTTTTTCATTTCCTATTGACGGCATATGAGGTTTGCAGTAGAGTTGCCTATGTAGCAAATGCAACCTTACTAAAATCAGGGTCATTTGTAGACAGCTGTTTGAATATCATAATTAGCTCCATAAGCTGAAAACTACAACACAAATACCATCTTTTTTTCTTTTCCCAAAAAACCCATGCAGGCATGGTCCTTGATTTTGAGGTCCCTGTGTGTCTGTGCTTATTTTTTCCCCTCTATCTTTGCAGAGAAACCCATTAGCAAGTTCTACTCTCTCGTTCAGCCGGGGGAAGAGGAGACTGAAAGGAGACCTCCTTGCAGTTGCAGCTTCCTTATGAAGGGAACAGGAGGGGCAGGTACTGATCTCTGCTCTGTGGTAACAGTGACAGGAGCTGAGGGAGTGGCCTGAAGTTTTGTCAGGGAAGGATAATGTTGGATATTATGAAAAAAGCTTTTCATGCAGAAGGTGTTTGGACACTGGCACAAGCTGCCCAGGGAAGTGGTCACAGCACTAAGCCTGACAGAGTTCAAGAACAGCTTGGCAACACTCTCAGGCACACGGTGTGAACCCTGGGGCTGTTCTGTGCAGGGCCAGGATCTGGGCTTTGATGATCTTGATGAGTCCTTTCTAACTCAGAATATTCTGTGATTCTGTGATTATCTATCTACTTTGCTTTCATAGTGTAAAGGACAAAGTGCTCTTTGGGAGCATATTAAATGCAATACAGCCAGAGACTGTGTAATTCCAGCATTTGTCAATTTTTTTTTCAGGGAAGACTTGGAAAACAGGGTGAATAATTTTTTTTTAAATGGCAATATATTTTAAAGAATACAGATTTTTATTTGAACCTTAGGAAAAGACTGAAGTATATTCTGAAAAGTACTTTATTTTTCTGTAACCTGATTATCTTCTTTTAGACCACTTCCTTTTAATCAAAGATTCAGGGTATGTGTAAAGCAAAATATAGACCATTGAGTCCAAATTTGATAAGGCTGGGATACTCCAATCTGGGTTTGAAACTGGTGTTTTGAAAATCAGCCTAAAACTAGATTTACAAAATACAGTGGTAACTGGACTGTGTGAACAGTTTTTCTGGAGAGCTAGGTGCTAATACCAGAAGTTTCTTGCTGTTATCACTGATGACTTCACACAGGGCCCGAATTCCTAGATCTCCTCCCTGTTGCTATGGGTTCTCAGTGAGCCCTGGGAAGGAGTTTTGGACTCTTTATCTCTTCCTTGGCTGAGAGCCCTCCACAATTACATACCAGAGGCTTTTTGTTATGAAAACACAGGTATTTCTAAAATAGTTATATGTCTTACCAAGTAACACTCCCTCCCAAAGTGCTAAGAACATAATGCACATACCAGTCACACCTGTTAGTCTATAACACTAGGTCATGTAAGGAGTGATTATTTAGCATGTTTTAAACATTGTGATCACCTATAACCACTTATAATTGACTCACATTTTACTAGCTATCTATTAGCTATTTATTAGTGCATTGGGAGATTTTAGAAATGAACCATTGTGACAGAACAAGCCATAAAACAGTCATTTCTTGTATCACTTAGACTTGACAGTGTGGATTTCCATTCCTGCCACTAGACTTTCATGAATGGCATTTCCAAGTCTGGAGCAAGCAAACAAATTCTAAACAAACCAAGACAAAACCAGAAACATACAAAACTGGTCACTCTTACCTCGGAGTAAGCAGTAAATAAGGAAGGGATGTACTTGGAGTGGATTAATTTTCATCTAGGATCATGTTTACCAGCTGAAACTTGAATATCAGTAATTCAGGTGGTAGTGTATCAACACCTGTCTTTTACTGCCACACTGGCAAAAGATAATGGCTTTTTGTTAATATAAAGTAGTCTACATCCAGGCCAATATTTTTTTTTTCTTGAAAATTTTTCAAGAGTGTTTTCTAAATATTGGGTTCTTTATTTAATAATTTTTCAGAATGTACTGAGCACAGGGCTTTAATTAATGTCTTTCAACTTCCAGGGCATCCTCAAAATTGTATTGAAGCAGAATATATACAAAAAATTTAATCATCCATGCCAAATTTACCACAAAGCAAAGATGGCAACATGGGTTTATTTTTCCTTGCCTTAATTTTAACACTCATAACTTCATTAATCTGAAAATAAGTTGTATAACCTCCAGTGGTCATTGCCCTGTCCTGGCAGTTTGGTTCTCAAGGAGTGATGTATCCTTTCCATCACTGACATCCACCTTAGTCAGGATGAACCCCTGCATGGGCAGCCTAACTCACCCCATGTCTGTGAAAGGAAAGCAGACCACTCTCAGATTCTGAACATGCTGTGATAATTCGTATGGATCCTCCAGTCTGACCTCCAACATATTCCAATTCACATAGCCAGCATGTGGAATGCCCAGTGGCTTGTGCTTGCTGACAGCTTAAGTTATGTTGGGCTAAAGAATGTCAGTTTTAAGGCCAGGATCTTGTGATGTAGATGCTATTCTCAATATAAGTGGCAGAATACTTTCCCAGATTTCATGGCTCCTTTTTTAATGATAGTAATTTTGGTAAATGATCCAGTTCTATGAAGCCAGGGGATTTCATGAGAATATCAGTTTCTATTAAACATAAAAGGAGTAAGACTTTCATACTCATTTTAAGAAGAAAATTTAAAAAACTTGTTCTAAAGGCTCATTAGTGACAATATAAATGCACAATTTTTTAAATTTAAAAACTGTATTTGTTAATGTCTGGCCATTTAAGGATACATGTTTTATTTTATTGTGTGTTTAGTAACCTATAAGATTTTGAGCTGGACATTTAGCTTTAAAGATTTTTCTTAAAACCAAGGTATATTGCAAAGGAGATAATTTCCTTTATAGTGAAAAATGAGATTCTCACATGGATTAAAAATCAGAAAATGAGTGTTCAGATATTTCTGGAAGATTTCATACAGTGAGATAAATTATCTTTTGCCAACTAATAAAATGCCATGTTACAATGATTCAGGTGTTGAAGAGCCATCAGTTGATATATTGAGACACTCTATTTGTTCAGATCAAACTGCCTCATGTTATCAGATCCCAGTGATAATACTTTACACATCTGTGAGCTTTTTATGTCCTGATGTCAAAGTGCTGTTCAAACACACCCTCCAACATCCATGTTGAGCTCTAATGTACTCTTCTTTATATTATCTGGAGAAACCCTGCATTTCTGAGCTGTGAGCAAAATTTGAATTTTAGCTGTAATACTGCTTGACCTTTGTTTACTGACATCTGTTTCTTGCACACCTTTTGGAAACCACAAAACCTCCATGGATGCTCCCAGCGAGAGAGATGGAGAGACCCCCACTATGTAAGGTCTCCAAGGAGAAAAATCTCATTCCATCCTGTACAGAGACACTACTCCTTTAGAAGGGGCTGCCAGACTTATCTGAAGGTGAAATAAAGCTCTGAGAGTGCTTATGAAGCATTCTGCATCTGCTGCAGGGATGAGTAATCGCACATGCATGCATCCTCCTGCCTACCAGGGCACTCTGGGATGAACTTAACTTGAGACTCCCTTTGGGAGGAAGAGACTTTAAATGGAACTGTTAATCCTTGCTAGGGTTTTTGAGAGGCATGTTTGCCTGGTCAGCTGACTGCACATCTTCCCTGTACATATTACTTTAAAACAGGAAAAGTGGCCTCTGAGCAGCTACATCAGTTACTCCCCACCTGTACTGTGCTCTAATAAGGAAGACGTTTGTGATTTCTATGGAAAGCCTGGATATAGCATAGCAATGCCTCATACTGAAGCATGATCAAAAAGTGAACCTGTAGCTCCCTTTTTACAACAGGAGGCAGATTCATAAAAGGCAGCACTTTCATAAAGATAGCACAGTGGCCTTCCTTGATGAGATCTTTGTTCACAAAGGTAATAAATCTCATAAAATGTAAGCACATGGGGTTCTACTTTTGATCCATAAGTAACCAAAACTTAGAGAGAATTCTTTTTCAGGATGTGAGAAAGCAGCATTCTCCTTCCTGTCAACTCAGCTCTTGGCTGGGAGGCAAAATAAATTAATTTGTAGGTGTATACTTAGGAAGATGTGACTGAAGTTTAAGACTATAGGAATGCAAAAATTCAGCTGACAAGAGTGTAATTGGACCACTGGGCATTTTTTTTCACTGTTTGTGTTGAATTTGGATTTTATTTTTTTTGTTATTCCTATCCAGTGCTCATGAGAAAAGGGACAAACCTGATCTCTGGACTCTGGATCCAATAGTTCTCCTGTGGTTTATTCACATAACCCTGTGTTAGATGTTTTTTTTTTTTTTTTCTTATGAAGTAAGAATCTACAAATAGCAAATGCCCATCCAGGCATAAAAGAAATAGGCTGAGGAAGAGGAGACGTCTCCATATATTGCCCATGTTAGGGTCCTCCAGCTGCCTTGCTCTGGCATGTCTCCTGAGCTCATGGCTGTAAACACTCCTTCCATACTAGAGAGTGAGTAGGGGAAAGGATCCTGATTCAGGTTTCAACTTTCCCTTGTGAGAATTTATTTAGGAAGGTCTTAGTATGTCCTTGTGAGGACCTTTATTATTCCCTGAAATTTTTCTTCAACTGGTACCCATGGGACTAGATGATTAAATTTGATAATTTTGGAGGACAGATGTAGCTAATTTCGCTGGGTTGGATATGCCCAGAGCTGAAGGGAGAGGCAGGCCAGGAGCACAGGTTAATAGGGAAGCAGAACTCTCACTGCCAGTTTCATGCCTTCTGTGGGCACATTGCCTTCCTGATCCCTGAAGCACCAGCACCCTTCATCCCACAGCTCAGGAGCACACGAGGTCACCTCCAAGTCTGCAACAGAAGGCCAGCAGATGCCTTTTTTCAAGTCAGTAGGTAAATATGACTTTTCCTGTGTCTGTCACACAGAAGTGAATTCAGAAAGAGTAGAGGGCAGGTTTTCCTGTGAGCAAGCGACACACAGATCTCCTGTCCCTGCTTGCAGGGCAGACAGCAGACCTGTGTCTTCATGAGCTTCCCAGCTGGGCCATGTCCCACCAGGGGCTGTCACATGCAACACAGATGGGTGAAACTTTAGGCCAAGACTGGCACTGCTTGATAATTACTGACTTGAGCTCTGCCAGGGAAATATAATTTATTTCTTTTTCAGGGCTGCATATTTTGAGCCCAGGGAGGTCTCCTTTCCTTTGTACCCAAGGGCTGGATGTTATCAGCCCAAAAGCACAATCTTTTCATTGCCTGATATGCAGCATGGAGGTTTGTAAGAAAGCTCAAGCACTGACCTGGGGCCTTAATTGCTGTATTCTTGAGCCTCCTTGTCAGTATGGGGCTCCACTAACCCAGAAGTATCTTATGCAATGGACTGTAAACCACAAGGAGAAGTGCGTGACCACAGGGCCAAGCACAGGTGCAAAGGGTCCCTGTGTGAATGTCTCCACTTTTTTACCAAGTGAAAGCTCATTACATTCTGCAGAATTGAAGCAGAATGAGAACAAGTTCTCAAAATAACTTAAATTCCATCAGCATTACTAAGTGTAACAACAATAAAACCTAAGACTTTCATGGCATGTGGGAAAATCTCCTCCCCACTCCCCACTCCATGTTTCCTCTCTCTGGCACCTAAATGGTAAAAAAAAGAAAATAGTTTTCAATAGGGGACAGTACTGTGGAAGCTTTATGAATGCATGGCTAGGTTAGCCACAGTTTTGTGCAGCTTGGCTTGCATTGTTCACTGGGTCTTTGCCAAACATATCTGTTGCGTAATTATGTGGATCACTTTAACAAATTCATAGACGTTTCTAGGGGTGTACCTAAAGTTTCCCCTTCTTTCTGTAATTATACAACCCCCATCACAATGAGACCCAGATCCTAACTGGTGGATTTGTGCCATGACAAAGTCAATGTTATAACATAAGAAAATGGAAACACCAGCTATGGATTAAAATAGCTGGGAGAAAACTTAAAGAAAAAGAAGCTCTATAAAATCATGAGACGCTATTTGTCAGTTTCTTTGTGAGCAAAACCAACTCTAATTGATTTTCTGCACTGTACATTGACTAAGATTGAATAATACTGGTTTAAACTAACATCAGTCTAACTGAAGTCAACTTCATTACCTGAGATTTCTGCATGGAAAAATCAAATACAATTATGGCAGACATGGCTTCATATCCTGCTGCTCTGACTGTGCACACAAGCCCTTCCCTCACATGAGGGAGTAAGGAAGGTTTGTGAGAAATGTTCTCATGGTTTCAGCTTATATAGTGTCTAAGAAAGATATTTAATGAGGGATTCCATAATGTGTTCATTATTTTGGAGTGTTTCCAAGCTCTTTACTCCAAAGAGCTAGTTCCAGTATATATGATTCAGTTGGTCATTTAATGCTCATGTATTCCTATGGAAATGAGATGCCTTCTGTGTTAAGGTACTAGACAGTATGATTAAAGGTACTGGACCTGGGACCACGCAATTTAGAGCCTTTTAAAATGTTTCCATCCCCACATCTGACTTCACTGCCTTTATTTAATATTCATCTGAAGGAATAGTTTTGAAAAGTTATTCTCTCTGCAAGAGAAATCTGTGACATTTCAAACAAATGAAACGTACACATTCAAAATATATATATTAAAAAAAAAAAATCAAACACTCTTCATGGTTACAACAGTTGCCCATCTTTCCAGGGCTTTGCGGCCTACACTGTATAGTAAATTCTGGTTAACCGCAGCTGTAGCACGTTTCTTTGGAAAAAACCAGTTAGGGAGCGACAGTCCATAGCAGCCTCACGGTCCTGGCTGCTGGCCCGTGGCTACAATGCCAGCACAGAGGCCCCGAAGATGCTCTGGGGCTTACCTAGGTCAGAGCACTGCACCACGCGGAGATGGCACTGGCAGCGGAAGGGGCAGACGGGCCCGAAGCCGGATATGATGAGATCATCCGTGGGAGCCATGTCGGCCGACCCCTCATCCTCCAGCATGAAGTCAAAGAGGCCCTGCTGGTGGAACGGCTTGGCCAAGCATGCTGGCAGCAGCAGGACAAAGAGCAGAGCCAGCCTCTTCATGGCTTAGTTCATCGACTCCCAGCAGAACCTAGGATTCAAAGCAGGACTTTAACAACAAATATAGCAGTTTTCCATAGCTGCACAGTTCCTCCTGAAGGAGGTCCAGCACATCCACCAATTGCATAACTGTTCCTTTCAACAAAAGAAAACTGAATTTTAAAAATAGGACAGTTATGTGGTAGGAGTCTGGTAACTTGTCAATAGGCCTTTCTTTTTTTCTTTTCTTTTTTTTTTTCAGAGCAGTTTGAAGGCAACTGTAAACACATCTGTTTGCATATTTAGAGTAATATTTATTAGGAACAGGCAGCGCTGTCAACTTTGTTATGCAAAAGAGTCAAAGCAATAAGCTACATTTTCCATGTGCCTGTTTTCTGCCAACGTAACAGTCTATTTGATTTCATTAGCATTTATTTCATAGCAATGGGTTTGACCCCTGGGGACAAACCTGAGGTTCCCAAACTCACTGTAATTCAGTATTTCATGTATTGAGAAATATTTTTAAGTGTCAGCTTGCTGTGTGTTTTAAATTATAGCCCAGTAAAACTGACTGAGAAAGAGTAGGATTTAGTGACAGGGTGGAAAGTGAGGGGAAGGTCTTTAGTTGTTTAAATGCACTATACTTCTTTCCTAGTTTAAACAGCACAATAAAATGGAATACAATGTTGTGTTGCATTGAACATTCTTGAATTTCTTTCTAAATTTTGACATGCACCCTGAGAATCCTCTGCTTTGCACAGCATAGGCTTTGAATTGATGCTTGCCATGTTGTGTGCACACTTTCTAATAGGACTTCAGGGCTTCATTCTGCACACTTTCACAGTCAGGAGCAACTTTACACAAGTATGTATTGCCATTGATATTAACAAGAAAAGTTGATTAAATACATGCTCTCAGGTCTTAGGCCTAGATGCATTTCAACACACTCTAGATTGTGCTATCTTTTTGTGCACTAAGGAGAAATTACACAATTGTTTGCAGATTTTGAATCAAGGCTGTAAAGACCAGCTAATTTTCTGAAAATTATTTTCTGTTACTGTATATTATCTATAATAAAGTTCATACTTTCTTAGTTTTAATTGACTTGAAAAACCCACCACAAAAAAAAAAAGAGTAAAAAAAATAAAAAGAAAAAAAAAAGAAATCTGTCTTCAAGTTGCCAAGTGACACAAAGGCAAACTTGCCATTTATATAGAAGCTTTTTCTTAAAATGAATCTCATAGTCCTAAATACAGATGTTGCTCTTTGTAATGAATGCAAAAATGTCCACTTGCTTCTCCAATATCTTAGAAACATCTTGCCTGAGATTATTTATTTTTCTAGAAGAACTTATCTTACAGTTAGGGGTGTGGTAGAGCACTGCATTTTTCAGCTCCATATTCAATGTTGGATAAAACAAGTGGAAGAGGCAGAGGAAGAGGACTGTCTTCCTCTCTACTTTGATATATGGAACCTACCAGGTAGATGACAAGAATGAATAGATGATATCAGGTGGGAGTAGTTTACTGAAGTCTGCCTTTCTAACATAATACAGCCAGGTACTTTAAAAGGAATGGTTAGTGTTAAGAAAAAAGCTAAATATACAAAAAAGCCATGAGACTGGATTTAGATACAATTAATATTGTGCCTGAGCTCATTTTCCTTTAGTACTTTCTACCTACAGGCGCCAATAACACAGAAAGCTTTAGGTCTGTTTCTTGAGAAGAATACTTGGTTACCTAATAAAATATGCTAGTGTCTTAAAATCACAGCCTACATTTCTGTCATCTACCTGACAGGAAGACATGTATCTAACATCTTCAGATATCCCAAAGACTTCAAAGTGAAATCACATGGAGCAAAACACTGTTTATGTTGTCTCTTTAAGACATATTTGTTTCCTTAGTTGGACATGAAAGTACTTCTGTTCCTGGAGCAGACACCTCACTTACTGCATGCACTGAGGGTGTTCACAGACCCCAACATCAGCTGGAGAGTTTTTAGTATGTCCTGTCAGCCAGTGCTGTGTAAACTTATGGCATGTAGCAGGGACAGGCTGTGTCCCCATGTGGATCATCTTCCTGTGCTTCCTCCTGCCCTGGCTCCCCACTGACACTGGGGCTGTCACAACACCCCTGCCAGTGCACAGGGACATGCCAGGATGTCACAGCAAAGAGCTGCTAATGCATGGTAGTGAGCTGTTACCAGGGTTTAATCTAAAACATTATTTTTGAAATAGTGATCATCATGTGCAAGTTATTGTAAAATAATAATGCAATTTATTAATAATCACAGTTGAGAAGAAAAACTTGCTAAATCATCACCATTCATCACAACAAGCTGCCTTGTGAAAATGACCAATAAAACATTACTCCAGTACAAGTTATTTTTCAGAATATATATTAATAGCAATAAACATTGGAAATGCTGCACACTAATCCTTGAGTGGTAGTGGCAGTCAGGACTCTTAAAGATCTTCTTCAGTCTTTTTTTACGTATTAATCTGTTTTTAAAACATTTTAAAATATTTAAAACTTTTTAATTCCCTCTCAGGATCACTGCTGAAGTACCACCCATCCCAAGAATGCACAATCAGGATCTTATCCTGGAGTTTAATTACTACCATTCAGAAAAGAAAGGGGAAAAAAAAACCTGCAAAGGCACTTTGGAAGTACCTTCACACTTTGCTTCTTATTCACATTATCATTGATGGCTTAATTTATCTCAGTTAGCCCCTGTAGCAGGCCTTTCCTTTGGTCCCTGTTTTGTAGAAACTGTAATGAAATCAGAAAGAACTGGCTATAAAGGAAAACTGTAGGACAACAAAGGATATCAAGCATATAATCTGAGGATACAGGACAGAAAACAGCAGACAAAAGCTATGTCTTAATCAGGGTATAGGAACAGATATCTTCAGTCATATATGCATTCATTCTGCAGACACGTGTCTGTTCCTATTGTTTGCATGTGTAATTGAACATAAACAAAAGAAAAGATATACACAAAACTGTACTACCAACCAAGAAATGTTTACACTTCACTTAGAAAAAAAGGGAGAGAGGACAAAAAAATCTGAATTCTGTGACACAATATTTATGTCTGTAGGACATAACTGTTTAAAATTCCTTTAATTATGTGTTTACAATGAAGAAGAGTTTTCCACAAACAGAGGAAACTATACCATAGGCTTGGCCACATTTCGTTTTAAAATACCATTGAAAATATGCTTCATCAGTTCACGTCACCACTGTATTGGTGGTCTTCTTGTCAGTTTACCTTAATATTAAGGTTAAATTATTAGTTCACCTACAGTCAGAAATCTCTCAAAATTCCACAAAGACAAGCTAAACAATATTTTCCAGTTTCCAAAAAACCCCTCCATTTTATGTTTTGCCCATTTTGTGCAATAAAGTCTATATATGCAAACATAGTAGTTGGAAGTTTTAGAGAATAAACTCTGTTAACAGGAGTTTCAACTTTCAATTTTCAACTTTCAATTTTCTTTTCTACTATTTCATTCATAAGAAACTTCTTTAAACATGATTCTCTTGTTTGTACCCTGTAACATAGTACTTTCTAACGTTACAAAGGCATACACAGAGCCTGTTGAACTTACTACTATGCATTTTTTTCTCTAAAATTGAAATTATATTCATCAGTGTCTGAAATATATATGAAGAAACACATGAGAAAGAACTCACAGAGTGCAGTTTAAAGCAGAAATGTAAGCATACACGCATTTTTTACACTCTCTATATCACCGATTCTAAACACTGGATTGCAGAGAATATACTGCTGCAAAAGTTTACAGCAAAGAAAAAGAAAGGACTATAGCAGTGCTTATACAAATCAAAACAAGAGACAGAACAGTCAAATAAACAGTAGGAAATCTGCACAGTCTTTGAGAATGTATTCTCATGCTTCCAAGAAAAAAAAGTGCTGCATAGAAAACTTAACATTATTAAACATTTAGTAGCATTTTTAACTTGCTTCTCTTAAAATTCAGATAGTTCTCGCCATAGACTTGCCGAAGTTTTATTAGTGCAGCATAGTTCAGGAGAATTACTAAAAACCGTACCTTTTAATCCAGGGATTTGCAACAGGAGCTCTCAAAGCTGAGATGTAATTAAACTAAATATTCGACCCAGGCAGAAGGCTTTGCAGGTGTGGAAAGGAGGAGGGGGTAAATTCAGCTCAGTGACTGTCACTTGGTGGAAAACCCTCCTGCTTCTATTCCATAGCACAGTTAAAAAATCTTTCTCTCAATGAACACAATCCAGGCTGACACCCACATTAGATCATATGGTAATGATATGTCTCCTGTATTGTAGCCAGAAACTTTATCAGCTCTTTTGCTTTCTTTTCCTCCTTTTTCCTTTTCATTTGCTTTGTTTCTCTTTCATCTGTTTACAGCCTCAAACTACTTGTACATTATAAGACAGATTCTTTACTGTAATTCATCCTACTTGCTTTATTTATGTCCCTACAACATATATTTAGGAAAGTTTTCTTGGCTTTAACTATGGGGGTTTTATGACTCAATGAAAAAAATGTTTAGCTCCCCCTCTTGCTTACAGTATTTGGAAATCAAGGAAATTATATAAAATTAATCTTTGAGTTAGGCAAAGTAGAGATTAATATCAGAAGAAAAAGGTTAGCTTTTAGTAAAACTATTTAAACAGATATCAATCTGCCTTTGCTTATGCTATAATCATTGTGAAACTAAGTAATATATAGTTTAATATATTATCTCGTCTAATAATAGATTTTGTATGTATTTTTTAAAATGACTGCATGGTTTTGATATATATGAAAATCATGTTTTCATTAGTAAAAGGATTCTAACATTTGTGGTTAGAGCTGCTTTATATAAACTTTCTTGTTTTGTTTTTTTTTTTTTTTTTTTTCTTCACTGCCTTCTCACCAGGACAGCAAAACAGAGGGGAAATTAGCTTTAACTGTTTGGGTTTTGTGTTGGTGGTTTTTTGTGGTTTTAAAATTTTTTTTAGTTTTGGGGGTTTGTAATTTTTTATTTGTTTTTTTTTTTTTTGTTGGCTTTTTTTTGTTTTGTTTTGGTTTTTTGTTAGCTAGGGTTTTTTTAGAGACAGAGGAGACTTTTTTAAAACATGGAAGGAAAAAATTATCTGATCTATTGTTTAGATTTATATTTTATTTTAGCAATTTCTGATTTTATGCAAATGTTAGTGGAAGCTAAAATGCAATTTCTTAATTCCTGCACAATTTTGAAGGTCTAGTGGACTGGAATGAGAACAAATACAATAATTACTATTTATTTAGTAATCTATACACATTGTGAACATGTGTAGTTTCACTGTGCTGTTAGCTCTCCTATCTAAATGCTGAAGGCTTGTGTCTCTGTGTTTTGACTTGTATCCTTTTTATTTCTGCCCCTAGGCAAAGACCAGGTGCAAATCTGAAATTAAAGCCTGTAAAATGATGCTTAAAAGAAGTCAGAATTTTTAGAAACACAATAGACTCTTGAAATTTTAGCTGTCCTTCTCATTTAAATTCAAGAAGAGCCCTTATAATAGATCTTAAAATTGTTCTCCTTTGGTGGAAGAAAGCATGGTAGAATAATTGTCTGTTAGTTTTGGTCTCTGTAGAACAAAGGTGTAATCAGGCATCTTACATTACAGATTCCCTATATAACTCACTCTAAAAGTTAAGGATCAGTTATTCACCCTAGTCCTTAAACTAGCTTCTTTTCCCTGCCTCTCCACTGGATTCAAGACTGCTAATGGTTTTTGTTGTGACATTTTCCTATGTATGATTAGTGGTGTTCCAAGCTTTCATGCTTACAACAAAGCCTTATCTTTGTCCAGAAGTGTCGCCATGAGGCTTGCTGAAATCTTGGCTGCATCTTAGTAATGTCAGTTATTTGAACCTTGGTCACCAGCTGCATCTGGTGTTTAAAAACATTTCAAAGCAAGATTTTGATGAGGAACAGGTCAGGGTAAACTTGTTGTCAGTTTGCTTCACAAAACCCATTCATATCCTTTCCCAGCAAAAGCCTTAATACATTTGTTCTGATATCTATTATGGGGTTGAAAGGTGTTGTAATTTAATGCCCCAGTAATTTCTTTGGAGGCAGGGGGAGGATGAACAGCCATCTCTCTTTCTCCTTGTCTTAGGCATTAGGGAGATTCAAACCAAAATATGAAGATAAAGGTGGGAACAGGTAGAGCATAGGATGCCTGCTGGATGAACTGGGGGCTCAGTTTTCTTTCATGAAGTCCATTCTAAGACCTTCAGAGGGGAAAAGATGTAACCAGCTTTAGGAATGATGAAAACAGTTATGGTGCCTGTTGATACCCAGAGGTACGTGTTAGTGAATGCATGAAGGTTAGAAGGGGTATGTGTTAGGTGTCCAACCCTTCCTGAAATGGAAAGTGCAGTTAGGTGGAACAGAGCAACTGTATGAGAGAGGATTTATGATATTGCATATTGATGTAATACCCTATTAATTGTTTTGAATAAAGGAATCACATAATCATTTTGGTTGTAGAAGACCACCAAGGTCATTGAGACTAACCTTTGACTGACCACCACCTTGTCAAGTAGACCATGGCCCTAAGTGCCACGTCCAGTATTTTCTTGAACACCCCCAGGGATAGCAACTCCACCATCTCCCTGGGCACCCTGTTCCAGTGTTTAATCACCCTTTCCATCAAGAAATTCTTCCTGATGTCCAACCTGAACGTTCCCTGGTACAGCTTGAGGCCATTTGCTCTTATGCCATTTCTGGTTGCCTGGGAGAAGAGGCCGACCCCCACCTGTCTACAGCCTCCTTTCAGGCAGTAATACAGAGTGATAAGCCTGAGCCTCCTTTTCTCCAAGTTAAACAGCTCCAGCTCCCTCAGCTGCTCCTCTTAGGACTTACTCTCTAGACTCCTCACCAGCTTCATTGCTCATCTCTGGACACACAATATTCGCGTGCTTTCATGGGAATGCAGATCCTTTCTGATAAAAGTATTCCTTTAATTCCATTCTTTGCCCCCTGCTGTGTGACTCAGAAAATAAACAACTTTTAAAAAAACTAACAACCAAAAAACAATATGAAGTAATTATGTAATATTATGGCCCTTGACCATACACAGGGCCTAGCATCAATCAGTTATCCTTCTCAGTCTGACCTACTTTGACTACTGCTTAGTCAATACCAAAAAATCATTATTAGAACAATCTTGGTTTCTATGATTTTATTACTCCAATTTAACAAACTTTTAGGGCTACATGCTCCTTCAAATACTGGTTCCCAGAAACTTACAGGCAACTGCATGTTAATGTTATTTATATAATAATATTTTTATTAAATTTTGATGGATAGCATCTGCTTCATTTGCTCTTAGGTTATTTTGTGGACCTTTCAAAGGGCAGTGGTGGGAAAGAAGGCAGGAAGTCTGTCTGTTTGTGAATGCTCTGCCTGGGTCCAGTGGAAGTCTCTGCAGGAAAGAGATGAACACTGCCCTGTGAGGAGAAAGCATTTCCTGGGGAAATTGCTCCTTGGAGCATGGGGCTGAGCTGTGAGAGAGGCATGTCCAGCAGGCACCCAGTGCTGCCAGAGCAGGTTGAAGACTCTTCAGAGGAACTGACATAAGCTGTCCTTGGGCGTGGAAAGAAAGGCTTTTTTTAGGGAGTCTGGGAAAAAGCGGGTAACATTTATTGCAATCCAAAAGCTACTGGAATGAAACCAAAGCAGGAGTACAGGATCTGTTCTGCAGGAAAATGGTGTTCCATGGTCCAGAGATACAGATTCTTACTACTTCTAGGTTTTCACTAGAGAAGAAGGCATTTTCTTGGGCTGCCTTCTAATAAATCCCAGCTTTGATGATCAAAGACTGGTTAGCATTGTTGTGGTTGTTGTAAAGAAGGGCAGGCAAGTCTGCCTCAAAGTCCTCTTTAAACAGCCAGTTAAGTGCCAGCCCCCATCAGGTAAGTGCCAATCCCCATCAGAAGGAATGAAAACAAATCTCCTGCTTGACTGCCTCATGGGAACCCTCTCCACCTCCTTCGTATCTCACACCTGGGCTTTTATGAGCAGCTTCCTAGCATTTCATCTTCCACATTCACTAGGTACTACAGCACGTCTCTTCTTTCTACACTAGGCATAATAATTTCTTCCTATTAAGTGTTGTAAACTGTTCTTCACAGTTAGCAGTGGAGTTCCTTTACTAAAAATGTGAGTAAATATGCACCCCCCCTTAGTAAACATTGATCCAGGCAAATATTGACCCAGGCACAGCCTAAAAAGGTAGTTAAAGAGAAGAAATGTAATTTCTGGGTATTCTGAGTATGAAAGTTTCTTTCAGTGCTCTGTGACCTCAGAAATTATCAGCCTGAACTCCTTCACTTCAAAAGGGCTAATGTATCATATTTTGGATGAATGCTACCAGTAGCATTTTATTTATGCTTCCATGAAAAGCAATACTTGTACAACTGTTTGAACAAAATGCATTCAAACTTCAAAAGACAGAGCTCTTTCTTTGTAGGAATAGTCTCTTCTGTCACTGTCTGTCTTCTCATCTCTCCCTTTCCCACTCTGCAAGAGCATGTACTGTTACCTCTAATGGTCATCTCTCTCTTCTGAAGGGAGTCTGTGGAATCTAGAGGTCACTCTAGGAAACTAAATCAAATTTTCTTCAGCTGAAGTATGTGTTCATAACCTTCACTTTGGTCTCCTTTCTTTGGAAAGACCTATCTGATACTGTACTGGCTTTCTTACCCACTAGCTTTTCTATTTTCTCCTGAATCAAGTAATGGTGTCCAGGTCTATCTAGCAGCTGTAGAAGTTAACCACATATTGATGTAGCCTTACTGCTCACTGTGATTTCAAATGCTTTGAACTTGACTTCTACCCTTGAGGAGGAAACGTTTCCTTCCTAATCCTCATGTGTTTGTAGTGTAGATGTACATTTTGAGATTGATCCTACCTCTATCCCTCAAAAATGCAGATAATAGGTAAAACTAGACTTGTATGAGTCCTACCAGCTCCTGGCCATACCACAAGCAAAGAATGATGGAAAAGTAAAAGCGATTGTGGACCAAAGATCTCAGAACTTCACTTTGACTCTACGTCTTCACCTTTAATTCAAGAAATTGAAGAAAATGTAGGCAAAAATGTTAGTTCTCACACACACTGATAGACAGAATATTCATACTCAGGTGCTCCCTTTGCTGTGCTTCAGTGACAGTCAGCACTAAATTTTGTTCCTACCTGGTTTCTAGGTGAGCATCAGCAGCCTCCTGTTCTCCAGAAAATCTCTTATATGAAAAATAGAGTGTGCTGACATCAGCAAGGGTTCCAGGAATCCACAAGTCCCCTTAAAAGACACTTTCCCAGAAAAGAGTGTCACTTTGGGAGTGTGGGCAGTGAAAGAGGAAGTGATGACTGAAGAGGAGAGGGGATTAATTTAGGTAAGAGGAGATTCAATTTCTTTCCAGTGAGCAGCTTTTTCATCAGATTTTGGTCTTTCTCTATATTTTCAGTATCTTGAGTTGCAGTCCCACTATTTCTAAGGTTCAGATGAAAAATTCAAACCTTAATACTCCTTTTGATGGCCCTTAGATCATGCTCTGGACCAGCATCGTCATCCCAGCTGAATTACACAATGCCCTAGGAAAGGATGACAGTAATTCATGCAAATGTTGTAACTGTATTCCTTGCATGTACTCTTTTAGTCATGGGTTATGAACCAGCATTCGAAATGAGGCACATCCTGTGCAGCTCTGAACAGCCTATTCCCAGATTATGAAAAACATGTGAATACAAGGGTCAGCCTGGATTTCCAATTTAGTCATCATAGAGAGTGTACTTGTTCAGGGGGAGCTAGTGACTTTTACTGAGGAAAATGCAGAAAAAAAGGAGTGGAATAGAAAAAAAGACATTTATATAAAGTCTTTTCCTCTGTATTAAAATGCTCATTTTTGGCAATCTGTTGAGGAAAAAAATTCTAAATTCAGCTAAACATGCAAAATGGTGACCGAAGATATAAGCAATGTCTTCACAAAACTTACCAGTTTTGTATGGACTGTGCTTCATCATTATAGAGGATAACAGGGTGAAATGGAAGTTTATAAAAGAGTGCAGTAGAAGCTTTCAAATTGATTTGCACAATAAAATGACTAAAAAATAAAAGTCTTGGATATTTTGGAAAGAATCTTTAAAATATCCATTGTATTTCCTTAAGCAATTGAAGAGTAATTCACTTTAACTTGCCTTAACTACATATGAGTTTTTCTTTGACTACTATTTAAAGTATATATATATTTTACTTTTATTCTTGTCAACAACCTCTTCAAAGGATTGCGCTGACTAAGAAATTGCGCTGATGTTCCTCAACAGAAATTTTCCGCAGCCAACCTGGATTAAATATTGTGAGGTTTGCTAAATGAAACAGAGTTTAATTCTACATGGAAGAACTTTAAATGTGCCTGCAATTCCTTCAGCTACTGAATTAAAATGGAATGTTAATTGGTAATCAGAAAAAAAATGAAGGCTGTCCTTTTTCTAGACCTTTTTCTACATCATTCATTGTTTTATTTCCTTCTTTACAATTTATTTTTCAGTTACCTTCGTAACATTGTGTTCCAAAAAGACTGGTTACATTTTAGTTTAGAGGATAGCACTCATCCATTGTGTTCCAGCTGAATAAAAGTTAAAATACTTTTCTTATGAATGTTCTTGTTCTGCATTTATTTGTCTCACTTTTGGTTTTTTGGTTGGTTGGGTTTTTAGATCTGCATATGTAATAGATGAATTTATGAGCATGCTGAGACACAGCTCCAGAAGACACAAATCATACTGTCTTATTGAAATTGCAACATCCTGTGTTTTATGTCATTTCAGAACTTACATTCAGATTCAGACCAAACATTTCAGATTTTCTTGACTCATCTTACTTATCAAAATACATTAGGAACCCAAAGCCTTAGAGGTCTAAGTAAAGATTGGTAAAAGTGACTGACAGGTTTTCAAAATACCTCTAATACATTTGATTTTCAAAGAGACTTTCAAAGTGCAGTTTCTGAAAATCAGGTGTTGCATAATGCTCTGGAGGATGGACACAGAAAACAGCTAGGCATCCACACTATTTAACAGCTTTTGAAAAGATCTGTTTATTGTACCAGCTAGAAACTACCTACTGAATTTAAGGATCGACATATTGTGCTTTAATTGTAAAAATCACATAGGATTTTTCAAAATGAATGCATCAGATCTTTATTACAAGATGGAAAGTTTGCTTCTGAAGCAGCCACATGTGTCTGCAAGGAAAAATCTATTCAGGGATGTTCTTCATTTATAAAACCAAACCCACTCCAAACTGGATCTTGAGACTTGGATAGGTTAGAACAGTTACATCTCATAGTGTTGTTCACTATGCTCCTGCACACTGTATCTCCTTCAAATAATTTGAACCAGTTTCACAAGAAGAATAGCCTATCTCTCAGTAGCAATTAGAAAATTGCTCTGAGGACTTCATGCTGTATCTAACCCACTCACAGCTTCCAAAGCCAATTCATTCTGGTGTCAATTTAAAATGAGAAAGAGTTGACAAAAGAAAAAATGGAATTAAGTCAGAGAAAATAAACAATTATACAAATTGTTAGAAGAAAAACTGATGTTTTAAAAATACATCCAAGAAAGTGCTAGTAACTTGTAAACTCTGTAGAACCTTTTAGGCCTCATAAAATCCTTAATTTTGTAGCTTTATTTTGTTTGGTTGGGTTTTTTCCCCCCACAGGTTCCACTATGGCTATAGGTTAGGTCGTACTTTTGGCTGAAGGACACCTGAAATACCTAATAATCGCCATCTATTTGTCAAGGGCATATCCAGGATGGAAGCATATATGGTTTTGAATGACTCCATTTTGCAACCCCCCCTCCGTGTGTTCCAAAGAGGTTGCATTCCCCCAGCTTCGACAGAAGAAACATCTGTATTATGGACTACAGCAGACTGGCAGGGACAAGCTAGAGTTACTTAGGTTTAGGATTACTTTAACAGGTCTTTATTTTGTTTTGTGGCTTTGAAATGCTAAACCTGAAGCAACTGGGATCACTTCTCCACTTTGTTATAACTGTTCCCAGGACACAGAGGAGAGAGCATTGCCAGGCTGAGAGGCTCAAAGACCTGATTTGTCTGGTGAGCCCAGGTATCCACCTATAATGACAACAAAACATTGCTCTGTGTGTAGATCTCAAATTCACCCCTTGTCACCTTGGTACATAAGCTCCTTTCTGAATGTGTTCTGACTCCCATCCACAAATGTTGCTGGTCAACCATTTTATATTAATTTAATACAGAGTTATGGAGCTGGCACCATCTACTGAAAGTACTGAAATTCTCTTTTTTTTTCTGCAGGTCTCCCCACAGTCTCTCCAATTTTGTGTTCATTAAAACAGTTTGATGCTATTTTCTAAATGAAGCAGCTTCTTTGTATGGTTTCTTTTTCAAATAGTGAGCTCATAATTTATTGCAGTATGTTTCCGATTGAAGGAGAACAATATTAATGATGCCAAAAAAGTATGAAACGCAATTGTCAAATATGCTGGAGACAGCAAAATGGGTTTTGTAGTTCTTGAAATTATTTGAATCTTGAAAGAAGTTTCAGACTGTTTTAGATTACAATGTTTTTGTGGGTTTTTTTTTAAAGGTATATCTCAGTATATTTTATTTTTAGAAACCAGACCCATAATATGACCTTCTCTTTTTAATGCAAGATCAGTGGCTGTAGATGATGAAAATTCACATTGTTGTATTTCAGGTCAGAACCTTTTAAAAATAATACTAGATATCTTTCAACAGTGAAAAGAAGAGTCAAATTACAGATTTATGACGAATGTTTGCACAATATTTACCAGTCTGAGACTTTCTCAGCCTATTCTGAAAAATATGAGTTTTACCTTTTACATACTATAGTTTTAAACCAAGACATAAGGATATATTTTCTTGTCTAGGTAAGATGTGGCGTGCATTTAGGGATTTGCCAGTTTGTAGATTAAATGAGAAGGAATTGTGTTTTGGTGGTGAGGATAAACAAGCCTTGTGTTGGGTGCTAAATGGAACTGTAAAAAATATTGTGCTGACCCTATGACCCTGTGACTATGAACTCTTGACTTAGGGCAACTGGCAATTTTATAGTAAATTAGTACAAAATGTGACTTAATTAAATATGTCATTTATATATAGACATTCAGAGTACTTTACCCTCTTTTTTTCCCTTAGTTTCATTTTGTTTGTATAAAGTTGGTGAACAGAAGTGACTGATGTGACATGTGCAATGGCTTTACCAAACTCTGACCTACAGTGTACCCTTTGCCAAGACTTCTCAGGCTTATCTTAAGTGTAAGAGCTTGATTTTGGTTTAGATCTACTGCTTACTGAAGTTTGGATTTTTGTGTTAGCTTTCCAGAAGTCCAAGGGCCATAAACTCTTGATCACATAAGATACAGAAAACTGTGCATCCATTTCTTCTTTCTATCTCTTTGCTCTTGGAGAACAATATATTCCACATTGGCAGTAACTGGGCAAAAGAATATTTTCTATCACCGTGAAAAATGTTTTTACATCAATATGTATTTTGCTTTAGAAACTATAGAATTAAACTATTTCATCAGAATATTATTTTGTTTGTCTTTATAATCATCCATCTCTTTGGAGACAAAAAGACACAAAATCATCAGAGAGCAAATTTCCCAAATTATGTGTTAAAAATACAATAATATTTAATAGAGTCAAAATTGAGGTTGTATAGCATTTTTAAAACAACCAGTACAATCAAATGAAAAGTTATTCTTACTACAGGCCACTGTTCTACATCCTTTTCCGTGTAAAAAAATCTGTGAAAACTATTTCATTCAATAGTTAGTTCTCCTGGATTCTGAGCAATTCCTGTACGACTACATTTATTTTATCCCTGTTTAACTCAGTTACTAAGCTCTACTGATGGTTAGCAAAGCTTTCCCAATATCAAACAGAGCCAGGCAACTTTAAAATTGCAGCTCAACAGGACTGTAGAATCATAAAGACAGCACAGATTTTTTTTTCTGGCATTGAGGAGACTTTTCAATCCAGATATTTACTTGTGAAATCCCTTCTTGGAGTGTGGATATGGAAAAGGCAAAGTAGTTTTATTCATTATATTTTGTAGTAAATGTCACTAAATGTAAGGCAGTCCAGTAAGCAAAAATATGAATGCCTTGAAAAGTTTATGCTTTAGCACATATTGATATAATGCATGGTACCTGGGAATAAGCATCTCTTTGAAAAAGAAAAATGCATCACACAGATAATTGAATGGGAATAAATTAAAACATCAGTTAAATTAGAGGAAATCAGAAGATAAGACAAAAAAGGGGGAAGGAGAATACTAGATAAAGATTTAAATCCTGGGTAAACCTAATTCTCACTAGACTGAATCATCTAAAGTTTTCCTCCCCTAAAACATATTTTTCTGATATCTTCTCCCATTATTCAATGGGACTTTAATGAGACTTTAATAATATGTACGCTTGAACATTCACACAAGGTGATACTTCTTTCTGCTTTCTCTCACACTGACAAACTTCTCTGGTCACTTCTAGAAAAAGTAACATATATTGTTACAAGGCGAATTCTGTATTCTAAGTTTCTTAATTAAAAATTGGACTTTCTAAAAACCTCTAAATGGCCAGTAACAGAGTGGAATGAACACTGGAATAATATCATCAAGCACTAGATCATTTCAAGCACAGAGGCCACTAAAAGCACCCTGCCTGCTCCCTGAGCTCTGCTGCACAGGCTTTGGCTGGGCAGGCTTTCAGCTCTTGCCTTGACGCAGCTCTTGGGCTTCTCAGAGCATGATAAGAGCAGCAGAATAGGAGGCTGTCAGAGGCGTGTTGGAAAGCTTTTGTAGCTTATGTAGGATGGGCCCCAAGGGGAGCAGAAGTCTCATGGACATCCATAAATTAGCAAGCAATTCTGTTTACTAGACAGGCATTGCATGATTTATTTTTTTTAAATAAGGCTTTCTCCTCAAATATTTATTTCCTATATTTAACAACTTTTATTTGGTTTATTTAACAAATAATCTTGCTCTTTGGAGTAAGTTATTCACAAAGTAATTTTTTTTCTCCAAACTCATCCAGCTTTGCATATAATTTAAAAGAAAACATTTTTTTTCCACAAGCCACAGGAAGTTCCAAATGCTTATTTAAAAGAGGGCAATGAACGCTTCCCAGTATGATGTAAAAGTAAAATAAATACCATTCTCAGTCACATATTGTTCAGATAGACACAAACAGATTATATGAGAGGCTGTGAGAAAACTCTCTGCATTATTAGGCTGAGAAATTAAAATAGTTTGAATAGTAGTATTATAGTCCATTTGCTCATATTATTGTGCATTTGCTCAAGAATATTTTCATTATTCTGCAGATACACCCTTTTTGCCTTATGGTAGAATGATGAAACACTTTTTTCCTCACAAATTATTTGTAAGGAAAATTTTTGTGCAAGTGTGATATTCTGAGTGAGAAGTATAGTATTATAGAGGAGTTTTGCCACTGTTTGTTATTAAAAATAAATTACAGTATTAAAGACTTAGAAACACATTTCCCTAAATATGTGTCAATGATCAGAAATAATCATTTTCCTCCAAACCCAAACTTTTTAACCCAATTCTTCTTTGTGCATTTTAAAGATTCTTTTCACAAGCTTTTGAGTGCTTAAATTTAAAGGATGTAGCAACCTCCTTCATCTTATTGCACACAAGAGATTTGCTTCCTTTATTTCAGTTGATCTTGGGCAGGACCATAAATAAATAGGTTAATTTTGCACATAGGCTCAGCTGTGCTTGTTCAATGGGACATGTGGGAAAATTCAGTACTTACTAAAATGAGTCCACAGATCTGGATATAAGCATATATTTTGGGAATTGTATTAGAAAATTTAAGCCACTATGAAATCATGTATGAACAAAGCATTACAGGAGGAGTGAGCAGGTATTTCATATACTGAAGAAGTGTTGGCTTGCATACACTTTATTAAAGATTTGTACTTTTATTTCTGCAGATCATGTTTAAAAGGACCATTAATTTCACTAATATGGATTTAACACAGATTGCATTTTTCTCCACTAATAATTAAGAAATCATTTCACATCTCCCAGCTCCAGTATCTAATACATTATCCTTCCTTAGCCTGATGTTCTTCGTGTAGGGAATATATTTGAAATAGCATGTGATATACTGCTGTGTCTTCATGATGGTGAGTTGTATGTTATTACCATGGGCAGAGTACCAGGTACTTATGGTGAAAACACATTTAGTAAATTACCCAGACAGAATGCACAGGCTTCTTGGCAGCTTTTTTAAGATCTTTTGCTTATTGCATTTCAGTGTTCTAAGACTACTTCTAAATATCAAGTAGGAAAAGTTTTTATGCCAGAAAACATATTTCTGCCATTTAAAATTGAAACAGTAGAAAATTTAAGGCTGCAAACTTTGTTGGATTTTGACTAGAAGTGTTTCTTATCAGGTGTTTATCTAGTAACATGAAAACAAGGCTTACTTGTCATTTCAGTTCTGTAGGAGCTATGGTCCAGATCTTAGTATTAAAATTATATACATTTAAGTGACATTTGAAAGGCTCATTTTATGTTTCATTCTTATGACCTTTTAGGAATATGTACTTTGTTTGCACTTAGCAGCACTCATGGATATACAGGGATATTGACAAAGGCAGCAACTAGAAAACAGCAAAAGTCATTGAACTTGAATAACATTCTTGGTGTATGACTTGTCTTTCAAAGATGGATCATTTCTGCTTTTGAATTGTTCAGTCTCAGTGATTTTAAAATATATTGACAGTTGTTCCAATTTCTGCAGGCAGTTGCATTCAGATGTTGATTTGAACCAACTTCCACGTGTATATAAGTCCAGTAAAAACAAATATAGAAAAAAAGGAAAATAGTTTACAATGTGTTTGAATATTTGAATATGTTTTTCCCCTTATATACATCTAAGTGCAGTGCTATCTCAGAACTCAGTCTTGGTTATATACCTTTTAATTCCCATAGGTGTGTGCGATTTCCAGCTCATGTTTTTTCATACAGAGATTTCTATAGACAGGTGCTGAATCTTAGGAACAACTCCACATTTTCTAAATACACTTACAGCTGTTTGAGATTTTGGATATGATTCATGGAGACAGGCAACCCCTAGGATCCCACAGATAAATTATTGCTTGCATTAGCCTGGGCTAAAATTATACCTTATAAGATGGTCATAAATATTAGTCAATCCACTCACTGTAAATATTAGTTAACATACTGGTTTTGACATGCACATTCATATTTCTTGATCTACCTTGTAGATATGCTCAAGTGCGGACACAAAATGAAATTGAATTTATTAGCAGGGAATAATTTTGTTCTTCTAAACACTAAAGTATAACGCACATATTATTAGATATATTGTCTGAAATCTTAGCCCAGTACTGGTTTGCTCATTACTGAAGAAACCTGCTGAACCATATCTGTTCAAATCTGAAAATTAGGGCATTTTTCTGGGGCTTGCTGATGATTTCCCAGCAGCTGAGTACACCATTGAATGGATGGCTTCTCTTTATTTTATTTAAAGCCATTCAATCATTCTTCAGATTGAACACATCAGTGTAGGTTTAATAAAAGCAGAAGGCTGCAAAATATTAATGATTCCATGAAATATATTGTTTGCCTGCTGATAAATGTTACAGATATTACATTACATTTACTGTTACAGACAGTAAAATGCCTGTTTTAACACCTTTAGCACTGCAAATATGCTGCCTCTATAAACATCCTTTGGAAGTGTTTTGCTGCTAATTCTACTGGACCTTCATGGACATCATTTGTAAACAGACAAAAAAGGAAGGTGTTTGATCTACTAAAAAGTGTTTGAGCTTGTTAACTAAAATCATGTTAGCATTCTATGTGCCTCCTTAAAATTAGCTAATGAACACACAGCTGGCAAGCTAAGAGTGGAGATAAAAAAATGGGAATGATTAACAGAAAGCAAAAGAAAGGCAGTTTTATGCATCTCGGCTACAGAGAGTCATGAAATTCTACATGTGCTATGACAGTTGCTTACATATTTAGTAGAATAAACCAATTTATGCATAAGAGAATATGAATACAAACATAACTGCAGTCAGGAAACTGTAAAACTAGAAAAAAATTGAATTTAAATTGAAGTCAGAAGTATGGAGATGTCCTATTGTCCTTTTTTCCAGTGGGGGACTGTTTTTTCATATGTGCATATCAGCAGGGAACCTTGGCCTCTCCATGGGTGTAGAGGTCTGACCCATCTTGCCATTTTTAGGCCCATTGCCAAAGAAAGTGAGCTTTTCATCATTACTGACAAATACTTTTGCTACTGATTAGTGAGTCAGAGTTCTGTCATTAATCGCAAAATTTTAGGATTATGCCTTTTCCTATGGGTACACAGACGGCTTTCCATTGTTTTGTGTTGCTATGGGAAATGGGACCATTTAAACTGTCACCTAGAATTGACAAAAGGAAAAGAGAAACTAGTCATGAAAAAATTCAAATCAAAATAGGAAGAGGACTGCAAGTTACTTCAATTTCATATAATCACAGTGGTTTGTGTTGGAAGAGACTTCTAACAGGATTTAATTTCAAGTCCCCTGCCATGGACAGGGGCACTTTCCATTAGATTGGATTGCTCAAAGTCCCATCTAACCTGGCCTTGAAGACTTCCAAGAATGGGGTAGCCACAGCTCCTGTGGTTTACCTGTTCCATTGTCTCATCACCCTCACAGCAAAGAATTTCTTCCTAATTTCTAACCTAAAGCTAGTCTCTTTCAGTTTGAAGCCATTCCCCTTTATCCTATCACTACATACCCTTATAAAAAGTCCTTCTCCATCTTTCTTGTAGGTTCCTTTCAGGCACTGGAAGGCTGCATCTAGGTCACCCTAAGCCTTCTCCAGGCTGAACAATCCCAATTCTCTCAGCCTTTCCTCACAGGAGAGGTGCTCCATTCCTCTGATCATCTTGGTGGCCTCCTCTGGACTCTCTCCAGCAGGTCCTTGTCCTTCCTGTGCTGGGACAGCAGAGCTGGATGCAGCCCTGCAGGTGGGGTCTCACAGGAGCAGAGCAGAGGGGCAGAATCCCCTCCCTCCCCTGCTGGCCACTCTGCTTTGGATGCAGCCCAGGACACGTTTGGTTTTCTGGGCTGTGAGTGCACATGGCTGGGTCATGTCCAGCCTCTCACCCCCCTGCACCCCCAAGTCCTCAGCAGGGCTGCTCTCCATCTGTTCATCCTCAGCCTGGATTCATACCAGGGGCTACCTTGACCAGGCTGCAGCACCTTGCACTCTGTCTTATTAAACCTCATGAGATTCCCATGGACCCACTTCTTGAGTTTGTCCAGGTCCCTCTGGATGGCATCCCATCCTTCAGGTGTGTCAACCACACCACTCAGCTTGCTGTCATCAGCAAATCTGCTGAGGGTGCACTTGATCCGTTTGTCTACATCAGTAATGAAGATATTAAATAACACTGGTCCCAGTACAGATCTCTGAGGGACACCACTTGTCCACTTCTCTGAGCCACTGATCACTACTTCTGGATGCAACCATCCATCTACTCTCTTATCCATCTAAGAGGCCACTCATAAAATCCATTACTCTCCAACTAAGAGGGAGGGATGTTGAGGGGGATGATATCAAAGGCTTCACATAAATCCAAAAAAATTACATCCTCATCCTCTCACTTGTCCACCGATGGAATCACTCAATCACAAAATATCACTGGGTTGGTAAGACAGGACTTGCCCTTGGAGAAGCTGTGTTAGCTGTCTTGAATCACTTTCTGGAAGCTGAGTAGACTACAAATGAATATTGCCTCTTTAAGACCAACGTTTTTCCTTATTTCAGGTAAGGTGAAGAATTTACAGTAGTTAATGCAGTGAGACAGTTCTTGGTGTTGTGCTGAGTTGTGAATGAGTATAGTGATCAGAGGTTCAAATTCTTACTTCTCCAGAAAGGAGATAGGATAATAGTACTATCCAAACACAAGAGGCTAAGTTTGGGCCTCAAAAGGAAAGTGAAGTTGCATTCCTGTCGGTTAAAAAACAAAATAAAACTTATTAAAAATACTTTTATCACAAGGAAAGTCCCTCTTTCAGAGTAAGGCCAAGGGCATTTTTGAGCCTATAGGAGGAAGAGAACATCAGAAGCAGTGAGAGCCACTCTACAAGCCCCCTAATGCATCATTTTGAAGACCCAGCTTTTGTTTCCTCCCCAAATATTTCAGATTTCTCATCTAATTCCACAGCTCTTCCTTTTTATTTTCAGAAAAATAACATAGTACTTTGTTTAAAAACTATCTGAACTGGATAGAATGGCAGCTTTAACTATGAATGTCCTGCCTGTTTTTTGGTTTAAAATACTTCCTGATGAAATATAAAGACATTTTGTGCCTCAGTAACATGAGTACTATATTCATTGTTTTGAATGACTTAGATGTCAGAGGATTGTCTGAGCATCTGGAATTTGAAGATCATATGTTAAAACATTCTCTAAGAAATAATATCATATCTTGATGCAGAAAGGTCATTTAAAATGAAACTTCCAGCTAATTCCTGCATATTAGTAGTAGTCAGATGTCAAGACAGTCAGTAGATATGAAGGCAGAAAGTCCAATAAAAACAGCAAAATAGGCACAAGTTCCTTGTAAACCCAGTATTATCCAAAGCCAAAGGAAAAGTATAGTGCACTCACTACTTATGCAGCATTTCAACTCTTAAAAAAGCAAAATAGTACTTTGGTTTAGATGCCACACTACCATCAAACAGCTGGATTTGCAGAGTTTTTTATACTGGAGATAAAGAAGGAAGTATCTGCTGCTGTTTTTAGGAATTCCCTCTTTTCTGCTGTTTGCCTATGTACAGTTGCTAAACTGCAAGTTCTGCAAAGAAATGAGGTTTTAGATAGAAAACCATTGAAAAGTAAAAACCTGGTTAATATATCAAGTGAAAATACAAAAAAAAAAAATCTTGGTGCAAAGACAAAAAAATGATAAGCATTCCTATTCAATTGGTCTCCAGCTAGCAACATTTATTCTTCTCAAGCTTGAATTTGACCACACTATACCATAAACTCTGTTTTAAGAAGGAACAATTGTGGTAGAAGGGATCAAATCACTGACACAGAAACAGATTGTTGAACCTCAAACCAATCCAGGAACCTGTTACTGTGACATGAAGAGGAGGAGGAAGAGTAGAAGGGGTAAGATGAAGTAGCTGCCATGTGGCAGAGTGTCACCCTCCAGAAGTGTGAAGAAATTATGAGAGATGTTAGTGGAGAAGTGGTCCTCTAAAGGCACCAAAAGGCCTCTGCTGCAATATGCTAAACCTCACAGACCTATACTCAAAAATTCTATTAAATGTGGGTAGTTGTTAGATGGTAACAGACAACAATTTCCAAGATACTAAGCTCTTACTGCTATCAGTTGACTTCACAAGGCTTGTGGATGCTACATGGTTAAGTGAGAAGTTGTACCACACTAAGAAAAAAGCAGCTATGTTTAAAAAAATCCCTCTAAACATGCTGTCTACTTTCACACATGCCAGTATGGAAATGGTTACGAGAGTGTGCTTGAAGAACATTTGCCATGTAAAGAATGTTGCATTTCAGTGCCAGAGATCTTTACTCTGTCTTTAAAATCCAATGAAAGGTTTTCTGAACTGGTGCAGAGGTATAGGAACTAGGAAAAACAGAGCAGAGAAAATGAGGAAAAGATTCCTAAACAGAGATAAAAGCACACATTATTTTACTTTCTGAATTTTTAATTAAATTAAAATTTTTTATACTACCAAACACCATTTTCCTGTCTTGTCAGCTAGAAGTGCCACTCTTGCTAAGTGGATTGTAGGAGCGGGGTAGTAGTTTGCTCAACAGTATTCAGTCTTCTTGCATTTAATAACTTGTTTGATTCCTTTCTTAACATGTTCTACCAAAAACAATTCTCTAAAATCGCCAGTTTTAACTTCAAATATTACTTTAAAATGCAAATGTTTGAAAAAAATTCACAGTCTACTTGTACTGCCATTCAATTAGAAGTGAAATTTTGAAATATAATTCCAAGTATCCAAAAATGAACTCTTATACAAGGATTAAGTAAATAACACTTGAGAACACGCATTGTTGTTGCTGTAACTAATAAAATGCTAGCATTTCTTGCTCTCTCACTTTATTTTTTTGGCTCTCAAAGCATTCTGCCATTCATAAGAACGGTAGCCACACATATCAGAACAGATTTGGGCAAAACTGCATGCTATAAACTGCATAATTTCTACAATGCTCTTCCATCCTAAACTAATTATTCCAATTTTTATTATTTCTGAGTACATTTTTACCGTGGTTTCATTTTTTTCCAGTTGTGTAGCTGCATGACTACAGAGACACAAGTAACAGGCACACTGCTTACACTGTTGAATCACATTTAAATAATCACATTTTTAAATGTACTGCAAACTATCTTTGCAAGCAGTACAGTAGAGAAAAGAATGCAATTTCAATTCCTACTTCTAATCTCAATACTCATGTGTTAAGTCAATAGTGTAACTGATTCTTGGGGTGTTCCTGCACAGGGAGGGCCAGGAGGATGATCCTGATGGGTCCCTTCCAACCCTCATATTCCATGACTGCACGATTCTCTCAAATATACCAAGCACCACAATTGTATGCTATTACAGCAGTGGTGCACTGTACTGCTTTTCCCATGTAACTTGGCAACTGGGGCACTGTGTGACAGATGTGACAGCCAAGGAGCCCTATAAATCCCAATAGCACTGCCTGATCTTCTGCTGAATATTACCCTCCCTTGAAAACTGAGAAGTTCACAAGAGTGTTCTGTAGGAGTGAAGTCATCACCAAACCCAGGTTTCCATGGTTAAATAATATTTACAGTTCATTTGCCTATATTCAAATATATATATATAAATTTCTTCCCAACCAGTAAGAGATTCTGAACTAATTTGTAACTTTTTGTACTAACTCCCAAAAACTGCAAAAACACATCTATTAAGAGAAGGGAAATGGTGGAAAGTGAACTTCCACATTAAGAAATATACTTGGAAAATAATATTTTTCTATTATTTCATCCCATCTAACTGCTCTAGCCATCCAATAAGACATCCAAGGGGATTCTGGAACTGAAAAAAAAATAAACTATTTTTCATTAATTCGTATGTGTTAGCAATAGAGAATGACTACACATTAGCACCAACCTAGGAGACAGCCCTAGAAGAACCACAGCTGCAACTTTCTGCTAAAAGCATCTACTTTAAACAGACAAGATAGACTCCTGAATGGTTGGAAAACACAAACATTACCCCTGGAGTGGCAGCAGATCTCAGACTGCTGATAGTGTCAGAGAGAGTGGCTTTACTTGGGAGGAAAACACTAAGTAAAAGCAAAGACAAAAAGAGAGAGCACATTGAAAGGAACAGGGGATAATGAAACAGTGCTAGAGGAGAGGCAGCTGTAGCTCAGATGGAGGTGAGTTACTGGTAGTTACAGGTCCAATTTGAGTCTTTCTAGGTTAGAATTACTCAAATCCTCACAAGACCCTCCTTGGGCCACATCTGGAGCTGCCCTTGTCGCTGAAGTTTCTGGCTAGATCTTGTCTCTGAGTTTCACCCTGGAGGATGGGCAGGAAAGGAAAAAGATGACCTGAACTTTAGGTATCCCAAACCCCTCTTTTGCATGATTCCAGCATCAGAATGATACTTGGGAATTCAAGAGTTAACAGCTGGGGCCTGTCATATCCCTTCTCCTCCAGGACAGCTGCCCATGCCATCTGGTAAAAATGTGGTTTATACCTCACACAAAGTCTCTCTCTCACCACACAGTTACTACAAGGCCTGTTTATTCCACTTTTCCACTTTTTCCCTCCTTTGCATTTTTCTGTTCCCACCCATCATTTATTCACAACAGATGACATTGTTGCAGGACAAATGTATGGTGAAGGTGCTTTCAGCCTTCGTAAAAGCTCTAAAACATGTTCAGAAATTCCATTGTTAGCCTAGGTTTGTAAAAAGCCCACCCCTCCCTCTTTTATTGTTTCCTTTTGGTATCCTTCCATATAGCAGTCTATATACACATAACCCAAATATTTAGAACCCCAAGCTCACAAATGCAATCCATGCCTGTTCATTTTCTTTACAGAGACTAAGGCTGTGATTAGACATGAAATAACTGTAGGTAATAAATCTGCTCCCAAGCACTGAGTAATCTTATTACAAGGGGGAAATGATGGTTTACTCATCAACATGTGGAGTGCCTTAAAAGTTCTGTAATAGCCAAACTAATGTAGAGAGGCAGGGAAAGTCTGCTTGAAGAAAAGAAGGAACCTCTGGTGATGTTTTACATATGTAGAGACTTAATGTTGGAAAGATAAAAAAATGTATCCTATGTCCACCCTAAAAAATAGGTTAATTATAAAGATATTTGGGATGTGAGGCCTGCACAAGTGCTTCCCATTAATATAGCAAGTTTCTTTGATGTTCTTAATAGAGACAAGAACATATGTTGTATGTTGTGGAACAGAGAGATAAATTCACTTGGAAGCGCATTCTCTTTCTGCTTGGAAAACTTCATGGTGAGGTGTTAGCCTGGTGTTACACATGAAATACAAAATTTTCTTCCAAAAGGGTGTTCTTTTGAGCTAGTTGAGGGTATGCTAGTGTAATTCTTTGGGACAAAAGGAAATATATGCAATTTTCCAGAGAGAGAATCAGTTTTTCTCCCAAGCTCTTTTCTTCTTTGCATGGTTCAATACAATGCCTATGATGAGAGCTGTTTCCACTGGGATGAAAGCTGTAATATCAGTTAAACAGGACTTGTAATTGTTGACACTCAGCATGGTTTTAAGAACCTCGATTGCCAAACTAGAATGCTTAATTGTCACATTTTTCCTCTTTCCATCTGTGAAATATGTGTGCAATTTTTTAATTCACACAGTGAAATCTGAACAAAAATCAGGCCCTAAGCTGTCCTTTGTGTTTTTTGCTGTTTTTTTTTTAATGACTGTCTGTGGAGGAGTGTTTGCTTTCAGGGGTCACAGGTGGTATTCATTCATCAACAGTTCAGGAACTGAAATGAAGTTTTTTATTGGAAAATAAAACACCATAAACATCTCTCTCAGAGCTAAATTAAATGTTGGCTTTATACCCGTCAGCCTACATCTTTCATTCAGTAATCACAAAGATGTTCTGGGAGCTGCTAATATTTGAGCTAGTTTGTAAGCCTCGAATATTTGAATTGTTCTTCATTCTGGCCAAATGGAAGAAACCATCGAGCTCATTCCCAGAAAAGGATGACTGGCACCCTCAAAGCCAGAGCCAACAGAGGTTCAGTAACAGTGGGGAAATCATCTCCACAAACTGACAAGAGTAGAGAGCTGGGTGGTTTTTGGTTGAAACTGACTACTTTGCCAGAATGAGAAAAAAATTAAAAATATAGGCTCTACTATTTGCAAAAATCAGTCTAATTTTATGAAATTTCAAGGTAAATATGAAACCTTTGTTCTTCTGTAACAAAGAGGAAAATTCTGAATTACGTTCAGTACAGAAAGATATCACCCTCATGTTTGATAAAAATATATATTAAAAGATAAAAATAATACAGCAGTGGTAAGGCAAGTGCCAAAGAAAAATAATGACCAGAAAAATGAGTTAATGATTTCAGCAAATTGAGATCAAATTAAGAATTGACCAAGGCAGTATTTTAATAGCTTCCCATTAAGCAAAGAATCAGGGACACTTAAAACCAGGGAAGTAGACAAGACAATGTCACCACTGTGACAGTTCTGGAGCTTGTCAATAAGTTCCAGAGGAAGAAGAAAAAAGCAACTCAAGGGACAGAAGGCAAACTTCTAAGTTTTAGCTCATGAGGTAAGCTATTAGCTGGTTGAGCTAATACTGCCCTGAGGCTGCTTACAGCACCCTGATGAATGCAAATATAGTTCTGAAATTTGGAAGGTGTTTTATTTAGTGGTTTTTAAAAGCATGCTGAACCAGTATGGAGTAGAGAAAGATATTCTGGCAATCACAAGTATGAACTCTCTTGTTTATGAAATAGAAGAATATGCTATAAATAAATGTCTGAGAAACTCTGGTGCTTAAATGCTTGAGCTGGTCTAGGCAATAAATAAATAAATAATGCTACTTTTTTCCAAGCTGGTGGGTAGAATGCACTCACCATGTTTCCAGTACTTTATGCCTATGGCTTGGTCATAGACCACAAGTAAAACTTTTCCATGTTTGGTAGAAGGGATTTGGAAATTAGATTTGGAAATTCCAAAGCATTTTGGAATTTCCACTTCTGCACAAAAATTGGAAAATGAAGTCATTATTAGCACAGGAGGGAAAAAAGGAGTCTCAAGAAACTTCTACCAAACTACTACATCAAAATTGTTTGAGACTTTGAGTTATTTTGTTTTCACACAGTGTGTGTCTACTATGGCACTCCTTAATTCATTATTGTGACTACAAGAGCACAGCACCATCCATAACAGGACAAACCTGAGGACTTCAACCCAGGTAGGATCTAGACCATTCAAGAAAATAAAGTATCTGAGGCTGTTCCACAGTGGTCCCACAGGACCTCAGAAAGTGAAGTAATGGTGGAAATGATCAAAGTGTAGTCTGTGTGGGAAGCAGAGGGCAGCATGTGAGGAAGCTGGGACAGCTACAGTGGTGGAGCAGGAGCAGGGAAGGTCTTTGTTTCGTCTGGCATCAGAGCCACTGTTGGGAGCTTTTGTCAGACTTCTCTGAGAGCCAAGGGAGGGAGAGAGAGATCATTCTCCTTCCACTTGTTTCTCCCCATTTGGCTGGCTGTACCCAGCTCCACTGTGCATGGGCAGTATGGAGGAAGCAATAGCCCGTGTGAGCACCACAGGACTGCAAGGCAGCTGCTTCCTGCTCTTGGCACACCTACAGCAAGCTTCACCCACGCCATGTGCCATGGGCAGCTGAGCTGTGCTGCTGGCACCCCCTCTGACCACCATCCTGGTGCTCTGAGTATCACAGCCTCCATGGCTTCCTCCCTTCCTTTTCTTGGAGTCAGGCAGCAGGACATCTTCCAGCACCAGCAGCGCTCAGGGGCTGTCCCTGTGCTACTTTCTTGACACATCATAGAAGCAGAGGGTTGGAAGGTGCCTCAAGAGGACAGATGTTCAGCTCATCCTTGTATTTAGGGGCAGCTTCAAGCATACCTACACCATAAAGATCTCTGTGGATTTGAATGAACGTATCTTAGATGTTTAAAGGGATTCTGTAATTTCTCTAAGTAACCATACACATTCTCAATTAATGACTGATCTAAATCTATCTTGATGCAAAAATAAACCAGTTTCTGCATATCCTATTCCCTGTCATCCAGGAACATAATCAATCACTGTGTTCCATGTAGCTGTCTTGGCATACCTGTTATCATTTGCTTTTTCAGCTTCTTATTTCCAGACTAAACAAACCCAGTTCTCTCAGCTTTTCCACATAAGTCTTATTTTCTGACTGACTGTTTAATAGAAGACCACAGACCAGCTTACAGGCTTAACTTTGAAATCCAGGACTAAGCTTCTATTATCTACATACTAGAAATAACAAGGTAGTATCAAACATTGCAAGACAAGTGACAGAAATTTCAGGAGGGAGTTTCATATCTTGATAGCATCTAAAAAGCTCTTATGTGCAAAGGGATTTAGTGCTCTGAATAGTTTCAAACAGGTAAGTGGTGAATATACCAGGGGACTTTGGAACTACCATGTTTACTATTGTGAAAAATAATCTCTCCTCCCAGATTCCCTTCTGTGTCTAGAGCTCTCCAGACAATTTCAATTGCATGAAGTAAGGGAAACTTATGTCTGAAAGCAGAAAGCTGAAAAGATGCATGATCTCATAGGTTCCTACTCAGTCTGTCCCAATGTTTCACATACTACAGCAGTCTCTTGCTCGGAATTTACAAGAGATACTTCACAATTTGTGGCACAATTGCACTTGTAGCTTCACCAAGGGAGGTGTTTGTCATTGATGCTGCAACTACTGTCAGCAGTTAATTGTACTGGCATTGTAGAGCATTTACTGTTTCATAGTTCCAATCAGGATGTGTAATTTTACCCATTTGAGATCACCTTTCACCCATTTTTTTGATCTTGATCTTGCCTAGAAACCACGAGCAGTAAATGGCAAGTGTGCCCATTTTGGCAAGAGTAGTTTCTCCCAGGTTGTAAGCACCTTCCACCACGGTTAATTCTGTGTTTCTTCGGGGGTTTGGGTGCTAATCTGGTGCTTCTTTTCTAAGGCAACATGGCTACTGTTGGGAAACCTAATTACTTCTACTCCTTGCAGTATACTTTTACTATGACAAGGAGTTAAGCTAATAGGGAAATGCTTACATTTTTTACTTTCTAAGAAGGTTTTTGAGATAAATCACAATGTATAGTGTAAAATAAATAGTAGCTATAGCAAATTAAAAGGCTTGGAAGAGAAGAGTATTTTGGGGCTGCCACATTTCCTTCAGTCCTGATGTACAGGTGTCTGTGCTAAGTGATGTACTCAAGATGTGTTTGATCTACTCACTATGCACATTTTACAACATTAGTTTTTGCAGAGTAAATCTGATTATTTCAGGACATTGATAATGAACCCAGTTGCTCACCTATGAAGCAGATACAAAGGGGGTCCAGAGCTTTTCAGATCCATGTAAGTGTATTGCACCATGTAGCTGCTTAGAAACATACCCAAGACACCTGGATGTATGGCAGCCTGGATGGAGTTTCTGACTGAGAGCAACCACATCTCATCTGCCAGCACTATCCAACAGCTGCTTACCTAATAAAAAATCTGTACTTCCAGAAAAATTTAATTTTTGAGAAACTGATATTGCAGAGAAAATACAAATATATGGTCTCCCTCATTCTTCATCTTTATTTCCCTCCCAACAAGTTACCTGCAATTTGTCTATTTTTTTGCACTTTTTTCCTCCATTTCCCCCCCTCTTCCTTTTCTCCAGCTCTCCTTGAATAATTAACTCTGCCAAAGCCAGCTAGCACATAACAGGAGATTGTTTTTTTCAGCATCCTCTGTTGCAGAAGATAGAAATAACACAGACTTTGAAGTTTTCCTGGACTGTGGAGCTGTCATTCAAGCAGGTCACATCTAGCACATCACTTCAGCTTTTTCAGTCAGATTTCTTTTTTGCTTGGTTTATCTGATCCATGCACCTCAAAGGACTTTCTCTGCTCACAATATCTCCTAACATCAGCATTCTTTCAGTTGTCCATGTATTACCTTTAAATGACCTCCTTTTCTAATGATTAAATCCACATGATCTTTCTCTCTTTGTTTCTTACCTAGCCCAGTTTCTGACAAAACTGGAGACGGGAGGAGGGCACTGTTGACCCTTGACCAGTTTCTGTAACCCAGAACACATCTGGGAAGGGAGAGCAGAGTGATCTCTGGTCCCAGCCACATCTGACATTCCCCTACCTCCCTCGCCTTCTTCCTTGCTCCTTCTGCTGCCCTGAATTCCCATCCCCCTCCTTTACCCTTTAGCTGCTCCCTGGCTTTTTATTCCTTTCATTATTCTCCGTCTCTGTGCAGTTCTTCCTTCTTTCCCAACACTTCCCATCCAGCACTCACATCTCGTACTTTCTTTTCCCAACCAGCTTCTAGTTAGCTGGAAGACTCTGATTACATCTCTTCTGTGCACATACACCCCCTTTAGCAGAGCTGCATTTTACTGAAACGCCTGCAGAGGTTTCTCAAATTTCAGTCAAGAGCAAGGTTCAGATTTACATTGCTTGGGTGTGACATGGAATCAGCAACCAAAGTATGTTCCCTTGAGCAATTAAGTTCATATAACCCTTGGCTCGTGGGCAGATACTTGCTGGGAAATTCTGCCTGCCAGTGCTCGCTTTGATTCATCTGGTGCCTTACAGCTAAGCATAATGTTCTGCAAAGACTAATCTCTCTCCCTTCTTTCTTCTTTTTTTTTTTTTCTCTTGCCTTTTTTTGTCTTTTTTTTTTCTTTTAATTTTTTAATTTTTAAAAAATGGCTTCCTGGTCTTGTTTTTCATGGAAGCAGCAGCTTTGCAGTGAGCATATAGGAGATCTTGGCATAAGAGTGAAGGCAGGCTTTTCTCCATGGGCAAAATGATTCACATGAAGACACAGCAATAGATTTCATGGTGTTCTTATTCAGAAAGCTGTATCTTAAGAAACTTTTGCTTATTGAACCAGGTCTGGACCACAAAGCCAGTCTTGCATCATGAGAAATTCTAGACAAGACCAGAAAGAGTTTATGGTCTTACATTAAAAGAAACCCAACTTGCAGACGTAAGGAGTTCTCCACCTTAGTTACAACAAAACTGGCAATGTACTATAATAAAGCACTTGAGGGCTCTGGCAGTCACAAAGCAGAAACATAAATGCAGTCCTGCTCTTCTAACATAAGCACTATAAAAACAGCTCTACTGTAATGGGTAAAAGAGCTGTTAGATGAGAGAATCTTTGATTAAGAAATCTTAGACCACATCAGACTACCCTATTGTCTCATAACAACTATTTTCAGAAAACTCACAACATGGACGAGTTATGCCAAGTAGGGTACTTTAGCATGATCTGCCACTATCACTGCCTTCCCTTTGTCATCTGGGACTGGGAAGACTGACTTTAAGAGAGTCCTCTCTCCTTCTTCTTCTTCTTCTTAATGACTCACAGATGACTTTGCTGGAATTTCCTGCAGTTCCTCCCAGAAGAAGTTTACGAAGTGTTTAGGATTCAATTATTGCTGAATCAGTGCATCTTCATTCAACAGGAAAAGAAGAAATGCACTTCTATTATCGTCTTGCACTGAGTTAATTAAAAACAGCTCTTCAACTGATTGCAGCCTGTTTGCCAATTGTATTTTGTCATGTTTTCAATGATATCAGAAAGTAGTGGTCCTGCTTATGTGTTTGTACACATATATATGTATTCTGAGGCTTCATTCCCTCATGCCATTTAATTCACCTGGATATTCATATCAAAAACAACATATCCAGCCATCTTTCCACAGCAGGTGTGATCTCATTTCTAAAAGAACCATGAAAACTTTGCTGCAAAAGAGCAGGTCCTGATATTCTTATTTCACAGTTGTGGCACCTCAGCTACTTTTAGAAAGCCACCTCCAGTATTTTCCTCAAATCGGACTGACTGATTCAAAACATTCTTGAATACTTCCTGTTAAATGGTAATTCAGAAATAAAATCAAAAAACCAAATTTTTCACTACATATCTTTTTCAGGGCTACACTCTGAGGTGGTTTTTTTTCAGAAATATCAAGCTTCCACAGTGCTGTGGTAGCTTTTTTCAGAGGTCCTGCATAAGAACCAAAACCCCAGCTTGTACAGTTCCTCCACTGTCTTCTATCTGGTTTCCTTGATTGTTGTTGGATACTTGAAAATGTCTGCTGAAACTTTAATTACAATTGCAGTAAACATTACAGACTTCAGCAGTTAAATTGCTCACATAGCACTGATTTTGGTTTGGTTTTGTTTTTAATATGAAAACAATGAACATTCCACAGCCAATTATACATACCTTAAATAAAGTTCAGAGCAGAGACAGACTCTGATCACTGATTCTATTTAACTCCCTTTAAGCAGCCAAATCACAGAACTACAGATGCAGATAAAGAAAGGCTAACAGTAATCCACAAAAATGTTGAAAACAAATGCTTGGTCAGCCCATCAGTCTAGTATCTGTCCATAGCTCATACCATAAAGGCTTCTGCTTGTTGTTTCTCCAGAGTGCTGAATTTACACAGGGGACAGTGGTGAAGGTTGCTTAAAATGCAGACCCTCTCTTCAAAGACAATCCCACCGATTTTTGTCCTGAGAGGTGTTGATTAGCCCGTGTTTAACAGTGGGGAAAATCTTCTGCCATCCAAGCTCATATGATGAAAGGTATGAAGAGCATTAAGGGAGTGGTTTCAAGAATGAAACTGCAAAAGATCAAAAGGACACCGTTTGGATTTGTCTTTAGTTGGGGCTTGACTTGGATTCTGCTAACAAAGAACCTCTTTGATCTAGAATCTTTTATTACTGCAGAGAATAAATGCAAGGAAGAAAATATTAATTTTAATTCTTTTTCTTTGTTCTTCTCTCCTGTCCCAGGAAAGTGAACAATCCAGATTATGATGTAGTTCTGGAAATGAAGATGGGTACTGTATTTCCAAGTTCCTTTTTTTAACCTGTATTTCTAACAACCAGCCACAAAAGTTATAAAAAACCAAAAAAAAGCCCCTACGATTGGGCTCATGCTAAAATGAAAGACCGATTCTCTAGAAATCCCCGAGGTAAAGCAAAATGTGCCAAGTGTAATTTTGCATCCTTGCTGATTGTCCTCTTTCTCCAGTGCAGTCATTCATTTGCTCTATCACATGTTCCAAATTGTAAGAACAGTATAAATAACATTTATAAAAATGCTTCTGGTCTATGACTATCAATGACTATTTGGGTTTCTCTGGAAGTTTCCATACTTTTTTCTTCTCCGTTCCAAAAGACATTGCCTATTTCTATTTTCAAAAAGGAATTGAAATGTTATTCCTTCAATTGCAAAGATTATTACTGTGTCATTCATACTTTATTTTTCTGCTTATGCAGAACTACCTAGAACATACCTTTTTTTTTTTTTTTTTTTGATCAAGGGTGGCTTTAACTGGCCAGTAAATCTAAATAGGAGCCACCTGATTTTTCCAGGGATTTGAGCAACACAAACTTATATTTGAGGCTTTAAACAGGATAGGGCTGAGGCAGATCCTCTACTCCACCAACTTTATAAGCATGATTTATTACTAATTTTTTTCCAGTACAGCTTCCACTGCAGATCAGAAGGTATCCTGTTTTAGTTTTAGAATTTTAATCCATATCCTTTAACCTCAGTGAGACAGAAGAGAGCTTGCTCTAAAAACAGAGTAACAGATTCATTATGCTTCCACCAGGGCCTCAAAGTCATGCTACTGTAAATTACATAAAGGAGAAAAAACCCCAACTTTTAAAATAAAGCCATATAGGCTTTCTTCTCATACTAGGAATGAACTGGAAACAAAATGCGGGCTGGAACTTGATTTTTTTTACATTTGGAAGCCCCAAAGAAAATCTACAAAAGGTTCCACAAAAGTTCTACAAAACCTCTTACAGTCTTCTGTCCAAATTTTACTTCTTATTTACTCCTCTGTTGTCTTTTCCCTGATAGCTGTCACCCTTCAATAGAGTGTGATTTTTTCAGGATTAAAACTATTGGCCTGAAGACTCTCCTGAAGTGGGTCTTTTGAGTGATGACCCTTAGCATCATGTAATCTCATATTTATAGTAGCAAACAAGCAAAAGAAGAAGAAAATTTTATGGTTTTAAGGTGTACCAGGGAAATAAATAACATATAGTTTCACTATGTCTACTTTAGTGTTTGGATCAGCTGCTGCCACAGTAGAAGCACAATGTTCAGGGCAGCTCTGTCCCAGATGAAAGGACACACGGGAGAGCAACCACACAGGAACTTCCATTTTTAAAACCATGACTGAGAGGGAGGAGTCTTGACAAATACTTGGTTCTAATTCACTCCATTTTGGTCCAGACACTGGCCAATTGTGGTAGTCAGTTTTGTTCTTCTTCTGGTTCTGACAGCCACAGACTCCCTCTGCAAATGCCAAACAGGAACTGTGATGTAACTAATAAAGTCTGAGTCTTCATTCTTTCCGTGCTGTTTATGTAGTGGACTTTTGAATAAATTCAATTTAAAATAAAGCTCCATGGATTGATCTTGGCAGTTAATCACAGGATGTGAGCAAGAAGGAAGCTTCTACTTCACATTTCTTTAGTTGCTGACTCTTATTTCCTAACAACTGTTCATCTACTACTGCCAGTTTTATGAAGCAGATCTCTCTGAAGAAAATGCCTCTGCACAAATTTGGGGGAAAATGGGCTTCTTTTCCTCACTACTATATTGAGAGAAAACCTGAAGTCTCTCCAAAGTTATAAGAAGCTCTGCAAAACAATTTACAATGATGATAATCCATGGAATTCTTTCTGGCAGCAGTTTCTATGAAGGACTCTGAACAAAGAGAAAGGAAACCTAAAGAATTTGGGGCAAGTTTTACTCAGTCATATTTGAGTTTAGACTTGCAGATTTTTGTGCTTTTCCAAATAGAGTTTGATGGCATCACTAATGTGTAACATAACAGGAGACAGAGACCAGCTGTGCTTTGAGAGTTAATCTCATAAACTGCTTCCAGAGAAGGTCACATTCAGAACCCTGAGGGCTTCCAATCTGTTCAGACTTGAAAGGTATGTCAAGGAGGAATTGACTTTAAACCATCCAATTTTATCATGCAGTTGGGCCCCAGCACTGTGAATCCCTCAAGAACACAGCAAAACACCAGAGGTCTCGAATTTCACCTCTCCAGGAGGATATATGTAATAACCAGAGATACACAACACTTGGTGATTTATTTGACACAGTACCTCCTATGACCTTTAAGATAAAAAGGTGCATGTCCTCTACAACAACAGTATTGCTTGCAGTGCAATACTGAGTACAGAATTTAGGGCTCTGATTTGTTAACTCCCATAATCTGTTCATGTTTTAAGGTAGAATGTCCCTAAAACTGCCAGACAAAAGTTCACATAGCTTCCACGTGCTTATTAAAGGGAAGGGAAGGGAAGGGAAGGGAAGGGAAGGGAAGGGAAGGGAAGGGAAGGGAAGGGAAGGGAAATTGCAAGTTCATTAGAATATTGCAACTGTATTGTAAAGACCAGGTATCAATCTAAGATTTAGGATCATTTTACTCAATAAAGACATATACAGAAATTCAAGGAGGCTTAACCCTCTTTTTACTTGCTTTTGCTTAGAATTTTAGTAATGGTCACTTAGTAACCAAGGTAAAATATCCAGAAACTTCAGGAAAGTTCGTTCTTTCTAAGATTGTGATGTGCTGCTTATTAACAGCCAATCTATCTCATTTAAGCAGAGGGAAACTAATAGTAAAAAGATACTTCTCTATGAATCAACCATTTCACAAGGACTGAGAAAAATCCAACTTCCATCACACAGTGTGGAATATGACTGGGGAGCTCTCCCAGCAAAAACCCACTGTTCTGAATGAGATTTCATTCGTTCTTGCATTAATTCCTTTTTAACACCTGAGTTTACCCAGAACAGAACAAGAAACTTCATGTGGACAGTTTGAAAATTTTGTCATATGCATCATTGCTTTTCACAAAGACCGAGAGACTTTGTTCACAAGTTATGAAATTACCAATTATAGTGCTAAGGGGAAAGGACTTTCATTTCATCTAACTTCCTTTATCTATAAGTGAAGCATCCAAAGTAATCAGATTGTGTGCAAGCTTTCTAGTGCATGGAGAGGGTTAATCTGTTGTAGGAAGTATTCACCCTACATCATCATCAGACCTATATTAAGATGATTCAATTACCATGTTGCTGTGCAATTTCTTTCCACAGGCCACAGAAGAAGCCTAGATGGATAGCTGGGGTTGGATATCTAAGACCCATAAACCACATCCCTAAAGTACTGAAAACCCTTTAAAATCTGTCCTTTCCACCATCTTGACATCTCATCCATCATGGCAGTTTTAAGCTGTGAGGAATAATCACTATTTTAACACCAATACCTTGCATCCAGGTCCCCCTCCCATTCACATGCTGTTTTTTCTACATGCTGGTTTTTTCCACATGCTGTACCTATTCAGTGACAAGAACCAGGCCTTCCTGACAAAAGGAAGGCAGTAATTATACCACTCACCTGTCCAGGATTTCCATCCTTTACATATATATAGCTAGGATATGCAGTATGTCCAGGTAAGGATGTTATCTGCATTAGTAATTTTACTTAGGGGATAGTATGAGGCTGCTGCTTCAGAAACATTTTTCTGTGAAGTTAATTTATACTTGTCCATCTTCAGAAAGTGAAAGTCCATGGCATGTTTCTTCTTGCAACTTTCCAGAATAGGAGAATACCTTATTTAAGCCCTATTTCAAGCCTGTGCTTTATGGTTCTTGCTGTAATGAAGATAGATTCATCTGTCAAATACTCTTCCAGAATCCTGAAACTTGCTTTGGTATTGGTCTTTGCTTTATCTTAAGACATTCTAAAAATGTCCTAAAACATCCTAAACTTTATTAATATTGCAGCCTTTGATTGTTGTCATTAATGGCAACACACTGGGACTTTGACTTTTCCTCTGTTTCCATGAAAATAACATGTTCAAAATGTTGCCACTTGAGTTGGTCAACATATTTTCTGTATTTCAAAATTTGCAAGCTCAGAAATATAACTGAGTGGAACTGCATTTCTTGAGGTTTTATAACGGCCCTAAGACTTCATATATTTTCTCCTTATGCTAAACAATAGGAGAAATCACTACATCCCAAAATAGTCATTTTCTGTAGAGCTGAGGCTGTCACCTCTCATTTGACAAACACAAGTTCAAGGATCACTTGGGACTGGCCCTGGGACTAGCACAAAGCTCTCGTGCTGCTCTGTGTGCTCTCATCACCAGGCAACTGGGTGTGTGTGGGAGATCTCTCTGCTTTTCTCTTTCACACTTAATTAGCAATTCTATCCTGAATATAAAAAGGCTTTCTTAAATTCTGTTTAAATAGTGCATACCTCTGGAAAGGCTCAGTGACAGCAAACAGATATTTTCTGACCAGAAAAATACCTTGTTTTTCAAAGAAGTTTTCTGACAGCTATATTAGGGCAAGGAAAGTTAATGCCACTTTTCAAATTGGCTGGGTGTGCTATTAGGACTAATAATTTGATATAACAGCTCACATTCTAGCAGGTCCTCTCATGCTTTCCTTGCAAAATTCCATTTGGGATCCCTAAAAGTAAGATTTGAAATTATCATTACAGTTTTCAAGAATTGCCAGCTTTCATGATATTAATCTAAACTTGATGGTCTCTGGGAAGCTTCAGTTCTGCAAGTTTCATATGGAAGTTCTCTTGAGGCATGATCTAAGAATTATATCCTATTTCTTAAGGTAAGTTTTGGACATGTTGAAGAAAAAAATCAACATAAATTATCACTGAGGGTAACTATGAAAGCAAAAACCCCCAGAAGGTAACATGGGCTTAACACCTACATTTATCATTTTTTTCTTATTGTTGAAGTCTGTTATGTTTTTCGACCACAAATATTGGCAATTCGAGGGGCAGGGGGAGGGAAGAGGGATTTAGGAGACTTTTAACAAAGGCCTTTGGGTACATTTTGTTAATACTAGAGACCACAGAGCATTTCACAATATTTATGAAATCTAGACAAGGAAGTCTGAAAGTTTGAGGCAGATGTCATCCAGTCCTCTGTGCTATTTTTCTTATTCAATGAGAACTTTCTTCACCCCTTGACTTCTTCTGTCATAATTTCTTGTGTATTTATTCCTATCTGTGTCTAATCCAATAGTGGATGAGATGCCAAGGGTAAGAAGGAGTAGCTATATATTTGTATTTCTCAATATCTCACCAGACTCAGAGATGTCTGAGAGTTTATTAACAACTATCCCAACCCAGGTCCTAACAGCTTCCCTGAGACACTATAGAGTTTTTGCTTAGAGTACTTCTTCAATATAATTCTGTATCTATTTCTGCCATGGAAATTCCAAAAGCATTGCTGTCATTGCACTACACTGACTCTGCCCATACAGTGCTGGTTTGAGTTTCCTGTAAGAAGACCAAATTCATAAAACTCAAACCCAGCAAATTGGTTTTTTCCTCCTCTGATCGTCTTTCTTGCCCATTGTATGTCTACTATTTTCTTTTCCTGGACACTTGTCTGACATTATGATAAACACAGAACAGCATTTAATTATGAAGAAATTAAATAATGAATACTTTCTCATTCTTTTGGTGTCAGAAACTTCAAAATAAGTCTGAGAAGGTTGCATTGGGCAGATGAAAGAGAGTTTGGTGGAACAGCATACATTGTAATTTGCTATTGCTTTACACAGTGCCATAACATATATATTATAAAGTGTTTTATAATACTTTGGGGATGGGACAAGCACATGTGATATTTAACCACAATCTACAGAGCTGCTCTAGAAACTAGAGCTATATTGTGCAATTAGAGAGTTCATAATTTTATAATACACTACTTGGACTCTTGGGATCAAAAGGTAGAGAAAAGTACAAGGAAAAAATAAGTACTAATTTTAAATAAACAGGTAAAACAAGGACAAATAACACTTCTTTCCCACTGCATTAAGCAGTTTAGTGTTTGTCCAGATGCTTTGAATTGATGTTCCTTATTGACTCTTGTCAAACTGTTATCAAAGTACTTTCCTGCTGTGACTATTTTCTTTTCCTTTTCCTCAAGCTAAAATAGGGATATGGGGTATCTGTACTCTCTTGATCTCCACCAAGATCAGATTGGCAAGATCAGCTGCCAGGCACTAAAAGCAGCAGCAGTGCAGCAGCTGGGAGAAAGGTGCTATCCCTTTCAGCTTTGAAAATATGTATTCAGACTCAATGGTTTTTTGGCACCAGAAATTCTTGCATGAGCTGCCTAGGAAGCTCCCAAAGGCCAGGATGGTCAAACTCCATGAAGAAATGGAAGCAAGTTGTAGAAGAGGGGAGTAGTATTGCCACTGAATGACTCTTGGACCATGCTGTTCATCTTCAATAAGTTTTCAAAGTGGAAGGAGAGAAAAAAAAATTAATTTGTTCTTTTACTTAGTAAAATTTGCTTTTTTTCCCCCCAGGTTTTTTAATGTTGCTTTATTAAAGCATCTTTCCTATCTGTTTTCCCACACCTTGTGTCAGGAGTCCCTGCAAACTGCTTTACCTAGTCCATAGGAAAACGCCAGGAAAAAAAGTAGCCACGGGCATGGGATCTCCTTTCATCTGTTTTGAGGCTTTCCCCACTGCCAAGATCCTGACTGTCTTATTTCATTAAAGTTAAAGAATCACACTAGGGGCAGAATTCTGACAGTGAAATTAATTGGATAAAGAAAATTATAGCCTTGTACATAAAGAAAAAGGAAAATTAAGTGAAAAAAAAAACAAAAAAAAACCAAAAAAAACCAACCAGACTTCTTCCACCATGCTCAGAGTATCCGATGGAAAAAAGAGCAAAGGCTGTCTCAGCAAGGCTAAGGGGTCCAAGTGTACTGAGCAGGGAAGTTTATAACATGGCATTTTGCAGGAAAAGCACCAAGTAAGGAATAACATGAAACAGCCAAGGAGAAGGATGAGACAGGAAATATGCTCCTGCAGCCTCACAAAAGGCAACAATCCAGCATTCACCAGAGAACCCTCTGCAAAGTGCTACTGTGAGCACTCACAACTTTGGGGAGACACCTTACACGTCACCCGTGCCCTTACCCTCATATCTGACCCCACAGCCTGTTTGTGATGCAGCTGGGATACCCCACACACTGTCCTGGGATACCCCACACACTGTCCTGGGATACCCCACACACTGGCCTGGGATACCCCACACACTGTCCTGGGATACCCCACACACTGGCCTGGGATACCCTACACACTGTCCTGGGATACCCCACACACTGTCCTGGGATACCCCACACACTGTCCTGGAAGGGGCACTGGGCTGCTCTGTGCATGGGCTCCATGGCTCCGGACCCCGCAGCCGGAGCTGCTCCCTGAAATCCCACAGAACTGAGGAACTCAGTAACCCCACCACTCCTGAACTCGTCAGCACAGTTTATATAACCATGAGCCATCAGCTCTTTCTTTCAAAATTGAAGCTCTTTCGCTTCAATTTACGTGGCATAGCAGCAATCTGGCTTTGATGGAGCAAAATGTGAAGGAATGTGTTCCCTGGGGAGTAATGCAATACACAGACAATGTAAGAAGGAGGCTGTGCTGCTAAATGATACACATTTCTATCCAGAACATTTTCATTAGTCTTGGAACAAAATTAAAGTTTCCACTCTCATTTGCTGAAGGTTAATCCAGATTTCCATGAGATATGTCCAGATACAGATGTAATCTCTTTAATGAAATGCTCTGCCCATTCATTTCTTTAACTTTTTTTTCTCCTGCATTGAAGATACTACAGACATATGGAGAAGAATGAAAAAGAAGAAACATGTGCAATCAGAAAAACTTCAGACAAAGAGATAAAATTCCTTTCAGTTACAAAGTCAATAAAGGACTGGCTGATGTCTATACATTAAAAGGGAAATTAAAACTATAATTAAAAATTACATTACTATATTATATTATTTTAAATTCTTAATTTTCAACATTTTTTCAATCTTCTAATGAAGAATTTTATTTTTTCTCTTAAAATCCTGTCCTTTAGGTCTTAAAATGCAAATAAATTATTTGCTACAATATAATTTCATGGTGTAGTAGCCGACATTATGCAGCTTGTATTGATATTGTCTGTAACTCAAGAAATCCACTGCTGAGTACTTTTAAAATTTCTAATTGCATACAATTCTTTTTTTTTCTGAGTTTGCTAATTTTTTTCCATCATTCTTCTTTTGCACTTCATTGATCTCATGCTCATTCAGTAGGTCTCAGGCAACATCTCAACTGAATTATCACTGGTGAAAAACAGATATTTAAAAGCTACCTATCACCTGCATAAATTTGGCCCCCTCCTTAAATGCCTATTAAGATTCCTGAGGCTCCAGTACAGCTGAGTATTCTTTCTCAGACTTCCTGATTCAGAGACTGAAATATTTAGGTCTTCAATAATTTTCTTAAACCCCCTTTATTTTCATCATACATCCTATGTCTCATGACATACATTCCATTTTTCTGACTTCATCTGATGGCATTTCCAATTTCTGGAATATTATTCTTTGCCTCATGACATTTTCAATGTTTTCATTAGCTGTTCTGGATTTGGTGTTTTTCTTTCATGATATAATACTTAACATGCCAGCAGAATTTATCTCTCCAATCAAATAGAGCTCAGGAATAAACCATCAGAGTCACTCCAGAAATTAACACTTCTGCTGGTAAGTGTAGATCAGCATAAGAGAGAGAGAAAATATTTCAAGGGAAGTCTGACTAACTCTAAAAAAGACTAGATTCTCGACCATTGGCAAATCACCAGTTTGCATGCTATTTGCACAAAATCTCACAAGTAATCTGAAAAAAACACAATTAGTGACTTTTGGATTTATTGCCTCTAATCCAGAAGATATGTAGAGAACAAAACTAATCAGAGATATCATAGTTCCTACGGCAATATTGGATTGCTGCTTCTGTTTAGGATTTGCAGCCCACAAGCTGATGTTATATCTGTTGTTATTAAAGGCACAATTGAGACATCAGCTGCCCTAAGCCTAGGGATGGTGAGACAGCCAGACCACTGAGTGAGTATCTGTACTGACTTTTTCCCCTGAAATTGATGGTATCTTTGCCATTAACTATGGGAGACAGAGAAACAGATCCCGATGACAGAGAAAGTGATGACTTACTTGGAAATTAAATTCCAGGTAGAGATGAGAATAACACTGGTGTCTACAGTCGTTTCTTGTCATCTACAAACTGGGCATGGGGGGTAAGCAGGGAAGATCATGTGGGTTCTATTCCTTACCAAACTCTCATGTCCTGTTCTACAACAGAAGGACTTCTTGACACTGCTAAAAGGACACTTTGCTATTTCCAGCTTATATTTTTACACATATTCTCCATTTTCTCCCCACTCTTATATTGCTAGCTTCTAAAGGAAGGAACATAAGACAGCTAATGAACTAGTGATGATATTCTTCTGTGCCACAAATGTCCCAAAATCCCAACTGGTCTCCATTTCTTCTCCACATATTTTACCTCTCATTCTCTAGTTTCTGCATCTGTGAGCTAAATCTATGAGTTTCATGTCATTATGAACCAGAACACAAGCTGGCTCTAATACTTTAAACCCGGTATTTGATTATCACATTGTAGAAGAATAGTCTTAAATTCTCTGCCTTCATACATGTCTTTTCTCTTCAGTGTTCCTCTTTAAAAATGGCTGATCAAAATATTTCATCCAGAATTTTCACATTATATGTACATAATTTCTAGGTGGATTAGTTCTTTAAAATAAAAAATTGAGAAAATCTGAGAGAAGGATCCTTGATTCCTTTTACTCACTGGGAACACAAAACGGCCCCAGTATCCTTGCATTTTGCAGACAAAAATGTGGACAAAATGTGCTTATTGTGAAACTTTCCATCAATTTTAAATAAAGTGTCAGGTTGTATTTTGACCAACAATTTATGTTACTATTACTTCACAACTTCCCTGTGTTAACTTGACAGACTATGTTAAAAAAGCCAACCTATTTGTCAGCATTAACAGTTTGCCTTATCTGTTCTTTTTCCCATTTGGATTTCTTCTCTTTTTGGAAACTGATCAACTTCTGACTCAGAAGTTTCCCCAGATTTTCAGATAATTGACCTTAGGGTTTAATCAGGACTGAAAGCAGAAGCAGGTGGGAAGAATCTGCAATTTTGTTTACAAGGACATATTTCCAGAAACCTCACTTGAACTTGGTGGAAACATAGCTTTACTTTTCCTTCCATAAATGACAGATTAAGTGAAGTTGCCAGAAAATACTCTGCTTCAAACATTTGACTGCATGCTCTAGTAGCCAGTTAGAGGCCTGTTAAGGTTATGACAGCAATGCAAGTTTGTGTGACAGTTTTTGCCTTTGAATCCACATCATAAACCCAAGGAGCTGGAACCAAAAGGAAGTCATCCTCAAACAGTCACTTGCACCATGTAATGGTATGAGGGCCTGAAGATGGTCTCCCTGCTTGCCAGAAGAAATCTCATAATCAAAAATAATAAGGCTGGCTGATATGAAAACAACAGTAATTCAGATATAAGTGTACCATTCAAAATTCAGCATAGGCAGAGCTTTTCCATAGCCTTTGGTCTAAGAGCAAGAAAGAAGAAAATGTAAGAGATTGTATCACTTTAAAAAGAAAATTATTACAGTCCTAGCTAGGTGTTTTATCTTCATTGTTTCCACCAGAAACACATATTAGAGAATAATTTTCATTGACCTCCATATGGCAAGCAAACTTCCCAAGTTTAAAGTAATGGGTGATTAGAGCTCACTGGAGAGGTGACTATGGCTGAGTCAGAAGAAAAAACTACATTGTACTTAGAAAGTACAGAGACCCTATCAAAAAAGTTGAGGGTAAATTTTGGGTAGTCAAAAGACTTTAGATATTTGGATCTAGAATGGAAGTTGTCCAGCTGTTCTTTGTGCATCTACTTAAAACTCAAAAATACACAAGATTTAGGAAAATTTAAAAGTTAAAAAAAAAAAAAAGTTCAGTCACTGCAATATCTGCATAAATGATTATTTAAAATAGTCTGAAGTATTCTCATGTATTGGTGTATTTTTATATGTTATGTCTCCCCTACAAAATATTTCTCCCAGGACTATTTACAGAATATCAGATAAAAACCTCATAAAAATAACTGAAATATGTTCCTAACAGTTGCAGAGATGCCAAAGCAGAACAGAGTTCTTCCAACACACTTATATTATGATTACTTAAATAGCACTGGCTAGTCACTAGTGCTTTGAGATGTTCCTATGTGGATCTGTGGGATTATGGTTGAATTAAGCATCATAAAGAACCCAAAAGGTGTTTTGAGCAACAAAAATTAACTGAAAACATCAGTAGACAAAAATTAGAGAAAACAAAACTAAAAAAACTCCACCTTTAGAATGTTGCACATATCCTTTATTCCTAGCTAGAATAAAAACCTGTACCCTTGCAGACCAAAATATTTGGCTTTATAGGTGTTTTCCGTTTGCCCAAAGAACTGCCAGAGGACTGGGTAATGACGACCTAATTTATCACTTCATTAGACCAACAGGGATCAAAGATTCCTTTTGTGGTTTTCTGAGACCTGAAAAAGAGGTAACTATGAAAACTAACTCCTAACTTTCCACTATTTTTACAGTTGCTTTTTCTTGTTTTCATTTCTCAAATATGTGCAACTATGTAGGCGATGAAAATAAAATAACCTTGGTACTTTTACAATCAGGAAAAAAAAATCTATATTTTCCTGTTTTCAAAGTACTTGAAAAGGTAGAGGAAAATACTGAGCATGAGAATTTTATAATTTTGTTGCTGCTGTTGTTGCTGTCACTATTATGGTTTGCCAGACAGTGAGGTAGGTCTGTGTCATTTTCATGAAATGAGACCTCAGGACTAGCAGAAGGACTTTTAAACTTGGAAGATAGATCTTTTTCAACACAAAAATGAACTTTTCCTTAAAAAAATCAGAAGAGAGAACACAGAAATAGAAGAACATAAATCCTTTCTCTTTATCCATCTGCTCTTTCCTTTCACAGCCAGCCTTTTGCTCCACACCTCAGTATGAGCAACTAAGGACTCACCAGTGCTACAGTAAATTTTACAGATTCTTTTTGAGTCCTTAGGAAAGTCTAAGGAAAAGCCAAAGGGTGTCCTGATCCTTCTTTGTGTGCTTGCTTCCAAAGACATTGTAATTTAATAATTTTTGTCTGACATTTTTTTTTGTCTTTATATACAGTTTTTTATTAATTTCTCTGTGATCTTTCTGTTTTGTCCTACCCTTTTAATTCAATTAATAAAATACACAACAAAGAAGCACTGAAATAGCTGCACAACATCCTACAGTCCCTTTCTAGGGGACACAGCTAATAATTTAGTACCCTGTACAAAGGAACTCTGTACTAAGATGGTTATCCAGGCATAGCCTATCTGATAGGAGAAAGTAGATGGAAGGGCAGAAATGCTGAAAAATTAAATTAATGCTTCTCAGTCCATAAGTGCCTAATATTATTCTTAAGCAAAGTAATTCTAGAGAGGCCTAAGTCTCTTTTAAAGAATGATGAAAGCTGGAACGTCATGTTTGCTGCAGAAGAAATGAAATTTACCTTGCACATTATTTTCTTTTTTTTTTTTTTACCTTCACTGGGCAGAAGAGTACTAAGCATCAAAGAGGAGCTGGGCTCTGCAGAAGTGCCTCTGCACCTCAGCAGGAAAAATGAGCACAACTGCTCAGGGAACATTGTCTGAAAGGCTTCTACCCCTTTCACTTGTTGCTTAATAACTTCCTTCCCTAATTAAAGACCATGACTGAAAGAAATTTATGAATTTACAAGTTTATCTTGGAAAAAGGTAAAATAAGATTACTTCCTTTGGAAATATAAACTGCAAGAAATTATGTAAGACTGCTCTCTATATATACATATATATGATGAGATATCTAATGCATATTCTGTTTGGGTGAAAGAATTGCCCATGATTCTGCCTGAAGATCATGAAGGCCTGAACTGCTCTTTTCTGAAATTTACATTTAAAATGTACCTTTTATAATGAAGTAAAATTATTTCAGTGCACCTTGAGCAGTGGAAGCATTACTGTTACCTCCTTTATGCACTGGAAAAATATCATGGAGCATATGGAGCTTTACATAAACATTTTGCTATTTTATCTTGTCTATGCTTGAACCTATTCAAGTCAAGTACTTTCTCTACACATTATCCTTTGGAGATTAATAATTTATAGCCACAGACTCAAAGAATAATTTATACTAAAGTTTATCACTTTTTGCTTGTTTTAAACCTTGCATCAGCCTTCTTACCAGTAATATATGCACCATCTCTAAGTCTTTGTAAACCAAAAGAGTATTTTTAATAAGTACAGATAAAAACCTCATAGGAGACAAGTGGTTCTCACCACTCCTGCTCTCCTCTTGGATACATTCACTCCCTGTGACATTATGTCGTGGTTTATTAGGTTGTAGATATGGGACTGAAGTAGTTTTCTCTCTCTTTGGCATGGATTTACTTGATATCAGCAACTAGACATTAATTGCACTGGACAACTAGAGACTCAGTCTGGATGGTGGGATTGGATGTAATTGGGTGTATAAAGCCATAGCTCAAGACCTTACTCTGTCTGATTGGGCAAGCCTGTTTTACCACATACCTGCCAAATACTATAATGACCTCCACCCCACAACCACAATTTTAGGATAAATCCCTCTCTCTCTCTCCCTGTTTCTCTGTTTCACATTACTTTTATTAGAAATATCATCTAATTAAAAAGCATAGCAATATATTCCTTTTTTTCAAATGCAAAACCACTTCTAATAAGATTTTACCAATGAAACAATAATAGTATTATTATTGTTGTTAATAATAATAACAATAATAACATTAACAATCACAATAACAAAAAAGAGACAAAAACAAGTTTTAAAAAACCCAAATAACAAAATCAACTACTGTCAAGATAGGTTAAGAGTTTTTCAATTGCCATTAATGGTAAGAAAGTGAAGGCTTATTTTTAACTGAAGCATTTACTGAAGCAAGCAATTCTTTTTATTTTCAACCAAGATGGGAGTGTCTGGAATGTTACTTTTTATTTTTAAAATAAGTCATCATTTTCACCATCAGCACTCAGATAGGAGCCACACTGATTGTAATACTACTGGTTGAAAGGTCTGTGCATTTTTGTGGCTTGTTGAATAAATATCAGTAATTCAATTTTGGTGTTCTCAAATTTGTGGAATGTGATATTTGGAAGAGTATAAGAATGGAAAATCATTCCACTCCAAGAAAGAAATGCTTTCAATCTTACAACACTGGATGGAAGAAGAGTTTTTTGGTGTGCTTTGTTTTTTCATATAGGAGGACAAGAACAATTAACAGTAGATAAAAGTGTACTCAGTGATCAAAAGATTTTTTTCTTTTAGATATGCTAATCATACTTTGCTCATCAATACTCTGTGTTGCTGTTCAAGAATAGTATTCAGTCCTGATACTGTAAAATGTTTCCTGAGAGTGACTCAAGTGAAACAAGCTCACCAAGTTCTTAATTTGATTTTAATTTTCGTCAGGCAAGGGATGAGGGAGAACAAAAGGTCTTTTAAAAAATAAAATAAAATACAACCAAAAAAAAAAAAAAAAAAGAAAGAAAGAAAGGCAACATTCAGCCAGAACTCAGTACACAGTTTATTCTGTGGACTCTTCTTTATTTTCTGTTACTAGGCTCATGTCACATGGAATCACCTCTGCTGCTCTACCTATTGCCAAATGGGACACATTCACAAGGAAACCACATTTGAAGTAAACAACATCTGTGAGCATTGCATACAGTAACTGTTCTGGTCACAAGCAGAGTTTCTTCCCTTGGATGATAGATGTCATGTAAGTGCCAAGAGTGCCTGTAGCTGGAAAACTGTTATATTGCCAAAAAATAGGGTGACTAACATTCTGTTTGGTACTGCTTGAAGCATCCAGGACCCTTGAGACCCTATAAACATTGAAAACCACTATTTCTGGAATACTGTCCATAGCATTTGTATCTTTTATTGTACGTCACTGTTAGAAGTGTTACTTATGAGGTTTTAATTTGGCCTAAACTGAATAAAACTGATGGTCCAAAGGAAAATGAGAAAAGACTGGATGGATCTTCTATAGTACCTGGATCTGCTAGAGGAACTAGAGTACTGCCTGCAGTTCTGATGCCCACAAAGTAAGGACATGGAGCTCTTGGAGCAAGTCCAGAGAAGGGCCACGAAGGTGGTCAGAGGGCTGGAGCAGCTCCCCTGTCATGACAGGCTGAGGAAGCTGGGGCTGTTCAGCCTGGAGAAGAGAAGGTTGAGTGGAGACCTCATGGCAACCTTCCAGGGTCTGAAGGGGGCCTGCAGGAAAGCCTGAGAGGGACTCACATCAGGAACTGTAGGGACAAGGAGTAACGGGTACAAACTGAAAGACGGGAAATTTAGGCTACAAATCTGGAAAAAATGCTTTGCTGTGAGGGTGATGGGATGCTGAAACAGGTTGCTCAGGAAGGTTGTGGATAGCCCAACCCTGGCAGCATTCAAGGCCAGGTTGGATAAAGCCTTGACCAACCTGGTCTAATGAGAGATGTCTCTGCCTATGGTAGGGGGAGCTGGGATGATCTTTAAGGTCCATTCCAACCCCTAAATATTCTGTGTTTCTGTGGTCATTGGGCATGGTCCCTTGGTGCCACTGTTCCTTCTCCATGCAGTGCTTCTGTAAGTGTCTCTTGGTACATCTAAAGAGCAATCATGCTTTGCAGCCACTCCTAAACCTTCTGAGCATTCATCCTTATACTGTTCACATGACATGTTTTCATGTCCTGGTTTTGCAACTCTTTTCTGGTGCCAAGAAACAAAAGTGCTGAAGCAAGGAAAGATGCAGAAGAAAGAGAGGGCCCAGATTTGCACATGTATACAAAAAAGCAAATTAAAGAAAAGAAATTGAGAAAGGACAGGGAAATTTAAAAGGGAAACCATACTTTCAGCCAAAAGCTTCAGGAAAGATAATAATAGCAATTAAAGGTTCAGTGAGGTCTGCACCACTGTTCTCCTGCACAACTTTCAGATCTCTTTGGAGTCTGGAGAAGGCAGGAGAGATCCAGGTGGGTTACACCTACCCTGCCATACACCAGGTCTCACTGACGTGGCACTGGGTGCCCTCTCCTGGTCCATGGCAGGACACCAGACCTGTCCCAGGAGTCACACGTTCTCTTGCCTGGCCACAAACAAGCAGGGAGGAGCCTCTCTCCCCTCCCTGTCCTCATAGGAAGATCAAGGGTGCAATACTGCTAAGAGAAGATTAGAGAGCTTTTAAATTGCATCTAACACCATCTCTTTCATCCTTAGATGCAACTGTGTGGTGTAAAAATCGTGTTGTGAAGACTTAAAAAGATAAAAGTCTTGAAATGCTATTTTTTTCAAAAAATAAAGAAATTCTATGCAAAGGAAGGGTCTTCTACACAGCAAACCAAGTCAATGGCTTTCTAATTCAGTACAAGAACTGACAATAAAATAAGCATTTGCCTATCACATAGTCCAGCTAGAGGCTACTGGCAAATAAGTAGTTAAATAAACTCAGAAAGCAATAAGGTCAATTATTAAAAAACCCAAATATTCAGATGGTGTGTTGATTTCTATATTGAAATCATTCCAAATAAAATTAAATAAAAGCCTGTTTTTGTGAGTGGTAGAGCTGAAAGGTTTTTGGAAGGATTCTTCTGTAGGAAACATAGAGATGCAACCTAGTTAGATGCATAGTAGATGAAATAATGATCTTATGCAGAATTTCTATGCAAAACTTCCCTCCCAGGTTCTTAGAGAAAGAATATTAACCTGGCAGAAGATAAATCTGGCAGCTGGTCAATCACTAATAGGGAGATGTGTGAGCAGAGAAAATTATGGGTGGAGAAAGACAAGACGGGAAAAGTCAGGGGTAGGGAGGGGTTGTGCAGTTTATGATTGTTAAACAAACTGGATTCCAGAACAAGGGCATGACAGTGTGGATGGATTCTATATGGGACTGACTTATTAATTACTGGGCAAATACTAGAGGGGGGAAAAAATAGGACATCTTTATAAATTCATCACAAAACTATTTCTGGAATTACAATATGGTTTTTTTAATTGCTGCTTCCTTCTCAGTTTTGTAATTTGTTCTCCTTCCTTAACTTTAAAATAGACAATGCCAATCAGTGTTCTCAAAGTGTGACCAAGATTTTAAGATTTAACCTAGCAGTGGGTCTGTTATGTACCTAAACACATTCCCTGGATTAATCTTGATGAAAAGATTATATTACAGGGCCATGGGGAGGGAGAAAGGGAAGAACATCCATTCATACATGGAAATTGTGACAGGGAATCATCTCTTTCCAAAGACAGTCTTCAAAATTAGCACACACATTCAAATTTCAGTCATTAACATGCATATTCATAAACAAACCAGGTACCCCTGAGATGTCCAATGCCCTCAGCCCTCCAGACAAACAATATGAGCAGAATTTTATGCATAGGTTGCACAAAATGACACGTTCCCTTTCACTTGAAAAGCTTCTCTGTTTGTATGAGGCAGCTGCCCTGGGCACAAGAGCTTTGCAGTGCTGTGAAACCAACAGGGGAGAAAGCCTGTGCTTCCCTCTGTGGCTGGTTTCACAGAGCCAGTCTGGTAGAAAATAATGTGCTAGAGGTAATCACCACAATTATTACTGTAGTAGAAACAGTAACCATGATGTGGTTTATTTCCATTCCATCGAAATGTCAAGAATCAGAATTACATGGCTCTGAGGAGTAAACAGTATCTGTGGCTATCATAGCCTTTACACAGGGCTTCCTTTGTTCCTTTTATTTTAACAGAAAAGCTCTGAAAGCAAAGCTCCTCTGGCACTCCAGTTATGCATGTGAGTACGTGTGCTAATGTGCATGGAACAAAAGGGTGGAGAGGAGCTCTGGGCTGTAGTTACTACTTGGAGTTCGTCTGCTTTGTACTTAGTAACCTTCTGCTGCTTCCAAGAACAGCTCGATAAATCACGCCTCTTCCACTGAAACTGCATGCACACACCACTGTACATTTTCAGCAGGGATCCAGATGTAAGCAATTAGGCCACGCTGGGCTATTCTGCTGCCTCCCATATATGAGACATGTCTAAATAAGAATTATCCAGCTCCTTCCTAAAAACATGCACAGTTCTTCCCAGACAGGCAGTGGTTAGCCCTCGCTGGCAGATCCAGCGATCACTTTCCAAAGTCAAGGTCTGAATAGATGTCTAGACACTGCTCTGACTGCATGTTGGGACAAGGTCCTAGCATCCACCAGACCTCACTTCCCTCTTGCTTTCCCCATATGAAGAGCTCCAGCTCTGAGGTGCAGGGAGGTTGGCTCAGATGACCCAACATGGTCCCTTCTAACCTGATCCATTCTGTGAGTCTGTGAAGCATAATTTACTCTAGAGGCCAGGGACAGCTATTTGGTCCAGGTCCTCCAAGAGTTGTGCTCAGGATTGCTCTCAGTCCTTCTTGGATGTGAGGTTTGCCAGACACCTTGGAGGATGCTGTCATTTCCACTTCTGTTCTGTGATGAAATTCCAGCAAGAAAAAAGAACAGCTAGGGAAAACTGGTATGCTGGAGGGAAAGGTTTAGGCCCTCAGTGATGTCTAAACAAATGGCAACAAGCCACTTGGGTTGCGTTTCATTTCCTCAAGAGATTTCAGACTGCTTTGAATACAATAAACAACTGCCACCGGGGAAGGCAGACATGTTTTTCTTTTCTCTTGAGGTATTGTAGATGTCATTCTATGTTCTGTGGTGGAAAAAATGTGTTTTGAAGCAACTGGAAGATTCCCATCAGCGAGATGTAGAGAGAAAACTCTAAGCAAGCTATTTGATTGGTCTTTGATAAAGCCACCAGAGGTGGATGGCATTACAGAGAGACAGTACAGGAAGGCTTTATGACATTAAAAATAACATTCCAGCCCTCTTTCAACTGTAACACTGGATTAGCTACTAGTTGGTTACTATGATAGCCCAAATGTTCTAGTCTTGAAATACTTGACAAGCCCACTGGACTGGGCTGCACTGACCCCAAGAGATGACTATGGTAAAAACATTCAAGTCATCCTACATTTCTGTCCCTAGATTTATTTTTGCAGTATGTAAACACATATTGAACTATGAAAGGTATAAAGTTGTCTATGACAAAGGAGGATTTTTACAAGGAGGTTTGACACTCTCCAACTTTCTTCAGGTGGTGAAAAAATTCCTGAGAAACCATTGGGAAGAAAGGAGCATCCACTTACTGGATGGTGAGGAAAGGAGCATCCACTCACTGGGTGGTACAGCTCGTGACTGCTCAGTATTTCTGGGGTAGGGGAGAAGAGCAACCATTTAAATAGATTCAGTATTCTGGAAAAGCTATATTTAAGCACTAAATTTTTCATATAGACAAAGAATATATATTAAAAAAAAAAAAGTTGATACTTTACTTCCCATTGTGTTTGCATCACTTCTGCACAGTCTGAAACACACTAAAACAGACTAACGTCCTAAATATTTCTGGAGTTCAGACATATTATATATAATTATATATATATATATATACACATACACATAATCATACTTTTTGGCTAGATTGTAAAGCAGGAAAGCATTTCATTGTCTGGCCTTTGAAGGCTGGGGTCCCACAAACAGCTACAGAAGAGAGGTTTGGCTCTGCCTGCTGGCTAATGAGCCACCTGTCAGAAAACCCTTTCCATTTCCATTCCTGGTTGACATGGGCAAACAGAAATGTTGAGTGCTGCAGGGAGAACACTCTGTGTTTCAGTTCCCCCACAGGAATGTCTGGGGCTGTTCCTCAGGAAACATCCTCCTCTAATCCTGCAGGCAGCCAAGGAAGCAGGGAACATGCTTCTGATGGCCAGCACACCCTTAAGAAATGTTCATCTGCAGGTCTGCCTGTATTTGTTTACCACTTGACTGTGACAAAAACAAAAGGCTTCTCCGTAATGGTGGATTTCATTTACAACACCCTTTCCTTCTCTAGACTCCTCTCAGTCTGTCTCAGCATGCCATCCCACCAGGCTACTCAGCAACCCCAGTAATATTTATTCTTCTTATTCTCCATCTGGTCTTTTCTTCTTTTTGTCTTATGTCCTTCACAGATAAAGATAAGACTGTTATCCAGGGAGGCATAAGCAAACTCCCATTTCTTGAGAAGGTGCAAGTTACCCATGCTGAGCTTCGAGATCAAGATATGCAGGCAGCCTCTCACTTCAACTACCACAAGCAGTGTTTGCATGTCTGTAAGCAGCAGTAAGAGATGACTTTTCAAACCTCCTCATACTAAGATCATGGCCAAAAGCAGTATGAGGACGTATTTTCTCTGACTATTTCAATGTCCTTTGAATCAGAGATGGAGCACGTGTCCATGGATACAGAGCACCTACAGCATAACACAGCCATATCTCTGTATGTTCTAATCTTGGGACTTTCCCAACATTCATTGAGTGACCTGTAAAGAGATCTTGCCTTCCTGCACCACACAGCACACCTTTCCAAAAGTTCTCTTTCTCAGCAGATGCTTCTAGGTCTGGTTCTTTTGTAATTGGGTTTCTAATTTCACTTAACTTCCCAGCTACCCAGATTTTACCTCGCAGTGGTCTCTGAGACAGGTTCACCAGTTTCTCATCACAATCACTCACTTACACACAGGCAGTCCTCCCTAACCAACAGTCACTTGGAGATATAGGACTATTTGAACCCAAACTTTAGCAGTAAGATCTGCCAAAAATTTTCATTAAGATAAACATGACCGCCCCGCAGATTCTGCTAACAGCTGTTACAAGAGAACAGAGTTCCTCATGCAGCATGAGAGGACAAGCTTGTATTTTAACTCCTCTGGCAGATGATGGAAATAGAGGTTTGAAATGTTGTGGATGATTTGTTGCTTGTTTTTGGTTTGTTTTTTTTTTTTCAATTTCAGATGCAAACTAATGACAAAAGTGGTAGTTTACAAGCTCTCCAAAGCTGAATTCATGAAACATTTCTGAGCAAGAGTGTGGAAAAAGAAAAGCATCATATTGATCTCATGAAGTTATAATGTAGGCAGTAATTATCAGGAATCTTCCTCTGTCATTCCATGCACAATTCTTTCCAGTCTTTCCTACATGGTGTATTAACAATCCCTTTCTATCCAAAGCAGTGGTAAAGCATGCTTCAAAACAGTGCATTTTTTAAGGCTTTGTGTGACCTTTTCATTCTATTGGCCTTTCCAGAAAAGGATGATGAATACAGTCTAGCTTGTTTGAAAGTTGCAAGTGGTCAACAATATTTCTGTGGCATGTGGTGACTACAAAGCCTACTATAAAATACATGGAAGAATGTTTATATGAGAAGTTACAGTGCTGGTAAAACTGGACAGCTGTACCTCTGAAGAAGCCATCTGCAAAACCACAGCAGGGAAAAAAACATACATTGAATACAGTTAAAAGTGTTCTGAGACTGCTTTGACACCCTAACAGCAAGAGTAGGTGTATACCAATACTTTTAATTTTTGACCTGACTCCTGAGCTGCCAGCCTGGACACCAAGCAGCTGAGCAGAATGCTGGGGATGTGGCAATGGGGAGGACTGCCACAGCTTCCTGCCCAGTGACCCTCAGAACCAGCATGAGGTGACTTCTCCCCCATGCTCATGGTGCAGCAGCCTCTGAGTTGGGGACAGGCTGCTCCTGGTCACCAGCCCCCAGCTGCCTGTAGTCCCACATCTTCATTGAAATAGGTGCTACAGCAGGCCGGGAAACACTGGCAATCCTTGGGATACCATAGTTGTGCAGCCCTGGATTTCAAGTAAGCATTTTCTCGTCTTTTGATCAACATCCATGTTCTCTCTTCCCTCTCTGCATCTCCTTTCAAGATCTGTTTTTATTTAACCCTGAAATGCAAGGGGAGTAATCTAGGTTAAAAGAAACCCAAACCAACAAAAAATAAAACAAAGTACCCCCTCCCTATTCCATCTTCAGACACTTTGCAGCTGCAAACCAGAGTACATTTTTTTCCATTCAAAGCCACAAACTGGCCCGAATTTGCTAAAATGCTGGGTTAGTGCACATGAAACATTCAGCATGCCTGTGAACTGCCCTGCAGCTCAAGAAATTCAGAACTGCTCTGTCTGTTTTCCCCCCGAGCCCCCCAAATTTGCTGTCATTGCTGCCAGTGGTGTTGTGAGCCCCAACATCGCCCCTTCGTGGCTGGAGCTGTCCTTCATGTGGCTGGGCCAGGGGCCCCTCCAGCTGCTGCCTTGCACACTGAAACTGAAAAGCACTGGCATGTTTACAGAAAGGGGTGGGCTCCCCCTGTCAGCCCACCCTTTCCCCTTAAATTCCAGTCTGAGCAGGTCAGACTAAACAGGCTGTGCGTCCTCCAAAACAGAGTTTGCCTACACCACCCTGCTTCCAAGCCTTAGTCCTGAGTGGCCAGGAACTGCAGCTGATCACACAACTCTGTTATGACATTTTATCAGCTTTCATTTTGATCTCTGAAAATCAAGGTTCTGCTTATGTCTGAGACTACGTTGCCTTGCAGGCAACATGGTACAGCAGCCTCGGTGCATATATGTGAGGGGCAAGAGCAGTGATAGAGGAGGGAAAAAGTGCCTGCATCACCTTTGCACCCCTTTACATCCCTGACAGGGATAAAGACCACTTACAGAGTTGCTTTATTCTGCTTTTTGCACCAGGCAAGAATATTCAGCACACAGCCACCTTCCAGCCTCAGTGTGGCCATCACCCAATCCCTACCAGAAGACTGCTGGAAGTATGGACAAGAGCCATTGTCCCCACACATCCCTACTTATGATCCCATCTTCCCTTCCTCTAACCCAGTGTCAATTACCAGGGAGCACCACCAGCCAGAGTGGTAGAAACACAGAGCACTCAATGACTTGTTCAGGATTCCATTTCTCCATTGAAAACTTTCTTCCTCCCTCCCTTCCTCACCCCCCGTATCCCCCACTCTCCCAAGCAGCTCATGGCTCTTTTATCGGAATCAGTCAGTGCAAACTGCTGGATGACACAAACCAGACGGCCAGCATCCGCTGCAGACTGGGACAAAAGATGGAAGCAAAAGATAATAATGGAGCACAGCTGGCTGATAAGCATGTTTAAATTTTGCAGAGATTAGCTGTGAGAACAGGAAGGAGTTCTTTCTCTCCCTTCTGTTTGTTTAGCTTTCTTTAATTGTTTATTTTTAGGATGAAAAACATGCCCACGCAGACTTATCAAGCAAGTTAACGCAAGGCAGAGGGAGAAATTCGTCTCATTAGAAACACGGCAGCCCCGTGAGAGGCAGAAGTAAGCAGGGCTGTCCGTTTTGCAGAGCCACGTCGGCTGCCGGAGCGGCAGCTGCCGCTGTCCCGAGCGGGGCCGGGCGGAGCGCAGCGCTCAGCGCCTGGGTCCGCCTGGCTCCCCTGGCTCCACCGCGGGGCTCGGCAGGGAGCAGGGCTGCACAGCCGCCTCCTCACCCGCCCACGGCATGCACACGGCTGAGCTGGCGGCTTTCACAGCTCCTCTCACACGGCAAAACCTTTCCCTTATTTATCTGGGCTGTCGGAGCTCTGAGCTCTAAGTACAGGCTATTCAGCAGCAAGCCTCTCCTAAAGTCTGTGAGTGCCTGTGCTAGACTTCCACAGATGTAAAAACAAGCTCTGGAAAATAAGGCTTTTTTTTTTTTTAAATGGAACCAGCAAACAAAACACATTTGAAGGAAGAGTTGCAGTTTAAGGGACAGGATGAAACGCAAATTTTCCTCATGTATTTCACACAGGTTGCCACCAGCCGCTAAACTCTCATCATAAAATAGAGTGTTTCACTGTCCTTCTTCCCCTGCCTGCCCTAAATCTGAACCTGCCTCTTCTCAGTTTCCACACATGCAAACCTGCAGCCCATTCTGTGGATCCCCACTGGTGTGAAAACTGCAGGATCACACCAGTGGTATTATTACATCTCACTTCTCCCTCCTTTCTGACTGACAGCACACACAGGAGGTCCTGCATAACACACTTGTACAAAGATTAGGCCAGAAACTCTATCCGAGCTTCCTGTTCACACCTGGTAATGCTACGAATGAAGAAAGAGGCTGCAGGGCCAGCTGTACTCAAAGTATTTCATGCCCCCCTGGAGAAGCAAAGCTGTGGTAGAGCTGGATTTCCTTCAGCTGAGTATCCCAGGGTGCTGCCAGCCATCCAGAGGTGTGGCACTCTATGTCATCACCCTTTGCTGGAACAGCTAGAGCTTGGGCAATCATCATGCTGAGTGAAAAGTTTTTGGTCTAGGTCAGTAGGACTATTCCTTCACTGGTCCCAAGAGGCTGAGAAGAGGACCAGAACAGGAGGTAGTTCTGTGATGCACCTCTCCTACCTACCTTTAAAGTAGTACCAGCATGAAATGGAGAACAAAACAGAGCCACTGAGGTCAAGCATGGTCTCTCAATTGTCATCTTCACTGAGGGAGTTTTTCTCTGTTTATCAGAATATATTAAGAGACCATTGCACTAATTTATGGACAAAGAAAGTACGGCTGATAGAAACAATGTGCTTCTTGTGTTCTAAGTGTTGTGGCTTGTTCATGTGAGCCATCCCTTTGGATGGCTACACAGGCTTGTTTGCAAGGCTGGCAGTGCAGAGGTACAGAAACCAGCTGTACTCATAAAACTTGTTACTGGTGCTGAAGCCTGACAATCCCCACGATTCAGCTGAACACCGACCTGCTGCTTCCCCCATTGCTCCCCTTATCGTTATCACTGCAAGAATTTTTGTTTCAAAACACTAATGAAAAAATATCTTTCTTTTTCTGATTAAAAAACCCACCAAACCCTCCAGAAATTAATTAACACCTCTGAAAAGCCTGTAGTTTGCTCCAGAAGTCTCTTCAACACAGCGATACGAACTTATATCAGCCCCGGAGGTGCTACAGCCTCCAGAGGGCTGTGCTGCTCAGGCTTCCCCAGCCACGTGTCTGTGTAGGAATGCTGGATGGGGAGCCCTTGGCTGTCCCAGTGGTAATGCACGGGGGGACAGTGGCTCTGGCCAATTCCAGCACTCCCCAGCAGTGCACGACTCCAGGGACACTGCCAGCTCTGCAGAAATGCAGCATGCTCTTTCTCTGCCTTTGATTGCAGAAACAAGTTGATTCACTTCAATAGATAAAGCAACTAAAGCCTCCTGGGTAATTATAATCAGGAATTAGTGTTTGCCCTGAAAAACTTCCTATCTAATTATACATATTACTCCAAAATTATTACACAACTTTTTTGGTTTTTGGTTTTTTTTTTCTGTCTGAGTTCATAAATGACAAGTCTTTTAATAATTACCTGAAGTATATATCCAAGATATAAAATGTCAAAAGGAATTTCAGGTGCTTTATAAATGCCTTATTTCTGTAAAATCATGCTTTTATGACAGCTCATGTAAGAGAGAAATGCACTGTATACATAATTTGAAGGCCTGCATGTTCCCTGTGTGTGGTTTAACATTTCTACATTTAAAAAGATAAAGATTAATCCAATTCACACACTGGTGGTTCTTGAGGGCTTTGTAGCAGTGGCTCTCCCAGAACCCAGGATATATTAATTCGCTAGCATGGACTGACCTATTTCTTTTCCTGTAGTGGAGATGGGATGGAAGGAGCACATTTGTGCCAAAGGTGAAGGATAGGCATTGATGAAGGAAAACAAAGCTTAGCTTAAAGCAAGAAAAGCATGAACATGGCTGCTGTGAGACCTGATTTGTTGCCTTCATACCATGTGTGCCTCCATATAGGAGAAACAGCAGTAGGACGGGTGATACTCTGCACCCCAGCATGTGGAAAATAAATAACCAGACTGGCCAGATAATGAGGTACAACGACAAATAATTGTATTTTTTTTTTTTTTTACTGTTTTAAATAGGTCACCTCTTTCCCTCTTTCCTCTCTGACTCTGAATTAAATTTTCCTCTGTGCTGACTGCCAAGCATGTGACTCCTCAATGCTGTAAAAAGAAAGCAGCAGCAGACCCTTGGGGTATAGAGATATTACAGCAGCCACGCAACACATTTCTGCATTCAGAAAGGCTTTAGCATTGGGTCAGGCAACAGCTACTAAGCAAGGACATATGAATTTTTTTTCGTGTTGTCAGAAGAAAGTGTGGAACTGATAAGAAACACCTGTGGAAATGCAAAGCCATCTCAGAACCCAGGGTTTGTTTAGATTTGAAAGAGATAAAATCTGAAGGCATGTATTGCAAGAGAAAATATTCTTTAACAAAATGCCTGTTTTGAAAAAAAAAAAAGGAAAGAAAGAAAGAAAGAAGTGGTATATTTCTGATAATTGGCTTTCTGTGCAAAGGAAGGTCCTTGAGGATCATAAGGCAACATTGGTGCAATATGTAAAACTGCATGAGCTGCATGGATGCTGTTCATTCATTTTTCCTCATGGAAACATTATGCCATTTACATTTTATTTGCATCTTGTAAATATTTTCTTAGAACCCCAGCAGGACACTGGAAAGCATAAAAGTGCACATTACCAGCTGAACATATGTAACCAGAGTTTTCTCTTTGCTTGCAGCTCAGTCTGTTACATGTCCTCTGATTTAAAGCCCTGTAACACACTTACCACATAGGAATTCTGTTTAGCTACATTTAACATTTTTGAGGGAAGGTTTGTCAGATCATTTGTTTTACTTAATGCATATGTATTTTCATGCCTTTGTCCTGCTTGATGTGAAATAGGCATGTTTTAAATCTCTTTTCACAATGCAAAAAAATGCAGAATTTAAATACCTAGAAATGTGCAGTACAATGTGGATTTAATGAAAACATTGCCACAATTCTATGCTTATGTTGTGGCATTAAATCAGTCAGAAGACAGAGGCAAACTGCCAGCGTGTGCAATGCCCAGAGGAGGCGGCAGTTCCAGTAATAATTTTAGAGACTGTAAAGTGACTCCAAAATGGAAATATCAGCAGCAGCTCTAGGAGGGCTCAGCTGCACAAGAGGCACAAGCGCATGCCCAGTTTTAAACACACAAGTAGCTCCAAAATCAATGAGACCACCCACAGGTTTACAATCCTTTGAAGAACTGAGCCCTTAATTGCTTAGTAACTGCTGCAAAAAAGACGTCAAGTTTCCTTTGTTTTGCTTATTATTGAAAAGAGCTTTGCCAACATGAAGCAGTGGAGGAGCCCAACCCAAAGCAAATGGATAAAGTGAGGAGCCAAAACAGCCTTGCACAAGGGTTGCTTTTTGCTACAATTCTCCTGTTTCAGCTCAGGATGAGTTGCTCTTCCTGCTGTGGTCCACACTCAGCCACACTTCAGGCGTAACCACCAAACTACAGTTGCTTCCACCTTTGGATGCTAAGCAATTGACAAGTCCAGAAGGTTTGGCAATAATTTTCTTTATACACAAAGTCCTACTCAACAACTCTCTGTTAGAAAAGAATTTTATTTCTGCAGCAAATCTTTTTAAGACCTACTTGGGATGCCAAGCTTCTTTGTCAGCCAGGGCATTTCTACAGCTTCCCAAACTCTGTGACAAGTGAGGCACACGAACTTTAACGAGCTGATCCTTTTGCAATGTACGAGGCAGGGAAGTGTTAATATCTCTGCTCTACAGAGACAACTGATCTGCAAGGGGTCAGAAACCTCAGCTGCAGAAAACAGGAAAGCTAAGCTGACTTTATTGGAGCTGTGCTGATTTATACCAGCTGAACATATGGCCTCAGAAGATTAAGTAGTCTGTGTGAGAAATCTGTGGCACATCTGGGACACTCCAGGGCCTGAGTCACAAGATCGTCCTTCCTGCCCATAACAATTGCAAACATGCCTCTACTATGCAGGAGTCTCTGCAAACTTTTTTGTTAACCTCCTGGCAAAGCAATAATGAAATTGTTTGAATGACTGAGCCCAGGGAAATTTGGGGTTAGCTTATGCTGTTAACAAAACCACTTTCTCTGATTACTTTGTGCATTGCACCATTTTATACAGGTAAGCCAAAACTATACAAAATATTGGATTATTGTACCTGCAGTCATACTCTGAACAGAGACACAGCAGAAGGAATTTGCAGTCCAACATGGAGGGAGAGTCTGTCAAAATCTCACAAAATAGGATCTGGTTTTCCTTTTTGCCTCAATCCTGTGCCATACTGGATATGAGTAGCTGGGGACCAACATGTCACTGCAGAGATGTCTCCCTGTCTATGCTTTTTTTACCATCAAGGGATTTATGTCAGAGTAATGGCATACACGTATTTCCCTCAGTATCCTTTGCCCAGGCAATTGGGAATTTCTAGAAATACAAAAGATCTAAATAAAATCATATATATGCTTTAACAGGCTACTAAAGCATGATCATTTTGTAAGTGGCAGAGCTATTTTAGACACAGCAATATTTGGTTAACTGTTGCTCCAGGACAGGGAAAAAAAAAAAAAAAAAGAAAACAAAGAAGTTAAAATCTTATCCAAAGAGGTTATAAAAAGAATAAAAATAATTGGACCAAAGCCTGCACAGTTTGGGTGGGAGGGTGGGGGGGGAAGTAAAGCTGCTCACCTGCAGGTTCTGATTATGTTTGATGTGATACTCCAGGCTTGGGTTCAAAGTGATACAATATAAACTATATTCACAACAGTCATGTTACAGTGCTAATTTTAGCTAATGGTACTGGTGAGAAAGGTAATGGCACCCCTTGGTCAAAAGAAACAGAACAATACAAGGAAAACTCATTTAGAACTTGATTTATTACCACAATAATTAGTAAAAGGTTTCATGTTGAGGAGATCAGTATTGCAAATGACATGAATAAGCCATTGAATAAGCAATGTTGCATAGCATTTGTAATTATCAAGGGGAAAACTAGAATTTAACTATATTTAAACAAAGACAAAAAAAAGGGGGGAAAAAAGAGAGAAGAAAAATAAAGAAAAAACAAACACATACACACCCTAGTCTTGAAAATTAATGAAAAATACAATCAAATTACTCCAGAAGTTAAGAAACACAAAACCACTTCACTAGTTTTCAGAATAATATGACACACAGCAAAACTTTTAGAGGGTTAATAACATTCTGTGAGCTATATTTATCCTGACCTTACAAGTATTTACTTTAGAAGGGTTTATTTCTTCACAGACTTTGTTAAGCTACCTGATGAAAAGAGGAAAACATTGTGGCCCTCAATAAGGAAAAAAAATGGAGAAAAGTTTGTTTAGCATCCATTTTCTGCCTGTTATTCAACAATGAAGCAACATCTGTAAGCAGTTTCTCCAGTGCTGTGTGTAACCCAGCACCACCACCTGCTGTTTGGGAAGGAAGACTCGATTCCCCTTGTCTTGCACATTAAATCTCCAGCACCATGCAGCCAAAGAGAAAGCATTCCTTTAAACATTTGAAGATGAGAAGAAGGACAAAAAACAACACAAAAAAAAGAAAGCAAACTCCCACCACCCACAGCAGTGTGTGGGAGAGGCAGCTCTGCCCATTTAAACCACATGGCCATCTTTCCTCAGAAATGGGGTGAAGAGGCTTAGCTGGTCACGACTGCCATAATATCCATCTCTTCTGCTCTCTTGGCAAGGGCTACCCACAAAATCTTTATAGACTCTGGCACTGCATATGACTTGCCTCAAGTGTGCTGCCTGTCTTCCCCAGATCCTGAAGCTTATTGGAAAAATAGGTTCTGTTGGCTGCATTTTTGCTCTTCTGGCTATGGGGGGCTGCTGAAATTTCCTTGCATGATGCTTTCTTGGCAATGGTCAACTGAATACAGGCCTGCCAGGTTTATACATAGGGAAAACAGTAAGGTCCAAAGCTTTTCCTTCAAAAAGCTTAGTGAGAAAGTCTCTCATTCCTTCCAATGGGTATGATGGAAAAGTGAGCCTGTGTCATTTCCTTTTAATTAGTAGTGGGCCAAAAAGAAAGAAAAATGTCTCTAAGGGTACCATAAGAAAGCCAAAAGAAGATAGTCAATACCAATCTGCTGCCTGTATCCAAAACTGCAGTTAAAAGCTGTGCCAGCTACACCTGAGAATTTGACCAGAATTTGACTGCACACTGCAGGAATAACTGAGTTACAACTGATGGGAGCAACTGTGGGGGAGCCAAGCTCCATTCACACTGCTAAATCACAGCCCAAAGTCTGCTTGGTTTTTTTCCTTTTTTTTCCACCAGCTTTCACTTTAGACAGATTGGCCTATCTGCATATCTAATTCTTCCCAGGAACAGCACTCTGTCCTATATCTTGTGCAGACATGAACAAAGTGTGTTCTAAAGGGCATGTCACTGATTAATGGCAAACAGTGCAATTCCTAAAAGATAGTGAAGTATCCCCCAGCTGCTCATCAGAACTGCCATGATCTGTGATGTTAAGCATATGCATTTCTATGCTACAAAACTCATAAAGCTCCAGGGTCTGGTTGTAGTGTTCAAAATTCTCATTTGTCCCAAAGAGGAAAGGGGTTAGGTGGATGAGGGATGTGTGTGTACAGTCTTTTTGTTGGGCTTTTGTTGCTCTTGCCTCATCCCTAAACAATTCATTCATGCTTTAAGGTTCCTCTTTCTGCATTGTCTGTTTCCATTCAGCTCTTAAGCTGAGGTGATGAGGTTTTAGTTTATTTGGATGCCCAGTACACACCTGGGAGTTGTAAAACTAAGCTTATTATCCAGTTGATGCAGGTTTCATTTTTGCCTTCTCCTGGTCTGGAATCCCTGAGCTGTTGCATGAAGCACAGTGCAGCCTGATCACCTCAAAACATGCAGACCTTGGAGGTTTCAGTTTGCAATTTCTGCCACCACTTATTTCCCTGCTTGCTTAAACCATTAAAAGAGCTCATAGTAATTTTAAAACTAGAGGGGGCTTTGTGCTATTAGCATTTTTATTTTGTTTGTTTGATTGGTCAATTGATTGATTGATTTAGCAGGGGTTTTTTTTATACAAAATGGAAGAAATATATCTTTTGCATCAACAGAGCTGAAGGTACTTGAACTTGGATCTGGACCAAGTGGTTGGTACTAGTGCTAGGGGAGCAGGCACACAGGACACTGACTGCCCCACCACTGCAGAGTTGGCCAGATACCTAGAAAAGGCAGAGAAGCAAATATGAGACACATGGGTTGGAGTCCTATTTTCAGCCTTTTTTCTGTGCCTGTCTATACAGCAGGGATGCACTGTGAATGTAGTCTGCCACAGCAGACAGGGAAGGCTTTATATCCATTAGATAGCTGAGATAGGGATCAAAAAAGGACTACTTCCCTCAAACACTGATTCACAAACACCTGAGCCAATGTCCACCTTCACTAACTCCAGGGACTTCTAGAAAGTGATCAGATTTTAAGTACTAACCTGCTTCTTTTGTCTGAAAAAGAGCTGAAGGGAATTGCTTTTAAATGTAGATGTCCCTGCCTGTGCTTCTGTTCAAGTGCCCTGGGGCTGAAGGCTACATCACTATTGGCATCTCAAATGATTACATAAAGATCAGAGAGAGAACACATTGATGTTGAAACTGTCACATGTGTAAAATGAGTATGAAAATAAACACCTAAATATACATCTGAATTTTAGTAAGAGCTAAATGAATGCATCAGAATTGTCCTTATCCTAGCAGTGGATTTTTGTAGTGGAAAAGCTGCAACCTAACTTAGAAAATATAGATGACTAAAAACTCTGATGGACCCCTGAAATGACTGTACTTATTAGTGACTTTTAATCTGGATGTGCTGGGAATTTCCCTTCTGACATATTTAAGATTTCTTAAAAAACAGGTAATCTTTTAACTTCAAATATGCAAACTCTCAATTGCATAACGTGGACCATAAACATAGCAGAGTTCTTACTTCACTGAGCAATTAAAAGATTAAGGTGTTTTCAGTTTGGTTACCTCAAGGAGACTCTGAGTATAGAGATTTTTAAAACATTATTCCTAAATATTCTGAAATAAATCTGGTGTTCTACCCTTTTGCCTGCGATTAACTATATTTATTCAAACTACTTATTATTGAATCAGCAGAGGTCAAAAGCTAAGACCTATCCATCCTTTCCACCTAGAGCAAATTCCTCTCTGATGTCTCTATGTTATCTCCATCTCCTTCTCAATATATTTTTGATAATAGTGGACTTCCTGAGAGCCTTGCAGGCATCTAAGTGCAAATACACTGTCCAGGTTTGTCTGGTTTTTCACGAATCATTCACGAGGAAGATGTCTCTCAACATTATGACTGCCAGAGAGAAAGTCTGATGGTATAGAGTGAAAAAAAGATTTTAAGAGGAAAAAAGATTATAATGTGATCAGAAGTTGGTGATTAATTTCTGATGACTTGTTATGACTTAAATCTAAGGGAAACAGACCTTACAGGCCCTTAAATCTTCAATAGATCAATCTAGGATTTTCTATTTTCAGAAGTGACTCTTGCCTCATTAAATCCTTCTCCTTTTGTCAAGCCTGAGCTCTTTCAGAGATAAGTGCAAATTCTGAGGTACTCCAGTGAGCAAATACCCTGCCAAGTTCAAGTTTTCCAGTTTAATCATGTTACCAAAAGCTGCTTTCTTAATGCCCTTCCCAGTAATTTGATTGTGACTGAGATCAAGCTTTTCTAGCTCTGACAGCTCACTGAAGACATCAGTAGGAATTACCAATATTTTACTGGATGCTAAATATAAGTCCTTAAGGGCAAGGGGGAGAATAGAGGGCATGAATGCTCCTCAATTGACTGAAGTTCACCACGAGTCAAACTGCACTCTGGGGAAGGGTTGGTGGCTTACCCTGCTGCTGGGGAGCTCAGTGCTGCCTGACTCCTGCGCTGGGTCAAAGCCCCACTCGCGACAGTTCAGGTGCCCCAGCTCTACCGGGACACATCTGCTGGGCTGCTCCTGAGGTTGTTGCCAACCTCCTGAAGACACGAGCATTTCAGGCCTTCGTAGGCTGCTTTCATAGCTCCATCCCTTAGTAGTTTGTTCTTCAGAATCGAGAAATCTATACATATAATCTACAAATATACCTTCAGAAGACTCACCTGTATGAAATTTATCCTGTTATTCTAAAGTCATAAACATCTAATATGAAAGGGAATTCCTCCAGCATCACCTGACAGCCTTTTTATTGAGAACTAAACCACTCTGAAAATGAGAACAGTGTAACTACCACTGCTTTCAGTCAAAGGAGTTTAAAAGCACTTTGTGTATAAATTCCTTTCTAATATCCTATATTAGTTATATTCACATAATAACAGCTGTAATAGATATATTATAATTTACTTCTCTGTATCTGTATTTGAATATAATATTGTTAGTGTTTACAGTTATAGCATAGTCCTCTGTCCTCAATATCTTTTATAAACTGTTCTCTAAGATTGCATAATTTTTTTTAGTCTTGAGCTCCTTCTTATATTTGAGTGTCTGTGATGTGTGTGCTCTGACACCAGTATCTCTCCCTGATGGTTTTTTTGAGCATCTGTTTTCCACATTTTCCCAATTTTTTACAAGAAAGGGTAAAATAATAACCCATGCTTCAATGTATGCTGATACACAATTTTCTCGTTTGGTAATCCCATGTATGTGATGAATAACCACAAAGGAACTTTATATTAATGTGCCTCTAATTATTTATATCCTATGACTGAGTCATTATTTACCTATGGCTTTCCAGCATACATCATCATACATAGGTACATACCTTATGATAATTATTTTTGAACAGCTTACTCTCCAAATATAACTAAACAACTTCAGCTGGAGGGCTCAACTGCCAGAGCAGACATACTGGAGGGCAAGAGTCATCCTCAAGACAGGCTGTTGATCTGATCATCTCATCTTCCACATCCTTATAGCACTATCTCTTTTTAAAAAAATATTATTGCTCTGCCCTTCACATACTCTGCTAGCTTTCTGCTTGTTTATCAGCTTCTTATTTTTACTTTTTGTTGTTTTGAGAGCTTTAATAGACATAGAGCCCTTTATTTTGCATGTTTTGTTAATTTTTCCTTTTTCTAGGAGGAAATATACTAGGATGAATATTAGTGATCCTTCTCCTGACACTTTCTGGACAGACACTCTGGCCTGAGACAACATACACCCTTGTTTGATCTGTGACTTCTGCCTCTGCCTGTCCCTGGAGATGCTGGGAAAGGGCTGTCCCTGGATGTCAGTGGTGATGCTTCCACCCAAGACACTGGCCTTGATCTCTGCAGGGGATGCCTCTGAGGTGCAGCAGCAACCAAAAGATCACTCATCTATGCACAGGCTTTGCCCTTCTGCTCTTTTACAGCTGCTGGCTCAACTGTGAATTTCAGGACTGAGTTAGTGTTTATATGTTTCCAAGACAAAGCTGCATTTTTATACTTCTTGTTGAACTTATGTGCCAATTTGAATGTTTTCACTGCAATTTCTTCCTGTTTTCAGGGTTTTCCTTGTTCTTCATGCATTAATTTCTGTTAAGATAAAGACACAAAGACTTCTGGAGAGAAAGACATGCATACATAAAATCATAAACTACATACATACATAAACTAGTCTATTAGCATAAAAGTCTATTGATAAAATTTTTAAATTACATAAATTCAGAAAACTTTGATTGATACTCTTGTTTCTTTTCTGATTTATAACAACCCTGGGGGCCTGGATCTTCTGGTGAAAGAATATGTAATTTCTTCTTCCATTATAAATGCTTAAGGATATTGGAGCTATAAAATACATCTGTTGCACTTCAATGTGGGTCTGAATAACATTACTCTTTAAAATGTTATATTTAACTTGCCTCTCAGCATACTATAAAGTAATTTCAGTGCCCTTAAGTACAAGGCACATGTGACTTCTTGTGTCATACAGGGAATGCATATTGCTAGGAGAGGTTTAGAATTACCAAAACCTTGTGAGATCAAAATAGTAAATACATATCTGTTGGAACTGTGCTTTTTAAATAATGAATTTTTGTCTGTCTACTCTAAGAAAGTAGAAAGAATGGAATATTTATGACAGCTAGTTATTTACGTCCCTATAATTATAATAAATTAATTTCTGAAATTATTATATTCTTTTCTCTTTGTCTAACTATTCATCCATTTTCCAATAGACAGTACACTAAACCAGCAAGTTTCTCTCAAGAGTTAATTCTGTTTTATCTCCTGATACTTCTGAAAATACTCTCATCCCAGGTATTCAGAATATCCAAGCTTGCTTAAAACTCAGTCATTTGTGCAGCTGAGAGGAAGAGTACTGATTTAACCATAATGCTTATCATCCCCATTGACTCAAGGAAAATACCTATCCTTTGCTGAAATGGATATTAAAAAGAAAAAAAAAAAAAAAAGGGAAGAGTTGAAATAGCTAACAATTAAATAAAATTTTAAAAAAAGAAACATTCCTTGCAACATTCCTTTGGTTGTATTCTTACTTAAATCCTGTGAGTATAATCTCCTACAGCTTGTCATTTGGACACAGAGGTCACCTGCACGCCCTGTGAGGTCTCTGTTTGCACAGCCCACTGCCCCACAGGCAGCAGTAAAGGACACCCTGCGGCCTCCAGTGCCTTGGGCCACCTTTCCCAAATGCAGTGTTTGCCTGGAAATGTCTCATCTTAATATTGACTTGGAAGATATTTAAAAGTGAGCTCAAGAAGGATTAGATACTTCATAAGGGGGCATGATGCCACCAGCTTTGTAAGGGATATATTTGACAGTCACTTGATTCCCTGCAAGGCTCATTATTACTTCATTATTGTAGTCTTGAGGAGAATTTGACAGGAATGTATCTCGAACACAATATCTTACCTTCCCCTGCCAGCTTTTGTCCAGCACAAGACCCCTTGGTACCTGCCCTGCATAGAGCTTGCTGCTGTAACCACAGGCAGTACTCCAAAGCCCCTTCCTAATTAATGTCTCATTTTTCTCTCCTTATGTAAGTTTAACTTTCTTTAGCATGCTCAGCTTCTTCCCATGCCACAGGTCTCCTCTCTCCTTTTACTCAATGCTACTCCAGTAGAATTTTTGCAGCTCTCCGTTCTCCTGCCTAACTTTGTTTCACCTTTTGCTGAGCACAAGGTACAAGATGTGCTGGCAAAAGGAAATTTTGATTGTACTGGGATCCTGGAAGCCTCCTCCCCTGGTGGGAGCCCTGTCAGAGTTTCTTTGCCTCATCCAGCTGCTGATATTTTTATGAAAATTTAAGAATTCGGAATGTAGTTCTCTATCAAATTTGAATGAATTTCGGCAATGGAATTAGGACATGTATGTGGCTATGACAGTGTAACCTTAGTTTGTTTTCTTCTCTAAACAGGGTGAAAGTAGGATGAAAATAACTTTAAAATAGTATGTGTTAATATTAGTTTATGTAGTGCACCATAGCAGAAGTTTTCATTCTTTTAGAAATATTTGAATTTTCCAAGGCAAGACCTCAAAAATGAGATTAAAGTAAAACTTTGGATGGCTATAGCAAGTCACATATATTTAATCTATAATTAAAGGAGAAAATTAAATTCCTTTAATGAAATTATGTATCACATAAAAAAAAAAAAAATCAGACCACGGGATTTCCACCTAAATGCAAAAGTAACTGCAAAACTTCAAATTTCCCTATAATAGCTTTATTTTGCAAACTCTCTCCCTTAAATACAACAAAGTTAGGCTTTCCCACTTAACTAAAAGTTATATTGCTTCTAAGGAAAAAAACTACTATTAAAATAACATAATATGAACTCTCCACATGCATAATTTTCAATGAATAAATGTTAATATTCTCATTTACAAGTATGACAAAGGGTTATTTTGTTAACAAGTATGAAAATCAGATGGATTTTCACTGACGGTTTTCATTATTTTTTAAGATACATATTTCTGGCTGTACAGTAACTGCCTAATGATTATGTGAAATAGATTTCCTACCACTACATTATTGTATATACTGATGGTTTTGCAGTGAAATCAGAGGCTGGGGAGTCATCTCTGGCTGCTTTGTGAAACTCTAAAACTAAAGAATGTTTTAGATTCCAACTGCTAACCCAGCATTGCCACGTCCACAACTAAACCTTGTCCTAAAGCACCACATCCAAACATCTTTCAAATACCTCCAGGGATGGTGCCTCAACCATCTCTCCAGGCAGCCTTTTCCAGTGCTTCACAGCCCTTTGGGAGAAGAATTTTCTCTTAATATGTAATCTAAACCTTGCCTGGTTCAACTTGAATGCTCTGCTCCTCATTCCTGCAGCAATAACACCACAAATACATATACAAATACAAATATAGGCAGTACCTCAGACACAGAGGTACCAGTGGGGTTGGGTACAGGTGACAAAGCCAAACCAGGGGTCAAAGGCACCTGATTTCTTTACTGCTAAACCAGAGATATAACCACCATCATGCTTGCCATTTCTGCATCTTAATTCTTTAGTTTCAAACTGTTCTGGGATCCCTGACCTGAAGGTCTGTACTAGTGCTTTGATTTCTGAACCATCTCTGCACAGACTATCATTGAATTAAATAAACAAAAAATAAAGAACAAAGTCTTTATCCATCACATATCTCCACTAAATGCCCCCCTCAACATTTTATTTATTGACTGAAATATTTAAAAAACAATTATATGACTACCTTAACAGTTTTGGATTTAGAGAGGTAAGATTAAAATCCAGCAATCATTTTCCTCTTGAATGCTTGAAATAGGAAGGATTGCTTCAAGGCTTAACATTACAATTATTCCACTGCGAATTATTTTTATAATTATTTCCACTCCAACTATGTGCTGACATTTACATATTATGTTATAGGTTTCAGCATGTTCCCAGCTCTGACTGTGTTTTGCACTGTAGGCTAAATTCTTGTGTTATTAGTGGTGTTATTTTTCTAACGTGTCCCTCTGAACTGTCCACATGGAAAACATTCTGACCTGATGATATGCTTTGTTAGGATTACAACTGGGTCAATTAATAATGGTCAGTGATCAGAAGCACCTCTCGGCTAGGTTACATAGTTTAATATGACAGCGTAATTCTTTTGTCTTCTTTGACAAATCACCTGTCCCTAGAATGACACAGATCATAATATAAAAAAGTCTAGAGGAAATAAATACTTGTTTTTATAACGTATCATTAAATAAACACACTTCAATCCCATGTAAATCTTCTCTATTATCTCACATACTAGAACAACATTAAAGTTTACTGAAGTCCCAGATGTGAAAAAGAAAGTGGAATGGTTCCCTGCTGGCCTGTTAAATCCCACTTAGTATTCCCCTGTGGCCACAATAGGATACAACTGTGTGATGGTATGGTGGCATTTTCCTGCAGGGCTCTGTGAAAGGCAGAGACCCCTGAAGGATGGGTTGCACACATGGCACCTGTTTTTTGGTTTTCCTCAGAGGAGTTTCTGACAAGGCACACATTCTTATGCCACCTTCTCTACAGAAGTATCTTTCAATCTGGAACAGGAACAAATTTGGAAGCCTCCACAGGGCCTCACATTATACACATTTGAAGTCAAACAAGGCCTTGCACCATCAGGGTACTTCAGAAATCTAACTTCCACTCCAGTAGAACCTCAGGAGCTTAAACTTAAATATTATTTAGCATAAAACTCTTCTCTTCAAGTCCTGATGTCTTTCTCTGAGAGGAGTAAAATTTTAACCTTTGTTGTTGAGCCATTGAGTTTCATAAAAATGAGGTAATATTGCTGGGGTTGGGGTGGTGGGTGGGAATGTTAGGTCTGCTGTGTGCAGCAAAACTACTACAGAAATGTTATGTCCAGCTCTCATAAATAAAGATGGAATTGTGAAAGACAAGAAATGTCCATAGGGATTCATGAGAATGACTGAAAGACTTGAGCTTCTTTATTTCTAGGGGCAGACTCCAAAGGATCAGTCTGGTGACAAATACTTTGTTGACACAATCACAAATAAGTCACAGACATGGAGGTAAAAAAGTAATTAAAAACCCTCAAACATTTTTTCTGTACCTTGAGTCCTGTGTCCAGTTCTGAGCCCCTTGTTACAAGAAGGACATCGAAGTTCTGGAGTGTATCCAGAGAAGGGCAACAAAGTTGGGGAAGACAACCAGCAACAGGACAAGAGGAAGTGGCCTCAAGCTGCACCAGGGGAGGTTCAGCTTGGACATCAGGAAGAATTTCTTCACAGAAATGTTGGTTAAGCATTGGAACAGACTGCCCAGAGAGGAGGTGGAGTCACCATCTCTGGAAGTGTTCAAGAAATGACATGGTAGGGCACTTAGTGCTATGGCTTAGTTTATAAGGTGGTATTTGGACAAAGTTGGACTCGATGATCTTGGATATCCTTTGCAACCTTAATGATTCTATGACTCGGATTCTATGATTTTATTTTCCCATTTATGACAAGAGTTCAGCCAAGACTAAGTAGCTGAAAGTAGCTGCAAGTTGCAACCAAGGAAGCTTTGAGGAAAAATGCAATACCCATTGTTGTCAGAAGTTAATTAATTATTACAACACTTTTTCAGCTGTTGCAGCTCATTCTACAGTAAGTGTCTTATTGTTCTTAGATGTTTTCCTAAAAGGTATAATATACATCATACAGGATTTAATATGGAAGTCCCGTTGCTCATAGAATAGAGCAGTTCAGGGAAGATGTTCATAATGTTTCTGTCCTTAGAAACTTGATTGATTAATCCTGGACTACAAAGTTCCTTGGAAACAATGACTCATTGGTAGAGACAAGAGTCATTCCATATAAACTACATCTCATCTGTTCTATTTTACTGACACTGGAATATCACCATGTCCATTTTCAATAGATTTTAAGTTATGTTTCTCCATTTTTATCAATGATGGTACTCATTTTCACTAAAGTCTAATGTATTTAGCCTTTTTATAAAAGGCTTTTTATGTTTAAGGTGATATTCGTCTTCAGAGATATTGAAATTTAAGTCTGGATGTGTAAACACCTGCATGTGACCTGGAATTATCCTAAACTTTCCTAAATTATCCTAAGCTCTCCATCTTAAACTCTATTTCCAGGAAAGTGGGACTTTGCTTTATGTTCCAAGCTTTCCCCATGCATATTTTACAAAAAATGAGTGAAAATGACCCAAGCTGAAAACATCAATACAGAGATCAAACAACTGGCTGATGGTTCTAGGGTGAAGTTTTGACTGTCTGGTGTCTTCACTACTGTTGATCACACATCTGGATTAAGCAATATCACTTTCCTCTGGTACCTAAAAGCTGCTGACTTAAAAGTAGAGGCAGAGCTGCACAGAAAGTCTTGAGTCACTACTGAAGGCAGAAGGTGTAAAAAATCACCTAGGAAAGGAAAGGAAAGGAAGTTGGGGTAACTAGTGCTGTCAGAACTTTTGCTCAGCTTTGCAGGGGTTCTTCTACAGGCTACAAATTGAGGAAGGACAAAGAGGAGCGCAGGGGCTCACAACCACCAATCACTACATCTTCATCTTGACACAGGATCTCTCAGGGATTTTTTAACAGAATATCTCCCCAAAAGTAAATGAGCAACTTCAGTACATTTACATGGATTGAACTACATTGCTGAAAAGAAACTCACAGCACTCCTTTTGTCTGGAGAATTGTGTTTCCAAGGAGACAAGTAGGATGCTAGACATGGGTTTTCTGCTGATTTTCCTTGAAACTTAATTTTTGGCTCAGATCAAAATTCAGTTGAATGAATAAGAGATTAGTCAGTATGTGTAGTTTGGTGTTGAAATTTCCAGAACATTCCTTCTAAAAGCAGTCCTTAAGAATTTTGTTTATTTGGATAAAGTGCTAAGGTAGATCATATCCTCACATTTTAAGTCAAACACCTAGGGCTTGCTAGTTGAAAAGAAAGTTGGAAAAATAGTGTGAGCTAAAACTTCTTACTTGATCAGTTTTCCTTCTGTCAAGCACCTGTTGCCTCCAAAATCTGAGTAATTTTCCCTGAATATTTAAAATATAGCTATATTACTGCACAGCACATGATCAGACTCAGAAGGGGAGCAGTACCAGATGTACCCTGGCAGTCACTTGTGATACCTAACACAAATTTAGCTGGTATCACTGCTGGTACCTGTGTCAGGTCACTGAAGAGGTGTGAGAAGTTGTGAGTGGTTACAAATGATTCTGCCTCATCTGACCACCAAAACACTCAAAGCATATCTTCTTGCCAAGCTATTACTGTTTCCAATTCCCATCTCACAACTTCCTGTTGTCTTACCATCTGGAAACACAGTTGAGGTACTGATGTTTGTGATGCTGCTTCTCTAGTGAAAGCAAGCCAAAGATGGACCCGTGAGCCAGAAAATGTCCTACTCCAAAGCACTGGGTTATTGAGTAAAACTAATTCTTCAGCCCATTTATCAGCTAGGGAAATTATGTCCATGTTCCCAGACTTAATCCAAGTGCCAATAGAGACACAGTGAAAAGCAAAGCTTAGTGTTCAAAAGTTGTTGCAGAGTTTCCACCTTGGCTGCCAGTGAGATAGTACTGCACTGTAACTGGAGAGTGCTGCCAGATTGTCTGAGTTGTGAAAAAATTTCAAGTTTCCAAAAAGGACATGCCTTTCCTATTACTTGGGGAAACTTTCAAGCACAGCTATACACCTTCTTTAGGTTACACCAAAGTTTGAAGAAGCATAAAGATTATTTTCTCTGAGGTAAGGGGCAATACACTTCCCACATTTCTTTTTATGAACTTTGCCAGAGTCACAGTAAGAAGTTCTATTTTCATCAATGTTTTTTTAATCCTTCCAGGCTATTTCCCCATGGAAAGGAATGCTAACAAACCCCATGCTGTCCATCCTCTTCCACATCTCTGAATTTTAATGCTGTCTTCCAAATGCACTAGATTTGGACGGGTTTTGCTGCTCATCTTATTTAAACCTCTCCACTTACAAAACCTCCCTCTTTTATTTTTCTTCTTTGCTATTGACAACTGCACCCCTTCCTCCTTCTCAGACTCTCACATTTCCTGTAATCTTTGATCCTGCCTGCGCCAGCCTCTGTGCTATATGAAAGTCCTGGAAAAAAAAAATTCTTCAGACACTGTTAAGGTTTCAGTTTGCTGTGTTGTGCTCTTCATTGACACCCTAATAAATAATAAATATAATAAATATAATAAATAAATAATAAATTGCTTATGTTTAGACAACTCTGGCTTTCTATATTGTAAATTTGTCCAGCCTAATTTTGACTGTATGGATGCCAGTGCCCTTCAAATAGCTGAAGCATTCAATCTCAGACTCTCAAACTGGGCAAGTTACCCTCCCCACTGACTTAGTGTTCAATTCAGTGCTTCACCTTCATGATGCTCCATGCAATAAGTTTCAATTTCTTAAACTTGAGGGTCAGCAGAGTGCAGTTCAGCTGCAGAGTTCCTGACTGATTCATTCAGTCCTCATGCTAGCTCCAAAACGTCTCTTAGTTTCTTATCATACTTTTTTACCCTGTTTTCAGGATGTGTTTAAAGCTCACAGTAAAATCATGCCTTACTGTTTAGTTACAACACCCAGACTTCTTTTTTCTGGCCCTCGGAAGGGATCTCTCTGACAGATGCAAGCCTTCTGCTTTTGCACATCATGAATAGTCTCAGATTACAGAGACAGGATTTAAGACCAATGCTGGGATATAAATCCAAGTCTGCCAGCCTAGAGACTCCAAAACCTTAGTGAGATTTTCTAGCTGAAGTCATCAACACTCAGACCCAGCTCCCCCACTGATCAGTCCTTGGAGAATAGATTCTTGGCCTCTTCTTGCTCACTTTCCACTCAGCACTGACTACATCATCCTTGTGGGTCACTCAGGAAAATGAAAATAAATATAGTCCATGGCAACCCCTCCTATATCATTCTGCGTCTGCTTTCTGCATTGCAAATGGTATGTTATGTGGCTTTCTTGCCACAGCTGTTTTTTCCAGATCAGAATGTTTTATCACTGCACCTATTCTCTCTCATTAGACTAAAGTTTGCATCCAAATGATAAATCTCATAAATTTTTTTCTGGATTTAGCCCTCCTCAAGAGCCAACTAAGGAGAAATGTACTGCTGACAGAAAGGCAGAGACCCTCCAGTGCAACTATGCAGGGACATTCGAGCAGAAGACCACCTGTATTCCACTTTTTGTTACTCACTCCCTATTTTTGAGCCAAAGGCTTGTGCAATCATGCACATCTGTGCAAATATAGCATGCAAAGAGCCCTTGGTTGTCAGTGTCAGCTCTGTCTCTCCTCTTTGTGGTTTTGGCTGCAATAATGTTTGATGATGGGCAGTCAGCTTTGGATAGAAGAGCTATGTCAGACAACCTTGCATGGAAAGTGTATGCTGTCCATGGGCTTTGAACCAGACAGCTGGACACAGGACTGATTTTGCTTTCAGTTCCAAATCTAAAATAGTTTTAGAGGTTACATCAGTCACTACAACTAATTTTTCTCAAGTGGGAAGAAGCCACTGACATGGTGGAGGAAAAATAAAACAGAGGATGACTCAATGCTATTATGAAAAAGTACAGAAATGTATCTAAAAACTAGATTATTTTATCTGTTTCTCTTCTGGTACCCATGCATGTGTATGCAGTAGGGCATGATGGGGAGTGGTGGACAGGGCAAGAATGTCAACATTCATGAATGAGTCTCCTGGGAGGTACCTGTAGAAAGTCAGCATTTTTCCCATTCAGAAAGTCCTTGAAAATTAGAGCATGGGAAGGGTGACTGATGGCATAAATTATGCAGAAGTATATTCTTAAAGATGCCTGCGCTGGTAATTGTGAGGGTAGACTGGCCTCAAGATCACTTTGTTTCCTGGGGACTGGAAGTCTTGTTTCTTCCTTTTATAGAAAAAGCTATATTCTGGAGGTCCAGGGATATTTCTGGCATGTTTATGGAGAAAAGGATTATCCCTAGGACCCCTGCAGAACTATGACAGGTGACTCATAAACCACCAGTCTCCAAGCTGCAACTGAAGGTATTGTTCTGTTAAGCTGACCAAAAGTGAGTGCTGTGTGAGATAAAGAGATTGACACAAGTTCATACTACCATTCCATTGAAATGATTCAAATGACTCCTCTTCGTTCTTGAAGGCCTTAGTGGTTTCTCTCCATGCTATTCATCATACTAATTTTATCAGATGTGATATCCTTCCATTGCTGTCAGTCAGCCATAAATTTTAAAGCAAACATTTTCCGTTTTCTCTGATCTGATCCTTAACCTTGGGAAAAGCTTACAGTAATCATGTATAAATGAACATCATTTTCCTTTCCTTTCTTCCTAAAAGCCTATTACATCTGCTTGGCTTGCTGTGTGCTGAGGCCACTATATATCACGTTAACAGGTAAGGTCTTCCTATTGCTCTTCTACAGATCTGTTTATATGTTTTCCTTGACTAAAAATGCCTTTTTCTTTTAGTTGTATGCTGTGCTTAATTTTGTGGACACCTGATCATTCACAAAACATAGAAACACAAACAAATTTTAAAGAAATGGGTGAGTGTGCATATGTGAGAGAGGTGGAGCACATTCCCCCACATTTCTTGAGTGTAAAGAAGTAAAATCCAACAATAATGCAAAATATGGTATTTAAAATACAGTTTCGTTTTGGTTTTATCTGTCAGATAAAGAAACAGTCTGGAGTTCAAACTTGTTCCATTTGCCCAGTGTCCATCAATGTTTTGCCAACAACAGAATGGAAGAGAAAAGATTTATTTTTTTCCTTTTTTGCTTTCCAACAAGAACATAGAAATTTAACTTAGTTTCTTCCCAAGAAGGTAGCTCATTAAGCTTCCTGTCAGGAAAAAGCACTCTGTTAAACATTGTTCAGCACCACACCAGAGCTTCAAAGAGATAGGACTTTTCTTCCCTTATTCCTAAAATACGCATTCATTTTAAAAAATAAAGAGGACTCAATACGGTGAACTTCTGTGGTTTAAGAGTTATCTGGAGCTAAAAATGTAAATAAATTCTATCTACTAGACTTTGCCATCAGTAAAAACAGTACATTCACCATTGAGAATACATGTCTGAAGCTTCTTTATTTATCAGGCAAACAACCAGATATACCTGTTATGATGATCCTAGAAAGCAATACTCTTACACTGGACTTCCATATATCAAGCTGAAAGAAGAAAAAAGTAAAATAAAACAACCAGACAAACTAACACACAATTGTTCCTCAAAAATCCCCAAAATCACATCATGAACACAACATGCAAACTCCAGGGTGACTAATGAATACATTCACAGAAATGAACAATATCAGTTTACAAAATCAATTGGTTTAATGAATATGAAAACATGTGGGAGGGATCACACGCCATCAGAGCTTTTTCAATAAAAAAACTTGTGCTTCAGGCAGAGAAGATTTTGATCTATGATAAAAAAATTATGTTGGCCATAATATGACTTATTTTCTTATCAGACCTCAGTGCTGCTGACACATTAAATCATCTCTCTTGTATTAGACATGGTACAATACAAATATGTGGTGCCGAATACAAAATAGGTATTAGACATGGAACAAAAAAAACCTGATCCAAGTTTTTGCCCAAACTTAGAGAAATTTAGTTTAAGATAAAGACTGCAATTTCACCATTTCTAATTATTTTGTTTGCAGTTTTTGGCTTTAGTTTTTATTAACTGAACCAAGAAGTTCTGATTTCACCAAAGTCTCTATCAAAGTCTATTAAGCATGTCCTTGAGTAGTGATGAAGGACCACTAAGCTAGTTCATTCTGTCATCCCTTCCAGCCTTTTGATTAATCACATGGATTCTCATTGAATTTTTTCTTCATTTATTTTATTTTCATCTCCTTTTGACCACAGGAGAGGATTTATGGATGTCTTACAGAGCTATATTTACTTTTTTGGCATAACCTTTGTACTGACATCCTGAAGCTTCCCTCCGGGCACTGAATTCAGGTATGAATCATGATGAATGATCTGAGGAACCACCGTAACAGTCTTCCATTTCTCTTTTTTTTCCACCAACTGACCAGTACTAATGGCACCTAAAGAAGTCCACCAAGTAATTTCTTTTTTGTTATTGTTTACTCTTTGCAAAATTATGTCAAGTCATGACCTTGGATCATTCCTGCTGTAGTAACAACCTAAATCTGTAGGATAGAAACTTTGGAAAATAAGTCAAATAAATGTAATAAAGATTTTTTTTTTTTTTGTCTGGCAAATAAATTTCATTTACATACATTACAAGGGTTTTTTTCTTATATTCCATCTATATGCTTTTGTTCAATGAGACTACCTCAGTCCAAAACAGCTTCAACTTCTCCCAGGATAATTACTGTGGAAACATTAATGCAAGTACAGTCCTCTTCTAACAATTCCTGTGTAAAAGTGCCTTGAGCAGCACATAATGTTCTATGTGATTTAAGGTAAAGTCATCAAGCAAGCAACGAGTTCCACTGTGTCTTGGCTTATGCAACAGGTTGTAAAGAAAAGAGAGGGAGCTGGTGCTGGTGTCTCCTTGGATGGAGATCCCACTGGTTTCCCTGCCAATGTCTTGATCCTGTCATTTGCACCACACCACAGGTGCACAAAACCACAGCCAGTGTCTGGAGCCATTTCAGCATTTAACATTACTAGATCAATCACAAAACCCTTGGAAATATGAAGAGGTCATTAAAATACATCAACGTATATCTATGCAGCTCTGACAAAGAATGTGAAATTTTCTTTATATCAGTGGCACATAATGAATTGAACATGCCCAGTACAGGCAGATGGAAAATTAATGAACAACGTGTACATATTTTTAGGGTGGTCTTGAAGTCTCTCCAGTCTAAGAAGGAACTTCCCAGGAATGAACTGTTACTTTTTCTCCTTTGTGGCATATCCAAGCAATAGAATCATGCACAAATTTCCAGAAAATTTAAACAGCTCTTACTTCAGCTCACTTTGTTTATTTCTCTTCTAAATTTGTGGGAGATATTTCAGTGATTATGAATTTGGGCTTTATTCCTATCTTGGGCTCTACAGACTGACTTCAAAGTATTTCTGAACTGTACATGTATGTCTCCTGTGTGAAACAAGTGCCTGTGAAATCCTTAGGCTAGAAAATCAAGGTCAGAATAACTGAGGCAGTAGAAAATTTTGTTTTGAATAGGTTTTTTTCCTCCTACTGCTTTCTAGTAATAAATTACTTTTAAATACAATTAAAACGCAGTCAGTATAGAAACCAAGTACTCTATAACAATTTAAGCACAGAAAATTTTGATCTATGGGTAAGTTTATAATATTACTTTAAAAAGCAATTATTTTGGCTGTCATAAGCATAATTTTTACAGATTTCAAAGGATGATTCTCATCTTTGCCTGAGAGATTTAACTTGAATAGACTCTTAAGAATCAGAAATTGAATTAAAAATTTATTTCCTGGATTTAAGTGCTCTTATATTTCATAGAATAGCATTCTATATTTACTTCTCAACTGAAGGATCATGTTTTCTCCACTGATTGAAAGAATATTAACCTTTGCTTATGCCATACAATTTGCTTCAGTTTCTGTACACAAGGCACAGTCTCCTTCAGATCATTCCAGACCAAACACAGTAGTTTCTCTATGATAAAACTGCACAAATTAAAAAAAAAACACAAGAAATTGATTGCACTGTGGGGAGCCAGAACAGGGGAAAGGAAAACAGGGCCTCGGGTAAATGCTGTTTGCTGAAGTGAATCATCTAAAAGAAGGTTATGCCATGCATCTGACTTCATGAAAAAGAGGGACATAGAAGTCCAACAAAAAAAATCAACACTTGAGATTTTCAAATAAAGCAACAACTGCTTAACTTTCTCCAAATCAGATATGTTTCATTTTACTATGAACACTAAAAAAGCTCTGTGAATTGGAAACACTAAAGCACTGCAGCATGGGTATTTTGGAGGACTCTCAATTGGTTACTTTGCTTCCTGACACTCTTGCACCCTTTTCACTGGCAAGGAATATTCATTCCAATGAAGTATTAATTTTTGGCCTTTTCCTTTCTTATTGTTATTACTTTAACAAACTCAGATGCTTCTTCCATTCAGAGGAAAAATCTCATTTCTAAAGCCCCTTGAACCCTTAGGATTAGAGAAGACAAACAAAATCTTTGCTCAGATAGCACATGGTCCATGATTTATTGCAGTGCCTCATATGCACCTGACCATGTAGCTGATCTTTCCCCATGCAAGGATGGTCCTTCCAGTGGTGGATGTCCGACCTCTCCCATTATCCCAAGGTGGTGATGATACACGATGTTGACCCAAAGGGTTCTCCCCCATCTCTCACTTCTGTTTAAAAGCCCTCAGTTTTGCAGCTTGAAACTAATTTACATCTATGATGATTAAGGTTTATAGAAGCAGCTTTCATTCCTTTAACAAATTATTTCCTCTAACCAAGGACAGAGTAATGTTAAGTAACAATTGCTCAGACTTTCTTCTCCAGAGAGCAAATCTGGACTTTTTTCTGCTAATTTGTGAAGAATATCTGCAGAAACAGACACATAGCTCATGAGCATGGGGTTTGCCAGTAAAACAGATATTTGAGACTAATAGAGAAATCAATTTTTTTTTTCATTATTTTTTTGGTTGGTTTTTTGTTGTTGTTGTTGTTGGTTTTGTTTGGGTTTATAAATTAAACTTGTATTCATATTAAATAAAATAACCCAAAATTTCTGGCGACCAAATAGCATGGTTATGATGAAAGGACTAATAAATCCAAATTACAAATAAAACGTTCTTCTTTCTGTAAGAAAGTTAAGATATATGTACATTTTGTGGTTTAGAGGTGAGAGAAAATTTTAAGGAAGAAGTTGTTCCCAGAAAAAAACGGTTTAAAATATTTTAATTGTGACTGTGGGAGGTTAATAACCACAGGAACTAATTACAAATACTTCAGAAATATTTCTGCTTTATTTTATCAGATAAGGATATGAAAACAGTGGAGTTAAAGCAAATTTACACTGAGGCAGATGAAAAATACAACATAGTCCTTGATGCTGTGATTTGGGATGAAAAGACGAAACAAACACACCCTGTAACTTCAGCCTTGGATAGTAATTAAAGCTGGCAGTACCATCTAGTGGGCAAAGAACGAATTGAAGAGTACAAATATAAGTAGCCATCATCCTGAGAACCTTAGTATTATAATGAGATTTAGGAAGCATAATGACAGTAGACAGCACTTTTAAGATCTCAAGATCTATAATTTTTTTCACATTATTGTGAAAATACATATGTAATGAGATGCATGTAAGAAAAACTTAAAAGCATTTGGTACAATTTTTTCATTGCCAGTGATGTATTTCAGCTAAAGATGATTGCTCTATAGCTTCTCTCTCATAAATATAAGTCTTATGTTCTAGTCCTTTAAGTCTTTTGGTTTTGGGCTCCCCATAAATCTGTATAGACTCATTTATCTTTAGATTAGATTATTTCTCCTCTTTCTTTTCCAAAATAAGCGTCATAGATCTTATTGACTCATTGTTATTTTAATGTAGCTCAAAAAGAAGCAAAGCAGATTTCAATTTTCCTTCCAAATTTGTACACCACATTTATTTCTTTGTTTATCATATCCTGGTTTAGCTACTTTAGATTGCCTCACTTTTGAGAGATTTCCAGCTCTTAGTTATGTATGATATATTAGTCTTAAGGACTACTGAATTCTGACAGTATGGACTGCTCAGTACACTTTGTATCGCAAAATCAGAGAGTAAAATGCTATTTACAATTCTTTATCTCAATCTTTATATGACTTTAAGTAAAAAGTTTGTGGAGTATTCTTTTCTTGCCTGAAAGCTGATGAGTCCTTTTGTCTCTTCTGAGACACCAGAATTTTTGATAAAAAATCTTCACAAGGTAGTGTCCATTTTCAGTGACTTCTTTTTCTTTTGTGCCACGGTTCAAGCCCAGCCAAAAACCAAGCCCCAAGCAGCCACTCACTTGCTCCCTCAACAGCAGGATCTGGGAGACAACTGGAAGAGTATGAGTTAGAAAACCCATGAGTTGAGATAAAGACAGTTTAAAAGAGAAAAGCAAAAGCCATGCATAAAAAAACCAAGGAATTCATTCACTGCTTCCTATGGGCAGGCAGGTGTTCAGCCATCTCCAGGAGAGCAGGGCTCCATCAAGCATAATGGTGACTTGGGAAGACAAAGGCCATCACTCCAAATGTCCCCCCATCTATTCCTCCTTCTTGTTCCTAGCTTTATTTCCTGAGCATGATGCCATGTGGTATAGAATATCCCTCTGGTCAGTTGGGGTCACCTGTCCTGACTGTGTCTCCTCCCAGCACCCCAGGCACTCACAACTTCTTGCCAGCAAGACAATATGAATAGTAGGAAAGGCCTTGGCTCTGTGTAAGCACTGCTCAGAAATAACAAAAACCTCTCTATACTATCAGCACTGTGTTCAGCACAAATCCAAAACACAGCCTTATACTAGCCAATGTGAAGAAAATTAACTTTAGTCCAGCCAAAACCAGCACACTTTCTAAAAGACACATTTATGTAGTGATAGAAATCACTACATAAAAATAGCATTCTTCAACAACTAGTGCTAGCAGCTGATAACTAGTTCTATACTTGGGACTGTGTCTCACAAGCAGGGATAATTGCAGTATTACATGAATGTTTTTGTTTCTGAAGCCAATATTCTTCTCTGATCTTTAATTTCTGTCTTGCTGATGGTGACTCACCAAATTGCAGTTGTTTCTAGTTATCTCATTGCACAGGATGATTTACAAGTGAAGAGTATGAGCAAAACTTACCCAGAGAGCCCTTCCCTCTTTGCTGTTGGCCTGAGGAACATGAGAGGACTAGGTGTTCCTGGCTATTTACATCCAGCTGGGAGTGACTGAGGATGTCTAAGAGAGGCAAAGTTTCAAAATGTTTATATAAACTTCTCGGGGCAAATGTTCATTGTCTTCTGTTCATCTCAGACAGACCTAGGTCAATTTGGAAGGCTTGTGTATTCTCCTTTCCCACACAACTAATGCAGTGAGTTATCACTAACGAACATATAGCTTATATTCCTGGCATTTAGGGGACTTTTCTTGACAATTGTGAAACAGGAGTCAGCTATGAGCAGAAGTACAGAGAAATGACAAGAGTAAAAATTATTTGGAAGTGTACTACTATAGATGTTACTGAAACAACTGTGAACATCTGTAAAGTTGCTATCGGACAGTATTTGAATCTGGTGGCACTGGCAAGAAAATGGCAGATAATGCTTGTCCTACACCTCACAAACTACTCACTTCCTTTTCCCGAAACTCAGTTTTAACTACCAAACTTAATAAAATACAAAAGCAGCAGGTGGTGACTTCGTGTGTTGAAGCATAAAATTTGAGTTAGAGTAGGTTCTACAGGTTTCACCTTTACCTTGATGGTTTTGGAGGGGCTAGAAATAAATCAATAAATGCCAGTTTTAGCCTCAGAGATTTCTCCATGTAAAAGGTAATACAATCCTTTAGAGACAGATCATTTCACGTGTCGTTTATAAATTATGCTACAATGTCCATATTCTGGTCATAACCTCCCATTTCCACCTTGTAGTGTGTGTATTCAGGACTTCAAAACTCCATGGCTCTTCGTGGTTTATTGCTCTGTTTGCTTTAGGGGAGAGCAAGGGTGACATCCAGTGGTGTATTCAGCATCCTCTACAGATAGACTAAGCCTCCAGTGAAGTGAGATCTCTTTGAGGCCTTAGAGACAAAAAAAGTTACCTGTTAAAGCTTGACTCAACATGATATGGCATGGTTTTCCATACGAGTCCCAGACTACATCTTTTATAAATCATTTCCATTTCTCCATACATTTTATTTGGGAATTTGGATGCAAAGAGCACTAGTAAACAATAGGACAACAAAGGATATTCTATAAACTGGTTTTTGCTCAGAATACATAACATTATGAAACAATAATAATTAAAAATTCCTCTCCAAATTCAGGAGCTTCCACGGGGTAGATATTCAGATCAGAAATGTCACTAATCAATGTTATCTTTGGATGTGCCATTAATATTTGAACACTTCCCCCTGCCCAGATTTACAACAGGGAAACAGTGAGAGCAGCTCACTATTTCTTTGGTTTCTTCACTTTTCTGCTGGTTTCAAGATATCAGTATCAAGGCAGGTATTACGTAGAGCATGAAGAAGGCAGTGTTATTTCAGCTTAAATCACTTAAATACAGCAGCATGTATTCAGGATTTAATTTTGGGAACACAAGTAAGCACAATGTTTCTCCTGATCCAGCTGCCTCTGAGCACTGCACCTGTCTCAGGGATAGCCTGCAGCATGCCCTAGGCTGATCAGGTACAGATTACAGCACAGACAAATGCCACACGTGTGGTGCTCTGCAGGGCATCTCCTGCCTAAAAAAAAAAAAAAAAAAAAAAAAAAAAAGGGACTTCTAAATATCAAGCTGGTTTTGAAGAATTTACAGTGATGTGACATTAGAGAGAGGTTGTTTTTTGTTTGTTTTTTTTTTTTTTTTAGAAAAAGCACATAGCTTTGCAAATAAATTAATTACTGGAGAAAAAAAAAGGAGAAAAAATACAGAAATATGTCTGTCTATTCTCACGTTTCTGTTTATCTCCCCAGTTCAATTATGTCAGGATGAGGATATCTATGACAGTGGACTGACACCATCTATCTTTAATATACTTAAAGGTTAATTCATAAAGATTTGACAGATGGTACATTCATTCACTAATCATCTGGACTGCATTCCCTTTTTCAAAATGTCTTTTCTGGTCATATGACATCGTGATACAGCTTCTGACTTCAGGGTCAACAAACAAAATTTCAATAGCATCTGTAAACCAAACCTCTAATTTAAAAAGTGATTATGCATGCATCTTCAAGTACCATCTCTGTATGATAGAAAAGTTTTATGATTCAGATCAACAAACTAACTCCATGTCCAAAAAAAAGCCCCAGTTTGGGCAAGTAGGATCCTAATAAAGTGAGGAGGCCCCAGGGAATGAAGCAACATTTTTATTAAATCAACTGATGCTGTTAGAAGTAGATGATCTCATGAACTCGTGACTTTAGACTAAATTCAGTGTAAAGATTGAGGCACCCTATAAACAGCACCAGAAAATGCCATAAGCTGAGTGGGGATGTTCCTGCACTCTACATGTTCAGTTGTACTATTTGAGTTTCTTCTCTGTGAGAATGTGTTACCTGGGGCTGACAGGATGTGCCAGCCTCAAGATTATGACTTTGAGCACAAACCTTGATCTGTACCTGTCGTGCAAAGCCAAGGTGGAGGCAGGCGTGTGCCTCCTCCTTTTGCACAATGATTCTCTGGTTAGTGCTCTTGTCCAGCTGGAGGGGCACCTGGGCTATGCTCCTTTTTGGTGGACACCTGAAGGTCCATCTCAAATGCCCCAAGTGGCTACTCCAGCAAAAATGAGACTCTGAGTTACAAGAGGGAGACAAGGCTCCCGCCTCGGCTCTCACAAGTGTATTTCATATTTAGTGTTCAATAGACCTTGTGCAGGAGTCAAGCCACCCCCATCTTTGTCCCCAGGCCATAGACGCATGCTTTCTCTGCCCTAATAATTACTTGATTACTGCCGCTTGAAAAAGTTTCAACAGATGGTCTGGAGCTGAAAAAATTCTATTCCTGCAGGCCAAGGATTCAACAAAATTTGGACCCCACTCTCCAGTGAGCCCTCTAGCAGCTGAGCCTGTGGAGCTGGCAGCAAGCCCTGAACCTTTTACTCAATTATGTACTTTGTGTGTGTTTTCTCCCAGAGCCCAATAAGACCATAGATAAAGGAGCACAAGGACATGGGCAGCAGAGGAGAAAGACTTTAAGGATCTAAGTTTTAGAAACATATGACTGAGGCAGTTCAGAATTACCTTTACTGATATAACTGGAAACAGTTAAGGAGTGGGCATGTTTGTAGCCTAAATCTAATTGAAAATATTTAGGATAAGTGGTTTTTTACCAATAAATAGGCAACGCATGCATCATATCTAATCCTATCATTTCTTTTTTCTATGATGTTCCCCCATCCTTCCCCAATGTTTTGCCCCTAGCCACTCACAGTCTTGCTGCTCCTTCTCTGAGTCCTGGATCTACAGCAATATTCTGCACTGGGGAATGATACTGATCTCTGAGCCATTTTTTTCTTTTCCTTTTTCTTTTCCCTAATTTTTTTTTTAACATTAGTATCTGAACAAAGCAGGATGCCAATTAATAGATTCTAAACTGAGAGGCCATTACGATCAGCTGCTTTGAGCAGTTGTATAAAACATGCCAAGGAACCTCAGCCAACCCTCTCCACAAAGAAGTGCATGGGCCAGAGATGGGCATATCAATTAGCACAGATCAATCTTCAGCAGCCACAAGAGAATACCTCAGGAGGGTGGAGGGTCTGACAAGACAAACAAGGCTGTGGGAGGGCAGCCCAAGCTGCCAGAATGATACTGTGTGGCAGATCAAAGAGCAACATTTATTTTAGGACTGGCAGATATCCGAATGAAACATCTATCACAGATATAAGAAAGAAACTAAATTTGTCTTAAATGAGGTTATAGTAACCATATCAAGAAAGATCAAGAGCCTATCAGACATTTGAAGTACATTTTAACTGGGCTGTGATCTGGGGAAAGACAAGAGAGAAGGGCTTGATACAAATTTCCTGTTGGAAACACCTGTCAGCATATTCTGTCTCTGCTGGTGTCATCGAAGTTACGCAAGATATAAGTAAATGCAACTCAGTATCATCTGGAAAGCAGCGCACAACTGCTACCCACTGAATTTATATAATATGTCCAAGGATAAAGCAGCTTATTTTTAGTTGACCATGTGTAGCAAATAGATCTAGAAACTGAGACTGAAATATGATAATACAGCATTACCCTGAAAAGAGAAATGCAGCAACTAAAACCAAACAAACACATAGTAAGTAATGAGAAAAATTTTGGTTTGACTACTCAGAGCAGGAAACCTTGATGCATTCAAAGCAAGGAAGAGTTAAAAAGAAAATAACTTGTTAAAATGAGCATTGCATTCTGTGCTTATATTTTTACAGATCATTAAATAATCACTTAGAGTGATTCACACCATACCACCTTGAGAGTTTCATGCCAAGAAGGATTGCTTTATGTTTTTTCTCCATACCATTTTATTTCTGACTCCTTACATTTGCTTTCACCACCCAGCCAGGGATAAAGGTAAGGGATACTGCAAAACTTGTCCAAAGCTCTGCACTTGGCCTGACTGAGGTCAATTGTATTTTGGGTCAACTTAGAAAGATGTAGTGTTTGATTTTTCCCACTCATTTGTTGAAATTTCGGTCCATGGCATGAAAATGTAGTGTTAAAGTGTCCCACCTGCCTCTGTAGTAGGTCTGTACCTGGATTCCCTTGGATTCCTCTGCTACAGCCCTTCCCAGAGCTAAAATATGTGGGTGGGATATTTGGCTCCATCAAAGAGACTTCTGCAAATGCCACTTCCACAAGAGGTGAGGAGTCTCACAACCAGCAGAGGACTTTGTTGCAGTGCAAAGAAGGAAAAGTCCCAGGTTCTTTTTTCTGATCTGTGTTGCTTCACAAGCTTTTTCCTGTTAGATGTTGCTCAATGTTTCACTGCATAGCATAATTTGAAGTACAATGTTTGGGACAGGTCTCTGGGCTGAAGCAAAGACAGCTACCAAAGCCTGCTTTGTCCTGTAAAGTCTGGCCAGAGGCAAATCTGTGCCACCTCCTCCCTGGTCCCCAGCACCCCATCTCTGGGCTCCTGCAGAGACCCACTGGTGACAAAGCCATTGGACACAGCAAGGAGGGATTGCACAAAAAAACCACATTGCACCGAAAGCCTCATCTTTAAAACAAACTCTTTCCACAGGAGGCAATTAAAAGAAAGAAAGCTTTCAGGGCCTATTATCAGTTCAAACATTTGAGTTAATAAGAAGCTCAGTTTTAGTTGTTGTTTCTATGCAAAGGACACCTTTCCAAATAACATAATTTAATGAAAGATAAATCACGCATGTACAACTAAATAGAACAGACACTTTGGAATCAATATATGCTCTAACAATAACAACAACAAAAAAAAAAAAAGTTGACAGAGGAACTCAAGAATCACAGAAAACTTTTCAAAGGAAGAAAACAAACCTGATATGTCAGCCTGAAATATTTAAAAACTAAAGCAATCAAACGAAGTGTGCTTTTTCATGCTATAGATTTTATACATCCTGCTCAGAGTCACCTGCATAAGTAATGAGTGCATTAATTAGCTAGAGATAAATAATCGCTAATATATCTATATATATCTCTATATAGATATATATATCTCGATATATACATATATATATATATAAATTTTATGTAAATTGTTCATAGCATATAGCTTGACTCTTGTGTCTTTGATCTGCTGATTATCTTCAAGTGTGGATTCCAGCAGGCCAAATATTTTTTATCTCTGTTGGGAGTACTTTTGGCAAGTTTTCCGTCAGTAGGAAATGAGCTGGAAAACTCTGGTGAAACTTCAAAGCAACAGCTTAAGGTGATCTTTCATTTCATGAATTTCAGACTGTCTCTGCTGTTTAATGACATACTGAGCTTTTTCTCCCTAACACACTTTTAAAAACTGTGAATAAGATGACTCTATAAAAATCATACATGAGAGATCCTGTCACTTTGGAATGTAGGGAACTTTTAAAATTATAGAGTTATTAAGAGATATTAAAGCCTCGAGTGCTCTTTTATTAGTGCATTCGTTTGTACAAACAAATGATCTTTAAATTCTTTTATGCCTCAGTCATATTTGCTAGGATGGGAGGTGCATTGTTCATTTATTTGAGTGATTTCTGATTTTCCTCCCAATTTTGTTATAAATATCTATTCATTCTATGATACAGAAATTACGAGCCCTAGTATTGCCCTCAGGTATGTATCACATGTATTCAATAAATTAGGGACAAAGAGAAGCCTGCTGTAACTCATACTAGGAAGAAGGAAGAAGGAAGAAGGGCAATCTAGCTAAAAATCCAAAGGGCAAAAAAACCAATTTTTCCAGGGGCTAAATTCTAACGTAAGGAAAGACACAAGTAGATATAATTAGAGGGAGATTGAAAAGAAGTCTCAGTAGTCATCTCTTCAAAAATATCATTATAGGTCATCTGGACTCAGAGGTAAATGATGTGCAGAGAGCATTTAACTGTGCCTGCTCTTGAAGCAACTGATCCAGTTATTAATTGTCCAGTCATTAACTAGGGCTGTGCAAATGGCTTAACAAGCCAAGCAAGGTCAGGATATATTTGACTTCTTGAACATTATTTGTAATTACATTTCTCTCACTTTTAGTGAGAGAAATATATCATCGTTATACTTAAAACAATCTCCTTCCTTCTCAGAAGTCACTTAACAGCAAAAAATATATTGAAAGTCACTGAAAAGAAGAAGAAAAAAACAATAAAAAAGCCCCCCACAATATTTACATAATTATTGTTCCAAGTCTGGGCTAAATACCTACAAAGAAACACAATGGAGTTTGAACTCTTTGGTAGCCATAACGTATATTTCTATCGTAAAAAGAAAATAGCAACAAAAAAGCTTTAAAAGTAACCAGTTACACAAAGAAATTGTATCAATATGAACTGTTTCAATGTTTGTTCATTTGGTGATGGTTATCTTGAAGGAAAAACAAGGAGATGATGTTGGTCTGAGAGACCACTTATTTTTTCAGAGCACTGGAAGACCATAGGATCTATTGACCTGGAACAGCAGCAAGAACAAAAAAACAAGGCCAATGACAGTGCCTCTGGCAGCAGTTAAAAGCTGATGTTTCAGAGAAGGGGGAGATCAGGAGTCAGCACACACGAGAAAGCTTGCCAGAGCCACAGCACAAACCAGCGATGGGCACACATTTGGGTTTCATCTCAGATGCTGCCTGGCTTTACAGCTGCTTCTGCCGTATGGTATAGCATGGTTTCTCTATCCTGCATTTAACTGTGTGCCCTGCTTCTGCCTAGAGTCATCTGCAGACAGTGGAAGGATTTGCCCAGAGATAAGATTACCTCATTCTCAGTTCATAAAAGGCTGCATCAAAGCAATAAAGAGCAGGGAGATGAGCAAGGCAGGTTAGCTATGCTCTGGTTAAAAGAATCATTGGCAAGGAAGAAAAAAAGGCAGAGACAAATCAGGCACAAAGGCAGAATCTGCTTCTGCACCCACCAAGTGAAGAATAGAATGCATATGCCACAGACACTACATCTTGTACACTGTGTAACAGAAAAAATTCTCCACTCAAAACAGGAACAGGTCCAAATATGTCATGGCTAAAGGACCATCACAGATGGTTCTATTGAATTGGCATGCAGCACCAAAGAAGTGAAGGACTCCAGACACCACTGAATGGGGAAATGGGCCTGGAATGTGACCTCAGGTCCATGGCTGTATATGGTCAGTAACTTAGGCTCGCTGACTTGGCTGAGAACTGACACTAAGGACAGGTTAGTCAGCATTTGGACACAAGTGGTGTCTGGAAATGGATGAGATTAGTTCTCATCCTTACATAGCGTCACTACCATGACCGTACTGCAAATGCTACTGAGCTCATTCCCAGTCCTGAAGGCAGCACACATTGTCACACTCTCACAAACTTGGAGAATAAGAAGCTGACCAGATCAGCTGATGTAGCCAGACCTGCTGGCTCTGTATCAGAGATGGGGACTGAATGTGCATATCTGGATTTCCTTCAAAGAACTGCTTCTCAGCAGCAGCTCAGATGCAGCACAGAGCAGAGGAAATTAACTCCTAATTCTAATGCCAAAATGAATGCTTCCAAAAGATCAACTTCTTTTAATAAATGCTTATCATTCATGCTTCCATCAGTTGAGGTTGCACAGAGGTAGGCACATCCAGGAAAAATCCTGAAACTTAGTTGAGTGTGGTCAGTAGCAAATTCAAATGCCAACCTCCTCCTAAGCTTGCACTAACAACTTCAAAAAAGCCCCACACCATATTCCCTCTCTTCTTCCAAAGCCTAGGATACAGCAATTAATAAGGTCCCATGGAGAGCTGCAGTGGCTCAGGACTAGGAACAACTGGGAGGCACTGCCTTGTCAGTTCACCAAGGGGTTCCATTACAATATGTACAACAAATGCTGTAATTAAGTGTAGGTCAGGTTTACTCATCTCTTACTGTTCAACCAGGAACACCAAATAAGTGAGTATGCCCTCATATGACTGAAAAAAGACAGTTTTGACTGTGAATATAGTTTGCTATGCTTCCATGACAAAAATAAAACAATCACAGAATGTCACATTAGTTAAAAATTTTATGATGCAATATTGCCTCTCCAAACTTGAAATTCTTTTAAAAGTGGCTTGGAGAAAAAATAAAAGCAGCTTCCAGAGTGTTTCACTGGCACATTAAGTTATGTATTCTAAGTCCTGGAGGTGAAATGTTTTTTAGCATTTATGAGAGCTCTGGGCTTCCAGTTCTCATGCTGAGACAGCTATTAATACATGACAGAAAGCATCTGTGATCTACTGCTTGCAGGGTTCAAACCCCAAAGCATCCAGAAAGTCTGTGCATAACCCTTCATTCACATGGCTGATTGACTGCACCACACATAAGTCAATGTGATGCATACGCTCTGATGTGACAAGTCCAAGATATAATGTACTTTACAAATTATTTGATCTTAATTAGAACAAGAGTCTTTTACACAGAAATTTTCTTTTAGAAAAAGGCATAGGGCACTGAGAGATATTAACATGAGCATCAGTTCCCATAAAACAGAGACAATATCTATTTTAAGCCTTGCAGATTTGAAGTGCACATTAAAAACGGGATTATGCTACTTTGAATGGGAAAATGATTGCCATTCTAATTTTCTACTAAACCAGACTGGAGCATCCTGACGAACACAGCAGTCCTTTACAGGGAGAATAACAGCTCTGTCTTCTGTTGGAACATGCCTGGTCCACTTCTTTGATGTCCAGGCTCCTGTTAGACTCTGTATGAGTGCACAGGCAAGTACATTGGTGCAGGACCAGGGCCAAGAAGCTCCCTGAAATCAGGTTTTAACACATTTCTCTGAATCATACAGCCTTCATCACATTAATGTTTCTACCCTGCACTCTTTCTTGGTTTTTTTTGGTTTTTTTTTTTTTTTTTTTTTTTTTTTTTTTTGTGTGTGTGTGTGTTTTTTTGTTGTTTTTTTTTTTTTAACTGGAAGACTGGATCAAAGCTGTCTAACTGGCAAGAGAGTTCAGTCACTTCAGTCAGCCTGGAAATATGTCTCGTTTAAACTTCAATTTCAAGGAGGGCATATTTTCACTACTTTGGTCTTCCTCAATAATGTGATTACTTGTTTTCACCTGATGTGGCATTGGCACCTGCTATCTAGCAGTTTTTCCCTGTTGGTGCAGTTTCTGCAATTAAGATGTCAAACTGATAAGCAGGGAAATTATGTAAATGGTGTCTATGGGAATTCTGACTAGATGAAAATAAAGGGGAAGAAAAAAAGGTGTAAAGATAGTACCTGGCAAAAGTATACATCTTATAAGTAGAAAAGTATGTCTCTCTTTGCCAGCTTGCCTCAGAGCACTGCATGGCAGAACAGCCTGTGCTCTCCAATGCTTCACCCAAGGAAAGCTTCAAGAAGGTCTGCAGCGCAGCCTGTCACATTCCTGCCGCGGGGATGCATCCCTGCCGTGCCTCTTCCCTTTCTCAGGCAGCTGTTTCCATTGGGGAGTGGAGGGCTTTCTTGTCTACGAGCTCTGTATTAGGGAGCAGTAACTGCAAGTCTGAGCTGCTGAAAAAACTTGTTTTGTTCATCTCCCTGAAGTCAGAGTATGGAAACATGGATGTGAGACCTCATGATCTGGAGAACGATCTTCCCAGGGACTGTCTTTCCTTGCGTTCAGGGGTGCTGACTCTGATTTTCCCAAATGCAGGTAACTCAGGTAACCCTGAATTGCACGGGGAGGGTGGGGAACTCACGCACAATCTTTCTTGGAAGGAAACAGCTAATGTGTACAGCCATCACACACTCAGCTAAGTGCACAGCACAACTGCAACGCCAATGCAGGGGGATGGGTTCGCATAACCTCAGCTCACCTAGAAAATCTGTGCATGTTCTCACGTGCTGGAAACACACGATCTGAAACACACGGCAGTACAGCTGGGAACAGATCACAACAGCAATTTCCCTTACTGGCTAGATTAACAATTGTGGAAAACAGACATTCATGTCCCAGGATCTGTTGAGGATTCACAAGAGAATTGTGGTCAATTTTGTCATATTTGGGCTTGAATTCTCTAATGTGTAGTCTTTTAAACTCACTTCATATGGGAAGAGCCCTTGATTTGACTCTTTACTTCCATGAAAACACAACACATTTGTTTATTTTCACCAATTTCAGTTCATCTCAATGCACAAGAAAACCTTTGGGTTGCAGCTTGATAGAAACTGCACCCAAAAAAAAAAGAGAAAAATTTTAAAAATAATTATTACAATTTTAAAACCTGATGGACTTAAAATAGGAAAAATTTATAATTTGAGTTTGGAGTGCTCAGACTGAGAATTGGGGTGCTGCTGCCCATGTGTTCTGGCTCCGTGTGAGCCAAAGGCCATGACATTTGCAGAGAGAAATGCACATCAATTCCAAACAGCACATTAGATTATTTTAATGTCCACAATTATAAATTGCAATGGGTTGCAACTTGTCCTAGTGACAATCCACGCATCCAGTGCTCTCTGGGTATTTTAGTCTTGCAAATGCCTTTTTTCTCCAAATGGGTTGCTCAGCAGTAATGATTATTCAGAGAAAAGTGGCAGACAGGGTCAGGCAGCAGCAGAATGAAAAGTGAAAACTTGAAAGATGCTAGATGAATATTTATGCGGAGCAATCTTCACTCTCATATTATGGCACATAATGGGATCAGCAAAGCTAACGGAATTCACGCTGCGTGAACTTCCTCTGTGAGAACTTAAGTTTAATCTGCACATAAGACTGACAACCCGTGAACACAGAGAAAACGCTCAATGGCATGTAAAAACTTCATTGAAATAATGTTTCTGACTATATCAATGTTCTGGCAATGACAGAATAAACAACATTTTTTTTTCGGGCAGATTTTAAATCCACAGGCCACTTTTTTGAAATGGCATGCAAACATTGTCACAACAGACTTTGTTCTTTTGTTTCATTGCTGATTTGGTATGTCCTACTGGCAAATGAAAAGCATCCATGGGGATTGAGTAATGAGGACAAGGATTTCAGAGAAGCCTGGCACTGACCATCTCTTAGAGGGTGATGATCATGAGGAGCAGCCAGCCAGTGTTCCACTCTGATATTGCAAGATTTGTCGGGGAATATTTTTTATTGCAAAAACAAATAGCAGTTGGCTGACTTTGAAGAATCCATCTTATTTTGCAAGATTTTGTTCTCAGTGTCCAAAACTCAGTGCACATGGGCAGCAAAATCCATCCCTGTGCTGTAGGGTCAGCACAAGAGCCGCAGATCAGTTTACTCCTTTATGGGGCCGCAGATTATGCATTTCATACATTCTGTATTTTTGTGAGCAGGTCACTACAAAGCCCAAGAATCTCTTATGACCCATCACTATGCACAAATCCCAAAACTGTTGATCACCTGGGGGCTAGAGTTAGACAGAGAGCTAAACCTTTTGTGTTTATACAAGGGTCTTTAAAAACTTGCTTAGCAAGACCAGTTTTTTCCTTCATATATCTACATTATGTTGACATTGTTCCTGGATTAAGTCTTAATTTAAACTATTAGAAAAATAATTTTCCTTCCTGTCCTTTAGTATTTTCTTTTCTGAACTAGAGGCCCTGCTTCATTCTCATACTGAATGCTTCAGTACGTCTAATCCTTCTAAATTCAAGGATATATTAAAAAGCTCTATTGAATCCAGAGCTCTGTGAGAAACTGGGAAAGAATGCAGTTCCAGCTATCTGAAATATCTGAACTCTCCAAAATACCCACTGTATATATTACCTAAGTGTTTATGTCTGATCTTTTTTCCTCCTCAACTTACACATCTATCATTATCCAAACGTATCAGAAGCACGTCAGAAATAGCTGGCTACCTTTTTTTGAATTTAATTAAATGACAATATGCAAAATAAAAGATGCAGAGTTTAGTGCATACCAGTAATCCCACCTTCCCCTTTCTGTTGCTCATTTGCTCAAGAGACCAAGTCTTTGCCTAGGTCGGAGTCCACGGTCCTGAGCGGGCACACCAGCCTCTTTGCACGAGGGCCGTACATACATTTTATTCTATTTGTTTCTTTGTTTCTTTGTTTTACACAATACTTTTCACTGGTAATTTTCCGATTTCCCTCAGAACTCCCCGGGGCGGTGGGGTGCCGGGTCTGGTTCTGCCCCCTCTTCCCGGCGGGAAGGTGCACGCCAGCCCGATCGTGGCGCTGCTTTCCCGCACCCTTGCCCTGGCTCGGGCCCCGGCGGGCGCCACCGCGGCTCCGCCGCGCCGTGCCCGCGCACCGGCCGCGTCCCCGAGAGACACCGAGAACGCGCCCCCGAAACAGAGAGCGCGCCCCCGAGAGACACCGACCGCGCGTCCCCGAGACAGAGCGCGCGTCCCCGAGCGCGTCTGTTTGTGCGTGCTAAAAATAGACGGGAGCGCCTGACAACTGGCATCTGATTGGCTGCCGCTGAGAGGCCGGCAGCCAATGGGCTCGCGGGGCCGGGGGCGCGGGGGCTCCAAGAGGATGCTGGCAGGGGCTGAGGGGACGCCCGCGGGAGGTGCGGGCAGAGCTGAGGGGACGCCCGGCGGGAGGAACGCGGGCAGGGACTCAGGGAGCGCCCGGCAGGAGGGTACGGGCAGAGCTGAGGGAGCAGCCGGCGATGCCCGCCTGTTTCCAGCCGCGAGCTGAGCGCTCTTTCTCCCGAGCCCTCCCTGCCTCAGTTCGCTCCGTCCCGGGCGTGCGGGGCCGCTGCCCACCCGCGCCGGCAGGGAGCGCTCCCGGCTGCGGCGGAGCGTTGCCGTCCTCGCGTCTTAACAAAGGCAGTGCGCGGAAGAGTTAACTCCTTTACGGGAGAGCGTTACCAGTCTGTTTTCATACATTTTCATGCATTCTAAAGACATTTCGTGCACTTTCTTGTATAAAGTAGTATCTGCAATGACAGAGTAATAAACAGAAGCGACAGAACAGAAATGAAATAGAAATGTAATTTTTTTTCCCATGGAGTTACCAAAGAACGGTGTTAAACCGATGGCAGTGGAGAGTTAGGAGAATGTCCTCAAATCTGTGTAATGAATGCATAAAATCTGTGCAATAAATGGATGAAATCAATAATTTCGCTGGGGAGAGGCATCAGCTTTGTACATTAACACAGTTACATAGACGTAGCAAAAATAAAGTTTGCTAATAAATAAAATTGCAAGTGCCTTATAGTCCAAAAAGTGTGCTGGGGGGACTTAGAAGGCAGAAACAGGAGCTGATTATCAGAGTGATACCTCCTAACTTATTCAAGCACTGGATAGCACCTCTGGAACTGTTAAAATATCTCACAGTCTTGAGAAGTGGTTTCACTCTTTCATATCTGTTTCTGCAGAGCTTCTTTTCTCACGGGTGCCACACATTCTGAGCATCACAGAGGTGTGAGTCCAAGTGGGGCAAAGGTAAAAACTGTGAGAAGGGAAAGTGAAAGAAGACTTTCTTCTGAAGAAATTTGTATCTTCTGATTTTCACTGAGCTTGTGCCTTGGCTCTCACTAATACAAGGAAGCAAGCAGTTCTGTATTCTGGTCTATTTTAAATTAAATCATTAGAAACATCTAAAAATAATTTTTTTCTGTTGCTTTTACATAATGCACAGGTAGCCACTACGTGAGGATTATCTTGTCCATATGAGCTGTTGGTGTCATCTTGTAATTTACATGCTAATTCCTCACAATCTTTAGCAGTAGAAAAGTAACTGTCCACAATTCAAAGCCTTTCTTAATTATGAAAGTAAAGTACTTCATGGCAAAAAGTGTAGCCAGTAATTAGCTACTGCAAGTGTCAAAACACATGTAAAATGAACGTTAACTGCTGGGAACAGAAGGAAGTTGATTTCTTCTGTGGCAGTTTGAGGCTTCTGGCATGAAAAAGAAAATAATGGTTCACATATTCTGTTAGTTTCAAGTGTAATAGTATTTTCTATGTGGTGATGGCACTCAGGAGGAATACTGTAAGATCTGTGGTGCTGAAAATTCAGAGGTGTGCTAGGTTATACACAGAGGGACCATTGTCCACATGGGTTCTGAGCACTTCTGAGGGCTCGTATCACAGCTTGCAGCTAGTGGGACTTTTCCTTCGTGCACCCTTTGTGTTTATGGGCAGCAGCAGAAATTTGGTGAGCTTTCACTAGTGCCCCCCCTAATCGTAGCCTCTCCTGTGCAATCACCTCACAAAGCCAGAATGAAAGGGTTAAGCCTTTTCAGCAGGGTAAATGTTCATGTTTCTCTTGGATTTGACTGGAGGGTTTCTCATGAAAGTCATCAATGTGAAACTTCTTTAAATTTGCCCTTTTGCTGGATAAGAGAGTCCAGCTGGTTTTGGTTTTGCTGTGTGCAGCTGCAGAAAGTTCCAAAGTTTAGAAAAGCATAATAATTGAAGATATATGCCTAAAAAAGTTTATATGGACATCTAATATAACATTTGCACACTTTTTGTACCACAGCTTGAAGATCTATCAAAACATTAGAAAAAAATTTTTATATTAGTCCTTCAATGAGTACATTTTCAGCCTTTATTATTTTATATCCATTGGCTTAGTACTTTTAACTTCCTGTTTTGCAATTTATCTCACATATTTTAAATTTTCTTCTTAATCTTTGTCATATATTTTATTTTCAGTACTATTTCTTGTAATTTCATGTGTGGCTTCAGTCTCTTACCTTTTTTAACTTATGAATAGTTATTTTCTGATGACATGTCTTGCTGCATATGCACTGTTAATTAAAATGTGATATTTTGTGTTGATGAAGTTATAAAGTTCTTGAGGGCGTCTGTTCAGGTTGTATGTATAATTTCTTTTCCTACGAAGTTTTACTTAGGCCTTTTCTGCAATTCCTGTATTCTGTTTTCTTTACCTTTCTGTACACTGAATCCCTCTGGGCTGCTTTTCTGAGAGCTGTAATTATTCTGCTGTCTCTAAGACAATTACATAATTAAGTGATTTTCGTTTTCATTCTGAATTTGGTAATTATAACAAAAACACTGAAAAATGCATCAGCAGCAATATAAAGAAACTCAATTAGTAAAAGAAAATGCACCTGGAAGAGGAACATGGTTGATAACTCTACTAATAACCAATAAATGAAATGAAAATTAAAGATATATAGAAAGAATTGACCTTTCTGGACTCTTTAAGACTGTTACTTTAAATTATAAAGTTTTTGTACCTTTGATGATTGCAAAAATGATGCAAAAGTGATACTCCAACGAAAATTTATAATTGTGGTAATTAAACATATCCCTAAGTATGATAGAATATAATGCTGAAAGAACAGGTGTTTATTGTTTTATAATTTTCCATATTTAATATTTTTAAAGATAGATTCTTTCTTTTTCTCTTCCTACTTCTAGCACTGCCTCAGTCACGTGTGTGTACTTTTCATGTTTTGTTTTATTGAAACAGATGGCATATCTCCTCTTTCAAGTCTCAGGCAAGGGGGGGGGCATGGGAAATAGGGTAAGATTAAATTATTTTGAAACAAGAAGACATCTTTCTCATATCCTATTTCTCATACACCTGTTAGTCTTTCAAGCAAGCAGTGACAGTAAACACTCAGAAACAGGGAGTGTATTTTGGTTGTGGTGTTCTGAGAACCCTGCCCTGTTCTTTGGTATTCAGTTCCTATGACTGCCTGTTTTTCAAAAACAGAAATCTAAAAGTTATCAGCTGAGCTTGACAGAGCTCAACAGTAATACTCCTGCCAGCCACAAAGGGAGCAGATTAGGCATTTTTTCCAGCTCTATTAGAAAACCCCTCCCCTAAATCCACCAAAGTCACCCAAGGCTCAGTGCTTTTGAGAATCAGGTCATCTCTTAAAGCATATAAACATGAGTCCTGAAGCCTGATTTTCAGCTTTTCATTGTGAAGATGTCGTACAAGCTGAATTTATACAGAAGTACTACAAAGTTAGAGTTTCTAGAATTTAATATATGTATGTATGCTCTGGGGAAGGTTTGGAATGCTTGAGTAAAATGCATTTTTTCTGGCCCCTGGATTCTGTATTTATCATACTTTTATGTATGAAACATTATCCAGCGACCATGCAGTGCAGGGCTTGTGAGTGGAACAGTAGTGGCATGTCTGGAAGTCGGGGTGGAAGAATGGCTTAAAGCAGTTAAAGGTTCCTGATTCAGTCAGAAGTTTCACATATGGTTATGTTGCCAACATCAGTGGGTGTTCAGGCAAGTATTTGTGCTGTGTGATGAATTTCCATTGGATCCTGCAGAAATGTCTGTTCAAATGCATGCCTGGGATGTTTCTATTGGAGTAGTGGCTATGAGGATTTTTAATTTTAACATCAACTTTAACACTAACTAAATTAATACAATAGTTGCATAAAATGTACATGATGTTTTTTGGGGCTCAGTCCTCACCGACTGCTGGTAAAACAGATTTCCCAGAGCGTGGGGAATTCTCTATTTGTGTCAGCATGCTTGTACAAATAGCATAGAACTTGATGACAGAGGAAACCTGGTCAAGCAATCATTTAAAATTATCCTCTTTCCTCATGTAAACATCAGTCATAAAATTGAGACCTTCGGGACATGTTTTGAAATATATTTTAAGAATGCTGTGATTCTAAAGCTATAATTCACTTCCAGATTTATGGTAAAAATGAAGTGCCTGCAATTTAGCAATTAAATCAATCTCTGAGTTACAATGAAACTCAGAGTGAAACCTATCCTGGTAGTCATGAGTGTCTAACTTCTTCATGTGACCAGGGGAAGGATTAAATGGGTCAGGGGTCTCAATCAGGAAAGCAAATCCTGTTTTCCAAGAGGTTTCCAGGGACCTTCTTGGAGCATACTGGATTATTTTGAGACACAGAGCATCAGAAATTTGAGCTGGCATAATGAAATGTGCACAATTCAGAGCAGTGCGTCTGTAACTCCATGGCTGTCACATGGCTGTGATATGTGGCCCATTAGCTAGCCTGTGGTGTTCTGTTAAACAACAAAAGTGGTACTGTCTTCAGCTTCAAGGCAGGAGAGTAATTCATGAGAAACTTGAAAACATTTGTGGACATGTGGCTTCAAAACCTGGGAAGCTGGTCTAAAGACTAAGTTCTTGTGTGATTTTTTGGGAGGGCCTAAACATGCATGTTTCAGGTTGCATTTCCCATCAGAAATTTAATAACCACAATCAAATGTTTCTCTAGTTCTCCCATAGCTACAGTTTATACTTGTATTATATTTTTTTTCTGGTAAAAAAACACTTCAGATATCAGATTTTTATTCAACATTCACAAGTCCACATTTGCTACTCAACTTTCAGTGAGCAACCACTGCTGGTGGAGTGCCAAGAAGGTGTCAGTAGAAATTCACATTTGAGAGGACATAAGATCGCATGGGCATGTTAAGATTCATTATTGATCAGAGCTTTGTCTCCACAAATTCAGGTTATTATTTTCACCAGAGTAAGGAGTCATACTGCTTTGATAAAGAAGTAACTTGGACCTTATCCAGCTATTGATAGTTCAGAAGTGATGATCTGGCTCTAAATCTGGCCTCAATGATGCATTGCCTCACCACACAGATCTTATTACATGTGCCTGTCATTAGTAATGCTTCTACTTCTACTTTTGAATGCCTTGAACACGAAGCCTCGTGCTTTTTGTTCTAATAGGTTCTGTGTGTAAGGCAATCCTCTTACTCTTGTATAGTGTTTTCACTGGATTGCTTACTACTGACAGTCATGCAAAAAAGTTGCTGGATGTGCAAAATGTGCTGCTTGGGAGAACTCTGCAGTGCCGGAATATTTTTATATAAGCAGGTAACCTACACTAATTTTCACCACAAAAGTTCTAATTTTAATATTAAGTTCAAGTGAAATGTCATTGTCTTAAAAAATTCTAATTTCTCATATTCATAAATGTCTCTGTATTACTCAGTAGTCCAATGGACTAATAAAATTTTTTACTGCAGCACAGAGGATTCCAAAATCAGTGGTCCAGAGTTGCCCTTTTCTTTGTTAGAGCTTGTATGAGTTGATGGAAATGTCAGTGAGGTACAAAATTAGTAATGAAACCTGGATTAGGTCTGATGATTTTGGCTGCCAGTGAGTGTACTTCCTTCAGTTCACAGTGTGTGACAACACCTGTACCACTGCAGCAATACCTGTGCTCCTGCAGAGCTCTGGCAGAGCAGCCACTGCAAATCCACCCACACCTCCCGCACTGTGATGCTGAAATGCAGCCCAAGCAAGGCCAAAGTGATGTTGCTTAGAGAACAGAGATGGTGTGAAAGCCAGGGTACCCTTTTTTATGCACAGGCACTACCATCACTTCAGTGCTTGTCTGACAGCTTAGCCAGCCTAGATAATCAGAGGCCAGGTGATACTCCTTTTGCAGGGCTGAGCAATATTTTAAGTAAAAGCTTGATGACTGGGCTACGTGTGTTTGTCCCTTCAAGTGAAATGTTTCTCACTACATTCAGATTCTGGCTTTACAGATGTCTGTTCTAGGTCACAGCCAGCTCATTTTACTGTACATGTCTGTGCATAGCATATAATTGTATGCTACATTATGCAAGTGTACTACTGTAGATGTCAATGTTTACCATTGCAGATACTCGTACTGATAGTTTGAATACCATATTTCAAATTAATGCAAAATATGACTGCATTCTACTTTCTACATTACTTTACCATGATGACTTTTTTTTTAATTCCCATTAATTTATTTGTGATGACCAAGCATGTTCAAGAGTTTGGCCTTCAAGCTCATTAGTAGCAAGAGAAGCACATGGGATTCTAAAACTGTCTTAACACTTGTCCAGCTTAACTCACTTTCAGGGATGTTGTCAAAGCCTGATTTTGGAAGAAGTTTTTTTGAAGTCATATTAGTTCCCTTTGGGATATATATGATAATAAGAAAAGGACATTTGTTAGTATTTCATTATTTAAGGTTCTATCCAGGCTTTCTATTTTGTATATACCTCAAGATTTTTGTGTATTTTTCATTTGTCTATATGTTTTCAGGCTCTTGCCTTTTGCCATTTGCCCTGTTCATGCATTTTTCATAAGTCAACTAGCAGAGTTGTCCCTGCAAATACAGTAATTTTTTCTTTTTTATTTTATTTGACATGAAAAACAAAAGCCCCAAACATAATTCTACCTTCATATACCTTCCTAAATACATTTTATGGATCGTATGGATTCAGTAAAACCTTTGGCATGGTTGAAAGGATTTTCTTGTTTATTTTTCTTTCATTATTTTAAATAAATATAAATTAATACAATTTAAAACTTTCCATAAAAATATTTATTAATCATTATTGGGTGCATAACAAGAATACTTTCAATTTGGCTTTATTTTCATTTAAAAGTATTGAAATATTATTTAGTTGAAACCTCAAGCAAACCAAATCATAGCAGTGTCTTGCCTCCCTAGTCTTACACTCCACCCACCACAGAAATTAGAATATGGAAAAATAAAAAATCGAATACCAATGAGTTAAAACCAGCACAATGCAAAGGAAGATAATTACATTGCTCAGCTGTCACAAGGGCAGCATGAAAAAATGAAGTGACTCATCTCCCTTCACAGGCACAGCCTGCTCAAACATACATATATAATTATTTATTTGTATGAATTTGATTCTTTAACCAAATGTCTCTACTTTGTAATGTGGTTTAACCACTTGGGGATTTTTGTTCAAAGAGTTAATTTCTAGTTTTATCATTGAACCACAAAAAACACTTCTGGGTTCCAACGTAATTAAGTTGCATGAAAGTGCTGTATATCATTAAATCTTACTGTGTATGAGTACATGAGTTCAAAGACAGCTCTCCTGCAAAGATAAGATACAATATGCAGTAATCAAGGGCTGATGTCTAGTGAAGTCATATTCCTTACCAAGCTAGTGTATCAGGCAAGAGTATGCTCAAGACCTCAAAATTAAAACATTTTCATGTAGCATTGTAATTTTGACTTTGGAGGTAAGTGAACAATTGATTTAGACAACTTCTTAAAAGAAAGTGACTCATATTTATAAAACATAAGTGGTTTTTTGAGAGTTTGACCTATGATGTTATGAGCAAAATCTATAAAAATTGCAATATGCAAAAATGTTGTACAGGAAGAACACTGGTATGGAATCTTTGAATAATAAGTGCCATTGATTTTTAAAAAAATGACAAAATATGATGCTCCCACTAACTGGAGAGTCTGAAATAATGAAGATTTTCAGGATTGGAGATATACTTTTGTAGAGAATTTTTATGCAATCCTCAATCTGAACAAAGTGTAACAGTTTTGCTTTATAGAACTTAACGTAAATTTTAAGGCTGAGCAAATTGTAGTCATGCTCATATAGCACTTTTTTAACTGGAAGTTATTCCTGGTTTTTGGATAGTATGTTAGTGGTTCATGTTTGCCTAAGTTACCTGGATGAATTTTGAATTTTCAGCCAGTGGATTATTTTCAAATTGTTTGCTTTGACTCTTCGCCTTGTTCTCTTGATTCGTTCTATTGAATCTAATTAATCGGCATAAATTCCAATATGTGCAATGCCTACCAGAGTAAATGAGAGGAACCCTTTTGCTTCTCTAACTGGTATCTGGAGGTGCTTTGGCAAATCAAACTGCACTGGCACACTCTCACATTTTTGTCAAAACGATAATGAGGAAAAATATAAATCTAGTAAAAACAGATATTTTCTGTGATATTAGAGGAAACTTCCTCAGCTCTGTGAAAGTCAAACCATTGCAGATAGCAAGACTGCAGACTTAAAATAACTGTAAACAAAAAACTTGCTGAGTGCTGTCATTTTTTGTCAATCTCAGCAAATATCTACTTACAGACAAGCATCATATACTGACCCAGTTCTTAGAACTGATTTTCCCTTCTTTTATTTTTTGCAAATCTTTTGAAAAATTAGTTCAAAGGGAATAAAAAGGGTGACACTGGTTGAACTTTCTGTAATCTTGTAACTTGGCTGAGGAAATGTGGCTGTTTGAAATGAGTTTCCTCCTCATTTAAGGAAAGCAAACAAGCCCAGTCAGAAATGAGTTCAGCCAGTGCAATAATAGGTCCAAGTGATAGGTCCTTTGAGGCTATGAGTTTGTTTCTGCAAACTAGAGATGCAAGATGAGCTTACTTAGATGTAGATCATCAAAATGGAAATGAGATAGTGCCAATGCCAAAAGAGATTGGGAAACTGTCATGGGTTCAGTACAGACCCACTGATGCAGTTGGAGCAGTTGTGGGAAAAGGCTGAGGAGCTGGAGCTGACTCAGCTGGGAGCAGAAGTGTCTTTTGCATAGGCGTGTGAGGCAGCCTTGAGAAGATGGAATCAGACTCTTCACAATGAGGTAGCATCCACAGGTTGAAACAAGAGCAACTGAGATGGAATACAGGGGAAAACTTTTCACAGTCAAGCAGTCCCTTTCAGTCTGAATTGTGAGTTTGTTGTAAGTTCATTTCACATAATTACAAAGGTGCGGCATTACGAAATTCCATTGTTTTTTTTATATTTGGTACGTTTAAGTTAACATTTGAATTAACAATATTCACCAGATTTCATTGTGACTTTGATGTGCTTTCTAGTAAAAATGCTGAGCCCGATCACTTTTTAGTCTTTACACCTGTAGTACCATTATTTTCTCACAGGCCAACTAACATAGCTGTTCGACCACAGGGATCTTGACATGTCTTGTTCTTTTCTGCTTTTCTGTCTCTCAGAGTTCCCCTATTAATCTATGTTCAGTATTGCTAAGATAATGAGTTTAGCACCAACCCTGAAATAGGCCACAAATAAAACAAAGCTCTTGTGGCCTCTATGAATCATATCCCCCTGTAAAAAATCTATGCCCAGAATTATTTGTTCCTCACGTTTTGTTCCTCAGAATTTAAAGCATCATTGTTAAAAAAAAAATAAAGTCAATAGGTTAGAAATGTATCCAAAAACCTCAACCTATTGATTTTTCCTGCTGGTTAAATATGCCATCTTATTTTTATGGCCTCCACTGAGTTTCCACGTGAGAAACCACTATGTGCACTTTAGCATACAAAGATACTAAAAACAGAAGTTACAAATCTCAGACTTCAAAAGAAGGAAGAGAAAATTCTCTCTCAAGATGAAAAATCAAAGTGACAGCTTAGCCATGAGTAGTCCATTCCCACTATTGAAAGCTGAGATTCTGAGAAGAGGTACAGTTCAACTCCAACAGGATCAACTTCACATACTTTCTGACAGCTGTACTGCTGATACAACCCGGGAAAAAGAGGAAAAAAGATATCTAAAGGTTTAATTCCACCTTTCCTTTCAGTCAAAATACAGTTCAAGTCTTGCTTCATGAGTGGTGGGGTGGCAGAAGACACAGAAGGAAGAACTTCTTACATAATTTTTTCAAAGACTTGTGATGCCTGGGTTCCAGTACAACATAGTAGATGATGGATCACCTGGGAAGGTGAGGCTGAGTCTTGTATATTATGCAGGACAATTGAACGTTTTACTTTGTTAATTTTCTGTTGCCCCTCTTATAGTTTCCTCGTCTACTTTTATAGGAATACATTCAGGAAAGAGGTGGAGTCTGGTGGTGTATTTGTTGAGAACCTCAAAGGTTCTCTACTATGTTAGAAATTCTTATGCTGGCTATTTCAAAAAACTCAAGTCAGAAGGACAACCTGAGTTCTCCATGGCTTGTTGGATTTCACCAGTACCAGCTCTTGATTTGATTGTCTAGATTTCTAATCAATGCAAACATGTTCTTGTCATAAATTATCTGTGCTAATTTCACACTATATAGAAACAAAACATTATGAAGAAATACTCCAAAATATTTAAAACTTTTTTTGCATAATGGCTCAGAAGCATGCATAGTCAGTTCTCCTTTCAGTCTCTCCTGGGAACTGCTGTGTTCACAGCACCATTTGCATGCTTTATGTGGAGCAAGGCTCTTCGGAAAGCTGCCTGTGTTAAATCAGCAGAGAACTTTTTTGCTTTGTGAGGAAGGCACAGAAAAAGGCATTTGAAGTAGAAGGTGTAGATTATTGACTCCATATGCAATACTGAAAGCAAATGCACATTCAAATCATGCTTTCCCTTACCTTCTATATCCTCTGTGTTTGTCCCAGTACTACCTGTTTTTTTGACCAATTCATTCTTTTATTTCTCATTGCTGCTCTTACTGGGAGTTAACTGGGGCTTACTGTAGCACCAGGGTGCAACTGCAGTTTCAGGAAAAACTCCTTCAATAACACAACCAGTGAAAGGTGACCTTAAGCCTAAAGGAATACGTCTGGTGGAGTGCTCGCTCCTGCATTAATATTTTGGAGGGCATACTATCGATGCTGTCACTACCTTTAGGCTCACCATCTGCTGCTTTTTTTTTCTCATTTGAGGAATTATCATCTGAAGAGATTCTTTGGGTCTCACGCTCCTTAAAACAAGTGATGAAGGTCAGAAATCTACCTCTGCTATGCCTCTTCTCTGTGATGCAATAGAAGCTTTTCCACAGAGCACCAATCATGCAAAGTTAGCAGAGGAGAGTTTCTGGATGTCTGCTGGTCTTTGCTATCCTCCAAAGATCTG